>NC_068323.1:15282895-15897270 GCF_025860055.1 Xyrauchen texanus
GGAAGTGATGGTGGTCGTTTCACATGCAGTTACTGTAGAGATTCAGATCTGAGAGAATAATTTTTCTACAGCTGTTTTTATGGTTGAAACAGGATACACACGGTTTGTATTTCAGATCGCCATCCTGTTTTGATCCCATCCCGAGACGTTTTTTTAAAGCTAAATTAATTTAAGGAGCTCTCAAAAACCACAGATAGCTCAGTGTCACACGAATGTACAACAGCTAATGTCCTATTTCGGGTTCAATCATTGTTGTTATTCAGTATTCGCTACCTTCACCCTGCCAATTTTGTTTGCCAATTTCTACTTATAACCAGAAAAAAACTATTTAACAATGGGGTATAAAAATACAGTTAACTGAAGACATCATCAGTATTCTCTATATATCTTGTGCAATGTTGCTTCTAGTAGCATATATTGACAATGTTTTATTATGGGATGTGACATGTTAACCCGAAAACAAGACAAAAATACAGATTAACAACATGTTTTGAGTTTATTTAGTGTGCTAAATACAATGGTTGTTTATGCCATGCAAAAATAGCACCAGTAATATCTTCATTATGTTTATTTATAATGGTTATGCTAGGAATATTCGGACAGAGGAGTCAGCGTGGGGTGATGATGAGGAGTCGTACGAGCACAATTACTACAATAGCATCCCAGGCAAGGAGCCGCCGTTGGGGGGAGTGGTGGACTCCAGACTCAGGCCTCAAGCGGGCCTACTGGGCCACATCCATACACAACCACAGAGCAAAAACGCACAGGTAAATACTTATATTAGATTAAGAGGTTTCTGGATCTGGTGAGCTCTATAATGAGCTTTAATGTGGTAATGTATTCATAAAGCCCATGTGCCATTTGCAAGAAAGGAGGAATTCTTCAATAATCAATGCATATTTTGAAAATTACTTGACCTTTTTAACCCTTAACCTCGCCTGTCAAACCATTTATCATCATTTTATTTCTTTAAGTACCTTCTGTGAGTTTAATGTTGAGTCTGCCAAGTGTAAACACAGTGGCACCTTCTGATCTGCCTGCCTGAAGCGAGTAACTTAGCTCTGGTTTGGACTGGAAAAACATTCGTAATTTTATTTCATTGGCCTGGTTGATTCAATAATAACCTGCATTCTGTCTATTTGACAGTGAATCTAATGTGGATTGTGAATATTATACCTTATAAAGAGGTTAGATTTGTTCTCATGAAGTCTAAATGAGCTGCCTTGGTAAAATAAGCAAAGTACTGAGGTTCTGACCTATGTTCTGTATTTACACCTACAAACTGAACTTAGAACTGTGCTTATTCTTTTAGATGGGGTCACCGGCCAAAAGAGATGCAATCAGCCTTTCTGCCACCCACTTGTGTTATGAAGCTCACTGGGACACAGAGAACAACAGTAACTCAAGTGAGACGCCAGCTGGTTAACAATCAGTATTATGACATCAGTAATGTCTTGTTACTGTGATGGTTTTGAAGGTACAACATTGTAAAGGCAAATGGCAAAATATTCATAAACATATGATAATTATTCACTCATTGTCATATGTAAGAGCTGGTAGGAATTCAAAATATATGAGAATATACATTTATTTTTGTAGGAAAAAAGTTAGGTAATTCATATTCTAGGTGGTCTAAACAGGAATAACGCTAATTTCCAAGGCCTGGGACAAAATTCAGCCTGTCCCAATTAGCTATTTTATCTGCACTACTTTTAACTAAAGGCCAAAACATAATCTACACAAGTAGGTGAGTGCAGATGCGTCTAGATACGCAAGCACGATTTTCTGCATTTTAAGTTCCAAAATGAGTCAGACCACAATTAATAACTCAACGCAAGAACTTGTTGCATTCTCAATGCTGCCACAAGGGGAATGCAAGAATGCACGTTAAAGGGATAGTTCACCCAAAAATGAAAATTCTCTCATCATTTACTCACGCTCATTCTATCCTAGATGTGTATGACTTTCTTTTTTCTGCTGAACACAATTTATGATTTTTAGAAGACTATTTCAGCTCTGTAGGTCCATTGAAACACAAGTGCAAGTGAATGGGTGCCAACATTTTGACACTTCAAAAATTACATAAAGGCATCAATCCACATGACTCCAGTGTTTTAATCCATTATTTCAGAAGTGATATGATAGTGTGTGGGTGAGAAACATCAGTATTTAAGTCCTTTTCTGCTTAAAATTCTTCTCCCTCTCCTTTATATGATAAGATGACCATATATTTCCTTTGATACTACTGTTATGATGACAAAGCTTGTTTTAAAAAAAAAGTTTATGAAAGAAACTACTAGTGTCAATAGATTAAAAAATGAATCATGATAAATTTGTAATTCCAGAAATGTCTAGAACTGTATATTCTTAAAAAAAAAAAAAAAAGCAAGCTGTTGGAGGGTAATATTACATTTTTAGCATTTTCGGTAAGTTTAATTATAATAAATATATAATAATTAAAAATGATTTTTTTTTTAATTGTCAGAGGACATTGATGTATTTATGAAGCCATGAATGTATTTATAGTGTTACAGTGGATTCATAATGCATTTAGACAAAAAAAAATCACATTTTGTTATGCTGCAGTCTTATGCTAAAATACTTTATTTATTTATTTTATTATTTTTTTCACATCAATCTACAATCCATACCCCATTATGAAAAAGCAAAAAAACTGATTTTTGATAACTTTGTAAATGTATTAAAAATAACAAACTGAAATATCACATTTACATACATTGGCGGCCAAAAGTTTGGAATAATGTACAGATTTTGCTGTTTCAAAAGGAAATTGGTACTTACATTTACCAAATTGGCATTCAACTGATCACAAAGTATAGTCAGGACATGACCGATGTAAAAAACAGCATCATCACTATTTGAAAAAAGTATTTTGTGATCAAACTACTACTGAGTTGCCACAGTATGCAATAGACTGACATGTCTTAAGGTCAATATCATGTTAAAAATGGCAAAAAAAAGAAACGGCTTTCTCTAGAAACTCGTCAGTCAATCATTCCTTCAAAGGAATGAAGGTTATACAATGCTTGATATTGCCACAAAAAAAAAAGATTTCATACAAAGGTGTACACTACAGTCTTCAAAGTCAAAGGACAACTGGCTCTAACAAGGACAGAAAGAGATGTGGAAGACCAGATGTACAACTAAACAAGAGGATAAGTACATCAGAGTCTCTAGTTTGTGAAATAGACACCTCACATGTCCTCAGCTGACAGCTTCATTGAATTCTACCCGCTCAACACCAGTTTCATGAACAACAGTAAAGAGAAGACTCAGGGGTGCAGGCCTTATGGGAAGAACTGCAAAGAAATAGGCACTTTTGAAAAAGAAAAACAAAAAGAAAATGTTACCAAGGCCCTTCTCCCCCTATTGCTCATTTTGGCTAGGCAGCCAGTTTGGTTGTTCCAAACTTCTTTTTAAGAATTATGGAGTCCACTGTGCTCTTGGGAACCTTCAATGCAGCCAACATTTTTTGTAGCCTTCCCCAGATCTGTGCCTCGACACAATCCTGTCTCTGAGCTCTGCAGGCAGTTAATTTGACCTCATGGCTTGGTTTTTACTCTGATATGCATTGTCAGCTGTAAGACCTTATAAAGACAGGTGTGTGCCTTTCCAAATCATGTCCAATAAATGTCATTTGCCACAGCTGGACAATCAAAGTGTAGAAACATTTTGAAGATGATCCATCCATCCATTTCGAAATTTGATGCACCTGAGCTAAATTTCAAGTGTCATAGGGTCTAATCACTGATGTCAATGCAATATTGAATTTTTAATAAATTTGCAATTATCCAAAATCAGTTTTTTGCTTTATCATTATGGGGTATGAAGTGTAGATTGATGTGAAAAAAATAAAGCATTTAAGCGTAAGGCTGCAACATAACAAAATGTGAAAAAGAAGGGGTCTGAATACTTAATGAATGCACTGAATGTGATGATATTTCCTCCTATATTTTTTACCTGATGCAGTTATGTTTGGTGACGCTAGTGGTGCAGAAATTGCACATTTCACCTTTAAGGAACTTTTGAGTTTATTTTTTCCTGACCACTTATTTGTAGGTTTGACATCAGATGGTTACTTGCGAGCAGACGGTCAGCCTCCTGGCAGCCGAGATTATGAAGAGCACCTTTATGTAAACACTCAGAATCTGGACAATCTGGAGGCCTCGGCGAATGCCTTAGGAGGACGGAGGTCTGAGAGCCCTAAGAAAGATATCTTTGACATGAGTGAGTGTCACTACATAGTACTGCAATCACTTAATGATGACTGATAATAATTAATGAAAAAGCCTAACGTTCGAATGGGTTTTATCTTAAAACAGCCATTAGATGGTTTGCTGCTTTTGGCTTGTCTCCTAGCATGATCTGACTAGTCTGTTTGATAGTTTTAAAGGTGTTGTGGGCTCTTATCAGACCAGCAAAAACAAAGCTTGTCCAGCTAAATACCATCTTGGCCAGGCTGGGAGACTAGCTAGACCATTTTCAATGAAAAACCACCCTAGGCTATACATTATAAGTAATAGTTATAAAATCTGACCATTCGCAACCTCACAGGGCCATTTGAGGATGCCTTGCGTCTGCACGAGGCCGGAGGAGTTTGTGTATTGGAGGACAAGTGGCCGAGTCCACCAAAGCGCCGGGCCCCTGTGGCCCCCACAGAGGACCAGCTCCGACGTGAGATGTGGTACCACGGCCGCATGAGCCGCAGGGATGCTGAAAATCTTCTGGGCCGAGATGGAGATTTCCTGGTGCGGGACAGCGCAACTAACCCGGGCCAGTATGTGCTGACGGGAATGCAATGTGGACTTCCCAAACATCTGCTGCTCGTGGATCCAGAAGGAGTGGTGAGTGTTGCTTTATACTCATAAACTTTGTATGTCTTCGGATCAGGGGTATGGTTCATGTAGACTTCAGTATGGTTCACAATTGGTACCCTTGCAAAAATTGTTTATTTGCAACAAAGTGGCAATTAATACATGGTAATTTTGCAGCAAATAAAAACATTTTTGATAGTTGACTGATAGTGGTGAACCTGTAACACATCTTTAGCACATTTTCTTTTCATGAACTTGCATGTTTTAATTTTGTCATTTCCACTAGGTTCGGACTAAAGACATGCTTTTTGAGAGCATCAGTCACCTGATCAACTACCACCTAACCAACAAGCTGCCCATTGTTGCGGCAGAGAGCGAGTTACACCTCCAACAGGTGGTACGCAGAAAGCATTGACGCCACTACAAGCCTTTACACATGGTGAGAGTTTTGAAGTGTTCAACCCTTCAATCAGAACCAGGAACAGACCTGCTTAAAAGAGCGGCATATGTTGTGTTTTGGATGCTGGTCACCAGCATTTGATGTTGATGTCCTGGTGTCCCCACCATGCTTCTGGACTAGCTTAACCAGTAAGAATTCCTTGGTCAACCAGCTTCATGACCAAGGCCATGCTGGTGAACCAGCATTACTAGTTGATATTGGTCCCCCAGCTAGACCAGGGGTTCTCAGCCCTGCTCCAGGAGGGACAAGGAGTTTACCTTGATTAGCTGGTTCAGGTGTGTTTGATAAGGGTTGAAGACAATGCTGCAATCCACTTGGGATTCTCCAACCTTCTGCTTGAAAATAACTTCTGGAACAACACTTGAATTTGGAAATCCGACTTGTAAAATATGAGCATATTATGATACTCTATTTATTTACTATTTGTCAGCTGTTTTAGACAATCACAAGCATTTTGTGTACATGAGATAAAACATGCAATTTTCTTAATGAGTCTTGGAACCATCTTGTTGTGTGTATTTTTGACCATGAGGTATAATTGACTGGAATGCTTTGAGGTCAGAATTGGGAAAATTCAACTCTGATTTTGCATGAAACATGGAAACACGAGCATCAGGTAATGGAATGGCTTTATGGTCAGTGATGGGCAATATCATATTGAAATATCCTACATCTGACTTTGAATGGAACAAAGCATAAACTCTGATGGATACTACTGACATTCCAAGAGCAGGGTTTAGAAGCTAGACCAGAACTAACCAGTGTAGGCCAGCCTAGACCAACATGAAAATCCATCCTGGTTTAAGCTAGTCCCTTCAATAGGATACAAATAAAATGATCCAATATTGTTTTAATGTATCCTTTGTAATGTAGCTAACTTCTGGGTTAGTTAATCCATACAAACATTTAAAAGACATCATGATCTTGTGATTTGTTATTTCAGAGAGCAAGGCCATCCCCTGTGCCGCCAATCTAGAGACTCCCCAATATTGCCTTAAACAGACTCCGAGCTTCCACTGGGACTTGTGGGATATCACTTTAGGCACGGACCTCAAACTACAGCATGCCTTGCTCAATCTAACCCTTCTTCAACCAACTGGAAGACCCCTACACCCCAACTGAGAGCTTCACGTTGTGAAATAAAGTCCTCGTAAAAACTATCCCTTCTGCAAACTAGACCCTGCAATTCCCAGCATACTGCTCTTAGATGTCAAAAATGTGAACTTACTTCCATTACATCCGTATGAGCATTTTGCCTTGACTGGGCTGTCGTTTCTAAATGTGATAGCTTCACTAACTGTGATTGTGATCTTCCCTGACGATCACCTCTTTAGAACTCTGGACATCAGTATCTTGTTGTGCTTATAAACGTGGTCAACATTTTGTTCTCAGGATGCAGTATATGACAAGGACATTATAAGCTTAGAAGCTTACTTGCTTTAACTCAGACTAATGCAGTTTTATTGAATGAACGTGTTTAATTTATTAACTCTCAGGACCAAATGTTGGGTCATGCTCATGTGGTGTTACCCCTCCTCCTAATTTTTTTTTACAATAGTGATAATTGTGATCCAGAAATGAAGTACAAACATTATACTTCAGCATACAGAACACAACCAAACATCTGGACATATTCCATTTCCCTTTTTTGGTTACTCACATAAACAAATACCCACAGTTTCATTTCAGGTGTTCTAGTAATACAGCATCAAAACCTATGAAATATGATTTAAGAAATATTTTACCCTACAATGGACATTCTGACACATATGACTTTCTTCTGTAAATCATGGAAAGGTAGATCTCTTCCATATAACGAAAGTACACAATGACAATTCACATACGGTGCATCAAGATGCATTGTACCAAGTTTGACGTCAATGATGCCAAACGGCATTGGTTTCTAAGCGTTCCGTAACCAAATCTGTTTCGGATGCGCAAATGTTTTTTGAAAGATATGACAGAGGGGAATGTTTTCAGTTAATAATTACATAAATTTCTTATTGTTCCTCACAAAAAGCTATTTTCTGGCTTCAAAAGTCTAGTAAAACTAAAGTCAAGTGTAAATTCAACGCTTGTCAAGGTTGTTTTTTGTTGTTGTTGTTGTATTGGCCTACTTGTAATTATTTAATAGTGTTCATCTGATTTCAAAGCTGCTTCCTAGTCAAATGTAGTCAAAATACACTGACTAAAACCTGCCTCTGTGAGATGTCCAGATATCCTGATTGAGTTTTGCTCACTACAGTGTATAAAGAAAAACCTTTTTCAAATCTTACATATGTTTTCCCCCCCACTATCCAAAAGAATATTCCAGTGCCTTAAAAGTATATATTACAGAGCTTTCAAGGCAAGCTGAATTGATTTTCTTAAAACATTCTATTTTTCTTCTTTCTGCGATTAATTCCGCTTAAAGCAGATGACATTTCTGCAAACGGAATTCCAAAAATAAACTTTGTTTTCAAAACAGCTTCCTGAATATGCTCTCCATCTGCTGTTTGTCAAATAAAGAAGTAAACACGACCCCAACTTACGCCACATTGGTTGAGTAACGTTGTTGGGGCCGGTCTCAGCAGGTTGTTCAAAACAAACAGAGCAGTTTTCATAGCACCACAGAAACACAGTGCTTACAGTTTTCAAGAACATTTACCTATGAATGGCTTACTAATAGTTGTCTCTTTACATCTTTAGCTGGAATAGGAGAACGTATTTTAACACTGAAAAAGTTACATACTTCAGCTTTAAATTGCTTACAAAGACTCGATTCAAACTTTTTTTTTAAAGATAATTTCAGCATTATGAATCGTTCGCATTAATGCATTTTTACGTCCGCCTGCACTGTTTTTAAATAGTTCTTCTGTGTAAACATGCACTAGACAAATGTTTTTTAAAAAAAACGCAGCTCGAGACACCTACATTCACAGCATGACATCTTACATCTGTGCTATCTATTTTTTTTAAATGCATAGTCTTTGCATACTGAACTCCGATTGGTCTTATTAATTTGCATACTAAATTGTGATTGTTCTTCTCTTGCATTTATTGAACTGTTTCTACACTGCAAAGCTAGTGTTGCATTATTTTAAGGTGCCTTGATCCCACCACGGAATAAAAATTAGACGTTATATCTCACAATTCTTTGAACTGAAAACTTGGTCCTGCAACTGTGAGATACAAAGTCACAATTGCATGATATAAACTTGCAATTGTAAGTTTAGATCTCTTATCTTCTTTGTGAGTTAATTTCTCACAAGTTATTAAGTTGCAATTGCGAGAAATAAAGAGATATAATGTCATATTTACCTTGTTTATGTTTTAATTCCGTGGCACGATCCAGCTTCCATGTCATGTATTAATTAGTTTGCACAGAAAACAGAAAAGTACCTTGCAAGCACTGGTATCTCCTTTAGGAAATGCAAATATTGCTTTATGTCTGATGATGAAATCCTTTAGGTTTGTTTCTTCATTTCAACATATGTTCAAGTATATCTCAACATTTTGTCAACAATGACAATCAGATGTACCCTGAATTGATTACAGTATAACTGCAAATGTTATTTTTTTCTCATTGGGTTGTTGTTATTAATCCACACTTCCTCTGTCTTTTCATCATCAGGAGGGTTAAAGCCAAAGTCACAAGACTGAAAACTATCTGTCGATCATAGCGCCATACCAAACTCGCCAAACTCTCTTATGCTCTGTTTTTGTCTGATATCAAAGCATTATCAATAAAACTGAACAGGAAGGGGAAAAATAATTAAAATGTGTTTCTCATTCATTAAAGCTGGTGGCCAAAAGTTTGGAATAATGTACAGATTTTGCTCTTATGGAAAGACATTGGTACTTTTATCACCAAAGTGGCATTCAACTGATCACAATGTATAGTCAGGACATTAATAACAGGAAAAATTGGGGGCCTGGGTATCTCAGCAAGTAAAGACGCTGATTACCACCCCTGGAGTCGCGAGTTCGAATCCAGGGCGTGTTGAGTGAATCCAGCCAGGTCTGTAAGCAACAAAATTGTCCCGGTTGCTAGGGAGGGTAGAGTCACATGGGGTAACCTCCTCGTGGTTGCTATAATGTGGTTCTTGCTCTCGGCGGGACACGTGGTGAGTTGTGCGTGGATGCCACAGAGAATAGCATGAATCCTCCACATGCGCTATGTCTCCGTGGTAACGCGTTCAACAAGCTACGTGATAAGATGCGCGGATTGATGGTCTCAGATGCGGAGGCAACTGAGATTCGTCCTCCGCCACCAGGACTGAGGCGAGTCACTACACCACCATGAGAACTTAGAGCGCATTGGGAATTGGGCATTCCAAATTGGGGAGAAATGGAGAGAAAAAAATTACTAATTGAACTTACAACTTAAACTACTTTAAAGTTCTCATCAAAAATCCTCCACGTGCAGCAATGACAGCTTTGCAGATCTTTGGCATTCAAGCTGTCAGTTTGTCCAGATACTCAGGTGACATTTCACCCCACACTTACTGTAGCACTTGCTATAATGTGTCTAAACCACATAACTGGTAAACTGGTAATCAGAAGGACGCTGGTTCGAGCCCCACAGCCACCACCATTGTGTCCTTGAGCAAGGCACTTAACTCCAGGTTGTTCTGGGGGGATTGCCCCTGTAATAAGTGCACTGTAAGTCGCTTTGGATAAAAGTGTCTGCCAAATGCAGAAATGTAAATGTATTTCTCAAACTAGAGACTCTGATGTACTTATCCTCTTGTTTATTTGTACATCTGGACTTCCACATCTCTTTCTGTCCTTGTTAGAGCCAGTTGTCCTTTGACTTTGAAGACTGTAGTGCACACCTACAGTCTTGTATGAAATCCTCAGTTTTTTGGCAATTTCAAGCATTGTATAGCCTTCATTCCTCAAAATAATGATTGACTGACGAGTTTCTAGACAAAGCAGTTTCTTTTTTTTTTTTACCATTTTTGCTACTATTGCGTACTGTGGCAACTCAGAAACAAATACAAACACAATGTTAAGCTTCATTTAACGAACCAAATAACTTTACAGCTGTGGGATTTTCTAGTACCAAATTAGCAAATTAGCATGATTACTCAAGGATAAGGTGTTGAAGTGATGGCGGCCGGAAATGGGGCCCGTCTAGATTTGATCAAAAATATATTTTTTCAAATAGTGATGATGCTGTTTTTTACATCAGTAATGTCCTGACTATACTTTGTGATCATTTGAATGCCACTTTGGTGAATTTAATCCTTCCAAAAGAGCAAAATCTGTACATTATTCCAAACTTTTGGCCGCCAGTGTATAATCACAATATTTTAGCCAGAGTGGAGGCTGAAAAGGAAAGTGAGGCACTGAAAGTTCGAAGGAGAGGGAAAATGAAACAATATTTAAAATTTTCTAGTGAACTATCCCTTTAAGAGACATGCCCAGCTGTTTGTGGTGAGAACACATGGGGGAGGAACATAATGTCAATGACATGCTTAGTATAATTTTAAAACAATGGAAATTTTTCATAATGTTCTTTTAACCACAAAGTAACATTTGACATACTGTGAAATAGATGTCAAAGCCTGCAATGACAACATCATAATCACAGTGGATGATGACTTCTAAGCAGAGTTGCAAAAGAAAGCCAGAGTTTTTCAGTGTTTATTGAAACTTGCTACAAAATGATTGGTGTTCACCCTCTAGATCAATATCAATCATTGCGGATACAGGAAGTACTGTATATGCATCTCTGTCATTTTTCAAAGCTATATCTGCCAGCATAGCAGTTCTCTTTCACAGTTGTATTTCTGACATTTTAACAGTCGTCTACGCCCCATCATGGCTGTACACAGTGCTGATATTTTTCAGTTCAAGAGTGCCGTCGGTGTGTCACCTCGCTTGAAGTTTTGTTTAATTTATCTCTTTTTTTTTCTTTTTACGGAGTATCACCTTTCTGTGTCATACGGAGAATTTGAAACAGCAGAGCCTGCACTTCTTCATCCATTCGACCCTATTGAGACAAGAATAGTGCGATAAATATATGGTGCAAATCATAAATATAATTAGAACACAACACTTTAGATGCTCCTGTAAATGTGTAAAATTAAGAGTCTCACCTGTACAGCAGCTAACAAATGAGAACGATATAAAGACACAACAGCTTTATGTTTGCGCTCCCAGTCCTGAGAGGTAAAGGAGTAAACTATTTCAGAATGAACATTTGCAATGTGTTATTCATTAAATATATGTGTATCATATAAAGAGGGGCATTTGTGTGTTTTTGTTTTAATAAATTGTGAGTTTTTAAGTTAAAGGAATGCTCCATTTTTAATGCGGTACATCTATGGCCATCATTTTCTAAAAACAAACTACAATCACGTCATGCACTGACAATGAAATATATGGGGCAAGGTAATGCACTGGGGTAACAATAAAATACAGTTTCTAAAATATACGATTCAAAATATGATATACAAGATCCGTTGTTATATGAAGGTCATATTAATAATGACTAAGAAAACTTTTTACCAGGCCTTCATCATTTATTTTTGGTACTTATCAAATGCCTTTTATGCACAGTATTTTTTATTTTTTTGTCCCATACCTACACTTTCAATATTAAACTATGAAAATCCATTATAAAAATACATATTATGACATGTTTATAACTGTTACAATCTAAACAAAGAGTGAAATGAACATAAAACATTTCAATATTAATTGTGGTGAGATATTACTTTTATTCTTAATATTCTATTAACTTTTCAAAAAATTTCGACTGTCCCACAGATTTGGCATCATATTTAACACACCAAAATGTTTTGCCCCGAATTGTATTTATTTCTTAAAAGTTAGTGTATCAAGTCGACAAAAGAATTGGTGAAGAACATGCTTGAAATGAAAAATGACAAGTGATGTCTGAAGAAAACAAAGAAAAATCAAGGTAAATATCACTTATGAGCAGAATATTTTGGAAAGAATGAACGTTACATTTATATAGCGCTTTTCTAACACTACACTCAAAGCTCTTTACACAATGAACAGGGGACTCTCCTCAACCATCACCAGTGTGCAGAATCCACCTGGATGATGTGACGGCATCCATAATGCACCAGTACACCCACCAGCTATTGGTGGAGAGGAGACAGTAGAGTGATACAGCCAATTAATGGATGGGGGGGTTGGCCATTTTACTTTTAAACATTTCACTATGGAATTTCCACAAAAATAAAAGCTTCACATTTCTGCTTTTAAACCCTCTGGAATGCCTTGCCCCATAGACTTCCATTGCAAGTACAATACTGTAATCATGATTCTTACTAGTTGAGTCGAATTTATCATTGCCGGACTGTAAGTCAACAGCAGGCCATGGATGCTGACAACAGAACTTGACACATTTCATTAAAATGAATCCAGCAAATGCCACTTTTGCATGAAGATTTAATATTTTCTTTGAATACATCAATTGTAATTATAACAATTGCATAAATTGATTTAAGTCAGCAAACTGGGCAGTATAAGTGTTAGTATGTGTCCATATTTGGCCTATTTTCCAATGACTGTCCTGTAGATTTCAGTATTGTGCTCACCTGGAGTTGCTGTGTTAGTGCAGTCACACGGTTCTGTAGTGCCAGCTGCTGTCCAGGTTTTCCTGAGGATGGTGGGGATGCGGTACGACTCAGTGGGGGGGTCAGAGCTCCCAGAGCCTCCTTCAGACGAAACACCTCCTTAGACAACTCTGTAATCTGACAGATAGAAAAAGTTCATTAAAAAAGTGACAATTCTCTCATCATTTACTCACCCTCATGGTATCCCATGTGTGCATGACTTTCTTTCTTCAGCAGAACACATTTGAAGAAAAATAGAAAAATATCTTAGCTCAGTAGGTCCTTAAAATGAATGTGGATGGTGATCAGACTTTTGAAGCACCAAAAATCACAGACAGTCAACATAAATGTCATCCATACCACTCCAGCGGTTAAATTAATGTCCTCTAAAGCAACACGATTGCTTTTGGTTAGAAAAAAATCTATATTTAAGTTCTTTTTAACTATAAACTATCACTTCCGGTCAGCAGCGGTATGCGCCGCAGTAATTGGAAGAGTAAATGATGAGAGAATTTTAATTTTTTGGTGAACTAACCCTATAAAAATACAAATAGTACAAAATCTGCTAGGCTAAGTTTTTCATATTTAAGTCGCGTTTAGAGGTTCTGGCCCAGACTTTCTTTCCTTCTCACCTTGCGGTCTTTCTCTTTGATGAGTCCTTGTGAGTGCTGGATGTCCTGGTGCAGCTGTTGGATGTGGGTGGATTCGGCCTGCAGATCAGCCAGCTGCTTTTTTACTGTCTCCAACTGAGCTTCAGCCACCTGACGTTCGCTCTTATTAAACAGAGCGTCACGCTGCACCTGGAATACCTGTATAAAGAGAAAAAAAAAAAGAAAAAAAGCTGAAGTCCATTTTTGTTGAAGATATTTGCAAAAGGGTGAAGTGGAAACAGTTGTCGAAACATTAACGGATTCATTTCCACAAAAATGAAATTTATATAATTTATTTTCCCTCATATTGATGTAAAACCTAGCATGATTTTGAAGACTTAAAATATAGCTCACAAGTGGACTACTTTTATGCTACTTTTTGTTATTTTTGGTGCCCCTGTCTAAAACATTATTTATATTTTATTAATTGGTTTTCCAAAAATGTGTCCCCAAAGTAAAGCTAAGTACACACGCACAAACATATACACACAAATGGCGGACCTCAGTGCAGGTCTTCTCGTGTTTGCGCGCTAGATCAGCTAGCTGTGCCGTCAGCGTGTTAATCTCAGCTTGTAGAGAGAGTCTCTGGGCCTCGTGGTCTTCTTTGGACACCAATCCCTGTTCTGAAGCCTTCTGAGATCGCAACTCTTTCAGCTCTGTCTCTTTCTCGCTCAGAGAGTCCTGTGCTGCTGTTACATTCTGCCGACTCTCCTCTAGAGTGCGCTCCAGTTCTGCCTGAAAGAGGGGAGAAATTGTGTAGTTAAGAGACTTTGGAGTGTTCAGAATAGCAGCATAAAAACATACTATAGTTATCTATGTAGTATGTCATGAACAACTGAGTCCCCCCATGAAATCCTGTTCTCTTGGGTAGTTGTTTGTAATACTTGAAAAGAAGTGTCTGTTACTAATTTCTGTTGTTGCTGATCACTTAAATTTTGTATTACCACATCCATGTACCAGCACAAATGTTTTTATATAATTACATGAAGTACATGCACTATATTTTTTAACTTAGCAGGGTAACTGAACTGCAGAGGATGCGGTGAGATAATGTTAGCTCTAGGCTAATCGGTTAACTTGACATGCTAACTGAAAACAAAAAGAGAACATTTGGCCATTTGGCTTTGTTATATCATATGATATGCACATGAAATACGTGAAGTACGTACAAGAGGAGGAAGTACTTCACTGAATATGCTAGCTTTTTATTATTTATTTATTTGATCTCCTTTTCTCCCCAATTTGGAATGCCCAATCCCCACTGAATATGCTAGCTTAAAATTTCATGTGAAATGTTGTGAAGTACGTGAATTATGTGAAGTGCTTGTGCTGAATATGATTGCTTTAGGATCATCGAACCACAGGGAATCTATGATGGAATATTATCTTATCAGGCTAATCAGTTAGCATGCTAACTAGAAACACAAAAAAGAGAACTGTTTTATTTCAGCCAACTCAAGAACATGCATGGGCATTAGCTGGACCAGCCTAAAAACTGCATCTGAGCAAAAGGTGCACAATTTACGAAACTGTTAATTGCAGATTGTTCTGCTGATTAAATTTTTTTTGTTTGATCATAATCTTGACCAATATTTTCAGAGATTTCAGACTTTCACCATTCAAGTAGACAGGGGCTGTTTTATATGCTGCTTGTATAGAATACCTGCCCTTACAAAATTTTTTAAAATGTTTAAATTTGACGCAAACTCGCCACAGATAATTTTCACATGCTAATGAGATTTGCAGCAAACTTGTGGCAAATTGTCCATTGTTGCTAAAGGTTTGCCGGAGGTTCACCATTACCAGGGAAGAGCAGCAAACCTCTGGTAAACATTTGCGGCGAATCACATGATCATTTGCATGTGAAAATAACAAATGGCAAATTTGCGGAATTTGCAGCTAATTTAGATTTTTTTGTAAAGGCAGAACCATATCAAGAATGCTGCCAGGTGGACTGACTTGCCTTGAAACTGACTTTGTTTTAGATGCCATTGATTGCATTGTAACATTATTTTCATGACAGTTACGCACATTTTACCCTCAATTCCCATTACCACAATGCGAAAATGATGGTCATTATGATTTTCTTTTTATTGTAATTTATAATTTTTTCTAAATCAATATACAACATCATTGTTTAGTGTAATACAGGAAAAAAATGTTTTACGTTAATGAAAATCATCATGGAAAACAATAGGAATAGTAACCATAAAATGTTCAGACTCATTACTGTAATGAGATTTGGGGGTTAAAATGATCTTAACTGTTCCACTGTAAATAATCCTAATTGTAGCCTTAATTTTCTTTTTGCAAAATATTGCCTTTTTCTGCATTGATTTGGGATTAAATATGACCAGGACTTTTTCTTGAAATGTTTCATGAGAATCACCCTGTGGGACAGCTTTATGAGTGATTAATTGTCCTTTATGTCAAAAATATTAGAGAAGACGGTGCTTGCACAATTAAATGATTTTTTAGCCATCAATAATTTGCTCGATCAATTTCAGTCAGGCTTCAGAGCTGGTCATAGCACAGAGTCAGCTCTGTTGAGAGTTTTAAATGATATTTTATTAGGTGTGGATTCTGGTAGTCCTGTTGGTCTTCTGCTGCTGGAAGACCAACAGGACTATCTTAGTGCCGCTTTCGATACGGTTGATCATGACATACTTATCAATCGCCTAAGAGACCAGGTTGGTATTCAGGGGTTAGCCTTGGATTGGGTCTCCTCATATCTCAAGGGTAGAACAATTTCAGTCTGTTTAGAGAACTGTTATTCATCAGTTGTTCCTTTAACATGTGGGGTTCCTCAGGGCTCCATTTTGGGACCCGTTTTATTCTCCCTCTACATGCTTCCATTAGGAAAGATCTTTGAGAGGCATGGCATACACTATCATCTGTATGCTGATGACTCTCAAATTTACTTTCCTATTAAACATGGGAATCACCACTCTTTTGAGTCTCTGCATAAATGCATGGCCGATGTGAAGTGTTGGCTGGCAAACAACTTTCTTCAGTTAAATGAGGATAAGTCAGAGTTTATTGTTTTTGGTCAAAGGGGATGTGACTTAAATTTAGAAAGAAATTTGTCACTGCTTCCAGGGAAAAAACTTCCCTATGTAAAAAACCTGGGTGTTATATTCGACTCTGAGCTCAGGTTTGATCGACAAATAAATGCTGTGGTTAAAAATAGTTTTTTCCATCTTAGAACTATGGCAAGGTTGAAGCCCATCCTTTCTTTTGATGATTTGGAGAAGGTTGTGCATGCCTTTGTGTCCTCTCGATTGGACTATTGTAATGCTTTGTATCTGGGTGTGAGTCAGGCCTCTCTCTCTCGCCTGCAGCTGGTCCAAAATTCAGCTGCTAGGCTTTTAACTGGAACCAGGAAAAGAGACCATATCACCCCAGTTTTGATTTCACTACATTGGTTCTACATACAGAATCAAGTACAAAGTGTTGATGTATGTGTTTAAGGCTCTTCATGGTCTTGCACCTGAGTACATCTCTGCCTTAATAAGTTTGAATCAACCTTCAAGGTCTCTCCGCTCTAGTGATCAGCTGTGTCTGTCAGTTCCTCGATCTCGCCTAAAAACTAAAGGTGATACAGCTTTTGCGGTGGCAGCCCCTAGACTTTGGAATGAGCTTCCATTGGTCATAAAATCATCTCCGTCTCTATTCTCTTTCCAGGGTGCCTTAAAAACTTATTTATTTTCCCTAGCTTTTAATTAATTGCATTATAATTTGTACTAGGTAGATTTTATCTTATTCTTGTTTTATAGGTTTTAAATGTTTTTTTGCATTCTTAAGCTGTATTAATGTGATTTTATTTATTTTTTATTACTCCATGTACAGCACTTTGGTACCCAGTGTGGTCTTTATGAATAAAATTGAGTTGAGTTGAGTTGAGCTTTAGATTTGTCTACTAATTGCAGCATTTCATTATATTATCTTTCTTTTACTGGAAAATTATTATATAATGAGCTCTTTGTGTCTATATGTTTAAAAATGTATTTGAGAATGTATTTTTTAATTATAAAAAAACTTTTATAAAATAACATAACTCACAAATGTGTATTCTGGCTTTCATTTACTCACCTTGACTCTCTCGTGATCTTCTTTGCTTATCGAGTCCTTTTGCACCCCCTTCAGTTCAGATTCTAGTCTGGCCAGCTCAGTATGTGCATGTTCTCTCAGGGCCCTCTCTGCTTGCAGCTCTTTCTCAGTTTGAGCTAGCTGTTGGGCTACAGCAGACAGTGCCTCCTGGTGTTTTAACAGTGGTACTGTATCTCTCAAGTGTAGGGCATCCTGAGCCCGGCTCTCTCGCTCTGCACACAGGCTGTCCAGAGCTTGTGCTGCCTCTTGCCTTGCCACCTCTAGCTCCTCCTTTATCACCGCAAAAGTCCGTTCACCTGATGACAGGCGGAGAGAGTGATCTGATATAATAGTGAGACAATATCTGTGTGTAAATACAGTGTATTGTCTCGAATAGACAGCCACTCCACTCACCAGATGCAATGGAAACCTCAGAGCTCTCGGACGGGTCCTCGTCGTCCTCCTCGTCTTCGTCTCCTTCAATGTGTGAGGGGGCACGGAGCCTCTCCAGCTCCAGCAAGGCCTGGTTGAGTCGCGTGGCCACTTCGGCCCGTTCTCGAGCAAGCTGGTTAAGCTGAAGACCAAGACTGACCTGGACCGCCTCGAACTGACCTTGAGGGACACTCTCTTTCAAGTCCTTCTCAAGTTCCTCCACCCGTGCCCGCAACTCCTTCAAAGGCACTCCCTCACTGTCCCCATGACCTGCCACCTTGCTTTGCTTCAGGGCTTCTTCTAATTTTTTTACCTGCTTTTTAAGGCTCACAACTGTCTTGTTTTTGTCTCCGTCTTGCCCTTTCTCCTTGTCCTGTAGAGCTGCCTCAAGATCTTCCACCCTCTGCTTCAGCTGTCGTATTATGTCATTGTCGTTTTCATTAAGCCCCTCCCATTTTGTTTGTTTGATGGCTAGCTCCGCCTCCAACTCCTGCACCCTAACTCTCAGCTGTTGAGGCTCTGAGTTTGCCCTTTCCTCTGTGGCCTCAGAGCCCATGTCAGGCTTCGCTCCTGCGTCCTCTACTGAGAAGACTCCAAGTTGCATCTGTTCTCTGAGTTCCTCTAGCTCAGCCTGGGCTTGAGCCAGCTGTTCCTCTAGTTCATTCTGTTTTTTAAGCTCCTCACCTGGCACCTTCTCTTTCTCCTCCTTTGGCTTCTCCTCAAATCTGATTAGGGAAAACTTGTTTCAATGACGCAACAGGATTCACATGTTCATGAGTGATGGATATTAGTGTATGATATACAACACCAGGCCAAAATAAGCCATATTTTAACCCAGTATGCACTTGTACATATTGTTGGGGGGTAAACATTGATATTTTAAAGTATCACAATGGGGGGAAAAAAGCATTATATTGATGTATTGGTGACATGTTTGTGCTATCATTGAATCAGTTTGTTGAATCTAAAATAATCTGATTCATATAAAGAAATAAATTGACAAAATATCAGTCTGAACTCCAAAAGGGCATTTTTACTACATTACCCAGGATCCTCTGCAATGCTTGAGTCCTCAGTTGCAGCCTGGGATCTGGAGTATTTCTCTTGCAACTCCTCTAACTCTCTTCTCAAAGATTCATACTGGGCTGTGGGAACAAAGTCTGGACCCGAACTCTGCATATCTGTGTCGTCCTTCTCAAACATCTCCAGCATCTGTAGACCAAAATACAAGAGGGATATTTGTAGAATATTACAATAAGTTAGCTTACTTTTTTACTTCTTTTAAACACAGTGCATTTAGTTACCATTTGTTACTACCTCAGTCATCATCCTACATCTCGAGAGTTATTTGACCTGTTTGTTTAGCCGTGGACTTTAGGAAAATATGACAAAATACAACAAACTTACATTTAATGTGTGACAAATTTGAAATTTTGCCTCTAAGTGCATTTGCCAGAAGGTTGGCAAACACTTTTGTAAGGGGAATGCTTTTGTCATACTAGAGCTCTGCATAGATGCCATGCTGTTTTTACAAAGATACAGTATCACACTGATATGATATGTGCTATTGTAATGTTCATAAAGAACCATAAAGAAGAGTCCTGAGTCATTAGATGAAGAAATATCCCATAATAAATAGGAATGGCATGTAATAAAAGCTAAATGCAACCACTCTAATATAAAGTGTGACAAATAGTTTAATTAATGACATCTAAAACATATTGTCTGTAAATATGCATGATTTTTATAGAAGAATATCAGGCTGAACCAGCAATTTTTGTGTGTGTTTTCACTTATTCAAACTTCAAAAGCAGCCGTGGCTCTTTAAGAAAAAGTCCAGGGTATGCGGTTAGTGCTTATGTGTGTCTGCATTTACTGTATCTCGCCCATCTCAACAAATTTAAGGGGCTGCTGAAATCACACATCTAAACATAGAAAATCAGGGCAGCTTTCTGTGGGAATGTGATTTAGTGCTTTGTTGGCATTCTGTGGCCTGTCTGTGTGCCCTTGCATGTGTGTGTATGTGTGTTTTGGTGTGTGAGGCTGCACCTGCACTTTAAGAACCAGGTCGGCATTCTGTGAAGTCAGTTCCTCTACTTTCCTACGAAGCTGTTCCAGTGAAGCGGGATTCCCCTGAGAGTCACCCTCCTCCCCATCAGCCGACGGATTGCCATTTAGGCCTCGTGACTGCCTAGACAGCAACTTTTCTGCTCCTGAAATTACATACACAAGTATATATATCAAAGACCATATGAAATCAAATCATCAGTATTCTAGTTTAAGTAGGCTACTCATAAACATTGACAAAATTCACTTCTAGCAGATATCTCCTTTTTATATTTACAGATTTCTGTGCAACTGTAACAGTCACAAGTAGCAAATCATAGTTCATGGATATGACTTCAAGCCAGTTGGCTGTTTTGATATGTCTCATCCAAACTTCCTGTTTCAGTATGAAATGTCTACTTTTGAATGGCCATCAATGGAGAAAGAAACATAGCAGAGGCTAATTTTGAATGTAAACTATCAAAACCCTGACCACTTGAGAAAAACATTAACAAAAATTACTGAGTGTATATTCAAGAGTCTTTCCATCTGATCCACACAACTTGACTGATGTTCATTTATCTTAAAGAGACAGGAAGAGTGCAGTTCACCTGGGAAGTCCATCATGTCATCAGAGTCCTCTGCGTCTTCGGAGTCGAAGGTCATCACCCCGCTCATCCGTTCTGCTTTCAGCTCCTTCAGCTCTGCCAGAAGTTGGTCACGCTCTGCCTCGGTTTCAGTCAGTCGCTTTCTCAGAGAGTTAAGCTGGAAAATCAAGTAATGCTGTCTTACCATAATAAGGTTTTGTGTTGGGGTATAGCATCGGTGAATTTTACACCATCAAAAATCTACAAATCACATCCAGCTGAATGCTAGACAATAAGTAATCTTAGTAAAATAAACTCCAATAAGCTAAGTAAATGATTTACAGTTTAACTAAACGGAGTGCAGTACCTCCTCCAGGTCAGTAGTAGCGCTATTCTGCTGCTGCTCCAGAATCTTGATTTTCTGCAGCAGACGACCTCTCTCCAGCCTAAGCTTACGGATCTCTTCAAACACCTCCTCGTCCTCCACCTAACACACATTCATAATACTCAAGGTTACTTAATATAGAAACAGTCACAAAGAAATGTATATTGCACTGAAATCTAGTGGCGTAGATGCAGCATCGCAGAAATTCTCAGTTACCGATGTCATGGTAAAAATGCACTATGCACAGACAGCCAGTGAAAGCATCCAATTACAAGGGAGTATCAGGATAAAGGGAGTAATATTCAGCTGGTCATGTGATCTCAGCATGCGGCACTCATGAGACTGATATGACTAGACTCAGTGGCGGTTCTAGCTTGTTTGGCACCCTGTCCGAAACCCGCTTTAACACGACCCCAAAGTTGTTGACCTTGGTGGGGTATGTGATTCTAAATGAGAACGCCCCAAAGTTGTTGACCGGGAGGTGGGGGGGAGGGTGGGGGGTGGTGGTGATTCTAAATGAGAATGCCCACAAAGTTGTTGGGGGGGGTGCCACACCGCTGCCTCGTGCCACCCCCCGCAAGATGCCGCCATGGCTTAGTGCACCTTTAAACAGTACAATGTGAAAAATTGCCATTAGCCATTCAGGTTCTGTCACTCACATAGTTCTCAGATGGGAGAAGCTGAGTCCGGGGGGCGGGAGAGGGCGGGTCTGGGATGTGTGGCTCAGGTGATTGGGTAGGGGAAGGAGGAGGTGGTG
Organism: Xyrauchen texanus; assembly: GCF_025860055.1. Taxonomy (NCBI): domain Eukaryota; kingdom Metazoa; phylum Chordata; class Actinopteri; order Cypriniformes; family Catostomidae; genus Xyrauchen; species Xyrauchen texanus. Next base: position 15,304,714 of record NC_068323.1, read on the forward strand.
TGCTTAAGCTGTCTGTGGAAGGGGGCATTCCCTACAGAAATGATAAGCAACAGCCAATTACTCTTCCAAAAGCCATGCATATTTAAACACAAATACTTCCATATGCAGTTATAACACACAATTCATCTGTTACAAAAGCTGTCATTATACTCTAGCAGTGTTTTATGTGACCCATGATTGCCATGCTGTACCTGAGCAGGAGATTTAGGAGGAGGCGGTGCTCTCCTCTTGCGAGGTGTGGTTCCGCTAGCAGAGGCAGGGGGAGGAGTCTGCTGTTGTAGGAGGAGATAGCAGGTTAGTGTTGTGGTTAGAGAGCAAAGCACGCAGCCACATTGTTAGTCTGGATATCTTTGATGTCAGCCAGACATTGCCAAAATCATACTGGTACGATTTCGAGTTGGTTACTTGTATGGATATAATAAAGTGTTGGGACTTGATGATTCTTTTAAAATTCCATTAGTTACAATTACCTCTTCACTCGGACCCTCAGCAGCTGGGAATGCACGGGACAAAAACAAGAAATAGACAGCAATGCGGTGAAACTCAACACAAAAACTTACACACTTCAGTCCGGAAAGCACTCTGCAAGCCAAGTTCAAACACATAAATATATATAATCTTCCCGTTCTGCCACAAGCACACTATAGTAGAAAAAAAAGGCAACATGAAAGTGGACAGCCAGCACATTTATCACTCTGTCAGGGGGGCCGGCCACAGGGGTCCAACATATGCTTCCAATCAGTCTGAAGTAGCTTTGTAACTCGAGTTGGCAAACATCTCTGTGTTTTCATCCGTCAACCCAATGTAACATCTGCTTTTAGTCACTTTTCTCAGATCACGAGCGTACCCAGATGGATGTGGGGGCCAAACTTCAGAAGACACCAGATGGCCCCTCTCTCAAAGGAATTAAAGGTGAGGACTGGCTGCTATATGAGTATATGGGAGTGTTTGTATGATTACCTGTGGCCCCACCGCCTCCGTTTTGCAGAAGCTGGGTTATATTGTGGTTGCCAGCGGTAATGCTGTAGTGGGCGGAGTTATGTCCCAAGGCGTCAGTTAGATGTGGGTTGGCTCCACCTTTCAGTAACACCTCTACCGTCTCCATGCTGTCACTTTCGCAGGCCAACATTAGAGCTGATCTACCTCACAACACATGATAGTATCAGACAGAATAAATATAGGAGAATGCAACCTTAATAATTCACGGATACATGTGCAAACATTTTGCACATCACCTATTAAAGGGATAGTTCACTCAAAAAAGATAATTCTGTAGTCATTTCCTGGTCTTTTCCAAAGTGAACGAGTACAGACACTGTCAAGCTCTGGAAATAACATAAAAGCACCCCAAAAAAGTATAAAACTATACTACAGTGTGACTTTTGCACTAGACAGTATATTACAAGTCTTCAGAAGCCATTCAATAGCTTTGTGTGAATAATAGCAAACTTTTAATCATTACTCCCTCAAATCTTATTCACATACAGCATATCAATTAATTTAGGAAACGAGTAGGAGAATCAAAAGAACCGATTGAAAAGAGTCATTTGTTTGGGACACTGGTCACACTGTAAGTTTCTGAGTGTATATTCAAAATAACCAACTTATTTGTTCAGGAATCATGCTACACTGGTCGCGCTGTATGCTTCGTGCTATAGGTTAGCGCATATGGTAGTGCAGGAAACACTGTCAAGAGTTTTTTAATACAATGTTCTGTCTGCATCGGCGGAAGAACGCACATTCAAGAACAGTTAATTGAAACGAAAGTCATGAACATCAATCGGTTCCAGTATTTAAAAAAAAAAATGCAACCAGTTGTTCGTTCCCAACCCTATTGCAGAAAGAAAATCTTACAGTTTTGTAATAAAATGGGGGTGAAAAGAATTATGCAAGTGAACAATCCCTTTGAGAGCATATCTAACCTGCCCTGGATGTCCTGTATATTAGGATTGGCTCCTCGTTCTAAAAGGAAAGCACACAGGTCCACTCTGCTCATCTGGGCCCCTAAGATCAAAGGAGTTGATCCTTCCTAAGAGAAAACAGGAAGTCAGAACCTTAAGAACTAAACTTCCTCTATTCAGTGCCTGATAGATTATTCTTAATACCGCAATCTAAGGCAGATATATGATTTTAAAATGCAAAGAACCACAAATGTGGCCATGCTCATTAATTCATATGAACAAAAACAGATTTCTACCCTGATAAATTGAACTTACTCCATCTTGAGCATCAAGGTTGGCCTTAAAGTCCCACAGAGTTTCAGTGCAAGACAAGCAGCCACTTACAGCTGCTCGAAGAAAAATACAAAATCTCCTATTGTGTACACATAAACTGTACCATTTAATGTTTATTAGTTAGAATCTATGGCTAGTGGCTTGTAGAACATGTTACCAGCATGGTGTAGGGAAGTCCTCCCAAAACTGTCTGTGGAATCAACAGGCATCCGCTCCTAAATGGTGAAAAGTAAAAATGTACATTACATAATACGTTAATTCTATTTATTTCTAAAAGAAATGAGTAATGAAAAACTTCTCCATGCAGAATAAATGTAAACATTGAAGGAAGGAGGAATAGAGAAGTATTTATGACTGCATGTGCATAGATCATTGAAACAGATAACACATAACATAATCCTCTCCTGTTTTAAACCGCTAAATTTATTTTATGCTTTCAAAATGTCCTAAAACACATTAAAGTACTTTAATGAGACTTTATGATTGAGATGTATGAATGTTACCTGAAGAAGTCTCTTCAGGCAGTCTGACTGTCCATTCTTGGCAGCATGATGCAGAGCATTAAGCCCTATAGAGAGTAAAGACTGGATCATCAACCCTTTCACATGTGAGGAAAATTGCAGATTTGACTTGCACAGATTGATTATAACCTTCGGCATTGGCATATAGGATTTCTATATATTTTAGGAACTGCTTTAAGTAAACTACTGAGCTTACTTAAGCTTACCTGTGCCATCTGTAATATTGATGTCCACCCCATGGGACAGAATGACCTCGAGACAGTCCAACCGACCTCGAGACGCACAAAGATGAAACCTGCGCATGCAATGTTACATGCTTTGTGTATTACTTTATCATATACTATTCCTATAACATCCATGTTGGGACCAAAGTTTACAGTAACTTACGCTGATTTTCCCTCCGCGTCCAGTTTGGATGGGCACAGACCTTTCTTCACTAGCAGTGATGCTACCTTTTCTGGATCATTCTGTTCCACCGCCTGCAGCAGTCTGTCATCTGTCTTACTCCAGTCCTGACCCTAAAAATACACAGAAACAAACAGATGAATTAGGCTCATGTTATAACATCTTATAGCGTCTACCCACCTTATAAAAGATGATTCCATCCACAATTTGCAAAAGAAAGCAGGTCAAGAGAACTAAATGTTGGACAATGAAAATTATTAAACTAAAATAAAACTAAAAAGATTGCAAGAACCTGATTTGGAATAAAAAAAAAAAAATTTTTCATTCTGACATAAGTTTTCAGAATTGCAAGTTTATATCTCACAACTGCGACTTTATAACACGCAATTGTTATTTTATACAGTATCTTGCAACTGCAATGTTAATTCATGCAATTATTACTTTATAACCTGCAATGAATAATTTATAACTCGCAATTACTACATTCTAACTTGCAATTGTTACTTTATAACTTGCAATTAATAATTTATGACTTGCAATTACTACTTTATAACTTGCAATTGTTACTTTATAACTTGCAATTGTTACTTTATAACTTGCGATTACTACTTTATAACTTGCAATTGTTACTTTATAACTTGCAATTGTTACTTTATAACTTGCAATTGTTACTTTATAACTTGCAATTACTACTTTATAACTTGCAATTGTTACTTTATAACTTGCAATTACTACTTTATAACTTGCAATTGTTACTTTATAACTTGCAATTACTACTTTATAACTTGCAATTGTTACTTTATAACTTGCAATTACTACTTTATAACTTGCAATTGTTACTTTATACCTTGCAATTACTACTTTATAACTCGCAATTGTTACTTAATAACTCGCAATTACTACTTTATAACTTGCAATTGTTACTTAATAACTCGCAATTACTACTTTATAACTTGCAATTGTTACTTTATAACTTGCAATTACTACTTTATAACTTGCAATTGTTACTTTATAACTCGCAATTACTACTTTATAACTTGCAATTGTTACTTAATAACTCGCAATTGTTACTTTATAACTTGAAATTGTTACTTTATAACTTGCAATTACTACTTTATAACTTGCAATTGTTACTTAATAACTCGCAATTGTTACTTTATAACTTGCAATTGTTACTTTATAACTTGCGATTACTACTTTATAACTTGCAATTGTTACTTTATAACTTGCAATTTTGTTACTTTATAACTTGCAATTGTTACTTTATAACTTGCAATTTTGTTACTTTATAACTCGCAATTGTTACTTTATAACTTGCAATTGTTACTTTATAACTTGCGATTACTACTTTATAACTTGCAATTGTTACTTTATAACTTGCAATTTTGTTACTTTATAACTTGCAATTGTTACTTTATAACTCGCAATTGTTACTTTATAACTTGAAATTGTTACTTTATAACTTGCGATTACTACATTATAACTTGCAATTGTTACTTTATAACTTGCAATTTTGTTACTTTATAACTTGCAATTGTTACTTTATAACTTGCAATTTTGTTACTTTATAACTTGCAATTGTTACTTTATAACTCGCAATTGTTACTTAATAACTCGCAATTGTTACTTTATAACTTGAAATTGTTACTTTATAACTTGCAATTACTACTTTATAACTTGCAATTGTTACTTAATAACTCGCAATTGTTACTTTATAACTTGCAATTGTTACTTTATAACTTGCGATTACTAATTTATAACTTGCAATTGTTACTTTATAACTTGCAATTTTGTTACTTTATAACTTGCAATTGTTACTTTATAACTTGCAATTTTGTTACTTTATAACTCGCAATTGTTACTTTATAACTTGCAATTGTTACTTTATAACTTGCGATTACTACTTTATAACTTGCAATTGTTACTTTATAACTTGCAATTTTGTTACTTTATAACTTGCAATTGTTACTAAATAACTCGCAATTGTTACTTTATAACTTGCAATTGTTACTTTATAACTTGCGATTACTACTTTATAACTTGCAATTGTTACTTTATAACTTGCAATTTTGTTACTTTATAACTTGCAATTGTTACTTTATAACTTGCAATTTTGTTACTTTATAACTCGCAATTGTTACTTTATAACTTGCAATTGTTACTTTATAACTTGCGATTACTACTTTATAACTTGCAATTGTTACTTTATAACTTGCAATTTTGTTACTTTATAACTCGCAATTGTTACTTTATAACTTGCAATTGTTACTTTATAACTTGCGATTACTACTTTATAACTTGCAATTGTTACTTTATAACTTGCAATTTTGTTACTTTATAACTTGCAATTGTTACTTTATAACTTCGCAATTGTTACTTTATAACTTGAAATTGTTACTTTATAACTTGCGATTACTACATTATAACTTGCAATTGTTACTTTATAACTTGCAATTTTGTTACTTTATAACTTGCAATTGTTACTTTATAACTTGCAATTTGTTACTTTATAACTTGCAATTGTTACTTTATAACTTCGCAATTGTTACTTTATAACTTGAAATTGTTACTTTATAACTTGCAATTACTACTTTATAACTTGCAATTGTTACTTAATAACTCGCAATTGTTACTTTATAACTTGCAATTGTTACTTTATAACTTGCGATTACTAATTTATAACTTGCAATTGTTACTTTATAACTTGCAATTTTGTTACTTTATAACTTGCAATTGTTACTTTATAACTTGCAATTTTGTTACTTTATAACTTCGCAATTGTTACTTTATAACTTGCAATTGTTACTTTATAACTTGCGATTACTACTTTATAACTTGCAATTGTTACTTTATAACTTGCAATTTTGTTACTTTATAACTTGCAATTGTTACTTAATAACTCGCAATTGTTACTTTATAACTTGCAATTGTTACTTTATAACTTGCGATTACTACTTTATAACTTGCAATTGTTACTTTATAACTTGCAATTTTGTTACTTTATAACTTGCAATTGTTACTTTATAACTTGCAATTTTGTTACTTTATAACTTCATAATTGTTACTTTATAACTTGCAATTGTTACTTTATAACTTGCGATTACTACTTTATAACTTGCAATTGTTACTTTATAACTTGCAATTTTGTTACTTTATAACTTGCAATTGTTACTTTATAACTCGCAATTGTTACTTTATAACTTGCAATTGTTACTTTATAACTTGCGATTACTACATTATAACTTGCAATTGTTACTTTATAACTTGCAATTTTGTTACTTTATAACTTGCAATTGTTACTTTATAACTTGCAATTTTGTTACTTTATAACTCGCAATTGTTACTTTATAACTTGCAATTGTTACTTTATAACTTGCGATTACTACTTTATAACTTGCAATTGTTACTTTATAACTTGCAATTTTGTTACTTTATAACTTGCAATTGTTACTTTATAACTCGCAATTGTTACTTTATACAGTATCTTGCAACTGCAACGTTATATCTCGCAATTATGACTTTATAACTCGCAACTGAAACTTTATAACTTGCAATTACTACTTTATAACTCGCAATTACTACTTTATATCTTGCAAACACAACTTTATATCTTGCAGTTTCTGACTTTATATCTTGGAATTTAGCATCTATATCTCACAATTTTACAACTGGCAATTGTGACTATATCTCGGAATTGCATGTTTATCTGTGAGATCACAGTTGAGATTTTATAACTAACAATTTTGACTTTATATCTAGCAGATGCGACTTTGTGCATTTGCAACTTCACAATTGTGACTTTATATTTCAGAATTTCTCATTTCTATCTTACAATTCATCAAGTGCAACTTTATATCTCAGAATTGCAACTTTATATCTTCCAATTGCAACTTTATTTATCAAAATTGTGACTATTTCTCGGAATTGAGACTATAAATGCTGCTTTATAATGTGCAATTGCGACTATTTCTCAGAATTGTGACTTTATATCTTGCAAGTGCAACTTTATGTGTTGCAAATACATCCTTATTATATCTCGGAATCGTGCATTTATATCGCACAATTGTGACTTTAGATCTTGAAACTGCAACTTTATTTCTCACAATTGCAAATGTATATCTCGAAATTGCAACTATATCTCAGAATTGTGACTTTCTATCTTGCAATTGCAATTTTATTTCTCCCAATTGCGACTTTACAGTATATCTCTGAATTGCGACTTTATATCTTGTAATTGTGACAATTTCTCACAATTGCAACCTTATTTCCTGCAATTTAGAGCTTTTTATCTTGGAATAGGGAGTTTATATCTCTTAAGATATAAACTCGCAATTACAAGAAATAAAGTTGAAATTGCAAGATATTAACCTTATATTAACCTATATCTTGAGATATAAAGTTTGATATACCTTATTTATTTTTGTCCTGTGGCAGGCTCAATGCACCATATACTGGAATACAATACAATATACTAATTAAGAAGATTATTTTTTGCATTATGTATGCCCCCTAAGAGGGGCTGTACTGTACGTACCGTAATCCTGCTGTAACACATGCAGAAGTGTTTCATTGGACTTAAGATGACATGAGGATCCATAAAGATCAAATGAATACTGTTCTTCCACTAAATACTTTCACATAGAAGTTCAAAAGCTTCTTCCTACCTGTATTAGACCACTCGTCTACCAAAGCTATCACACAAAAGCTATCATAAATCAAGGTTATGACTCTGCCCATAACAATAAGGCAGGACAATGTTACTTCACTGAAGGCTTAAATGCCAATAAATTCAGATAAGACAACTGTAAATCACTGTGAATATAAATCTGAATGCAGAAATTGTGTTAAAGCAGTTTTCTATTGCAGGTCTTGCTATTCGGTCCTTTTTTGCTGTCTGCAGAGAAATACGCCACACACTGCAGTCACTGCCAGGCACATATACACACACAAACCTCCCTGTCCCGGCGTCCTGCTTTCTTACACTCATCCCAGTTATGTCTCTCTTCTCTCAGTTTCACTTCCATTTATTTTACTTTTACATTTATTCTCTCTGTTCCCTGTAAGTCACGACTTGGCTAGTCAGTCCCTGGACCCAAAGCTACTGTATTAGCATCAGAGGGGCGAATGCACAGTCAGCATCCAGATTAAATGGAAGAACCATAATAAACACAGTTTGGGTTCTGCAACCCTTTCCAGTGTTTGCGGTCTAGTAATCTATTTCACACTCAATCTGATTTAATAACTTCCAGAATCTTGGAGAACTTGCCAGAACTCTATGTACTGCATCTATGTGAAATCCCAAACTGACTCAATGATGTTGCGATATGGGTTCGTTGGAGGCCATACCAGTCTTGCTGTTGCAGGACTCCTTGTTCTAGATTTATTCTATTCTATTTGGATATCAATAACTGATATTTCCTATTGACACACTAAAGCAGAAGATATAAATAACCATCTCAAGACAAATGTTTTTGTGAAATGTCTAATGTGCCTAAGACTCTTGCACAGTACTGTAGGTAAAACGTTTCTAACATCATCTCATAGACCCATCATTAACTTTGTGACGTATCATTGTCGACACCTGACCCAGACAGAAGGCTTGAATGAAAGATGGTATGAAAACAATCAGCTCACATTCTCTCCCCTACAGTGGGTCATCTATCTCATCCCCCCAATATAACCTCAAATCTGATACACAACGCCTCGGCTGAGGGCAAAGAGAGTTAACATTTTTAAAACTATTATAGAATTGTAGAGTTCCTTTCCTGAAATTCATGCTATTCATGCTATCACACAATATGTTATGCTGACGATACAGTTACATTATATCTACATCATGCAGTTTATTAGGACTCTTTATGTGTGTGTGTGTGTGTGTGTGTGTGTTTGTGTGTTGTGTGTGTGCGTAAGTGAGTGTGTGTGCGTTTCTGTGTTGTGTGTGTGCGTATGTGTGTGTGTGTGAGTGCGTGTGTGTGAGGTGTGCGTGTGTGTGCGCATGTGTGTGTATGTGTGTATGTGCATGTGTGTGTGAGTATGTTGTGAGTGTGTGTGTGTGTGTGTGTGTGTGCACGTGTCTGTGTGTGTGTGAGTGTGTGTGCATGTGTGTGTGAGTATGTTGTGAGTGTGTGTGTGTGTGCGTGTGTGAGTGAGTGAGTGAGTGTGTTTGTGTGCATGTGTGTGTGCGTGTGTGTGAGTGAGTGTGTTGTGAGTGAGTGTGTATGAGTGTGTCTGCGTGTGTGTGAGTGTGTGCGTGTGTGCATGTGAGTGTATGTGCGTGTGTGTGTGTGAGTATGTTGTGAGTGTGGTGTGAGTGAGTGTGCGTGTGTGAGTGTGTGTGAGTGAGTGTGTTGTGAGTGAGTGTGTATGAGTGTGTCTGCGTGTGTGAGTGTGTGCGTGTTTTTGTGATTTACGAGGACAATTTTGTAAGTTACAAATTAGTAATTACAAGGGTATTATGCTATAAATGTGATTTATGAGGACATTTGTAGTGTCCCCATAATTCAAATCACTTAAAAATCATACTAAACAATGTTTTATTGAAAATGTAAAAATGCAGAATGTTTTCTGTGAGGGTTAGGTTTAGGGGTTGTGTTAGGTTTAGAGGATAGAATCTATAGTTTGTACAGTATAAAAGTCATTATGTCTATGGAAAGTCCTCATAATGATAGGTAGACCAACATGTGTGTGTGTGTGCGTGTGTGAGTGTGTGTGTGTGTGCGTGTGTGAGTATGTGTGTGTGTGTGAGTGTGTGAGCATGTGCATGTGTGTGTGTGCGTGTGTATGTGTGTGTGAGTGTGTGTATTAATTACATGAGTATTATGCTATAAATCTGGTTTATGAGGACATTTCTAGTGTCCTCATAATTTAAATAGCTTAAAAAAAACATACGAAATGATGTTTTATTAAAAATTTTAAAAAGCAGAACGTTTTTTTTGTGAGGGTTAGGTTTAGGGGTAGGGGATAGAATCTATAGGTTGTACAGTATAAAAATAATTTTGTCTATGGAGAGTCCTCATAATGATAGCCGCACCAACATGTGTGTGTGTGTGTGTGTGTGTGTGTGTGTGTGTGTGTGTGTGTGTGTGTGTGTGTGTGTGTGTGTGTGTGTGTGTGTTAGTGAGTGAATGAGTGTGTTTCAATAATTGAACACTAGTTGAGATCTCTGGTTACAGGTGCCGTCTGCATGCTGGCCTGTTCCTCACAGGTAAAACACATTTGCATCCTCCATGTCATACAGAATTTAACAAGTATTCAAAAAACGTACAGCTCACAGTATCAAGCGATGAGAAATGCTTATATAAAACAGTCTGAGTGAACCTAATTGTTCAGATTCATCATCAAACATATTTAAGTTAGAAGACATTAAACACTCAGTAAGAGAATCATTCTTACCTCTGTCTTCTTAAACTTCGCCTTTAATGTTTTCATCTTCTCCTAAAGCATGTGCATTAAGTGAAATGAATGAGACAAAACGACAGATGACATTTAATCAATGATCATCATTGTTCATATTGTATCAATGTCAGTATTTGACTACTATTCTGATAGAAACCACACATTTGAAGCAGACTCAACACTAAAATTATATGCAAATGTAAAGCCATTTATACCACAACTTGGAAAGAAAACAAGAAAAAACGACTTACATGAAATGATTGTTGATTGATGTGTTATTCTTTGCTTCCCTGTGGGCTGTTGAGTGTATGATGCCCAGCAGTGGGGTGCCCTGTCCGATAATGACGTAATTTGGAGAATACACATGCCTGTTGGCCTCAGGTTGGACTTGTCTGACTGGGCACAAAGTCTGACCAATCAGCTGCGAGGTTCGGGCACCAGAGTGTTTGATTGGCAGATCCGAACAGCGCATGTTTCCCACACAGGTATGTATGTCTATGTGTCACTTAATAGAATAAGTCGTTTCTTAAGCCATAAGTTTTAAAACCTCACTGAGTATTCAAGTGAAAGGTGGGATATCATTTTCACTAGATATGTCCCATAAATTGCGTTTCATTCACTGGATATACTGACGTATGAGACCATTTTGAATGGATAAGTTTTGTATCACATTTTACACTTATATTGTCGAGTCTAACTAACATTGTTTGTTAAAGTATGCCTTTTGATTGTGGCTTCTGTAGTAATACACCTGGTTCACCGCATGGTGGCGACACACACCAAGCACATGACTCTTCACATCTGGGTTTACCGCGCAAATACAATGTCCATTCAAAGTACATATTGAAGATGTACGAATGATCTTTAGACATGTACCAGGCTTACATTTCTCAGTGAGCACTATAAGACATTATTTTAAGTTCCTGTGAAAGACAGTCATGAGCAGCCTCATACAGTGTCATAATTCAAGATTAAATTCAGATCCAAGAAGCTTCATTGGCATGTTAAATGGATAGTTCACCCAAAAATAAAACACAAAGAACACAAAGATTTTTAGAGGAATATCTCAGCTCTGTAGGTCCGTTCAATGCAAGCGAATGGTGGCCAGAACGTTGAAGCTCAAAAAAGCACATAAAGGCAGCATAAAAGTAATCCACATAACTCCAGTGGTTAAATCCATGTTTTCTGAAGTGATATAATAGGTGTGGGTGAGAAACAGATTAATATTTAAATTAGTTTTTACTGTAGATCTCCACCTTTGACAAGCCCCAACCAGTAGGTGGCGTTATGCATGAATAATGTGAATAATTGAAGTGAAAGACTTAAATATTGACATGTTTTCTACCCACACCTACAGTATTGCATCACTTCTGAAGACATATTTAAACACTGGGGTCATATGGATTACTTTTATGCTGCATTTATGTGCTTTTTAGAGCTTCAAAGTTCTGGCCACCACTCATTTGCATTGAACGGACCTACAGAAGAAATATTCTTCTAAAAATCTTTGTTTATGTTCTGCAAAAGAAAGAAAGTCACACAAATCAGGGATGGCATGAGGGTGAGTAAATGATGATAGAATTTTCATTTTAAGGTGAACTATTAGTGTAATAAGCGTTGACATTGTCAAAGCATTTTAAAAGCATTTTCTAATTTAAAGCATGCCTGTACACGTTTATATAAATATATGCACACATATACAGTTTGGCAGTATACACTGGCATGGCATACCTGAGGACAAATAATTTGTCCTAACCAAATTTTATCTAGCACCTATGATATTTAAACCATATATTAACCCTTTCCCCTATTTCCTTCTCTCTCCTTAGTAAAGACCCATTTCCATAATCATTCTTGTTTCTCCTGGTCTTTTCTTTGTCCCAGGAGGCACTTCCTCTCTATAACATGTCCCTGTTTGAAAGGAGCAATTTAGAAAAGTGAGGGGAAAATGTGTGTCGACACTGGCTGGCTGGGGGTGGTGAATGGTGTCTGCTATGACCTCATCCCTCCATTCCTGCGGCGAGAAAGAGAGAGTGAGATCATGGCACATGGTCGTTAAACCCATGATTTCCTATCTGTTCCTAGATAATTCAATAAAATATCTATCTATCTATCTATCTATCTATCTATCTATCTATCTATCTATCTATCTATCTATCTATCTATCTATCTGTCTATCTGTCTATCTGTCTATCTGTCTATCTGTCTGTCTGTCTGTCTGTCTGTCTATCAGTGCAAATATACATACAGTCTCTGGCATTGTCACCTGCTTCCTCTTTGAATTCAATTTGCATCTGAATAACATGATGACTGTAAAAGGGGACAACAACCCCTCGCAGCCAGCACAGATGTGCTTTATTTTAGTGTCTATATGATTAGCCTGTGGGCCTTAGTTTTATGTCTGTCTACCTCTGCGTTCATTCTTCTCAGTGTAATTCACGGAGAGATTTTGGTGCGCAAAAGCACTTAAACCTTCACATCATTAACACATTGGTAAACCTGTCAAATTCATGTGAACCGGCCCAGAGGTGTGAAAGCTGCAATGAGTAGCTGTTTTCCCCTTTAATTAATTTGAATCTCATTCACCAGATGTCTTAAATTGGCTGTTTTATTATTTTCTGTGCTATTGCATTTATTGCAGTGATACCAGATTATCTATCTATCTATCTATCTATCTATCTATCTATCTATCTATCTATCTATCTATCTATCTATCTATCTATCTATCTATCTATCTATCTATCTATCTATCTATCTATCTATCTATCTATCTATCTATCTGTCTGCCTTTTTATCTATCTATCTATCTATCTATCTATCTATCTATCTATCTATCTATCTATCTATCTATCTATCTATCTATCTATCTATCTGTCTGCCTTTATTTTTATCTATCTATCTATCTATCTATCTATCTATCTATCTATCTATCTATCTATCTATCTATCTATCTATCTATCTATCTGTCTGCCTTTATTTTTATCTGTCTATCTATCTATCTATCTATCTATCTATCTATCTATCTATCTATCTATCTATCTATCTATCTATCTATCTATCTATCTATCTGTCTGCCTTTATTTGTATCTATCTATCTATCTATCTATCTATCTATCTATCTATCTATCTATCTATCTATCTATCTATCTATCTATCTATCTATCTATTTTATGCTGGAAATTTGGCTTCTTTATGTGATTATTCGATTAATGCAACAAATTATCGACTGGTTTGTTCCAATTAGACCTTGTATCTGATTGGATTAGCAATGTTTCAACCGTGCTGGGACGCTTCACTAGTTGTATGTAGATTCGTGCAGTGACAATTTCTGGAGATTGCATTTTTACTCCAGTAGGTGGCGACAAACAGTGTTGGGTGTAATGCATAATTACTGTAATTAAATTATTTTTCATTTAAAAAAGTAAAGTAAGGGATAATTCTTAATTTTCAGTTATTTAATTAAAGTTACTTCTGATGTAATTGTGTTAAATACTGTGTAGACTATAGAACAATTCTATATAAAATAATAGTGAATTTAACAGAAATGTTATGTCTAATGTTAAAATAATTTATTTGATTTTATATGATTTATTTGAAAGAATTAAAAGAACAATTTTATGTCTATCCTTATATTTTTCATCTTGTCGAGGTTGATAAGAGTTTTAGAAAGCAATTAGTAATCAGGGCCGTATCAAGACAGTGTGGTGCCCCTGGGCACTATACCTCAAAAGCCCCCCCCCAAAAAAAGTTTGATCACGCGCGCGCACACACAAACACACACACACTCCAGCATTGCAATCTTGATCAGACTGTTCATTATGCGAAATAGAGCGATATGTATCGCTATTTAGTTTTATTTATTTTTATACCGTGTATTCTCCGTGTAAATTCGTGCACCGAGACGTGACGCCCGTACCGTTTCGGTTCAATACGAATAACTTACATGTACTGTCCCACCCCTAATATTTATCTTCATTAATGTCCTCTTCCTCACCCGAGTCTTCCTCGCTCCTGTCTCCCCAAGGACAAGGAGAATATCCTCATTCGCCTGGCGGTCATCGCGGACGCCCTGACTAACATTAGCAGCTGCTGCATCTCCCCCGCTAGCAGCGCAAGCGGTGTCAGACTTAGTGCTGCTGGTGTCTGCAATTCCCGTGTTCTCCCAAAAACTAGTGATTTAACAAAAAATTTGTCGATCCCTGGAACATTTTTTATTGTAGCTAAACGTCTAGCATCCTTCTCTTTCTTTAATCTTCTTTTTGCAAACCACTCAATTGCCGCCTGTCCATTTTGGATTTTGATTCATTTTCTGTAGTCCGTTAAAAAATGACACATTTGCGCGTAATTGTTGTGGACCAACTCAACTGTGACAGATTGGGGAGGGGGAGTGATAGTGGTCATGTAATCTTCATTTATTTATAATTTATTATTATTATTATTATTATTATTAAATTAGTGTTCATAAACAAGTTATGTATGGTCTTTCAAGAATTTCAAGTTAATAATATAACAATTTACGAAAAATATTTTTAAAGCTTGTGTCATGTGGTGCCCCCTAGTGGTTGTGAATGGTTGGTGCCCCTGGGCACTGGCCCAAGTGCCCTTATGGATAATCCGGCTCTGTTAGTAATAAGTACAGTTTTCAGACAGAGTAATTATTAAAGTAATCTAATTACACTGTAGAAGATGTAAGTAGTTGTTTGTAATTAATAACTTTTTTAGAGTAACTTACCGAACACTGGAGTCATTCGCTCATTGACTCAACTGATTAGTTTAATGAGGACTCTAGTCATATCAGTTACCTTGTAAAAGCTGTTTTATTCTACATGGTTAGGGGCGCCCCCATGGGGGCTGCCATTTTAGAATCACATGACCAGCTGAATCTCAGTAACCATCTTGTTATTGGACACTTTCACTCTTGGATTAAATTAATCATGGCTGATTGTGAATAGTGCATTTCTACAGTGGCATCTGTAACTGAAAACTATTGATTTTAAATGATGCAGCATCCACACCACTAGGTGTCACTGTAAGTCCAACATGACACGAGCAAAAAGTTAATGAGTGCACCTTTAAAATCAAAATAACTGTTTGTTGAAGCACTAAATAGACTGCTGCTATACTTGGTGGATGATTATATATATTTATTTATTTTTGTAAATGTTGTTAACAATAACAAGCAATCTTAAAATGCACAATTAAAAGGATTAATTTACAAGACACCCAAACTCTAAGCTGTGTACATTTATATTTGCCATACAGCTTCGAACTAATATCTGTCGGCCAATGGGGAAATGCAGCACCTCTGGATTTGAGGACCTCCCCTTTAAACGCTCCAGCTCTCTTTTCCCTGTGCACTCGCTCACTTACAACCGAATGCGTTCAGACGGGCTTTACTGTTCTTCTTCTCATATTGTTGTCAGATTCTTGGCGCGTCATTTTTAATCACTTGCAACATTCAAACTGCGGGACGCGCGACTGGAGTTCCATTAGAATCTCACGCTGAAATCACAAATGTGAGTAACATCAACTTGATCTCCTCAAATCTATTTCATTTTCAGCTGTGTGCATCATGTCAAATCAATAACCTAAAATGAAAAAGTCAAATATTTCTCGGTGAAGCGCATTCATTCACGTTTGAAATAAGTTCTCGATTGTGATATTACAGAGTTGTTGTTGTTCGTCTTAAATGTGTACTTATATTCGGATTGTAATGTTAATGTTGCTTTGAAGGATATTATGTGAAATAGTTTCTTCTAATGGTAGAACGGTCTTTTGTGTCCCGCAGATGCAGTTGCGCACCAGAAGCACGTGTGAAAGCACTAGTTTGTTAAACAGCTTGTTGCAGACATCAGTTCAGCAGCTTTATTTTCAGTCTGCAAGAGTAGAAATCGAATGAATTGCATATAGTTTGTGGTTTATCTCTAAATGATATGTAATGAACCTTAGGCTATTTGTGATCGATCTCTAAATCATATGTAATCAGGTCTGTGGCACTGTTTGTATGCATTGAAAAATAAACGGTTCATTTCAGACTTAATAATGTGGATTTAAGCAGTTGCATTTCTTCTTTTCTTTCTATTTGCATATGGATCAAATACGTTACCGTCATAGTTTTCGGCTAAATGTATTAGAAATGCAATTCACACTAAACAATTGCTTAACCTGTTAAATACACCTCTACTGTGATGAACATGTTTTCAATTTAATACATTTTGATTTTCAAATATTATTATTATTTGAAAACTATTGCCCACCAAATAAAAGTCAGATAGTGTAACTAATGCACATAGCTATTATGTGTGTGTGTGTGTGTGTGTGTGTGTGTGTGTATATATATATATCACACAAACACTGGTGGTCAAAAGTTTGGAATAATGTACAGATTTTGCTGTTTTGGAAGGAAATTGGTACTTTAATTCACCAAAGTGGCATTCAACTTATCACAAATTATAGAACTTGCCACAGAAAATCCTCAGAATTGTTGCTCACCGAATGTTTCTTTGTTTTTCGCACCATTCCATTCTAGAGACTGTTGTGATGTGTGAAAATCACAGGAGATCATCAGTTACAGAAATACTCAAACCAGCCCATCTGGCATCAACAATCATCCATGCGACTATCTAATCAGCCAATCGTGTGGCAGCAGTGCATAAAATCATGCAGATACGGGTCAGGAGCTTCAGTTAATGTTCACATCAACCATCAGAATGGGTGAAAAATGTGATCTCAGTGATTTGGACTGTGGCATGATTGTTGGTGCCAGACGGGCTGGTATGAGTATTTCTGTAACTGCTGATATTAATTATATTAGTCAGGTGGTTTTAATGTTATGGATGTTCGTGTGTGTATATATATATATATATATATATATATATATATATATATATATATATATATATATATATATATATATATATATTTATATTTATATTTATATACATGGCATGAATTCTTTTGTCCAGATCTATTACAATTATTCAAAAATACATAAAAAAATTAATTCACACAAAATAATTTCTTGAATACATTTCTTCTTTGATACGCACATTTAGAGTTTAAAATCAATTTTATATTTTTTTATTGGGCTTAAAGTAAAAAATGTCATGTCAAGAAATATGTAAAGTTGAAATTCTTGTCAAAAGAAATGTTGACTTGAGTAAAAAAGAGCAATAAAACTGTTGTTTTAAAATATGATTTGTATATAAAAACACTTTTGTCCACCAAATCAAGGTAATGTGGTGTAACCAACATGTAGGTTGCCATTTTGTTGTTTATGTTGACAAAAACTATTAAACAGAGCCTTTTAGACCATCACGACTGAGCATGAAATTTGCCAAAAAAAATACAAATCTGATATTTCAAAATGTTTATAAAAACAAATTCCAGGTCATGTTGTGTAACCCTGAGAAAACCTCTTGATATTTTTGACCAAAAAAATCGTGAATATTTAAAATCATGATATTTAAAAATATATTTTTACCTTGAAAAGTGTGTTGACACTTTTTTTTTTTTCAAATGCTTGATTGTAATACATTTGAGTACACTCGCATGTATTAAAGGTGCAAGGAAAGTATTTTAATATCTTTTACTTGGTTACACCACATTACTTATGTTTTTTGTAGAAAATGCTATAAAGGTTTTCAAAAAAATATGAAATCAAATTTGACTTTATTAACACCTCGGACAACCTTATTTTTCAATGAGCCATATGTTTATTTCAATCCTAAAATTGTATTTCAGTCTGCCACCTGTTGGAGAAGGTGTTGAAAATTCCCAGGTCTCCAGGTCAGTGACAGCCATGGACCACCTGTAATTCCAGGTCACTGTTCCCAGGGATCAACCTTGGTCGAGCAACTGAAACATGAAAATCAACAAATCCCCAGACTCTCAAAAGGCTCAGCTGTTTAGCTTTAATTAAAATTTTCCTCATCTGATCTCATCCATAATCTAGTTTCTTGACTGTAGGTTGCCATCGGACATTAAGAGGACAGAGTCTTTGTCCTTGATAAAGGAACTGGCGGACATTCATTAACAGATTAGAATGGCAAAGTGGTTAAAAGACTATTTAAGTTTCGGGAGCAAACGGGTGCCCCCTCAACCTCCGAAACCAGATTACACTGAGAGTGAGATACTAAAGGCATATCGAGCACAGAAAAACTTGGACTTTGAGGATCCATACGAAGACTTTGACAACAAGGGTAAAAATGACAATGGCTTGACCGAAGTCCCTCATTCAGGCTTGGGCTCTCCTTTGAAATCCTCCAGTCTGGATATCAAGGTGGTTTCACCGAAGCATCGCCTCATTAAGGTGGACTCGCAAGACCTGGGACGGAGCAAGATTCTCCTGAGCTCTGTGTCATTCGAGGAACCAACGGATCTGGTGAGTTTGTAAATCTAAGACATGAAGAGTTTCAGAGAATTGCAGTGATAGTAATAGACAATGTCAAAATGAAAGTGAAATAAAGATTTAATATGCATTGTCATATTACTATAAGTAAGTAAGACTATAAGTAAGCTTCTGTACTGTGGGTTGATTTCCCTGAAAACTGTGAGCAATGTCGCTGGGTGACACTTTTAAAACATTACTCAGTTTGAGCACAGCAACATTAGCTCAACTAATTGCACAAGATTTTGGTGGGACTATCTGTTTGTCCAACCAATAGTAGATAGGGAGAGTGTTCGGGGAAACTCGTTTAAAAACAGTAGTTCTTTTTGCAAATCCGTTTGTTAATGTTAGTGGTACATAAATAGAAAATAATATAAATAACTTGTGTTTCAGACAAAAATTGGCCAGTTAGTTTGCAAATGTCTTCTCCACCGGCGAAATTACTTCTGCTCTGTTGAATTAGTGGTGTGTCATTCATAAATGAATCTGTGTTTTTCGTTTGAATCATTTGAGTGAATGAACCTTTCACTTCCATTGTTTCGGTGGTGAATACAAGTGGTGACTTAAGGCCCAGGTATACTTAGTTTTTGTGTGTTCCGGATCGCCTCGTGCCTGGTCGACCGCATTGCCTTTCTGAGTATACTTTTCTGACCATGAACGAATAGGAACATGTTTGACGCATGCACATTACAACTGCTTTGTGACACTCTTTTAATAGTCAATGGCCAACGCATGCGCAGGCGACTCGTACAGTCGAGGACCACGTTTGAATAAAATAAAAATGAACAATGAATCAAAAATCAGATACCTGCATTGACTATTTAAAAACCCATTTGTTGACCATTAATGTTCACCAATTGTACCAATATACAACACTTTAAAAGGGGGTTAGTAGTCATTGACCAGAGGGGCTTTGAGGATACTTGGGATATGGAATTTCTGGACCAATAACTCGCTGCTCATTGTGACCGATAACTAATATAAAAAAAAAAAAACAAAGGTTTTAATTTTTTATCCTTCAATCTGGAACTGCTTGCTAATTCGTTAAAACATGTAATTTTAAATTAGGTGTCATTGAAAAGCTTGGAATTTGGACTGTTGTTTAAGATTTGATGAAAGTTGGAGGCCTGGGTAGCTCAGCGAGTATTGACACTGACTACCACCCCCTGGAGTCACAAGTTTGAATCCAGGGTGTGCTGAGTGACTCCAGCCAGGTCTCTAAGCAATCAAATTGGCCCGGTTGCTAGGGAGGGTAGAGTCACATGGGGTAACCTCCTTGTGGTCACAATTAGTGGTTCTCGCTCTCAATGGGGTGCGTAGTAAGTTGTGTGTGGTTTACGGAAGGTAGCATGAGCCTCCACATGCGTTGAGTCTCCGCGGTGTCATGCACAATTAGCCACGTGATAAGATGCGCGGATTGACGTCTCAGAAGCGGAGGCAACTGTGACTTGTGCTCTGCCACCCGGATTGAGGTGAGTGAGGACCATGAGGCCCTACTAAGTAGTGGGAATTGGGCATTCCAAATTGGGAGAAAAGGGAATAATAAAAAAAAAAGATTTGACAAAAGTAACATGAATCATAAATCTGCCTATATTACAGATGTAAGCTGATTTAAATGAGAAATAATAATAATGCACTTGCATAAATGGTGCCCATTTATATAGATGTCTACGGTAATCCTGGTGACTCGCTGATAGAGAGAAAATAATTAACTTCTAACAGCTGTAATAATACATTTTACAGCATGTAATCTGTAGTTGAATACATTTCAAAAGTAACCCTCCCAACCCTGCATGTAACATACTCCAGCCAAAACATTCATTGATGTTTTGTCAAATTTCGTTTATTGCCTCATGAAACAGAATATGGGAAATGCCATCGTTACAAATAAAACCAGCCCCAAGAGTATGTAACAAGATGCAGAGATGTTGAAATAATCCTCACAGAACAACACAAGTTTGGCTCTCACTCACACAGACACACTTTGTATGAACACGTGCACTGTCACTTGAGTCTCTGCCTGAAGGAAAGACGCCGCAGGCAGTAAGAGAATTTCTGAAGCAAGTAATAACCGTAACAAATTATTGGCGAAAATATCAGTGGCAATTCCATTATCAGCGCAGTAATATTTAGATTTTCCCAGTTCTATTATACCCCAAACCATCAAGTCATGCAATACATCAAATAAACTGTCAAACAAGTGATTTGCGATGTGAAACAATCTTTCATGCAAACCCCCTGTTAACCCAGCATTAGATTTCAACTCTCAGAGCTCCATAGGTGCCAAACCCCCTTGATCCAGCACAACTAAAGCTCTTGAATAATACATAGCATTTCGTTTTTGGAGAGGGGTGGCCCCATGGAGAATACCCACAAGAGCACGAAAGGTTCTTTCCTGTGATCAGACATTGAATAACGACCCAATACTGGCAGCCAGTGGAGGTATCCAAACACACACACGGGCACAGAAAGACAACAGCCTGTGGATGCTTCAGTGGAGACTTATTGGTTGTAATCAGTGCCAGTAATGAGAGTACTGATTGGTTTGGCTTGCAGGAAGAGCCACTGCTGTTGCACAATGCTGCGTTATCTATTTGAAGCACAATTTAAGTGCAAGTCTCTAAGTGGTTTGTCTTAATTGTAGCTTGTGAGCACTGGTATGCATCGTTCCCTGTTAACCATCATTAATCTCCACTGTAATCCTAATTATGTTTTTATTGCGTTTCTAATGAACGTTTATGATTTATTGTTCTCTTATTCCTGTTAAAGTTCATCCACAATGGGCGATTTGCACAGTACCTTGTAGGAAATCTGCAGATTGTTGTATGATGTGGCATATCATTTTATTTTTCTACTGGCCAAATTTGGCCAGTACTCCACAGTTTTACATAATTTAACTCAAAATTTGCACTGGCCTTACCACAAAAATAATACATTTTATTTTTTAGTAACGTATTTTAAAATGCATACAAATATTAATATATTTTTTCTTGACAAATGCTTAATTTATTTGGTTTTCATTTGCAATAATAGCTATATTAAATTTTTTTTGCACTGGAAATCAGTGGCATACTGTGTAAAACATTGCTTTGTTTAATTTTGATTTGTTTGACGCTTCCAGGACTATTCAAATTCATTCTCAGAATTTATGTTAGCAAGCTAGATAAGTTTTAATTTGTGACATATTTACTGTATATCAACAGAATTCATACATAAACGAAATGTTTAGATTGTCAAAGCATTGAAACATATCTAAATAATCTGCAAATGTAGATGTAGTGACAACGCAAATTCTGTCCAATAGGGCAAGAACCAGTTCCATCAACTGGCCCGAGACACTCATCTTTATTGTTGAGCCCATTGTGGTTTTCAGATGGCAGGATGAATGTTGCTGCCCAGAGCAGTTGGCTAAAGCCATTATTTGAGAGACCATATGGCTGGCTTTGTAGTTGTCCCACTGCCAGTTGACTGAGGGTTTCCACCTGTGCCTGGATTGAGAGACAAATACACCTCCTTACACACTCATCAACACCTCCTTACTGCCTTCTCCTCCTTCACAGGAGAATGTGACACGTTTTTGCGCATCTGTCTCTTGCTGTACGGTGTAGTTGCTGAATGTACACATTTTTTAAAGAATGGTATGTTTGAGGTGATGCTTTTAAAGAGGACACATCATGGAAAAAACAATTCTGGCTCTTTTAAAAATAAAATAATTTAATTTGCTATGAAGAAATACTCTTAACGCTCACAAAATTCAAGCTTTCTCCAACCCAGAACATTTATTAAACTAAGCTGCAAGATGGGTCACAGTGTTGACATCACAACCTTAAAGGAATAGTACCCCCTCTGTCATTATTCACTCACCCTCATGTGGTTACAAACCCCATATGACTTTCTTTCTTCTGCGGAACACAAAAGAAGTTTTGATAAATATCCTAATCTGTCTTCAGTACAATGGCAGTGTACCCTGCCTCACTTTCAAGCTTCAAAAAGGATACACAAATATTATAGAAGTCTGTTTCGTGTTCATGAGTGCATAAGAGAAGATTGCTCATAGTGGTTTTTGAATTCACTTGAGAACTTGCGTTGTTATTTGTGTTAAACAGCAGAAGTTCTCCGCGAAATAGCTTAAGTTATCGTTTGAAACTACGCAGGTTCTCGTGTGAAATGACGCAGGTTCCTGCTTGAAACGATGCAGGTTTTTCCTTGAAATGACATAGGTTCTCCCTTGAAACATCACAAGTTCTCTCTGAAGCAATGCAGATTCTTGCGCGTAACAACACAGGTTCATTTGTGAAACCTCGCAGGTCGACGCAGGATCCCGCTGGAAACATCGCTGGTTCCCGTGTGAAATGACGTAGGTTCTCCCTTGAAAAAATGCAGGTTTTCCCATGAAACAATTCAGGTTCTCGTGTAAAGAAACAAAGATTCTTGTGTGTAACAACGCAGGTTCTCCCATGAAACAATGTAGGTTTTCCTGTGTAACAACTAGGAATGCACTGATCCGATAACTGGATCGGTATCGGCTCCGATACTGAAGCTTTTAGACGGATCGGGTATCGGTCCATCTGTGTGTTAGTAATGTTTGTTACTGTCAAGCTTCAAAAATCTTGCATTTTATTTCAAAGCCACTTGAACATGTGTGATAGCAAAAGGCTGTGTTTAAGTAAATATATATAGTATGTGCAGCGCCAGCACGTTAGTGAATGGTGCTGCTGTTTACTCACACTCGCGGCTATTTTAGCCTTCACGCGTTGCACAATATTTGAGCGCTACTCACGAACAAAATCTCAGATGTAGATGCTCAATAGTTCGGTTCACTTATAATATGCATTTAGAACGGCGCCGGAGGTGCAGTTGACCAGAATTTGAATAAGAAGCAGATTAAACTACTGTGAACTTGCCTACAAACAGACACACACAGGACTTTCAGAATGTCAAAATAAAAGCGTGAGGGTTTAAAAAGTGCTTAATTAAAAAACAAATTAAATATATCACTGTTGTATTTAAAATTACAATTAAAAGTCAATAATAATAATATTAATAACAATTTATTATTATTATTATTATTATTATTATTATTATTGTCATCATTAATACTTTTTTATATATTATAATAATATTTAAGTCGAATGGGTTCCAAAAATAACTGTGAATGAAATGTGGACTGATGTCTTACAACTAAATTGAACAAAACAGAGATCTGAATCCTTTAAAGTCCAGATGCAAGTTGGAAAAATGTTCCTTTCCTACTGAAGACTTGAAGACTGGAATTACTGTTAATTTTGCTGCTACATTCATTATACATTTACATTTATGCATTTGGCAGACACTTTTATCCAAAGCGACATACAGTGCACTTATTACAGGGACATTCCCGCAGAGCAACCTGGAGTTAAGTGCCTTGTTCAAGGACACAATGATGGTGACTGTGGGGATCGAACCAGCAACCTTCTGAGTAACAGTTATGTGCTTTAGACCACTGCGCCACCAACACTCCTTATAGTTAATAATAAAGTGTTTCTTAATAAGCTATACATTTATATTGAAATAACGTGTAGTTAGAGGTTTGTGTTTCATTACATATTAAAGAGTACTCTCAATTAGTTCCACACAATAATGTAAAGATATTCTAAACTGATTATGCAAAAAAACAACACTGGTATCAGATTGGGATTGGCTGATACTTCGATTTCCGTAATTGGATAGGAAGAGAAAAAGTGGTATCGGTGCATCCCTAGAAACAATGCAGGTGCTCCCTTGAAATGTTTCCCGATGTGACAATCACAGTGAACAGAAGATATGTAATATTTAATATACCACTTTACTGTGTGGTATTTTGGTCCAATGAGAATTCACTTTTGCCTGAGCTACCCAGCGCAATGCTAGAAAAGTTGACAAAATTGTTCATCACTTTTTGTGGTCGTGGCTGGTCAGGACAAAAACTCAGATTAACATGGAAGACATGCTTTATCACATCACACCTGGTTAGGACACTGTGCTAAGTGTGGATAATAGACATGAAAAACATAAATAGCTGTTTTTGGTGCAAGAGGCCTTGATCACAACAACAAAAAATCACTTTAAAATGGCAACTGTCTGACTGAAAATGAAATTATTTTAGTATTCATTCGATCCTTCAACAAACTGAGATAGTCTCCAATTTGATGCACATTTTATATTCTTTCTCCTGGATAAGGAGCATTGACTTTGTCACTGTTTTCAGGTGGTCCCGTCAGCTCCAGTCATGGGTGATGCAGACTACTCCGACCCATTTGATGCTCGTTCTGAAACCGTCCAGGGGCCAGTTACTCCTGAGAACAATGGCTACATGGAGCCCTATGAGGCCCAAAAAGTGATCACTGGTCAGTCCAACTTTCTCTCTGCCTTTTTTTCCACCAAGACCACTTTTATATACACTATCAGCCAAACGTTTGGAATAATGTACAGATTTTGATCATATGGAAAGAAATTGGTACTTTTATTCACCAAAGTGGCATTCAACTGATCACAATGTAAAGTCAAGTCAGGACATTAATAATGTGAAAAATTACATCTTAAACTACTTCGAGTTCTCATCAAAAACATCCTCTATGTGCAGCAATGACAGCTTTGAAATGACTTTTTTCAAATAGTGATGGTGCTGTTTTTTACATGTGTTCTGACTATGTGATCAGTTGAATGCCACTTTGGTGAATTATTCCCAACTTTAGGCCAACAGTGTATATACTGTGTATACAGTATGCGTGGGTGTCCCGATCCTGTTCACACTTTTCCTCCCTGTCTGTTCTGTCATCTCTCTATTTGACTATCCCTGTCTCTAAAAGTGCCAAAAAGTAATCCTGCTTGTATCAGATACAGATTAATTGGGAAAATAGAGCATGCTTTTGATTTCTTTGTCATCAGGCTTTATCCTGACTTTGACCATGTAGGATTTGACCACTTTCACATTCGTTTAGGGATTTGATCCTGTCTATTGGCTTGTATTCTCATGCCCCGGGGGAGTTTGGTTTGCCATTTAATTCAGACACTCAGAGTGTGACTCACTGCCGATTCTCTATTGCAGTCCTACCGTTATAGTGCCGTATTTATATAATCTGTACCATTTTATAATCTTCAAGTTGACCATTTCACCCCACTTTCTGATTTGCAAAAAATACATTTAAATTGACTATATACTATTTTGGTCTGGCTTTGTGATTGTGATTAGCATTTTTTATGTTATGTTCTCTGAGATCATTCAGATCAGTCAATTATTAGTAGTGGTTGACTGGAATTTGAGATAACGATATCTATATAGCTAGATGGCCGATATACAGTATACATACTGTAATACAATTAAAATACAGCAAATGAGATGTACACAAAATTGCTGACATTTTGTGAAACACTTGAAATGCTTATTCTATACAATATTTTTATGCAGATTTTGGACTGATCATTACGCTATTGCTTTTTAGGCTGTATTTACTGTAGGTAAGGATTTAGGTGCCGAAACATACTCTGCGCAAGTACGTGAATGCAGATGCATCTTACAAAGGCAGCTCGAGTTCTTGCATCGTTGCGTTTTGAAATGTGTCAACGCAACTCATAACTCAACACAACTATTCCAGTCTCCATGTTGCCACAAAGTGCACTATAGCGAGATTAGTGTAAACTGTAGCTTCTACAGTGTGTTGTCATTGCGGAACAACAGTTTGAAGAGAAAATTGGTGAGCAATTAAGTTAGTCAATTTATATTTAGCAACTTACCTGAATAATCCAGTTTGTCGCCACCATAATGATGCAAAAACGAATGTTAGGCATGTTCAAACTGAACGTGCATTGGCAATGCGGTGGCCATTGGCCAAGCACTTGCATCTGCGTTCGCATACCTGAGTATGTTTTGGCATTTAGGCGAATGTAAAACACGTAATGAATTTTAACGTATGCCTGTGCTTTTTTTGAATAGTTTGTATAGCACAGGATCATCACTTTACTTTTTCTTTTTTTTAGATGGCATGTGAAGTTAAAATGAATCGCCTATGTAGTCAGTAGACGGCAAGGTGTTCCAGGTCTTTCCATCAATATTTTAAAGGGATTCCAATGTATTTTTTCATTCTAGTCACCCAGTATCCACCTTAATTTCTCCTCAGATCTGTCTTGTCTTCAAGGCAGCCTCATTTGATTTTCAGGCCATCTCTACAGGTTAATCTCTCTTCTCATTCTCCGTCAGTTCTCAGGTACAGCGGAATCTCATAGCCCTCCCTCTCGCGCGTCAAAAACACTTAACATCAACACACACACACACACACACACTTCCGTAGCTCTTTTCCCCACCTCAGGGTCTGTCCCTCAGGGCCTCCTTTCTGTCGCTATGGAGACGGCTAAGGCACCCAATAGAAGCGAGACGTGAAGGTTAAAGTTTGTCTTTCTCCCTTTACTGTATGCCCTCCTGTTTTCTTCTTTCAGTCTCACAGAACAGAATCTTTCCAGGCAATCGGACCCATGCACGTCTGTGTATGTTTGGTTTCATGCTTGTCATAATTTTTTATATTCAGGCCATTCGCTGAACATTTTTGGATGGAACTCGAACGAGTAATTTGCGGTCTAATAAAATTAAAGGAGTACTTCATCCAAAAATGTGAAATTCTATCTTTTATGTACTCCTGATACTGTTCTAAACCCATAAGCTGTTTTTTATCTGTAGAGCAAAAAAGTTGAAATTTTAAAAGAATTGTTACTTCAACAGCAAGCTCCAAAAAAAAACAGCATAAAGAGAGTTAACAACACATTCGCTATATTCCAAGTGAAGCCATATGATAGATTTATGTAAGGAACAGTCCAAAATTAAAACTTTTTAAGATTCAAATTTTCCCTTTAAAAGCGTGCTATATTGGCGTTACACTTTAGAAGTCGCAGGTCGTTTCATTGTTGGCTTTTAACCGACCATTATTTGTGCTGAAAGTACTCGACGGTCACTCAAACATCCTGTTGTTTGGTGTTTGTTGTTTTGAGAGGGGATGATAATGGAAATAAAAAAGGCCATCAGGAGAGGCAAAAGAACTCAGTCCTTGAGATTGGACTTGATATTCATGCACACCATCTCTGTCTTTCTTCATCCCTCTCTATCTCTTTGTTAAGCCCTCCCGTATAAAGCCCTCCACCAAGCTGTGCAAACACAATTTGTCTCTCCATCAAATTCATACCCCGCCACTTGTCGCCAGACATTTTCATAATTAATGTGGCCCAGGCGAAGGAGCCCAGCTGTGGAGGCCAGGGAACATATAGATTTATTGTTGTGTCTTGGTTTAACAGCACGGTCTGTCTCGCACTGTTTTAATGAGCACATGCCACAGCCTGCAATGCAAGTAGAATTTGTCCGGGCCAGCTATCCAAACCCCAAATTTTATCTCAACTACTATGAGATTAGTCTTGCCAGCCCAGATGCCAGAATATTGGCATAACATCTGGTCCACTTTTCAGTTTATTCGGGCCAAGAACCTTCAACTTAGACAGGAAGAGGCCATCTCACCAACATATTAAATGACTAACCGTAGTTTGTGATACTTAAAGGAATATTCTGGAATGAATACAAGTTAAGCTCAATCAACAGTATATCTGGCATAATGTTGATTACCACAAATAAAAATGTAGTCTTGTCCCTTGTTAATATATATATATAAAAAAAAACGAAGCGACTAAAGTAAGGCACTTACAGTGGAAGTGAATGGGGCCAGTCCATAAACATTAGCATACAAACTGTTTCAACTGTATAGATACAAGATATGAACATTATACATATTAATATGATGTTAGTGTGATAAAATTGCTTACCCTTTCCGTGTAAAGTTATATCCAATATTGCAACTTCAAAGCTATGATGACATAAAACAGGTTAACCCTGTAAGCAATTTTGTATAAATGCATGTAATGGGCCTCGTTCATGAAACTTTCATAAATATATGAGTAAACTGGGAGTAATGTAAAATGTACCTTTCCTCTGGATTCACAAACGCTGCGTACACCCCAGATTTGTTCGTTAAATGTGTGTATATTAGCGAATTCCAAACATTTGTAAATAGTGCGCCAGTTCATGAAAGAAAGTCACTCTTTTCGATCAGAAGGTTATTTTACTTCAAAACCACACAGAACCGGCAAAGTTTAAAACTCTTGTTTTATTGTCCAAGGAACAGGTCTCTGATCTGTTCATTGGTGGTTATTTATAGATGTTAGTGAATGTAACAGGTTTGTATGGTGTTGCAGAGCTACAGAGAAGAGCTGGTGGAGGTGGAGGAGGCTGGGGCAGAGGGGAGGTGCAGCTCTACGACACCCCGTACGAGGAGCGGGTCCCGGGGCATCCGGATCTGCCGGAGGAGGGCAGGGAGAGCAGTCTGCCGCAAGACGATGAGAGGCCAGCTGATGAATACGACCAGCCCTGGGAGTGGAAGAAGGAACATATCTCAAAGGCATTTGCAGGTAAGCAGAATCTTGGAAAAGTCAAATCGGCTGCTGGCAAAAAATTGCTGCTCCACTGAAAGAGCTTTCCTATTCAGATGACACCACCAAGCACTCTTTATTATTAAACCGTCACACAAACACTGTTCAATACATTTTCAATCAATCAGTATGGATAAAATCAAGTCTTGCTCTAGGTTGTTGTTTTTATTTTTTAATAAATGCCCTGATTCACCCAAGAATGTCACATTTTGGAAATAAAATGGGTTGTCAATGCCATTTGACGTTGACTTTCAACTACTCATTTAAGAGCAGTTTTATAGATTGGGATGTATAATTTCTTTATTTATTTTATGTTTAGCTGAATTCGATTTGCTTTGGTTTAGGTCATTAATGTTTTGGTTATTTGAGGATAGGTGGATTGCTCCGTACTGATCTTATTGCAGTGTTTCCCCTATATGCATTTTGCAGCAGTGCTGCGCCAATGCTGAATTATGAGCGCTGCGGTTGGGATTTCACATGGTTAATTTCATATTCTTGGCGCAACATAACGCTTGTCTGCCCAAGTCAGCTGTGCGCATTCTACACTGCGAAAGGGACCCCACCACACACACACACACAAATACACGCACTTACTCACACTGACTTCACTGCATAACATTATATGTCAAACTTGCTTAATTTCAAGTGGCCTGCGAGGCCCAAGC
Organism: Xyrauchen texanus; assembly: GCF_025860055.1. Lineage (NCBI taxonomy): Eukaryota > Metazoa > Chordata > Actinopteri > Cypriniformes > Catostomidae > Xyrauchen > Xyrauchen texanus. The sequence goes on from NC_068323.1 coordinate 15,334,802, forward strand.
TCATTTCTGAAACGTAGGATGGCATGGGATCGCTATGTTTCACTGAACAATCAGGTAGCGCTTTCCTAGTGAATATAAATAAGCCTTCCCATCATCTGTATGTTTTGGAGTGCATTTTGCTCGCTTCATTTGTTTCGCTACACGTGTCAGTTATCAACACGGCTTAATCATAGTAGCATGAGTGCAGAGCAGAAGTGTTATTTCGTGGACTGGTCTCAACCAAACAACAGACTATTTTAAATGCACTTGTGAACCACTGAGATCTGCGGTGGGGCTTAAGAAACCCCTTTGAATGTGGTACAGAATTGTCTGTTGCAAAACTCATGTCTCCCACATTCTAAACGCCACTGACAAAGAAAACATAAATTAGAAGGCTTTTCAATTCCCAGATCACAACGCTTACAAATCTTTACCATGGATTTACTGCATTAACACTAACTGTACTGTTTTACGTATGGTAGTTGTGGCAGAAAACCTTTCTGAATGCTGTTTTTTAGTTACAAAAATGCCATAGTTCTTTATATAAACCGTAGTGAGGAGCCATGCATGGTTTTACTTATGGTTACCATGAACTATTATAAGTATAGTTGTTAAAACTATGGATACTATGGAAGAACTATCAGTTAAGCTATCAGTTTTCCATCTGTGTAAAATCTGAACTCTTGTAATGCTCTCTGATTGTAGGAAGATGTAAGTTGTTTTGTTTGCCTTCAGAAATTCCAAGTCATGACTGTAGTTTAATTAGGAGGTGCCTGATGAAATGAATCTGTAAATAAGACCCAACTTATTCACACTGTCAAAATATTTCAGTTTAGCCATATACATTTTTTTCACAGATGTTACTGTTATTAATATCATAATTTTAATTTGCATCCCAACCTCAAAATCAATGCTTTACTGTCAATTGTGCATTTCAATGCACATAACATGTAATATTTTTTGCATGGGTGCAACCAAAGCGGGTGTTGTTGCCACAATTTCAAAGGGCCCTTTGAGGGTACAACTAAACCCTGATGTGGCCCAGGCTGAAACTGAGTTTGACACCCCTGTTTTATCTATTCTTTGACCAACATGCATTAATACGAGTCCGGCGTTGTAGGCTTGTGGACGCGTGCACAACAGCACCGCTGCTGAAAAGAATCCTTGGGGAAACACTGTGTTGCATCTGTTGAAGCTGTGCCCTTGTGTTTGTGTGTGGTTTGCCGAACTTGCAGGCAGTAGATGAATGCGCTGCCACAGGGCCAATCATGTTTTATTGTGCTGTATCTCTGAGTTAGGGTTCAAGGTGACACTGGAATAAATAACACCTCTCCTGCACCCACCAGCACACACATCCTCCAACACACACACATATACTGTACACGCACTTCCAATAATTAAGGCTTCCCTCAGCATGTCTTATCTTCGTTACAGCAGAGTTAACAGTCAGCAGCATTGCAGTAACATGCATGAGCACAGCACTAAACACCATGGAAAGTGCATTTGTTTACAGCCAACATATTTTAGCTGAGAGAAAGCGAGCAGAAGGTGTCCGTGCGCAGCGGACGCATGCTTTTGTAGGGCTCTCAACACAAAGGCACCATTTACGTCTGGTATTAAGATGCATTTTGGGCAATCCAATCACAAGTGGACAATTGAAACACATGTTTTACATCTGGTTGAATATGCGTCTCTTGAGCACTTGAGGGGACGTCGCTACGGTAGTGTATTACTGCATGATAATAAAGTGCAAAAGCTATTTGTAAAAGAACAGTGCACGAAAAATGCCGCAATTTCTCCCAGTTATACTTGAATTTAATCTAAGCACAAATGTGACGTTTAGAGCAGAATTCTGTTATTTTAGTGAAATGCCTGAATTATCTGAGCTTCAGATGTGTGTGCCTCGCTTCTGTGTTATTGTATGTTGATATCACTTGTTATAAAGTTTCAGATTGTACGGTTATTTTCTTTCAAAACCGCATAGAGCCTTTAAAGTTTAAAACTCAAGTTTTATTGCAGCAGTTGATTGGCAGGTGAGCAGGCGGTCTTTAGCTGCTATTTGAACTGAAGGGCTGATAGGATGTTGTAATCGGATATCTGACAAATATACCAGTGCCGATTGCGACAGTCGATGATCGACAATATCGGAAAATTACAAATCCATGCAGCTGGGAAGTCACCAAACATATTAAATGTCACCACAGAGTTTGAAATTGGTAGCTGCCAAATGTGGGTAGCCTATATCATGCACATGGCGGGTACACAAAGACACGCGGTAGAAGAAACACACTGTATTATATTTTGAAGAACAGACGACAGAAAAGCTGTCTATGTACGTCTCTGACGCGCTGTTTGTTCAGAGGCGTGCAGCGGGAGCGTGTATCATGGAACAGGCGCATGTAAAACCGTTCTCACTCTTTTCTGTTTCAATCGTCTGAAAACTGTTTGCAAGAATAGTATCATCTATGAGAATGCTGCAAATGACCTCGGATCACCTCAGGAGGAGCTCAAAGTTTATTTTGCTTTATTTCATGCATTGCGAATGCATCTGCAGGTTCACTTTATAGCCTACAATGTTTAAAACCAAAACAAGTTCACCTTGTCCATAAAAATGTATATTTAATTATTGTTATATCATCATCATTATCATTATTATGTTTACATTATAATTGTCTTAATATCTTTCTAGTAGTCTTTGTATAATTTGTATTGATGATTTCCCACCTTTTGGAGACGGATACTTGCGTGATGTCAAATGGAAGGGTGATTATATACGATTGTTTGACCGCTTTATTTTATGTGCTTTTTTGTTTCGTTTGGAGTGTAATTTTAATTTAGAAATATCTTTGGTTTAACTTTTATACATATTTTAAAGCAAAATCATTCAAGCAAGAATGTTCACTGATCCCACAGCCGGGGGGGTTGACGATGTAATTGGATGTTGTGACATTTCTTTTAAATAAAAAATGGTCTCCCAGCCCTAGTTCAAACGCATTCATATGGATGAGCATTTACATACTGTATGAGCCCAATGTGGCCGTGTGGGCTTTCACCCACATTTGACTAAAGTCCAACTAAATATGTTTAAATATGTCCGTTTTTGCCTTAAAGGATCACAACACCCCCTGTCTCAGCAAAGTTGTGTTCTCATCACATTTTCTAAAGATGCAGCCAGTGGGGTGAGGGGAGAAGGGTGAGGGAACATAACAGCATCAAAGATTCTCTCAATTACTTGTAAGAAAATGCACAAATTAAGTATACGCCATTTTGTAAGTTCACAATTCAATAAACAGTATCACACTGGGCATTTTATATCATGCAATTAATGCTCAAATAAATGCAAAGCCATGTACTCTGTATTGAAAATATGTGAATGTTTTTACACGATAATAACTTTCCAAGACGTTGATTCACAAATATAAGTGCTTAGAATGGTTTACACACTAAGGATGGATGGATCGATAGTGTTTGTGCCTCTGGGACAATCAATGTAAACCCTGTCTCTGTCAAACGAGCCCCAGTCAGACTGTCTACCACACCACATATCTCAAAACACTCACTTTAATAAATGTGTGCTGCACAAACATTTAAAATGTTTTACCATGGATTGAAAGCCCATCCTATCCCTCTGTCAGCAGCAGGGTGGGACTCGCATCGGTACTATCAAGTCTCTCAACTGACTTAGCATTTGAGAGTTTGAAAACAGCACTGGTCAAGTGGTTTAATGGATAATCACAATGAGCCAGCGTGTTCTCAAAGGATAAGGCCACACAGTCTCATTAATTATTATGAGACACTGATGACGCAATGATGCACTATAGTACAGGGACACGTCACATCATGTGATGTTGACTCGATGTTGATTTTAAACCTGAAAGACGAAAATAGCACAATAAGAACCACTTTTCTCTTAAAATGAAAATGAATAGATGCTTACTTTTCTTCTATCATTTGTATCATACAAATCTGGTAACATCTCAGAAAATGTAGTTTAGTGCTTCATGACCCTTTAATATAGAATTCAATTATCTGCTATTTTACAATGCCAATGAATGTGGCTTATCAAATCAGAAAATGCATTTGAAACAAAACGTTAAAATTGAAATTACAAAATGAGAATATAAGAATTTGGTCATACCGCATACCCCTCTAGATTGATGGAGGAAATGTATTGTCCAATCACCAACAAGCTAGACTGTGATGTGTGTGTGTTCATGTGTTTGTTTGTGTGTTGTGTGTGTGTGTTTGTCTATGTGTGTTTTTCCTCATGCGAGTGAAGTGATTTGTGTGCAGTGCTTGTGAATCGCGAGGAGGAGGGTTAGCCTTGTGAGTGGAGGGCCGCAATCAGTCACAGGCTGACACCTTTGCTCTCCTTCAGGCTCACCTCCCTCCCTCTCTCTGTCGGCCTTTTAGCTCTGACAGGTTTGTCCTCCTGCAGTGCTGACACACTCGGGCTGATAAACCACGGTGGGGGTTGAGGGGGCATCTCGATCCACCAGCCCCCTCCACTTCCACACCATCTCCTCCCCCTCTGCCCCTCCAGCAGTGGTGATTATCACACTCAGGGGATGAAAGAGAGTGAAAGAGACAACATGACTGAAAGAGCGATGAGCTGAGGGGGACCGGGAGAAAGGACACATTTAAGCATCTTTAGCACATACACAGCCATTTCCAATGATAATTTTAGAAATGTGTGGGCTATGATTGGGCCATTTCAAATGCCAATTAAGTGCCTTTAAGGACATATGAATGTTATGGTTATTGATCTTTGAAATAATAGTTTAGTTTACTATATGGACCTAAATAATGTTGTAGACTAACTATATGTACATTCTCATGGGCTGTTATAATCGAGCATCAGCCTGTTTTTGCATTGTCGAGCTACAATATTCATATTTTTTTTATTTTTCAAGAATACTAGATACAATATGTTATATTTGAAGGAAGGATGTTAGCTAAAGAAATGTTGAAAAACATCATCTCTGTCTTTCGGAGCAATTTGTTGTCCAATTAATATGTATACAAGTAGTATACATGCTAGACGAAGCCGAGCTACAATCGCATTATTTGTGTCTATTGGTCAGACTTTAGACTGATACGAAAATTAACTAAACCATTTACATAATATTTTAAAAAGATGAATTTGCATTTTAGGCTGACTGAAATCAAAGTTTTAAAGTGCATGTAAACATACCGAATGCGCAATCGAGTATTGAAAAAAAGGACGTACTAGAATGCGTAATCGAATATTTGAAATCGATTTTTGAACTGAAACTTTCGAACTAGATTTCGTATGAAGTTGCAGCTGAGTTTGCAAAAATCAGACTGATAATATTTTAGTTGGACTAAAGCATTTACGTAACATTTTAAAAAGACAAAATGTAGTTTTCGCGGAAATTCAACTTTTACATTTTGTGTAAACGTACCGATTGCGTCCAAACCAGACGCGATGTAAACTTTACAGCGAGAAATGAAACTAACTAAGAAAAAATTATGTTCGACACCACAATCACAGCCAATTCTGTATTCAAAAACTTGTCTTGGGCTTTGCTTCTTAGATCACTTATGAAGAAGTCAGCCAATCATATCAGAGGCAATTAACATAAAGTCTTAAAGGTACAGTAGGAAATAAATGCCTAATTCATCCTACAGGTCTAAACGAGAGGGTGGAAAAGGGTAATGTAAAACGAAATCATGACTGTTTTTGGTACACGAAAACTTGACGCACATTTATAAGTGGACTTTAAGGTCAAGATACAACAAAAGTGTGAAAAATGCTCCTTAAAATTACTCCCTCCCTAAAGTCCATTACCGTGAGCGCTCGTTGTAACATCATTTAAACAATGTTCTGAACTCCTTTGCTTGCCTTCACAACAGATGGTTTCATTTTATTTGCATCTCAGCTCGGTTTTCTATTCTCAGTTCACTTTTTAATAAACGCATGTGATGTGACGGTGAAATCTTGGCCTGGTCCAGCAAGTCTTAATTAGGCCATTGCAAAGCTGTCACAATCCACTCAATTATGGCAATCACTTAAGACACATGGTCACTCGGCATGTCCCTCAAGCCCTTTCATACGCTCATCAACCAAAGGGATGCATTCAACAGTACACAACAGACTGTAGATCACAGACTCACACAGGTAGAGAATGTGTGGACTAGCGTGTTTGTATTTGGTGTGGATATGTATCTGTCATTTTGTTCATTTAGGAGCTTAATTGTACTGTTTGTGTTCTTGAGTTGGTGTTTGACACTTTAAATATGACATCATAAAAACCTTGACTAACATTTATAAGTTAACTTCTGAGGGGAAAAAATGAAATGCCACAAAAGTTTAGAATTTGTTCTTGTGATGAGGAGGAGAGCCGCGGCCGTCCGCCAGGGTATGGAGGAGTAGCTGCCGGCCGCCGGGAGTCAGAGGAACCGCTGCCATCCTCCAAGAAGGGGAGGAGCCGTTCCATCCACCAGGGGTTGGTGGACTTGCTGCCGTCTGCCAGGGAGGAGCAGCTATTGCCCCCAGAGGGTGGAGGAGTGGCTAATGACCAGGCGACGGCATGTCCTGGTACTTGCGAGCAAGTTTTTCTCTCTCTCGAACTGGCATCCCCGACTCCTCTTTATCCCCCTCCCGCTGATTGAGCTGATTCAGCGCCGGTTGTCTATTGTTACGGCCCGGACACGCCCTCCTCCTCGTCACAGTCCTTTTTCTGGGAGGGCATGGGCCCAAACTGAAGTGAAGTGTGAACTGCAGAGTCCGTTTTCCCTCGATAAGTGAACATTTTTATATGGCTAGAAGGCCTGCTAAGGGAACATGGAGTGAGCGAGTGTGAGCGAGTGTGCTTCTCGTGTCCTGGTCTGTCAAGTCACTGTGAGCAAGCCTGAGGGAAATGAGAATGGCTCCTATATCCATTTATTTTCCTCTTTTTCTCTGTGTGACAGTAATGAAAGACATGTCCTGAGTAATTCTGTCTCTCACAAATACACAGAGGCAGGAGAGAGATGAGAGTGGTGGGGGAATATCATCTCACTTAGGAGGAGAATTGAAAGTGAGAGAGTAGAATAGGTGGCTTACAGAAGATAAAAAGCTGAGGCAGTGGAGCGGAAAAGGATTAATTCAATGAGTGAAGAGAAAAGGGATATGTTTGGTATTGCTTTTAGTAATTTACGTGAACAATAAGCGAAAGGAAAATGCTGCATTTGCTGTTTTGACTAGCACTGGACAACAGCAAAAAAAAATAAAAAATCTGACATTTGATGATTGATGATATATGTTTTATTTTAATATATAAAAAGTGATGCAAACAGTGTTGGGGAAGGTACTCATCATAGATACTTTGGAAGTTACTCTTTTAAAAAAGTAGTTACTAACAAAAAGTAGGTAACTACATTGAAGCTATATAAAGAAGAAAATATTTATGAATATATAACAATTGCAATTTTACTATAGAAAAACCATGGTTAATTGTATCAAAACCATGTTTTTGCCAAAAAACAACACAAACTAGAAAACCTCTTTGATATATACTGTATGTAAGTGTATCGAAATATAGTGACTACATTTCATTTAAGTCCATTTAAGGCTGCACGATGCTCAACTGAATCAGTGAATCCGTTATTTGAACTGGTTTGTTTGTTCCCAAAACCAAATATAAGTAAAGCGTTTATTTTAACCGGTTCATTTACATGAACTGTCCAAAAGAACCGATTCACTAAAAAGATTTGGTTTTCACTGTGCTACATTTAAAGAAAGAGAGGACTGTTTAGGTCAGTGCGTTTGACTACCGGTACTCCCTCGGCTCCATTGTTGCGTTCACAATACAATGTGACAAATGTATCATTCTGTGACGCTAGAGTGCTACTCGTAAGAAAATTTTGCTTGTTTGTGTAAAAGCTGTACTGTTGGGAACTACTGTCATGCTACTGAAAAATTTGGCAACGTTAGTAGCATTGCTACTTTTGGTAAAATATTCCACAACACTGGATGCAAATGAATCAATGAAAATTTGTATTTGAACTGATTTACAGAATTGAGTCGAACTTGCCAAGTGTAAGGCTATTTGTTCTACTGAAGTTTGAAACCACTATTTAAACATCTCTTTCTTAACTCAACTCAATTTAACAAAAAGAACTTGCATGTCACAAGGAAAGGTCAAGAAACGTATGTAGTTTAATGACTCATATCTTCAGAAGATTTAAAGGCCATATACTGTATAATATTTTCTTAATTATATACCACCAACAAAATCATCGCAAATATCATCATGATTATTCAATATATCACCCAACCTTAGTTGTGACCAAAATAATGATCTTTAGTGTGGTGAATATGAACAGATATCTCATGATATCTCGTCACACTGTAATTTTCACATAACATACATTAGCAATAAATATTTCCACTTGCACGGCACAAAATGTGTTAAATGAATCCTGATACCAAGAGAAAATTGCTCCAGACGAGATTTGACATTGCAAGTAAAAGTGCTTGCTATGCATAAAGAGCATTTAAAGTTTTGTTTGCACCCTAATATACATCTAATAACATCTATCGTATAAACTGACACTTAATCACAGTCTTCCAGTGATCTAATATGGTTTCTCTTTTTATTAGATACTCAAATGAGACTTTGATTATTCCAGATGGGTTCTTGCACTTAGAGTAATCTGCCGTCTCGGCACATTTCTAGCAAGAGCCACATTTCTCTTTATATCTCTGCTTTTGTGGTAATGATATATGAATGGTGTGGCTATCGGTCCCAGCGTGATGTATTGTAGCCCAGCAATGACCTTTATGGTGAGTGGCTCCCTCTCCTTAGTGTGAGTTTTGTGCAGGACTACGGCTAACAGGCACTGGTGCACTGCCCATTGTCAGTCTGACGGAGTTTGACAGGCATGCTGGGACTGCAGGAATGATGGGATGGCTAATGCAGATCATTAGAGTCATACAGTGAAGGGCTGTGGAGGTCACTGTTCAGATTAAGGGGTTGAGCACTTGTGGGTTTGCAGATTGATTAAAAGAGGTCGACTGATATTGGATTTTGCAGATACCGGTAACTACAGTAAGATGGTAGAATAACCTGAATACCAATGAAACTGTCTAGTTTGGAATGCCCAATTCCCAATGCGCTCTAAGTCCTCGTGGTGGTGTAGTGACTCGCCTCAATCCGGGTGGCGGAGGACGAATCTCAGTTGCCTCCACGTCTGAGACCGTCAATCCACGCATCTTATCACGTGGCCTGTTGAGCGCGTTACCACAGAGACATAGTGCATGTGGAGGCTTCTCCGCGGCATTCACGCACAACACACCACTCGCCCCACCGAGAGCAAGAACCACGTTATAGCGACCACAAGGAGCTTACCCCATGTGACTCTACCCTCCCTAGCAACCAGGCCAATTTGGTTTCTTAGGAGACCTGGCTAGAGTCACTCGGCACACCCTGGATTAGAAAACGCGAGTCCAGGTGTGGTAGTCTATTAGAGAAGTGTAGCATATCTGCCGATAACCAATAGTTGTCAAAGTCACTGACGCCACTAATTTATCAGAAAGAAGGACATTCTTCAACCTCTATAAGTCTTAGTCTCTATAGATTCATCCATACAGTGAATATAAAAAGTTTACACACCCCTGTTGTTAAAACAACAGGTTTTTGTGATGTTAAAAATTTAATCATATCAGAATTTTTGCAACTTTAATGTAACAATTACAACCTATGTAATGACACTGAAAACCAAAGTGACACATTTCAGAGAAAAAAGGAAAAAACTTAACTGCATACATGTGCACGCCCTTTTATAATTGAGTATGTGGCTGTTTTCAGAATCAACCAATTATCAAGCTCATGTGAAATAGTACACACCTGTCTTCACCTGAAAGTGAGAAAGTATGGCACAATAGTGACAATATCAAGAACAGGACGTCCCTCCAAAATTGATGAGAAGACAAAGAGAAAACTGGTCAGGGAGGCTGTCAAAGAGGCCTACAGCAACATTAAAGGAGCTGCACCTCTTTCTGGCAAGTGCTTGTTGCTCCCTACATGTGAAAACTATCTCCCGTATTCTTCATCTGTCTGGGCTATGGGGCAGGGTGGCAAGACCAAGCCCTTTCTGATGAAAAAAAAAAACATCCAAGCCTGGCAAAAACCTATATCCAGTCTTCCAAAACCATGTGGAAAAATGTGTTATGGTCTTATGAGACCAAGATTACATTTTTTGCCCAAAATTATAAAAAGGTATGTTTGGCACAAAAACAACACGGCACATTAGCAAAAGAACACCATACCCACAGTGAAGCATGATGGTAGCAGCATCATGCTTTGGGGCTGCTTTTCTTCAGCTGGAACTAGGGCTTAAGTGAAGGTGGAGGGGATCATGAATAGCTCCGTGTACCAGTACATTTTGGCACAGAACCTTCTGGCGTCTGCTAGAAAGCTGACAATGAAGAGATCTTTCACCCCTCAGCATGCCAGTGATCCAAAGCACACATCCAAATCAACAAAAGAACAGCTTCAGCAAAAAAGATTAATGTTTTGGAATGGCCCAGCCAGAGCCCAGACCTGAATCCTATAGAAAATCTGTGGGGGGACCTGAAAAGAGCCGTACACAGGAGATGCCCTCGCAATTTGACAGATCTGGAACATTTTTGTAAAGAAGAGTGGGAAAATATTCCCAAATCAAGATGTGCCAATCTAACAGCCTCTTTTCCAAACAGACTGAGTGCTGTAATAAAAACAAAGGGTGCTTCAACTAAGGTTTGTTCAGGGATGTGCACACTTTTTCTCTGAAACGTGTCACTTTGGTTTTCAGTGGCATTGTATCGACTGTACTTTTTACATTAACGGTGCAAAAATTCTGATATGATTTATCTTTGTTTAATTTTTTACATTACAAACACCTGCTGTTTTAATATGTGTAGACTATTTATGTCCACTGTACATACACAGATGAATAGAAAGGTTGAAATAATTGAGTCACAATTAAATCAGTTTGTGGGCTTGCAATTAATGTCCAACATCATTATTAGGAATTGCAATAGTTAAAATATTTTAATAAATATACATATTTCGTTCCTTATATTTAATATATTTTTATATTTAATTGTAAGTTGAATATCTAAATAGTAACAAAAAATGTGGTAACTATATTGAAAAATATGTTTTTATACATGCAGTATATTTTAAGTTAGTAGTGCTTGCCTTTATTTTTCTAAGCAATCAGACTTTGAGTTTCGCCTGTCGAAACTAAATCCCTTTTGTTGTGGCAAAATATGTAACCACCTAACAACCACCCAGAAAATCCCAGCAACTATACAGAACAACCTAGAAACCACATAGCAAGGCACCAACAACCACTAGGACACCTAAAGGGGCTGTTCAGACCGTATGCGTTCTTGTTTTTTTTTACTTAATATGGTATCTAAAAAAAACATGCCGATCCTGCCTGCGAGATGTGGTGCAATAGTTAAAGACGTCCATCTGACATGTGTTTACATAGGAAAACGATTGGAAAAACAGCACAGACGGACAGAAAAATGCGTCCGGTGTTTTGAAAGGACGAGCACCATTCGCATTTGTTTTTTAATGTATTATTTTTATATATTTAATATATTTTTTATATAAAAGTAATGTTTTTAATGTTTTAAGAATTTGTTTTATTTGTGTAGTAAATTACATTATATTTTATCGCATTATTAGTATTTTTATTTATATACATTTATTTTAAATGCTTACATTTATGTACTTACTATCTTAATTAGGATTTATTTTAGGGTCAGTTTAGTAAGTCTAGTCCAGTTTGGTCATTTTATTTGGTTCATTAAGAATTACACTGGATTATTTGTAAAATCCTCAGAATTATTGGGGGAATTAGCCGGATTATTTACAGGGTTAGTCGGGTTTGAAGAAGGATTAGAGGGGCCGTGCTCTGATCTGACCCAGGCTGTTCTGGTTCTTCAGATGGGACTGTTGTAAGCACCAGGCATCAATAATGCACAGGGAGCAGGACGAAAGACTCTGCGACATTCTGTCTTCAATAATTCACCAGTCAGCAGGGAGACATATGGGCCCGCCTGTTTCTTTTTCAAAACATCACCCTGTCGTGTTTCTTTGGAGAGGGGGCGACAAAGGGGGTGGAGGTGTCGGGTGGTGGTCTGTTGATAAAGATGTCACAGAGCTCCCCTCAACAAACCCCCCCCCCCCCCTTCCAGCCTATTCTTACTCTTGTAATCCTGTCTGAGTGATTTGTATACGTAAAAAAGGCCCCACGTAAGCGTGTGAATTTGTAGTTGTGTTGGAAATGAGATTTATGGCAACTACGTTAGTGATGCACCAATGTGGATTTTATAGCGATAACAATAACTGATAATTTCACTATATATGAGTGGTGGTGGTGTAGTGGGCTAAAGCACATAACTGGTAATCAGAAGGTTGCTGGTTCGATCCCCACAGCCACCACCATTGTGTCCTTGATCAAGAAACTTAACTCCAGGTTGCTCTGGGGGGATTGTCCCTGTAATAAGTGCTCTGTAAGTCGCTTTGGATGAAAGCATCTGCCAAATGCATAAATGTAAATGTAATATAATTTTAACCTATATTTTTTGCGTTTTGCCGCTTTCAACTGGAGTGACTGGCTAATTAGCTAATTAATATGAAATTGCCAATGCTTTCACATTTGCACTTTTGGAGCATACAAGAGTTAGAATGATGCCAAAGTTCGGTTCGTTTGGGTTTTGTGAATGCTGTTTTCAAATCTGCAAACTGCATCTGGGTCCACTTGAAAAGGTGGTCTGGGGTGCCATTCATGGAAACTCTGGTGCTGTTTGCTGCTGATATGAACACAATCGGACCAAATCACTGAAGTGAACCGCCATTGATGACGCATATTTTGCGTCTTTGCAGGCTTCCGATCGCAATTATTATGGTATAATGCATTTCTCATACCTGCCTGTGTCCAAATAAATCACTTTCATAGAGCACATCACATCCTTCATCTTTGGCAACATATCCGTGGGCTTGCGGCAGACAAACACATATACATGTTGATGACATAATTGGACTGCGGTTCGGACCCAAAAAATATGATGTGAACAGAGACCAGCGTGAGGGGGAGGAAACAAACTCCTGTTCGGTCCATCAATTGAACCAAGTGTGAAAGCACCCTAATTTGCTGTCAATTTTGAAGGTGTTCAGTTTAATTGTTTTTGAAACATTATTGGAAGCAAAAACAGCGTAATTGTGTCATATGTTGTTAGAATGGTCAAAACTAGTACAATGCAACACATATATTTGTTTTGCTCGCAAATTATTTGTTGTGTTAAAAAACAGCAAGAGGAGTGCAACTGAATGAAATGGAGTATTGGTGTCTCAAGACTTATCATCAAAATTCCAGAAAACAAAATGCCCATCCCTAGCTTGTTTGCCTTACAAGAGTACTTGTGTGAGTGTTGGTAATGATAGTTATGGGATTTAGATGGTAATTATATGTTGATTCAGCTCTCACATTGTATTGTCTCTCTTCGGTCTTTGTTGCATTGTCTGCATGATAAACACTGCATTGCTACTGACACCAGTGCTTTGTCTGCAGGGATGATCACTTCCTCTCTCTCTCCCTCATTCTGTGGTGTTACAAGGATGTCTGGGCCCGTGGTAAGCATGTGGATATGTGGGATGTGCAACAAACACCAATATGATTAAAAATAAAAAAATAAAGTAAAATTTGGCCATGAAAAATTATTTTGCCATTTTAAAAATGTTGGTCCAGAGGAAAGCTTTTTGCTTTAAACATTGTGAGACCCGGGTTCAAATCTTGTCCTGTAAAGTTTTTTTGTTTTTTAAGAATATTACATTGTAGCTGCATGTCAGTGGATCTATATCAGAATGACTGCAGATGAGAGGCATGCCAGAGAAAACTTTGTAATATGGCACTTTTTGTACCACTGTCTCCCTAAGATGATTCGCTGATGTTCTTCCTCTTTTGTAAGTCGCTTTGGATAAAAGCGTCTGCCAAATGAATAAATGTAAATGTAAATGTAAAACATTGCAGCTGTATAGCAGGATCCGCCACTAACAACAGCAGTGAACACGCAGCTCTTACTTGTCATCACCCTCTCTTTCTGACCTACTTGGTTACCTCTCTTTTCTCAAGTTCTCACCATTCTCTCTTTCTGTCTCTCTCTGATTCTTTCATCCTCTCTCTCCATTTCCACCATCCTCTGCGCTGTCAACCATGTACACAGATATGAAAGATCTGGCCGAGCTGCCGTGGCCGCCTCCTGTGGGACAGCTAGAGGAGGAGCCCGTCTTTGGCGAGCAAGGTGAACTTTGACATTTCGCCTACACTGCTGCCCCTCCAGTGTCTTCTTGAGTTTATCTCTTCTTGAGTTTATCCCTTTTCAAGCTGTATGAGTCACTGTATGCTAGAAACACTTCCACATTTCCTATAAACCTCCTGTTTCCTTTCAGTTTGTACCCTGATTTAGATCACTCCCAGTAGCATGTGTTGACAGCATATGGGCAGGTCTATTAGAATCCATCAAATTATGTTTTTACGCTTGGTTCAACTACTTGTTCCAAACCTCTTCCCTTTTGGGGCTCCAAATGGGCATACATTTATGTCATAAACGTGAGTAGCACCTTCATTTTCAGTAACCCTTCTCCTTTGTTATCCTGTGCACTGGCATGTGATGACTTCATAATGACACATAATGGTACACTGTCCCTGTGTCTGAATATTCATATTTCTGTACAAGAGTATGCTAAAAGTAGTATGTCAATCAAGTAGTATCTTTGATTCCTCAGTATTTGCAAAGTGGTACGTGAGAAATACCCGGATGACCTACTGCATTCAGCACGATTCTAAAAGTGTGCATCCACTGGACTTTTTATTATCCCATATGATGCCACAGGAGCTGTGAAGACATAAAATTTTAAACTCTGTATTAAAAAGGGTGGAGAATTGCGAGTCTGACAGCTCTTTTTAACTGTATGTGTTAAACATACCAAGAAACTTAAACTACGTCATATGTCATACCATCATATCTGGAAGTGAAAATGTGACAGGCGGGGCTACCCAGACGCTAGGCGACAGAAATGAAACCAATCGACTGATAAAATTTCTTGTCACCCTCACTTGTTGTTCTTGTGGCATGGTTAGGACCGCAGTGAACGTGACAAGTGATGGGCGACAACATTTTATTGGTCAAACTCTTTATTGGTACCTCTTCCAAACATGGAAGAGATACGATTTATTGGTGTTTAATCTTATCTGTTTTTCAAACAGCGATTGTCACTATTACTTCTATATAGAGCACAACAGTCTGATCCAGGAAGTAAAAATTAATACATTTTTTCCATAGGAGAATTGAGTTTTAACGAAGAGTCAGTTTACATGCTCACCAATATGCTGATTACTCCCAAAAATCAGCTTATTAAAAGCTTCGATCTGTTTATCCTTAAGCAGATTATGACCTTACACCAACAAAGGAAAGGCGTTTATGCATTTACATGAACACGTGCGTTGCCGGCTTATTAAGCATAATTAGTGTTCGAACGTGCATGAAAAGCGCTTAATATCTTATAAAACTTTAAAGACAGACCTCCCATGAGCTCCAAGGTTGTTAATTGATGGTATATGACTGTTGAAGCCATCAGTCCATGTTTTTTCAACTTCATTTAAAAACAAATTGTGGAATTTGTGATGAAAAACTACATTAACCATGCTGAGAAAGCTCCACCAATCAGGTAATCTCGGCAAACAAAGCGCACCAAAAGAGCTCCGCAGTGACCCCACTCACATGATGCACTGTTAATGACAGTCACCTTGCATTTATGAATGTACAGTATATATTATTATTTTGCCAAACTTTTAAAGAGATTTTTTTCTTTACTTGGTCAACAACTTTTTTTTCAACAAGTTACCTCATGTGACTCTACCCTGCCTAGCAACCGGGCCAATTTGCTTGCTTAGGAGACCTGGCTGGAGTCACTCATCACACCCTAGATTCGAACTCACGACTTCAGGGGTGGTAGTCAGCATCTTCACTCGCTGAGCTACCCAGGCCCCACATCTCACAGTCTTATCTCGCTCTCACTCAAACTCTCTCTCTTCTCTTTCCTTCATACAGCACAGTTTGAGGGTGCAGAGTGGGACCATTCCTCTTCACCCACAGAGCGTTTTAGGTCTTGCAGGCCTCCACTAACCACAGGCAGCATGAAGCTCTGCAAGCCCAGCGAACCTCATTCCATGATCGGGGAGAGAGTGGACCCCAACCTGCCCCTGGAGAAACAAGTGTACGTCTAACTTGTCACCACAAACCATTAGAGATTGAAAAAATCAATTGTGTCCTCATATACGAATATTTAACTGTCATTCCCTTTGAAAAGATTCTATTCCAATATGAATATTTTGGCAACCTCATACAAATTAGAATATTTATTCAAATCAAAGTGTAAAAGAATCCTCTTTAATGTATTGTAATTGCATTACTGTAATCATGTTTTAGGCTTGTTTTTACAAACTGAGGAACAAGTCAAAATGATTTTCAGTGGTAATTAACAGCTTGCCACAAAAGCTGTAATTAGAGCTTAACTTGTATTGAACCTTGATCATTCTTTTAACCCATATTTTAAAATAAAATGATCAAGGGGTTTTCGAGATACTATCATGAAAATGTCATAACGCTGCTTAACACTGCAGAGACTGAAATCCTAGTGTCTCATTTCTTTGGGAAACTCGCCCTACTGTGGTAGTATTTTATGACTTTTTAGATATGATATATGGGGGCGGTGTTCATGATTAGGCCATTAGATAGAGCAGTGAATTGTGTCCAAAACA
Organism: Xyrauchen texanus; assembly: GCF_025860055.1. Classification (NCBI taxonomy): domain Eukaryota; kingdom Metazoa; phylum Chordata; class Actinopteri; order Cypriniformes; family Catostomidae; genus Xyrauchen; species Xyrauchen texanus. The sequence goes on from NC_068323.1 coordinate 15,351,605, forward strand.
CTGCCTCAAATTAGTCAGCTGTTCAGGAAACAGAATTCCCTGGATACATCACCCACAGTCAGATAGCAGCTGTGGTGCCACAAAGCAGACAAACAGTCACGAACACACGCACTCATTCTCAAAAGTAGTTGTTTAAAGGTGTCATGTAGTATTTTTTACTTCCTAAGTCAACTTATAATTTTAGTCAAGGTTTCCTGCACCAAAAACAGTTAATTTTTCTAAGAGCATTTTAGAGAATTGCATTTTTCAGTACTGTAATTTTTAGACTTCTGTATGTACCTCTGTTATAATTAGCTAATCTCTTCACATGTGGAATGAGGAACAACACCCCCACAAAGTTGATGAAAACGTAATAAGTGTTGATCATGTCAAAAGAGCCAATCAGAACAGTGGGCGGTTACTGTAAAGTCTTAAAGGAGAAGCACCAAAACCAAATGTGTTTTGGGTGAGAATGAGGGTGGAAAATTATCATGTTAAATAACTGGAAAATATATGACCGTTATTTGTTTAAAAACAAAAAAGTTACTAATATTATAAGTGATTGATTTCATGACCATACCTGTCAACATTTGGATACCAAAATCCAAGAGACCTCTGTGGGGTGGGGGTGGGGGGGTTGTTGGTGCTGGATGGCAGGGGCAGGCTAAATACATACAAATTGAGCCGCTGTGATTTAATGTGCTGAGTAACGTAATTTTACCCACCGTGTCAATATTAAAATCAGCGCGACGCACTTTGCAAAAGGCGTGGGCATTGCTGATATGGCTTTGAGATATGAAATTAAATTCTTCCATCCAGCTGTTGTTAAATTTACATGATATATTTTTTTTTTAGTCTTCTCCTCCCATCTACCAGTGATGCTTCATTCAACTTTCCGTGTCTTCTACCCGCGCAGATATCAACAGCGCAACTGTGTTGTAGGTTGCCAGGTTGCGGTCACAAATGGGTTGAAATTAGTATGATGTGTCGATTGTGTGAGTAGGATGTGTTCAAGATCTGGCAACTGGACAACCTTGGAATTATATATTAATGTGATTATTCAAATAAAGAGGTTTGGCCCATACAAATTACGGGAGTTTCACGGTAGAAATGACAAAACGGGTGGGGGAGGGAGATTAGTGTGAAATACGCGAGACTCCTGGGAAAAATGGGAGTGTTGACAGGTATGGTCTTGACCCCTTTAATGTGCTCACGGTTTTGTTGTCCAATAATGTCGATTTCTGAGCAGCCTGTTTTTGTTTTTCCCTTTTTAGCTAAATTTCAATTGGTGTTGGGTAAATTACTTTTTAAGAATTAGAATTAGAATTACTCATTCTCTAAAATCCGCTCTAGCGCCCCTTGTGGGAATGCTGAGAATGCCGCATATACTTGCGTTGTGTTATGAATTGACCGCTTACACATTTCACAATGCAAAGACACGTGAAAGCGTGCTTGCGTAGCCAGGTGCGTCTGCCTTCACGTACTTGCATAGAGTATGTTTGCGCCTTTTAAACTGTCACAGAAATGTAAACAGATGTACATATTAACATAATCCATGTCATAATTAAAATATATTCTTCATAATATTTGTAGTACAACAATATTTACAAATTTATGTAATCCACAAAAAGTAATGACTTTAATTGAAAGTATTGACTGTAATCTGACTACTAAAATGTAATATGTAATGTTTAAAATGACTTTTTGGTTACTGTAATCTAATTATATTTTAATTAATTTGTAATCAGATTACACATTAATCTGGTTTCAGTCAATTATATTTGTATTTTTTTTTGGCATGTTCTCTTTCAGGTGGTATCACGGTGCTCTGTCCCGTTCGGAGGCGGAGTCACTGCTGACCCTGTGTAAGGAGTGCAGCTATCTGGTGCGAAACAGCGAGACCAGTCGCTCAGACTACTCTCTTTCTCTGAGGTGCAGATGTGCAAACTACATATTTTCAAATATACTTTCAGAGAAGTTGCGTCTCTGAATTCATCCCTTTCAAAGCACTGCTGCTAAAAATAAACAGGGGTTCCCCAGTTTGGTATGCCTACTTCCCAATGCGCTCCAGGTCTTCGTGGTAGTGTAGTGATTTGCCTCAATCCAGGTGGCGAAAGACGAATCTCAGTTGCGTCTGAGACAGTCAATAGTCAGTTAGCCAGAGCAATAGTGCTTATCCGGTCAAATTGGCCCTTCTTTAATAAGTCTTGATCCAGACCTCATCCTGCCCCCCCTTTCTCTCTCTTTCTCCTTCTCTTTTATTCTCCCTGAGCTGTAATCAGGCAGGTGAACAGCTCTTCAGTTCACAAAGCTCCTGCTGGCAGTGTTAATTAATATGAATGACCTGCAGCAGTCCATACACACGTGCACTCGCACACACAAAAAAGAGAGCCACACATTCAGTAATCACACAAGCCTTGTACTGCAAATGCATACTTTTTTCACGGACACAAATGCACTGCACAGAACACTTTCAACAGACTGATCTCACAGAGAAATCTGAAACCATTGGTTGACTTTTCTTTAGGTAATAACGGTATGTGCTTACCGAAATTTGAAGCACTGCTCCCAGTGGCCACAGTGATGTGTTTTTGGGCATATGGGCATGTGTGAGCTCCATTTTCCCTGTTAATCAGTGTAGAGAAATGCATATTTTATAAACGGAACCAAACTTACCCATCAGTGGAGTAAAAATGTAATGTTAGAGGGAAAAATGCAACCTCCGAATCGCTTGTCTGATTATGCAAACGTGATAACTTCCTAGTTTCAACATGGGATCCAAACTCTGGTCTCCAACGCTGCTGGCACAACACGTTTCTGATCGCGCCACAAGTGTAGGTAAACGCACATAAGCCGATGCAAACATTTCTTGATAGGAGATAACACTTGTCAGTGAGTCGACATAATGTTGCTGAACCTAGGGTACTGGAACTCACGCAGACAACATACTGAATTCCCATGTGATCATGTTTCAAGAACACACTATGGCTTTGTTCAAACAGGCAGTGAAAATTCGATGTTTTCGGCACATTCGTAGATTTGAAATCCAAAAGGTCTTAAAAATCTGATTTGAAAATCAGCTTGATGACAGCTTGACAAGATGATGTCATAATGTTATATTACCCCAATGGCCTCAGAAGTCTGAGCGAAACAAAGTGACAGCGGACCAATATTAAGAGCTTTGATTGAGCCGGCATTTAGATTCAAAGGGCTTTACTTCAAGCCCCATGATCCTACCAGGTATATGATACATATAGGAATAGTTCATCCAAAAATTACAATTCTCTCATCGTTTACTCAACCTCATGCCATTCCAGATGTGTATGACTTTGTTTCTTGTGCTGAACACAAGTGAAGATTTTTAGAAGAATTTCTCAGCTCTGTAGGTCCATAGTGAATGGGTGCCAATATTTTGAAGCTCCAAAATCCACATAAGGGCAACATGAAAGTACTCCAGACGACTCTGCTGGTTCAATTCATATCTTCAGAAGCGATAGGTGTGGGTGAGAAACAGATCAATATTTAAGTCCTTTTTTCTATAAATAGTGATTAAAATTCTTCATGCATATCGTCCCCTACTAGGCAGGGAGGTGAATTTATGATAACAAATTACTGAAATGTTGATCTGTTTCTCACACCGACCAATCATATCACTTCTGAAGACATTGATTAAACCACTGGAGTCATATGGATTACTTTTATGCTGCCTTTATATGGATTTTGGAGCTTCAAAATGTTTTGGAGCTCTTGCATTCTCTGGACCAACAGAGAAGAGATGTTCTTTTAAACATCTTTATTTGTGTTTGCAGATGAAAGAAAGTCATAAACATCTGGGGTGCCAGGAGGGTGAGAAAATAATGAGAGAATCTTCATTTTGGGGTGAGCTATCCCTATAAGTCCTGAATTTCAAAGTTCAGACAAAAATACAATTATGTCATCTACTCAGCCTTAAATTGTTTCAAACCCATATGACTTTATTCATGTGGAAGACAAAGGTATGTCCATCCCATTAAATGTGCAGTGCTCTTGTGCCTGATTTTGAAAAGGACATTGTTTATCATGAAAGAAAGATGGTCAGTCTCCTGTTTTTGTTCACACTTACCATTTTTAATTGTACAATACTGTTGTAACAGCTTCAAACTAGCCAATTACAGAACACATCTCTTCCTGTTTCTATACTTGGAAATCCAGCCATTTGGACTGAGCTATCTTAAAGGGGAAGTCTGGAATAATGTTCATACTAGGACATGGTGAATCTACTGTATGATATTCTTTTACACATGTGGATCATCTTTTGTTCAATGGTGACCCAAATACGAAATTGAAAACCCCACCTTGGAATGGTGTTATATTAAAGGGATAGTTCACCCAAAATTTTTAATTGACCCTCATGTTGTTCTAAACTGCTAAATGGAGATTTTTTTTTATAATGTTCTTGCTGCTGATTTTTTTTATACAAAGAATGTATATAGGGACCAGGGGTGATGAAGCTTCATGAAGTACAAAATAAAGCCATAAATGTATTGTAATCCAATGTATTTATGCCCTATTTTCCAAGTCACCCAAATCTCATTCTATATTCAAAGTCACCGTGGTGCAATTGGTTAAAACTAGACATGAGAAAACTAATGCCAAAATGGTGTTCTTAGTTTTGTTTCCATCCAAGTTGCCAATTTAATTTATGGGAAAAATCTGAATATTGCAATACAATACAATAAAATAATTTGCGAATAATTTCTGTGTTTCCAACCCACGTGCTTATGAGAACATTATCTTCTCTTCTGGGGAAATGGAAGTTGGAGCCACAGTGGCTCTTTTATTAAATGTAATAAATTCCTACTTGCAGTGGATTATTATGTGGCTGAATATTAATGTTTGTTTTTTGTGTGTTCTTTTTAAGGAGCTGCCAGGGTTTCATGCACATGAAGTTCTGCCCTTCCAAAGACGGTCGCTACATTTTGGGCCAGAACAGCCCACCGTTCGAAACCATCCCAGAAGTGATTCACTATTACACCACACACAAACTCCCAATCAAAGGAGCCGAACACTTGTCCCTACTCTTCCCTGTGCTGGTTCAGACTCTCTGATTCATTGAAGCACTGCAGTTCTCAGTGCAATGAGCGAAACGTACAACAGAAGACTTTATGACTAATGGGATAGACCACTGGGAATGCAGAGTGTCTTGGAGGAACAGTCCTCCAAATTGGCAAAACATGTTGGTCCTTCATTGATTGTTCCTCTGATTAGAAGAGCATCTGGTTGAAGACAGCAACCTTTAGAATTTAATTTCTATCATGTCCGATTAAATTACAGCTAGATCTGTTAACATGCCATTTCAGATTATTGTTGATAACACTTGATTGACCCTTCTATGAACTGTATCAGACTTGCAGCAAAGAGAACATCAGACTGGTTGCAAAGAGACCTGCTGTGCAGCCTTAGTTATTGTATTCTCTGCTGGGACTTTGGATTCACCGTTGCAAATGTTTATTGATTGATTAGCAGCCTTTTATTTCAAGCAGACAGGACTCTCCTCTTTATAGCTGCTGTAAAAGACATTTCAACATGACAGTTTATAACTCTCCACTCTTTAAACTTTGTGAAGTCCTTTGGTTCTTGTAAAACCCTCTGGTCCACTCAGATTAGTCCCTAGGAATCCATTTTGTTTGTCATTTTAAGACTTCAACTTAGATTGGTGCATGTTGGTAATGTTTGCTTGCAGAATCTTTAACAGTAATGGATACCAACCATGATCTATATCGCAAAGATGTTCCTGTTATTTATGATGATATTAGGACACCAACACAGTAAAATGTTGTAAATGTGTTTTTTAGCTGCTGTGTTTTAAACTGATTTATAAGTGTTACATAATAAACATTCTAAGGAGTGAATCAGACTTTGCCTTCAATGCTTTTGTTGGTATCTCCCTTGATTCCTCAAACTGGATTTGAAAAGCTTGGATGTTGATTGCTGACACTTTGCGATATAACTGGATTTAAAACTTTGTGAGTGGTGCTTATCCATTCGAAGGCCACAACCACAATGCTAAAGAGTTTAGCTGTTGCTAAGGTGTCCTGAGTGGCAAGGTAAAGGATTCCTGGGTGGTTGATAACTGGCCCAAGTCACAAAAAGCCAATCCCTAAGTGTCAGTGATATTCTGGTCCATAGGTTTGGAGCAAGTCCCTACTTCAGTGTAAGTCTAAAGGCCTATTCACAACAAATCAGAGACAAACTGCTGATGAAAGGTCTGTTTACACCAATGTCACTAAATGAAAAGCAAATTCACTCCCGAACATAGGTGGCGCTTAATGAAAAGCAGTATTATTCCAGTATAGTACAAGTTTCTCCATTTTAATTTAATGTCCTCCACTGCACAAGACACAAACGTTAATACAAATTTTAGTAAAAGTCCTGCTAGCAATTTCATAATCGCAAGAATACAAATCTACTAAACTGCTAAAATACATTTGATTAAACTCACCTTTGATTCTGATTTATTATTTCTGCAATTGCTTATGTCATAGTTCCTTTTGTAGCTGCTGTAGCATTTATCAAATAATTCCTTGTGCTCCGATACCAAAGACAAGAGCAGCCCCACATCCATCTTTAATGCCGGTTCCTGGTTCTTCTTTAGGAGTTCAGTGTTAGCTTGAAGAGTAACTTTTGGTGCATTGGTGCCACCAACACAGCTGCAGTGGCTCGGGACATTCGACTAAAAGCACTTATATCATTGGTGGTCATTTTTTTCAAAGTCAGAAAACTCTAGTCTTAAATTAAGCTGCAGATTTTGTGTGTTCATGTTTGTGTGTCCGCATTATCTCTGTTCTGCCAAAGCGAAGTGTTCTGGGATTGCTTTCATTACACTGCTAAATGAAACGGCAGAGAATGATTACTGGTGTGACTGGTAGAGAAGGTATAGATCAGTCCTTTTACATCTGACTTCTGTTAGGAAGTCGGCCAGAAAAAATGGGGAAGCTTGAGGGTTGTCTGCAAGGATGCAAAATCAGGCTTGATTTGAAAGTTTATTTGGAATAACATTTTGATTCGCTTTGAGTTCAGATATATGTCACAATTTGGGAGACTGCAGCTCTTTGTGTGTGGGGGAGGGGAATGATCATCTATCAGATGCGCTCTCAGAAAAAGACACCTGCGATCACAGTAGAGCCAGGAATAATCTCACACTCAAATTACACCAACATCAGCCAAGCCCAAAAACTCACATTACACATGCACACCCACCCGCCTGCGAATTCAGAAATTCGAAAGGAGGGGGGACTTATCCGCAAGCAACGTTCTAGGAGTTCCCCTATCAGGAACATTCTGGGACGTTTTTTGGTAAAAAAAACAAAGTAAATAAAAAATAACCATTAGATAACATTCTGTATAAGGTCTTGTCAGGTTAGCACACAAAAACCACCCTACAACAGCCTGGGAATGTTAGTTTTTGGTTATACTGTAGAAAATAAAACCTAAAAATAACCATTAGAGAACGTTCTGTGTAAACTCTCATTAGATTGGCAGACAAAAGCCTCCCTGCAACATTCTGGGAATATCAGTTTGTTCATAAAAATAAAACCTCATGAGAACATTAGGAATTGGTTCCCACAAAAATTACCAAACGGGAACCATATGTTAACGTTGGGAGAATGCTCTGTATTTGCTGATGCAAGAGCTAATGGGGTTTTACAGAATATTTCTAGCCTTAAGTTAAGGTTCTTCTGGGAAAATTATTTTATGGTTCTAAAAAATAAAACCTAAAGAGAGCATTTTTAGAATGTTAGGAATTAGTTCCCAAAAAATAACCAAACGGGAACGATATGCTAAAGTCAGGTTGATGTTCTGTGATTGCTAATGTGGCTTTGAAGAATATTATGTGCGATAGGTTGAGGGTTAAAATATTGCTCGACTAACAATAATTTTAAATGAATACCAAATTTCATCTGTTTGTCAATATATGTATATAAGCAACAGTTGATGTATTTGGTATGGTATCCCATTTGTATGGTATCCCATTTGATTTTGTGAATTTAAGTCACTGATTAGATAGAAATATACTCATCTAATGCCAGTGGCATTGTACATTGTGCGGGCTACATGTACTGAATGTTCCCAGTTGCTCTGAAGCACATACACATACAGGCATGTCCACATGTGCACCACAAGTGACTCATATCACATTGTCCGAGACAGACACATTAATCTCTCCCAGACATGCCACAAACATGCACACACTCCGTGTTGGAACGAAAGCTGTTTCAACAGGTGTCTGCTAGAGTGTAACCAGAGATCACTCAAAATTTCAATGCTCATTCCACATCACAGCCATCCACCATGTCAACAGCTCTGAAGCCCTACAACATCTTCCACTCACAAAGAACACCGTGCTAATTCCTTTAGTAATTAGGCTCTTAATAGTCATGGAATAATTAGGTCTTACAAAGAGAGGCATTTCTCAGCCTCAGACAAAAGCCATGCGGTTAAAAGGAGGGCCCAGATGTGCGACGAAGTGTGGAAAAAAATCCTGTGTTTGCGCTCTCGCTTTTTGAGAGAAGCCGTCATTATCGTGTTACCAGTACGCTAAAGCAAGATGTCTTCTGGATTTTATCATGGAGAGGACTGGCAGCTTATACCGTCTGTTAATTTACTGACATCTCACCTTTGAACTGTCCTCCCTCCCTTGTGGGGAGCTGGTCCAGATAAAGATCTCATCCAGCAGAGCTTATCTCTAATGCCTTATCAGATGCTGCTTTCAACAGCTGCAGACGAAGGCTATTGTAATGGATTGAAAAGATGCAGGGATCTGGGGGAGGACACAATGTATCCTCTGCTTTAGTTAAGAGCCAAGCAGGAAGAGGATAGATGATTGATCTACATAATTGCAGGTCTCAGGCTTGTATTACAGGTTTTCATACAATGTGAATTTGGTCCTGGACCAATGTTCTTTTCAAAATATCATAGGTCAAGCTCCACCCCTATCCTTCACCTACCCCATGATATCAGAGGGCATATTCCAGCCCTAAGCCTAACCCTTACCCTAAAGTCTGACTGGTTAAGGAAAAGTCACATTAAGACCTAGGCTCAAGCTCAACACAGCACGTTCCTCAAGCAGGACAAGTACACACCAACACCTTCTACCTCAATCAACCCCTGAAAGCTTGTTAAATGTGACCCTTAGTCCCTGAATGGGAGCAAATCAATTGAGTGCTCTTGCAATGGCACATGCCGATTTGCCTGTCCAGATGGAGGTATTGTTCACAGTGAGTGCAGGGCCAAGCAAGGTGCTAGTCTGATGCATTCAGCCATACAGACACCCCTCAGCTCTGACAAGCACACAGACAAATGAATATCCTCAATAGTGGCCAGGCACAATAGCTCAGTGGTCCGCTCTTTAAATCATTGTGGCAAAGGCCCATTTATTACATGAGGTGCAGAGGAATATTGTGTGTGGCAAGTGTGTAATGCCTCAGTTTAAAGGAAGGATTAATGTCCCTGAAATGCCATGTGCTAATTTCAAAGACTTTGTTTTAGGTTCATCATTGTACGTTGTGGTTACGTGGTGTATTTTTGTAACTGTTTAAGGTTACACATGAAAGAATTGTACTCATTGAATGTGTTTACATCTACTCATTGAACGTGTTCACATCTTACATCGATTATGCTTAAGCCACACAGATTTCCTGACCAACCAAAGGGTGGCACCATGATGATTATGATTACCACTTGAGAGTTTCTGGTACAGTTTTTTACCAAATTTAATACGCTAAACATCCCATTATCTGATAAATACATATGCCGATACGGGTGTAAACACTTAAAAATAGTGGTAAAGAAAACCTACCGGTGTCGATCGGTTAATTCTTACATCGATGAAGGAACTCCATTTAATGCATTTACATGACCACACACATTGTCGGCTTATTGAGCATAATCAGTGTAAGAATGCGCACGTTATGTACATTTATGCATTTTGGCAGACACTTTTATCCAAAGTGACTTACAGTGCACTTATTACAGGGACATTCCCCCAGAGCAACCTGGAGTTAAATGCCTTGCACAAGGACAGAATGGTGGTGGCTGTGGGGATCGAACCAGCGACCTTCTGATTACCAGTTATGTGCTTTAGCCCACTACACCACCACCACTCCTGTATCCTATGTACATGCTCAATGTGTGTGGTCAAGTATACGTCTTAAATGTGATAAGGTCATAGACGGTTAAAGCAAAAACCAATCTGCACATGTAGATTTTTGCATATTTCTCTGATTTTTCATTGCATGTAAACACCTTTATTGGCACTCTTACTGGCTTATTTTTAATGTGCATAGTGTTGTGTGCATAATCAGATTATTTTAAGTCTCGTGTAAATACGGTTTTCATGCGCTGTTGGATGTTTTATTGAAATGATATTTTGTAGTTATAAGAGCACTGCTGTGTATGTAACTATCCTCGTCCCATACAGAAAACTGATATATGGTCATATTTAAACATATATAAAATAATGGTTCATATAAACTCACCGAGCACTTTATTAGGAACACCTGTACACCTACATATTTATGTGATTATCTAATCAGCAGAGCAATGAATAAAATCATGAAGATACTGGTCAGCAGCTTAAGTTAATATTCACATTCACCATCAGAATGGCAAAAAATGTGATCGAACTCTCAGTGATTTCGACCACCATGGCATGATGAGACGGACTGGTAGTTTTTCTGTAACTTCTGATCTCCTGGGATATTCACACACAACAGTCTCTAGAGTTTACTCAGAATGGTGCCAAAAACAAATAACATCCAGTTCTGCGGACAGAAATCCCCTGTTAATGAGAGAAGTCAATGGAGAATGGAGCGACGGTTTCGAGCTAACAGAAAGTCTACGGTAACACAGATATCCTCTCTGTACAATTGCAGTAAGCATAATATTATCTCAGAATGCACATGTCGAAGCTTAAGGCAGATGGGCCATGTTGGGCACTTTATTGGGACCATAGTGTTCCTAATAAATTGAGTGTATTTTGACCATATATGTACATATTAAAATTCTATGAGTATTTGAGAAAATGTTACATATGTGAAAAGGGCCATTCTTTTTTTTGTATTTTGAAAAATATGTTGAATATATTTGACACTTTTTATTTCTGTGAAAACCATATATGAACTTTATATACACATTATTATACACATATATTTCATATGTGTTTTGAATATTGCCAGATATTAGACTCCTTTATGGGGTAGATGTTGATCCTTAATTTGCACTTGAAGTGTTTTGTGTGAAATCTCCAAATTGATGTTGACAAACTGATTAATTGATTATGAATGTCATGTGGTTTTCAGATATAGAAGTACAACAGACATGATTTTGCCTTGGAAACAGCTTTGAGTTCAATTTGTACAGCAGTCATGTTCTATTTTTTTCCATCAACCTGAAAGCAAAGATCACAGTGTGGGAGAGAGAATGAGACTAGCTTAGGATGGTAAGTTACTTGAAATGTCACACCTGTCAAATGCAATAAAAACGATTCCCCAACAAAATGTCACTTGTTCTCACAATGTTCTCGATGTGTGAAAAAAACTCATCTTGAAACTCTTTTTTTTTTTTTTTTCAAACAGCACAAGATACAGTATGACTAATCGCGTCATGACTCTTTGTCTAATTTGATCAAGTATGACTTATAAGTTACTGGTATAATTAAGAGCTTTATCCTCCAGTTTTCCAAAATCATCTAAACTACCATTCATGCAGAGATGTAGTTAGCGTTTACTCCTGTAGCCTATGACACAAAATATGGTGGCATTGATCATCATGTTTTACAGGCAAAGCCATTTATTATGCGTTATCTTGATGCATCTACCAAAATACAATAAATAATCATTCTCAGACTTTATTCGTAGATTAATGTAGCGTGGATCTTCGCGTGAGCTTAAAAATTCCCGCCACATTTGATCTGTGCTGTAGCATCTTTCAATGTGATGCGACAGCGACATCTAGTGGTTAAATGCAAACAAGCAGTGCACTCCAATGCAATCTAAATCACGGTCCGTTTCGTTTGTCTTTCAAACACAAATGTTTGCATTTACACTATGGAAGCCTAGGAGTGCCATTTACAAAAGAATGAAGGGATAAATTACCAATCTATTAATTTGAAAGACAAATTTAAATGTGTATAAATAAAACCAATATTTTTTTTTACAAACAAATAGACACATTTAAGTCATTATATTTAACAATAAAATGTATATTTAAATTCACCTTTTAAATTGTGTTTTAAAAGCATTTGGCAATTGCTTTCCCTCATCCATTTGCCAATTGCTTTTCTTTATTGTTAGAATTTTACTTTTCTTTTAACATTTGTCCAGAGCTGGATTGGTAATCTGGCATACCGGGCATTTTTCCCGGTGGGCCGACGCACTTTGGGGCCGATCAGGAGTGGACTGGCCATCGCGAAACAGGCCAAATGGGCCACGATAAGCTTAAATTATCTGCCGTGTTATGTAGAACAGGCCACAAAACGCATCCGTGATATTCCCGAAGGGGGCAGCGATATGCAGAAAAGGATAGCGAACCCCCCCTCAGTTATAAGGCACACCCCCTCTTCCACATGCCACTCGAAGAGGATGTAAGACGGCCTGTCATTGGACGATGATATGAGCAGTTTATGTGATATTATTGGAACTGTGAATCCTGCATACAAGAAATGGATATGAAACATATCAGAGGTTAATGGTGGCTCGTTCACTGTGAAATACTAAACATGGCCCTACCTGAACATGCACAGTGATACGTGTCCAGGATGGGAGCTGGTAATCGTAATGCTGTTAACAGAATTCACAGATCCAATAATATCACGTAAACTGCTCGTACTTTTGTCTAATGACAGGCCGTATTACATCCTCTTCGAGTGGCACGTGGGAGAGGGGGGTGTGTCTTATAACTGATTTGAATGTTCATTGGTTGCTCTCACGAGTCAACAGTCCATTGTAATTTTTTTTAAAACTCAAATTGGTTAAAGGAAAAGAAAAAGGAAAAAGTAAAGTCATTGGCAAATGGATGAGAAGCAATTGGCAAATACCTTTTTAAAATGCAATTTAAAAGGTGTTTTTAAAGTGCATTAAAATGTGCATTTAAAGTGCAATAAATCTGATTTATTAATGCACAATGTGTCTTTTTATTTGTCCATTTATAACTTGATTTATTTATTCAAGTTTTTATTTTCAAATAAATAGATTGATAATGTATTCCTTCATTCTTTTTAATTGGACTACTGGGCTTCACCTGGTATGAACAAATGGTAAAAGAAAAGGAAAAGTCAAACAATGAAATGCAATTTAAAAGATATATTAATTTTATTGTTAAATATAATGACATTTTAAAACATGAATTAAATAAACATATTTAAATGTGTCTATTTATTTGTAAATGTATAAATTGGCTTATTTATTCATATTTTTAATTTCAAATTAATAGATTGTTAATTTATTCCTTCATTCTTTTGTAAATGGCACTCCTGGGCTTCCATATTACACACCATGTTATAATCAAATGCTATTAGTTCAAACTAATCTAGATAAACAAACTAGATCAACTAATGGTATTCATTTAAATGTTCCTATGGTATACTCAGAGCTTGGTAAAACTGCTTTCTCTTTTTAAGTTCTATGGGTATGGAATGATCTGCAAGTTACCGTTACTCTGTAGGTCTTTTAAAATCTGTACTGAAGGAATCATGCTGCTGTTTTTCATAATCTTTGAATGGTATGGCTTGTATGATTCTTTTTTTTTTTTTTTTTTTTTATGTGCTATTTGTTGTTTAAAATGTGTAATTGTGTTTTTTATGTGAAATTGTTGGTGCAGCCATCTTGACTCCCTGGAAGAAGAGATCTCGTATCTCAATGGGACCTTCCGGGTTAAATAAAGGATAAATAAAACAAGTTCAAACAATTTTATGTCAATTATCAATAAGTACTATTGGTCAAAAGTGCAACACATTCACAACCACCTCATCATACATTGTTTCTGTCAGATGCAATATCTCCCTTAAAGATAGTTCATCCAAAGATGAAACGTCTGTCATTGTTTACTCACCCCATATGACTTTCTGTCAGAATTTGTGTGACACTGCTCTTTACCATACAATGAAAGTGAATGGTGACATACATTGTCAGTTCATAACATTGAGCCTAAAATATTGTGTTTCACAAAAGAATGACGTGATGTTAAGTAAACAATGACAGAAGTGTAATTTTTGAGTGTACTATCCCTTTAACATCTATCACGTACAGTACACCGATCCACAGAATATTAACCATAAACATCCACAGTCATTTCATCACTTATTGAAACACAAAATGTGTTATTACACTAGCTTGTGTAATAGCAAAGAATAGCAAAGTATTCAAAAGTTTTTGTCTGTTACAGGAACGAAGTGTAAGCAAATAAGGAAGGCCAGTAATACAGAGTATGATGATGCATATAACACTGTTATGGCATTTTCCTTCATAAAAATATGTTTTAAACTATATTATTTTAATCAAAGATTGCACACCTAAGCATTTTGAGTGATTATATTCTGTAGTGGCTCTATTTTATGTGCTCACAGCACTTGGTCATTTACATAAATATTAATGCAAGTAGAAGACAATTCAGTTTGTATATCCCTTGGTCAGCACTTGTGTAGTCAAGCTTTGATTGGGTCCGTTGTCCCTCTGAAATCTAAGTGTAAGTTGATGGCCATACGTATTGCACAGGAACCATCACTGAACATCTTATGAAATCCTGACACAAAATCCAGCACTGTAGTGCATACTTCTGTAGTATCTTTCCCAAGAGGTTTCAGAACTTTCCCAAATATGGAAGTGCCCCTGCTTTAACCAGCACAGCAGACAGCAGGTCACCTGGCCCTGATGGGTGTGTCACAGCTGGTGCTGATGTGCCACTGTTCTGGTGGTGTGAGTTTACTGGCGTAGACGCTTTACTTCACATGAGGGCAGACTTCGCTACCCCACTAGCTGCCACGGCCATACTAGACTTGCTGTTCTCCGCAGTGGCAATTACTATTCCGGAGAGCGCCATTCCTGCTGCTGTGGGCATGGAGTCTAGTGTCGTGTGGCAGCAGCACAGTACTCGGAAGAATGCGACTCGCATCTCACTGCTGGAGAGTGTGTAGATGAGGGGGTTGAGGGCGGAGTTGAGCACCGCTAAGGCGATGAACCAGTCCACCTGGTATAGGACTGGGCACTGCTCTGGACTGCATCCCACATCCAGGAGTAGTAGTAGAAATAGAGGAGCCCAACAGGCTACAAACACCCCTAATACTATCACTACTGTTCGTAGGAGTGCAAGCGAGAGTTCCGATGGCCTTGAACTCACCCTTCGCCCACTGGACGTCACCAGCTGGTAGATTCGCACGTAGAGTACCACAATGGCAACTAGAAGGGCCGTGAAGACACTGATGCAGAAGGCTATGTAGCTTTTGTCGTAGAGTGGTAGTACAGTGGAGCAAGTGTGCAGCCGGCTCAAACAGTTCCAGCCAAGGCTGGGCAAGGCGCTGAGCAGTACAGAAACGGCCCAGCAGGCCCCAAGCAGTGCTAGTAACCTACCCCTTCCCGCAGACTCGCACGGCCGCAAACGAACCATGGTCATGTGGCGCTCAATTCCAATGGCTAGTAAGCTGAAAGTAGAGGCACTTAGGGCCACAAACATGCTTCCTTCTCGCAACAGCCATTGACCAGGACTGAGGAAAAACGTTTTGCTGCCAGAGGTGAAAATGTTGACCGTGTACGCCACTCCAGCTAGCAAGTCCGACAGTGCTAGGTTGCCAATGAGAAAATACATGCGGCTGTGGAAACGCTTGTTGCGCCATAGCGCCAGTAATACGGTTATGTTCTCCAACACTATCAGGACGCAGATGAAAAGCAGGAAGGCTGTCTTGCAAGTACCAAAACTTCTTGGTCTCCCCCACTTACCAGAGTTGTTGTAGTGGCTGACTATAACATCGTTCATTCCAGGCTCTAACTCGCTATCCATTTTCCACACACTACCGCTTCTGAACAGCAGATGGCATCTATGAGTGGCATCTATATAGAAAATTGGAAAAGCAATGGGCCACCTGCAGCATTGTGGTTTTCACAGGACCTAAAGACATAAAGAAACAAAAAAAGATGAAATAAAAAGTCAGACGTCTAGGTAAGAGGCAGAAATATTGTTTTAATGTATGGGGGACTATATGTTTATCACGTTTTATAGGGGAAACTTATGAAGTGGTGTTAGTATGTGTAGGAAACCACTTTTGAGATGATAGTAGTCTACGATATCAAAGTAATCAATTTAACACCACCTGTTCACTGCATCCGACAAACGACAGACGATAGACCATAAGTCATAGATTTACAGTGGAGTCGAATGAGGCTCTGTGGGCTTCCAACCATGTTCGGATGTGACGTTTTCAGTTCCATTTGAGCTTCGGCTGCGTTGAAATACTTTTGTGCGACTAGAGACCGTATGTGACCGCCTGACTGGATGTGATGTATTCATTCGAAACTATGACTGCAAAGAGAAATATCAACCGATATTGTCTTAAACTTTATTGTAAATGCCTGCTACTTCTCTTTGTCGCAATAATGTGGTTCGCTCTCGGTGGGGCACATGGTGAGTTGTGCGTAGATACCGGGGTGGATGGCGTGGGCCTCCACACGCGCTATGTCTCCATGGTAACGCGCTCAACGAACCACGTGATAAGATATGCGGGTTGACGGTCTCAGTCTAAATACATTTTTGTGGTAATTAATATTATGCTGTCGATTGAGATTAATTTGTATTGACCCCTGAACATTCTTTTAATGTAATTCTGAGGTTCGGTAGCAAACCTTTCATAGTTGCATCGCAAGAATAAAATCCTTGGCGAACAAAATGACAGTTCATTACGACTGCCACTAGGGGGAGAACTATGTCATATAGATATGTCCAACATGTTGGTCGGGATGTTGTTTCCGATACATTAGGATTTCTCAATTTCTTTCGGTAATCGTGATCGAATAATCAGTGATGGCCACACTGCGGACACTGCATTTTCACATCTAAGATTACATTTTTCATACAATAATGGTTATGGTTAGGTAGAGTTTTGGGTTGGGTTGTAGACTTTACAAAAAATTTATTCCTCATATTGCCTGTACAGTAGAAAACAACTCACTTCACTGACATTACACCCAGAAAATTGCGCTCACACGTGACCATACGCCCAAGAACACTTAACGCTTTGGCCACATGGGGCAGTGTTATGAATTTCGGTAAGTATACTCCGATTTTAGATAAAGAAAAGTCAACCTACTCTTTCCGATCTCACTGTGAGATCAATCTGGTATGTCACCTTGGAGACAATGAAAAGTTTGGAAAGTTTGATTCACTGTTACATAAATCAACAGCATTGGCAATGTTGTATGCAGTGTTGGATACAATGCATTACTAAGTAATTATAACTGTAATTAAATTACTTTTTCATTGAAAAAGTAAGGGATTACTCTTAATTTTAATTTAATTAGTTACTTCTGATGTAATTTTGTTAAATACTGTATAGACTATAGAACAATTCTATATAAAACAATAGTGAATTTAAACTTGAAATCTAATGTTAAAATGCATGTTTTGTGGAGCATGGGTAGCTCAGCGAGTATTGACAATGACTTCCACCCCTGGAGTCGCAAGTTTGAATCCAGGGTGTGCTGAGTGACTCCAGCCAGGTCAACTAAGCAACCAAATTGGCCCAGTTGCTAGGGAGGGTAGAGTCAAATGGAGTAACCTCCTCACAGTCAGGATTAAGTGGTTCTCGCTCTGAATGGGGCACGTTTTGCGCGTGGATTGCGGAGAGTAGCATGAGCCTCCACATGCTGGGAGTCTCCGCGGTCTCATGCACAGCAAGCTACATGATAAGATGTGTGGACTGACTGTTTCAGAAGTGGAAGCAACTGAGACTTGTCCTCCGCCAACTGGATTTAGGTGAGTTACCGCGCCACCACGAGGACCTAGTAAGTAGTGGGAATTGGGCATTCCAAAATTGGGGAAAAGGGATAAAAAAATAAAAAAAAACATAAATGTATGTTTTCTAATTTAATGCAGCCCCCTTAAATTCTTTGTCCAGTTCATGAATCATTTATTTGATTTTATATGATTAATTTGAAAGAATTAAAAGAACAATGTCTATCATGTCTTTCCTTGTATTTTTTTCAGTTCCTTATATCTGGTCGAGGTTGATATGGGCTTTAGAATGTAATTAGTAATAAGTAATGTAATTACTTTTCAGTAAGAGTAATTAGTACAGTAATCTAATTACACTGTAGAAGATGTAATTAATATTTATTAATTAATTTAATTAACCTAACACTGATAGTATGTACTACAGTCAAGTCAATAAATCTCACTGAATTTAATTGAATAGTAAAGGCGGACATTTTTTTTTTATTTGATCAAAGAAACAACGTGAAAGAACTAAAAATTATTTAAATCAGCTATTAATAACTAAAAATAATCTAATCCATAAAAATTCAAAATTCATATTATTAGTAGTTTTACAATAGCTATATGTGTTCTAAAATAGTTTTATAAAAAAAAAATTTTTTTTTAATGATTAATCCTTTGAAACTCTTGTCCCCACAACATTTACTTCAAGTTAAGAAACATCTGGCAAGAAGACACAACAAATGTTTATTTATCACTGAGCCGACATAACAACATTTGAATTGTAATGACACCTGTGCTATTTGTAAAAAGTTTTGTGTGAGCATTTGTGCTTTGTTGGCTTTTTATCATAAATCTATAAATTTAAGCACAAATAGTCTTAAGTTAAAGTACATTAATTTACGACATTTTAAATTTTAAGCTCAGCATAAAACTCTTCACTGGAAGCACAGCGTTTCTTTACCTAGCCATATCTTTTTGAGGAAGAAACAAATCTACTTCATTAAACACACTTACCGCTTATTTCCGAGAGATGGACATACATCTTGGTTCATTGGTTAATATTTTGCCAACAAAAAGTTCCAAAACTTCCAACATGTCTTGGTAGCCGATGTGTAAATGTATCCTCCGCCTTTCCTGAGTCGAAACTCACAGCATCCAGATTTTTTAGAAGACCGCAATATTATCCGGAGTTTTTCGAGTAAACTGAAAGTGCAGAATAATAACGAGTGAAAAATAATTCACCTTGGAGTCCCAATCCGAATCCTAACTCTCAACGGGCTTTGCCTCGCCATTCCTCTTCACACTGGGCGGGAACTGAACGTCTGTGATGGATAGAACTAACAAACGACGTGTTCTATCTTCTATGTTTGGATGCATTTTAAGTCGCTGAATTTGAATTTGATGGGAGGGTGCGCGCACTAATATTAAATACAGTGATGATTGATTACATGTGCGCGAGCATCCTCTGATGTTTGCGTTTATTAATGAGTGTGATTTCACTGGCATTCCACATGTTTTTGGAAATTACCGGGTTAAGTCCAGCAGAATGACGTAACCCCGAACGAGTCATGCTAATGATGACCTCTGACATCTTAGTATTTAACACGACATTAAGCGTGTGAGTGCAAATATTATTATCTTAGCTGTTTAACAGTATCATTTATGGTCATGAATTGATATAGCCTACATCCAGGGAATGCATATTTCATTGATTTAGCAAAAGGAACAAAGCTGCGATAGATATGTTATAACAAAAACGTTGCTGTTAATATGCTTTAAATACAGATACATTTTTTGCGTGTGATTCCAAAAACATCTGCTTGAAATGTAATTCCATAAATGAAGTTCTAGAAGATCTCACACATAATAAAGTGCTAGGGTATTATCATGTTTTTGGACATGTACCATGGTATTATTTACACTGTACCTTGGACTACCATGGTATATGAAACATTCAGTATGGTAATCTTTCAGTACTATAGTATACATTAAAGTACCATAATATTACCACCTAAAATAGTAATCATTGATTCAGGACCTTCTGTACCATGGCACCATACTTTTTTGTAAGGGCAGTGAACATAAAACTTAACAGAATGCGACAAACTTTATTTTTTTGACTAAATACTGGTCTGACTCTGCCTCATTTGATATGTTTCCTGATGACAAGCGCAAGGCCCACAAAGTTACCAGTTTTCCCTCCCTTTGGGGCGACAGGTCATCACTCTCCCAGAGCCTCAGCCCGTTGCAGACACAAGCACTTATGCACACAAAAGCAAAAAAGTTCTGCCTGGTTTCATAGGTTGCCTAAAATTAGTTCTCAGCTCTAAAATAACCATTCACTCTACACAATGATTAATTAATATAACACTTTAAAAGTGTCTTGTGAAACCTCAGCATAACCACTCTATCGCACACCCCCTTTCCAATGCTGCTATCCCATGCTGTGCACAAACCAGACTCCACATTCTCGCAGTATTCACATAGGACAGTGTCCAACCTAGCACTCCAGCCTGGGGATGGTACATTTACAATGGAATGATCGGGGAGGTTGTATGGACCACTATCACACTCTACAATTACTCTAGGTTCTAATCAAATGGAAGATCTTGAACCGGGTGAAGGGAATGTGATGGTTACATGATGTTGTAGGCACTTTCCACAAACATGGTACAATTCCTTAAACTCAAAAACGACACTCAATTTTTTTATTTCTTATTTTTTTGTTCAACAATTTGTAAATGACAAGAGGTGCTTAACCTTCAGAACGTCATCAACCTTGTCAATCATATGAACTATCATATGTCAATCATATAATATTTAAGGAGACGAATATTTGCAACCTTGTTACCAGAATTTGGTATGTGTTGGGGCCCTGATTTGTGTCAGGTTGGAATTTTCTAGCAATAAACTAAACCAGAATGCATAACAGAATATTCAGCATAAATTAAGCTAGCCAAATGTTTGGTACCAAATATTGGTTTGTAGTTTGATATTTAAATAGTGTACGTAGTTGGTTTATTCCATATCAAATTTCAGAAACTTCCCCAGCTGAATTTTTTTATATTGTTAATTCTTTTTCTGAAGACAGACAAGCATATATTAAATGATAATAAACTTGAAATGCCATGAATCTCTATCTATTAAGTAATCTCTTATTTTGTATAGCAGGTCAAAACCCACCTCTTGCAATATCTCTTCCAAGGAATCAGCCAGTTATTTTAAAGGTATGTTTTTCTAGCAACATGTGGGAGTTTTATTGTGCTGGTATTTGGTATGCTTACTGACACTGCTGTGAGTCAAATCTTCCTGACGCAGAGTTAGTGGTGAGTTGGATGGTTTGAAATGTGAAGTTTAGTGGGTACTGATGGGGTATGTATTTATGGGTGTTGGACAAAGGAAAATCTCTCGAGCCTTCACTTTTTTGTCCTGGCCCATCCCTACATCCTATGCCCCAAGCCCATACTCGCCTCCAAGCCCATACTCGCCATCCTATGCCCCAAGCCCATACTCGCCTTCACAATGAGACACCAAACATCTGACATTTGTTTATACAATAACTTACCACATTTTAATAATAACAGCTTCCTTTTCTATCAGAGGCTGATCCTCACCACTTCAGAACTTTACGGCCTGTTTTTACCTTGATGTCCTCATGATCATTCAGGGATCCAAGCAGAAGATACCAAGCAGAACATCTTCCCCAAAGTCCTGAATGTCAAAGCTACTGTAGGTAGTGTTTTTATTCTTCTCAGACGGATGTCTTCTGTTACCAGGTTTTGTGATAGTGATTTGCCTGTCTGAAGAGTGTAATATCTTATCTTGGCTTTTCTGATTGTCTTTTTATCTATTGGAGTTTGGGGTATTTACAGTTTAAGAATAGCAGCAAACACTCCATACATTTGTTCTAACATCTCAGGTTTGTAGCCAAACTAGTCTATTTTAGCCATCTGAACCATCTATCATTGTGACATTTTGAACTGTCTATCATTGTGCATTTTAAAAAGCATTATAACTGTTTGGTTAGACATTTACATTTTACATTTAGTCACTACACTTTTATCCAAAGTGACTTGCAAAGGAGACACAAAAAAAGCTATTTCTCATACAAGGTTTAACAACATCTGCAGTGTAGGACTGTCAGGTTCTCACAGTTGTTGGAGTAGGAAAGATGATAGCACAGATGAAATAGACAGATAAGTATTTTTTCCCTGTACATTAAGTGCATGTTAAGTGCAGTAGTAATTGCAATTAGTGTGGGTTGGTTAAGTGCTTACGGAACATGTGTTTTCAGCTGGTTCTTGAATGTTGAGAATGTTGAGTAACAGCAGATCATGTGGAGGTTGGAAGTTCATTCCACCACAGAGGAGCAGAGGAAGTGAACGATCGTGATATTGATGTTGAGCCTCTTTGTGATAGGACCACTAGGCATCGCTCGTTCATAGACAGCAGAGAGTGAGTTGGAGCATAGACTTGAAGAAGTTAATGGAAGTAAGATGGTGCAGTTCCATTGGCTGTCCTGAATGCCAGAGTTAAATCCTTGAATTTGATGTGGGCAGCTTCAGGTAGCCAATGGAGTGAATCAAGAGTGGGGTGAAATGAGCCCTTTTTGGTTGATTGAAGACCAGACACGCTGCTGCATTGTGGACCATCTGCAGTGGCTTAAATGTGTTAGCTGGAAGGCCAGCCAACAGAGCATTGCAGTAGTCCAGTCTTGAAATAACTAGAGCTTGGACCAGGAGCTGTGTAGCATATTCAGACAGGAAAGGACTGATTTTCCTTATGTTGTAAAGCGCAAATCTGCAAGACCGGGCAGTTGATGAGATGTGTGCAGTGAAATGAATCTGGTCATCAACCACCACTCCCAGGATCTTGTGGTTCACTGTGTCGAAGACAGCAGACAAGCCATGGAGGATGAGGATGGATGATTTGGAATTATCTCTTGCCAGTCGCAGAGTTTCAACTACTGACAAGAGGCAGTCTCTGTTGAGTGTGAATTATGAAGCCAGACTGATGTCTGTCGAGTAGGTTGTTCTGTGAGAGAAATGCAGACAACTGTTTGAATACGACCCTCTCAAGTGTTTTAGACAGGAAGGGTAGTTTTCAACAACTGTTATGAGTTATGTGTTGTTTTTTTAAGGAGTGGGGTTACTCAATCCTGTTTAAATGTATTAGAACATTTTCCAATTGTGAGAGATGCGTTGATTTTGTGTGTGAGTGCTGGTAAGATTGATGGAGGGGCAGCTTGCATGAGATGGGAGGGGATAAGTTCAAGTGGACAGGTGGTAGGATGGTTAGAAAGAAGCACTTTGGAGACCTCAGTCTCAGAGAGAGGAGAGAAATAAAGAAACAGAGGATGGGTTGTTGGAAGAGAGTAGCTGTGGGTTTTAGGTGTAGAGAACTGGCTGCTGATGCTCTCTATCTTGTCAGTAAAAAAACATGGCAATGTAATGAGCAGTCACAGAAGTAGTAGGATGTGGTGGAGGAAGATAGAGAAGAGATGAGAAACTTGAAAATATTACAGGAATCTGAAGTGTTACTGATCTTGTTCTGGTAAAAATATTTTTTTTTAAAGCTAGCAGAAAAAGAGGCAGTAAGTGATTGATATTTACACAGGTCAGCAGGGTATTTTGATTTGGACATTTTCTCTCCGTAGCCCTCAGATTGGTTCAGTGATTACGAATTGTCTCCAACAGCCAGGGGCTAGAGGGTGTGGCATGAGCTGGCCTGGAGGTAAGAGGAAAGACACTATCAAAGCAAGAAGTTAATGTTGAGCAAAGAGCATTTGTAGCTTCATTTAAATCAAGTGATAAGAAATGGTTTGTGGATGGAAGGTATACAGAGTCTATGGATGAAAAGCGTGTGGGTGAGAGAGAGCGAAGGTTGTGGCGAAAGGAGACCATAGGTGGAGTAAGAGGTAAAGAATCAGGGAGAATAACAGAAAACTATATGAAGAAATAGTCAGAGATATGTGGAGTGGTAACAAGGGAATTATTGGAGATATAATTATATTTAAGGATAAGATCTAGCTGTTTCCCTGCTCTGTGAGTTGCAGGGGTGTGCAGTCTTGTAAGGGCAAATGAGGTCAGAAAAGCTAGAAAGTCAGCTGCTTGAGGTTTTTCCAGGTGGATGTTAAAGTCCCCAAGGACCACCAGCGGAGTGCTGTCCTCATTCCGCTCTTCAACAAAGTTGCCTAGTTGACCTGGTGGTCAATAGATGGCCAAAAAGTGGATTTTAGCAGGATTAGGGCAGTAATGGCATGATATTCAAAAGTTGTGTTATATTAATTTCCATGAAACCGGTTCCCCAACCCCGCTCAGTAGACGATTGGTGTGGGTGAAAGTGAAGTCAGTAGAGAGAGGTGAGGTAGTTTTAGTGTTGTCTCTTCAGATCCATGTCTCAATCAGAGCCAAAACATTGAGTTTTGGCTGACTGGCAAAGGCCGGAATGAAAACTGCTGACTGGCAGTTCCACAGTTCAAAAGAGATGGAGAGGGGCTGTGGAGAGGCAGTGCTAAGTGACCTAAGATGCTCTGGATTGCGTAGTCTACAGCGTGTGCATGTAGATTTTTGCCTACATGAGACAACAGGAATGTACTGAAAACACATATTATGAGTAGAATAAAGAGGAACAATGAGAAAAAGAGAGAAAGGGGCAAAACTTAGAGTAGTGGACTCTTTGTCTGTGTCCTTACTTGTGCAGGTAGACTTACAGGTCTTTACCCGAGATAGGACTCAAGCAGGTAGACTTGCAGGTCTTTACACGAGATAGAATTTGCGCAGGTAGACTCAAAGGTATTTACCTGAGATAGGACTCACGAAGATAGACTCGCAGGTCTTTACCTGAGATCCTCACAAGAAGAGGGTTGCACACAAGGGCTGCCACTTCCAATGACAGTACAGTTATCTCACTATTTAAGTACTAATTGCTGTTCTGCTGAGTCCAGCCCACAAATGATCAAAAAAGCCTGAAACTGAAACAGGATTGCCCTAAAAAGCTCACTAGTAGACAAATATTTACCTTAATTGTCAGTGAAGTGCAACAACAGTGTGACAGGGCAGAGGGCGGGGCCAGGGTTGTGATTTTACACACCCAGTCCCTTATCAGGCTAATCTATCCTCCGAGAGGGATAAAGGCAGACTGCGGACTGTGGTGCGCCAGAGAGAGAATGTTTATGGGCAGTTGTCCATCCTATGTGTGTGTTTGTGTCTTTTGGTTTCAGTTTACATTAAAATATAATTTTTATTGTCTAGCCGGTTCTCGCCTCCTTCTTTCCATTGAACTGCTTTACGAACAGCTATTATTCCAGTGTCACAGCAAAAAACACAGCAAACAAACAAATTGCAGTTGTTGTTCCTGTCTGACAGACCAAATACTTGTTCTTGTTAGAGAAACAAAGAGTTGTTCCACATTGCAGGAAACACATTTGATCTGTATAATCTGATAAAGTATTTTTAGAGTTGGTTCTGGGAAATCAAAGGACCAAAAACTAAAAGCACACAACTTGTGCTGCCTTAGTTTGTGAGGTTTATGGCCTATATGTTGGATGTGTCCTTTTCTTGAGACATTGTTTATTCACTAGTTAAAGGACAAGTTTAGAGAGAGGCCTATGCTGATGTCCTATATCACTGTCTCGGCCCCCATAGATTTGACAGAATCATTCGTCTTCACTGGCATTCAAGAAATATGCATTTTGGCTGCATATGTCCAAACAAAGGTTACTCTAACACAGTGTGAGACAAGGTCATAAAAGAATGTCAGGGAAGGCGGCAATAATTCTGTGTTTGCCTTATGTTCCATGTCTACCCAGCTCCCTCTGTTTTTCTAGTCTGACCCTCTGCATGTATTTTCAAATATCTGACCAGTATGTCTTCAAAGACTTCCAGTATGTTTTAGTCAGACCGCCCAATGGAACTTCAGAAAGTACCTGAGATCGCCTTAATGAAGCAGGTCCTGCCATCGTCCAATCCTCGCTTTTCTTAACACATCCCTACAGTATATGTCTTCCAACCTCACTTTCAAAATATTGTGCTTTCTGACACTGTTTTGAGTCAAGGAGGGGACATTCCAAAAGATGTTTTATTCCACTCCCTATTTAATTTGCTGAGGTGCGTATGGAAATCAGAGCGCTTGAGTTTGTTGCTTGGATTGTACCTTGTACATCTCAGTTATGAAAAGTCAAAATAAAAGGTTTGATGGATCTCAAATAGTTTATTTAAAACATTTTACACTTCAGTGTGATTAATTATAAAAAAAAAATGTTATAAAAATGTATGCAATTAATCATTCCCTTGAGTGTACGTAAATACCACAAGAAAGGAATTTTCCTACCAACAGAGTTACTCAACCTTGAAGTACCACCTTTATGTTTTGCGAGTCACGGCCATCAGTTGCGCAGTGTCCGAGTAAGGCAACGTGCAGCTGTACAGGCAACCAACCAACAGCTCCATGCCAAACAAAAGTATGCAGGGGTCTAAAGAAATGTTTCTCAAAGTTTCAAACTACATTTAACTTGGCATAGCATCATATAACCACAGCATTTATGGGTAGTGAAGAAGAAAATCAGTGAAGCACATCATAACGCTCAAAAAGTTCTGTCGACGCATGTGTAGACAGACCAACAAAAAAAATACCATGATTAATCAGCACATAATGTAATTTATTTGATTAAAAATTGTAATCGATTGACAGCCCTAGTACCACCAGTAATATAGCAGCAGTGGCGAATTCTCAGGGCTAGCAAAGCCTTCTCTGCTGGCCTAAAATGCAAAATGCAAAAAATGAGCCTTTCCCGGCAGGGATGGATTACCGACGGGCCAGGGGTGCCATGGGCTTTAAGGCTGCGTGATCTAGTTTGGTTATTCCCCACCGTTTGAAAACCCTTTTGGGCATGAACAACGAACCCTCACCCCGCTCAATAATTTTTGACCATGAACAATGGGGATCCCTATTGGGGATTGGGGATCAAAATCGACCCTGAATTGGCGTTCTTCTTATTGGACCGGTAAGCTTACATAACTGCAAAGGATGTGAAATATAGTGCCATAAGGATTGATCAGTATAATTTTAGCTTACTTGACCTTGCCTGCTAACGCTGACGAATTGCAAGCTACCTTGCTTCGTAACTTTCGGATAATTTCAACGATTTTTCTTTATACTAAATGTCAGGTATACAGGATCAATTTAAGCAAATACGCTGGTTTCTTATTCATAGTACAACATATGACATACAAAACATACAATAGGGCAACATAACTGCAGTGCAACAGTAAACTGTCTGGTATAGTTCGGCAGTATGTAGCTGTATGTGTGCATCAGTATACTATGTTAGCTGATAATTAGTTTTAGTTTAGTCTCAAAGTTTGTAGTAAAACAATCATAACTGTAATTTTAATTATGCTACCTCATCTTTCAGCATGATGCTGGTGAATCACGTTCAGTCTCTTTGTACATTATTGTTTTGGTCAAAGCTTCCTCGCGTCCCTATGGAGTGTGTGCACGAGCACAAGCATCAGATAGCTGGCTGAAGTTCACTTAACGGCCACAGGTGTCAGTAATAACAAAAGTTTCCGAATCTTACATACTGCACCATTAATCTACAAACAAATAGAGAAAAATGAAAAGTTTATCCAATCAGAAATTTTTCCTTGATGCTTACAAGCAAAGTGTAACAACTGTTTCACAAATCGCATCATGCGAGTCTGAGCTCCACCCCATCAGGCCTTCAAAATTTCCACAGAATCCCTCAACAGTGCAAATGTATGGGCAACAAAAGTCAGATTCATCAGCAAATCAGATTGATTTATTTGTTCTTGGAGGGTGTGATCTTTAGGATATGTCCCAGTCAAGGCCTTCTAGCTGGCCTTGAGTGACGCACTCACGCGTCATGTGATGTACGTTATTCAAGAGTGAAAAGAG
Source organism: Xyrauchen texanus (assembly GCF_025860055.1). Taxonomy (NCBI): domain Eukaryota; kingdom Metazoa; phylum Chordata; class Actinopteri; order Cypriniformes; family Catostomidae; genus Xyrauchen; species Xyrauchen texanus. The sequence continues at coordinate 15,379,460 of NC_068323.1, forward strand.
TAAGAGTAAGCTGTCTGACGAGTCGGCTGTCATCAGTGCTGGCATTGCCATTGAGAAAGAGATCCTAATGGGTTTAAAACACGAGATGTTCTGCATGACCATGTGATTGCTTAATTTATTAATCAGGAAAAAAGGACTGATTTCATTTCAAGTAAATTGGTAAGTGCTTTTTGCATTGTTAAAGCAACATCAGGAGTTTTCTAAGTGTAAATTAGTCTGCTGGAGCATTCAGTGTCAGATCAAGTTTTGAAAAATAGTGCTGTTACATTCAACTCGGAAAGTCGGATTTTACAACTTCCTACTAGGAAAAGTGCAATGGAATGCATCTTGAAGTCAGAATTACAACTTGAAGGCTCGTGCAGAAATTCTCAACTCTGATTTTGCTGAGATACAGGGGCATGATGTCACACAAACATGCGGACACTCAGGGAGATATACAAAGTAAGTGATAAACATTCACTTTATTAATATCGATAAATGAGTTTGTTTCCATATTACATGATATTAAAAATTGTTTAACAAAAGCTGACAGAAACAGGTGTATAAAACATTATAACCTCTTTTGATAATCTTACACCTGAAGCACAAATGCTAGCACTGCAGTGTTGTTTATCAGTTGGGTTGCTAGGAGACATCTCTAATGAGAGTCAAACCCCTGCTAAGCTAACAGGAGTGTTGTAGTTCCAAATGTCAGGGAATGGAATGCATTTATAGTTGGAGATATCAAGTGGGAATATCCCACATCCAACTTGAATGGAACGCAGCATAACCATGTACCCTGACGAAGCTAAATTTATTGCAAGCAACATTTAAATCGTGAATATTATTAGTTAGATTTTCCTGGTATTATAGACCTCCTTGGTAGATTCATATGAAACATTATGGTTTTTGAATGTCTGCAGTTAAAATTAGGCTTGCTTGAGCATTTCAAATTCTGGCTTTGTGTGGACGTGTTTTTAAAATGTCTACTAGTTAGCTGCAACATAATGTATGATGCCCAAAGGCATAGGGTGTCTTATTCATTGTGAAACTGTGTTTTCTTAATGGCATGAATCACACTGAAGGCCTAGACCTAAAATGCACAGCCCACTACTTTATACAAGTATATATTAAATAAAGAAAGTTTCAATAGCATTTCGGTCAAAGTTTCAACAGCTCTGGTCCTGTCTGATGTCCGACTCCCACTGCTACGTGTGCTGAGTGATGATCACTAACTGCAGTCTGTGCTAGCCAGACTTCACTTCAGTCTACTACGATGGTCTTCACAGAGGATGAACGGGTGCCAACTCCAAGACATGGATTAGTTAATGTACCACTGACTGAATTGGTACTGTTATTATTTATGTGTAGAACAAGTCATGGTTTAAATTAGAAAACTAAGTAAAATTATTTTGTATAAACTGTAAGATTAGTGACAAAGTCTTTGAAGTCCATCCTGTAGTATCCTTTGTTATTTTGCTGATGAAGGCTTTTGTTGGCAGTTACTTAATTGTCTATGTATTCCATTTTAAGAGAGTGTAGTCCATCCTTTGACCAAGATGATACAGGCAACAGTCAGTGAGGGGCATCGCAGTCCAGCTGGAAGCTTATGGCTTATTACTTATGCCACAGTAATCTGTGGCAGGGCGGAGGGTGGGGCCGGGGTCGTGATTCTACACACATGGTCCCTTATCAGGCTAATCAAGCCTCCGAGAGGGATAAAGGCAGACTGTGGAGGATGGTGCGGGAGAGAGAGATCGTTTACGGACATGTCCGTCGTGTGTGTGTTTGTCTTTTGTTTAAGTTAATCATTAAACTATTATTTATATAGTCAAGCCGGTTCTCGCCTCCTCCTTTCCATTGAACTGCATTACAATTACCATTATATTCATGCTGTTTAGCAAGAGAGGAACTGACCCCCAAAGTGAGCCTTGATTCTCCTAAGGTTAATTTTCTCCATTAACCAACAACTTATGGATTTTTTTGTTCCTTGCCACAGTCACCTTTGGCTTGCTCAATGGGAACCTAAATACAAATATTACTTAAGGCACAATCTACAAACTAAAATTACTTGACGTGATGTGACTTGACATGACATTCCAAGCATCTGACTTTAGTAACCACAAACAACAGTGGACATTTAGATCCTATAATTTATGCTTCATCAGATTCCACTGAGCTCAAAATGGATGGTGTGTAGAGTTTGTGAAAGTAATGCTCCATCATGAAACCAAAAGTTGAGAACATTTTAACTTGTGTTGCAACAAACTTTGACGTAGACATCTGTTGGCCAATGAGAATTTCAGACCATCTGTGCTTTCGTCAATACAAATAGCTCTATTCCCACCTTCTTTCAAATTGATCCGGGTCTTTCCACACCCAAAAAATGGATATTGCGCATTCCTATTTATCAAAGGTTTTGTCAAAGTTTTCTCTAGTGTATAAATGTAAGTGCCCTGTGAAGGTAACCATAAAAACAGTAGGCTGCTTGAGGACATAGATTTTTTTAAGGTGCTTGGAGCCCTAAAAGACAACTTGGGTTGCCTAAGACAAACCTAAACATATTGAGCCTCAGAAATTGCTTGTAGAAATTCCTTTAAAAGTTCCTGAAAGTCATTGTGTTATACACTCAAATAAAGTCGCCAACCAATGGAGACTCTGAGCCGAGAATGGCCAGAATAGTCTTCTCAATATTATTATTTTTTTGTCCACCAGATGTATTCAGAGTTATTGTGTTGCAAAGACACAGAAGAGAGGGTGAGATAAACTGTTTGCTGATAGTCTTCTACCAGTCTATCCACATAAAAAGAGGAGATAAAGATCTGCAGAGGTAGAATGTGTCCTTTTGACCTTTTCACCACATCCAATCAAGAACAGACTGACTAGCTATTAAACCAAACTTCCCAAATCTCTGTGGCTCCATGACTGTGCCTCACAATCTAAAGTGCTAAAAACAACATTTCACACTGTATTACTCTCAATAACTCTAAAATCCTGTTACTAAAGAGAGCATGCAGATAGTAAATCCTTATTACACAAATAAGGGCTATTTTTCACCCTCTGTTACTGAAGTTCAGTGATCTTTAGCTTTGTTAAAAGCTGTGATCACGCTGTGCTCACACTAATTAAAGTACCATTGCTAAAAATTATATATAAAAATTGTTTTTCAGTAGATTAACTAGCCAACCTCACTAATCAAATAGTCAGTTGTTGGACTACTATTTGGCCATGATGACACATCACTAATTTGAATGACCTGAGATGTGGAGGTATATAGATATAGGAAAGATACTTCCCAAACATATTGTGTTGGGTGGGTTCGTCCCAGAATGTGGTGTTAAAATAAATGTATAATGTTGCTAGGCGTGGGGAGGACAGAGACAGAGAAAGAAATGAATTGATGTGGAATTATCTCTCTAATGAGCTCATCCTTTCCCCCCAAACAACCGACCAGATGAAAAGCTGCGTCTTTTTGAAGCAAGAGCTGAAAGAGTTTGCATCAGGAATCTGGTTAGCCTTAAGCTAAATGTCAGATTTGGAGTACTTTTAATTTTTGAGTGAAGCTGTTTTATAAAGTATGGCTCTTTGTAAATGTCTTTGTTTTCTGGTTACTGTCCAAATGTTATTTCACATTTCAAGTTTTTACATTTTCACACTTAAAATGTATGAATTTAATTGCATTATATAACAAAATCTTCCATCAAATGGTGTTAGTCCATTTTTTCAGAACTAACTACTTTTCTGAGCCATTTGTGCAATAACTTTTAACCAACTGGTCCCGTTGTGATGTTAAGTGAATGAAGTTCCTCTCAAGTTCACACAGGTGTCCTTGCAGTATAGGTGCAGTCAATCACATTAACTATGGACTTTTTCCACAAAGTTTGACAAGCAAAAGTATCTTAATATTATTTGTCTTCATTTTTAATGTATATCTATTGTTGTGTAATTTAAAGCCTGATAAACCTCGTTTTAAAAAAGGTTTTGCTTGAAAAGTGCACTTCGGTGCTTTCTTAAAATACCACTTGGTTCGATATTTAGTTATCTATATTGAAAGACATTCATACATTTTTAAGTGTGGCTTAAGTGTCCAAACAGTTTTAGGGGCCACTGTAAAAAGTTGTGCTTGATTCAAATCACAATGAAACATCTATATAACTTAGGTTGGAAGTTACAATATAAAAAATTTAAATAAATCCACAATACCAAACTAATACATTTTCAAGATTCAACGCTTTCGTTCCTTTTATGTAAACCCACTTCGTCCATTAGATCATAGAAAGGGTTTGTGATGTTTAACAACATATTTCCATCAAATATTTTTAGCTTTCGTGTCAGCACACCCATAAATGGTTCACGTTGAGTGCCTCCTGGGAATCAGTTTTATCAATATTAAAGTGCCTCATATCAAATCATGGCCTTGCAATGGGTTGTTGATTCTCACGGCATGCAGTCCACATCAGCTCAGAAGAATTGTTTTCTATGGACTGGAACCAAAAGATTAAGAGCAGATCCCTCAAAGGAGGCTGACAGTCATGACTAGCTTAGAAAGCGATGCCTGTCTTGCCTCATTCGGAAAGTGTGACATGTTGTCCTAGGTTGCCTTCCTATGCACAGTTTTGTTTAGGGGAGTGGATGAAGTACATTTGGCTTGAATGTACATTAAGGTACACTACCAGTGAATTTTTGAATGCACCTTTAGTTTTCATTCTTTACTATTCCTATTTAAAAAATAATCAAAACTATGAAATAACAAAAGGAGAAGTATGATTTTAATAGTAAAAATTACTTTTGTGTTCCACGGAAGAAAAAAGGACAAGGGAAGTCTCACTGACATTTTTTAAAATAAAAAGTGTTTTAATAAGAGGCGAGATCAAATTTGATCCCTGTATTGTATAGATTTGGTCTCAATGAGAATAAATGTCATACATTTTCAAACAAGACAAGTCCTTCAATATCTTATGATTTTGCCATCTCTTGTGATTTATTACAAGTTGTGAGAAGTGGTGAGACTATGTTGGTATAGTGACCAAAATATTTAACAATTCAAAAGGTTTTTAATGTCATGAGACATAAATTCATTCAAGAGTCTCCAAACTTTTGACAGGAAGTGTACATGGAAAAAAACACCAAATGTTAGTTAGTGTTAGGTGTCATATTTATATTGGAAAACACTTTTAAGGCACAACATATTTTGTTTGACACTCAGTAACTTTCAGCAATTGCTTTTCAAGATGTTGCTTTTTTTTTTTTTTTTTTTGCTCAGCCCTCCATATAAGACCTTTTCAACTTTGAAAATGACCGTTGCATGATTCCGCAACACTTCAAGTAAATCAACAATGTTGTGTAATGAACAAGCTTTGACCAACTGAGCTTAGATGGTACACAAGGGAGGAATTATGTTGGACATCTATGGCACTTGTGTGCACAGAAGTCCTGCAGGAGAGTGTGAATGACCTGTGTGTCTGGCTGATTTAATGATACTACTCACTACCCAAATTACACTCAACGTCCTGTGTACATTTGGAAAAATAACCCTTAGATTCCTGCGACACGGCATCTCTTGTGTCACTTCACGAGGTCAAATTAGCACTACATATAATCCGCTCTACATCTGTGGTTATGTTGACCCTCTTTAGCTCCCGCATTTTCGGAACAGAGAGTTAAAGCTTTAATAATATCTGTCTAATGGGTTTTGATTTGGTCAGAGGAACTTTCAAAAATAATTTTAGAGGAAATTTTTTGAATTACTACTGTTATTTTTACAAAGTTGAACATAGTATAACAGTAAAATCTCATCAGAACATGAGAGTTAAATTAATGATGTTGAAAAAAAGAGTAAAAAAGACCAGAATATGAGGAGAGAGAAGGATATGGGCTGGTAAACAGAGACTGCACTGGGTAAAGTTGTCAAGTTGAATTGCCGCTTACAGGAAACGCTCCTCCATATTACCACGTCTGGCTTTACTAAAACTGCCTCCAGCCAACATTCTACAATGTACTAAGATAAAAGCCATTCAAAAACTGCAATAAATGCCTTGCTGAGTTACAACTTAGGAGCCATTTATTATTACTGTCATATTTAGTATAAAAAATGGGGAGACAATGTATTGTGTTGTACATTTTTTACATTTTCTGAAGAAAATGTGAGTGGTGCTCCAATACAAAACTCACTGCGACAATGCTAGGGGTTTGTAAGTCATTCAAAGAGTTTTGCCATGCAAATGCTAAGGTGTTATGACTGGTTGTTCATGCTTTGATATGCAGTTGCTTGGGTGTTCTGGGTGGTTGACATGGCATTGAAGGTAGTGCTTGCTATGTGGTTGATTACTCAGACTGATCACACTGGCTGCATTCAACTGGGAAATGCTGCCTTAGTAGGGTGTATACAGAGGTAGAATGAAAATAAGGTGCGCCAATACAGCGCCACCAAACGGAATTGCAAAAATAAACTTTTTTTTTTCAAAACAGCTTTCTGAAAACGCTTTCATCTGCTGTTGATCAACCAAACAGATAGTCCCGCCCCCATCTCATGCTATTGGTCGATTCAAACAGATAGTCCCGCCCCCATCTCATGCTATTGGTCGATTCAAACAGATAGTCCCGCCCCCAGCTCATGCCATTGGTCGATTCAATGTTTTTGTCTCACTTGAAATGGGTCACTCTAAACAAACACAGGAATTATTTTGTGCAACAGAGACAGTGTTTACAGTCTTTGAAAAAATGTACCTCTGAATGGTTTACTTGTTGTTGTCTCTGTTCATGAAGCTGGAACAGAAGAAATAATTTTAACAACAAAACAGTTACATATTTTAAGCTTTAAGAGTTCCATTAATTACACACATTTTTTTGAAAGCTGAACTATTTTTAAGTTGACAGCATCTTAAAAATGCAATGCTCATGATGGGGTGCTGAGAAAACAATGCAAGAGCTATGCAACAGCCAAAGACATCCATTTTAATGTGTATGACTCTAGAGGCAGAATGTGGTGTTAAAATAAATGTATAATGTTGCTAGGCGTGGGGAGGACAGAGACAGAGAAAGAAATGAATTGATGTGGAATTATCTCTCTAATGAGCTCATCCTTTCCCCCCAAACAACCGACCAGATGAAAAGCTGCGTCTTTTTGAAGCAAGAGCTGAAAGAGTTTGCATCAGGAATCTGGTTAGCCTTAAGGTAAATGTCAGATTTGGGGTTTTGGTAATTTTTTAATGAAGCTGTTTTATAAAGTATGTCTCTTAGTAAATGTCTTTATTTTCTGGTTACTGTACAAATGTTATTTCACATTTCAAGTTTTTTCATTTTCACACTTAAAATGTATGAATTTAATTGCATTATATAACAAAATCTTCCATCAAATGGTGTTAGTCCATTTTTTCAGAACTAACTACTTTTCTGAGCCATTTTTGCAATAACTTTTAACCAACTGGTCCCGTTGTGATGTTAAGTGAATGAAGTTCCTCTCAAGTTCACACAGGTGTCCTTGCAGTATAGGTGCAGTCAATCACATTAACTATGGACTTTTTCCACAAAGTTTGACAAGCAAAAGTGTCTTTATATTATTTGTCTTCATTTTTAATGTATATCTATTGTTGTGTAATTTAAAGCCTGACAAACTGTTTTGCTTGAAAAGTGCACTTCGGTGCTTTCTTAAAATACCACTTGGTTCGATATTTAGTTATCTATATTGAAAGACAGTCATACATTTTTAATTGTGGCTTAAGTGTCCAAACTTTTTTAGGGGCCACTGTATATTATACATCAGAAATGTCAGGGTTCGACAAGGTTTTGCTATGCAAACGCTAAGGTGTTATGAGTGGTTGTTAGTGCTTTGCTATGCAGTTGCTTGGTTGTTCTCGGTTGTTGACATTTCAAATTGTTCTGAGACCAGTTTCCTTGAAGCTGAAGTATGTAATTTCTACACCACTATAGCGCCACCAAACGCAATGGCAAAAATACACTTTTTTTAAAACAGCTTTCTAAATATCCCCCCTCATCTGCTCATGTCATTGGTCGATTCAAACAGATAGTCCCGCCCCCAGCTCATGCCATTGGTCGATTCAGTGTTTCTGTCTCTCTTGAAACAGATGCTCTAAACAAACACAGGAATTTGTTTGGTGCAACAGAGACAGTGTTTACAGTCTTTGAGAGAATTAACCTCTTAACCAACTTATTGTTGTCTCTGTTCATGAAGCTGGGATAGAAGAAAGTATTTTCACTGAAACAGTTACATACTTCAGCTTTAAGAGCTCCATTACTTAAAAAATGCTGTTGATTAAACAGTTTACTGATTAGGTATCAAGGCAGCTAGTCAGCTGCCTACCTTTTCGGATGCATCCACTGTGAGTTCGGCAACAGTAGGTTGAAATCTTCTCTGATGAAATCGTTCTATGCCTACCGAAATTGTAATCACAGTTTTGTTGAATGTATTTTTTAGCAAAAATGCAACATCTGAATCACTCCATTGTGTCACTCCATTGTGTATATGAACACGATTACTTCCTAGTTCCCACGGGACTAGAACCTGTGTCTCTGAGATTGTTTGCGCCACACGCTGTCAGTAACGCTGGAGGGGAAATGTCATATGGGAAATTACTCTTGTCCATTCGATGCTTGTCCAGGAACTTACTGAAGCAACATGTTGATTTCCCATGTGATCATGTTGGCATACTGACCAAATGTTAGAGGAACATTTAAATACGAGACGAATGCTGTCCAACAGACAACATGTAAAACATTAAATAAAGTGACTATCAGTGTTGAGTTTAGTGCATTACTAAGTAATTAATTACTGTAATTAAATTAATTTTTTATGAAAAAAGTAAAGTATGTGATTACATTTTTTCAGGTATTTAATTACAGTTACTTCTGATGTAATTGTGTTAAATACTTTATAAACTATAGAACAATTCTATATAAAACAATAGTGAATTTAAAATCAGTATGTAACGTCTAATGTTAAAATGTATGTTCTCTAATTTAATGTAGACCCCTTAAATCTTTGGCCAGTTCATGAACAATTTATTTGATTTTATATGATTTATTTGAAAGAATTAAAAGAACAATTTCATGTCTTTCCTTATATTTTTCATCTGGTCGAGGTTGATAAGGGTTTTACAAAGTAATTAGTAAAAAGTAATGCAATTACTTTCAGACAGAGAAATTAGTACAGTAATCTAATTACACTGTAGACAATGTAATTTGTAGTCAGTAATTCATTACTTTTACCCAACACTGGAGGCAACATCACTCAGTGATGACTAAAAGTAATATATTATATATGCAGTAGATAATGTGTAATTTGTCATGTTAACTATCTGCATCCATGGCGCTAATGCTAACAGGCTACACATGGTTATAATATGCACTGGTTACCATCTGATATTGTATTTTATGATTAATTTTGTGAAAATAATCCATGTAACAGGTTTTTTATACTTCTTTTTAAAAGAAAGACATTAATACTACTGCAAAGATGGGTGTATCAAAGTGTGGCAACTCTGCACTCCAGTGTGTTTGTTGACAGATCTCGACTGAGTGAAGAAATAAACTGGAATAAGATGTTAGTGTGAAAGAAGTTTGAGCACTGGGTTACACCCACAATTATGTGGACCAATGGTAGGAAGAAGGCGTTAGTTCTAAAATAATTGTAATTTTGTCTAGTTTAATGTGGATGCTCTGAAAACCTCTCTCAGACCAGCTTCAGTACCTACCCATATACAATACACGTGGACTTCGTTTTCAAGTTCCTGATCATAACCGCCTTTGCCTGATTTCATTCTAGAGCTAACATTCCGAACATAACTGCAAATGTAACTTCACAAACATGCTCTGACTGATAATTCTGTTTTTAAGAGCTCAGACAGTGTGTTGCAGTTCTGAAAAGAAACCCATGCTTTGTGAAATAAGATAAGGCAACTGGTATCTGATTCTGAAACAAGTCGGCTACCGCTACAGGAAGAGCTTGAGCCCATCTGAGCCCTGTCTAAACATCCATCTATCTAAACTTGGAGAGAATAGTGGTTTAAATCCCATTTAATCTAGATTGAAGGATGAGGTTTACTCTGGGAACTCACTGTGTTATCTGACCATCAGCGCTGGGCTTGTCTACAGCCTTCGTGCTGGCACAAACATCCTCTTTATCCTGAGGGAGAATGCGTAGCCTATAAGTTAGAAACACAAAATGTTTTTGTCTGCATGTTTTGCCAACCCAAAATATAAAACCACAAATGAGATCTCGTTAAACTTGGAATATATATATATATATCCTCTTGCATTGTCCATGAAAAAAAAAGATACAGTTAATTGATCACATGTTGACATTGTGGGGGTATGTTGTCACAAAATGTACCAGTATACAAAGACCTGGCAACAGAAAACAAGCATTTGTATATTTGGACTCTTATAGTTATTGAGATGTAGCCCTGTGGCAACTAGCCCCCATGTACAGTATTTATTTGTTCATTTAACAAAGTAGAATGCAAAGGGAATATCAGAAATACAATTTAAAAAGAGAAATAAATAAATGTACAATTGCTCTGGCTTAATCACAAGAGAAATCTGTTATAATCTCAAGGTTATGGTCAAATGCTATCTCAGACTTATGGACCAAAAAAATGTGGAACACAAATGGCATGTAGTTATGGCATATCTGGTCCTCATTTTGTCTGCTTTAATTAAATGTTTTAACATGACTAAATTTATAATACAGCTGACGTGACCACTAACATGAACCTGTGAGTGTGTCTGAACCTGTGAGTGATTTACAGCCTTAGTTCTGCATCATGTAGTAGAGCAATGATCTTAAATATGTTCCCATGATTTTACAGATGGAATTAAAAAATGTATATTGTTTGACCAATAAACTGAACAGACTTCGAAAGAGCCGTCTTAATAAGTGAGAGAGACAGAAATGCAGTCATTCTTATTTAGCCTGAAAACAACTATGTATATACTACATATTTAGGCCATGAGACGGGACCCCAAATTTGGGCTACCGGTACCATTTTGAGGGATTAAATTTCTTTTTGATTTTCATGAAGGTACACATCTCTAGTGTTGGAAAATGTGTGATAGCATCCGATCCATGGTAGCTTTCATTAGAAATCAACACTTATATCATCCTACCTCAAGGTAAGGTGTTCAGTGACTACAAGAGAGAAAAATGCTTCTATAATCCAAACGGTTGTTCTCTTCTTTTGCAGAGTGTAGGATCTTGAAGACCATCAATAACAGAACCAAAATTCAGTGGCTTTTCAGAAATTGAGTAGGTAATCACCTGTCCATCATTATAATTAGCTGTGTATTCTTAAAAAAAAGAGCTCTACCAGATCGATTAGGTTAATGGTTGTATTTTTCTGGAACCAGATGTGATAGAGACTTGTGGTTTTTTGCATTGGAAGAGGCAGTGTCGGGCTTTAACATTATGTGTCAACCACCTTTCTAGGCCTCTGTGGCGCTGAGAAACTTTGAGTTGAAAATCATTTAAAAAATCGTTCTATTGAACAACAGTTTATGGTGATATGGCTGTTTTGTTTTATGTTTTGATCCCATGCTTTTTCTGATTTGGACTTTTTCATGGAATTCTACTTGAGAATTTTGGTCAAGTACTTTTCTGGAGGTGTGATAATCAAATGTTTTATGCTGTTTCAGGCTTAGTGGTGGTGCTATCCACTTCAACATGGAAAAGGAGAAGGGAATGCCAGAAGACAAGTGTATCATACACCATGCTTCCTCGGGCTCTGATACTCATTTAGTATGTCCTCAGACTTATGAATCTTGGTTATCTTTACTTGAAGCTGCAAAAGTGAGGAATCATACAGCAGTCCTAGAAGTTGCACAGTCCCTTGGTGAGAAAGAGATTCCAAAAATCTACTATCATCGAAAATGCAGGAGCTTGTTTACAATGAAAAGACATTTAGATATTCTGAAACAGAAGGCATGCACCAGCTGTGCTAATGATGACCCACAAACTAGTTCTACTCTGAGCAAAAGACCAGTGAGATCATCAACAGAATCAAGGGTGTATGAGCCAATATGTATCTTTTGTAACAAGAACAAATTTCTGAAGGTCTCCAAAAGCTGTGAAAAACTTGTCAAGGCAGTGGAATTGAGAGCAAACCAAAGGTTGAGAGAATGTGCAATGCAGAAAAGAGATGAAAAAATATTGGCAGTGACAAGTAGAGACATAGTTGCTGCAGAAGCCCATTATCATGCTTCATGCTACAAAGATTATACAAGACAGAGGCCAGAGTATATGCAACGGAGTGTCAATGAATCAGATGGGATGTACCAAAAAGTTGAAAAGGAGGCCTTTGCTAACCTTTTTCATTTCATCAGAAGTGACATTATTCCTAACAACAGGATTGTTCCATTCACTTTCCTCACTACAAAATTAGAGTCATTTGTGCATTCTAAAGGTGTTACTCTGAAAGAGTCCACAAAGAAACAACTTCGCCGTAGTTTGGAAACTGAGTTCCAAGACTCAGTTCTCATATTCTCAGATGATAAAGGCAAGTTACTGATGGTTCCTGAGGGTGTATCTTCGCAGAGTGTCATTATAGAAAACCAGATTATGTGCAAAGAACTCAGTGTATGGAAAAGCAAGTCATCACATATAAACAAGATAATAGACCAGGCATCATCACACATTAGATCAGCCATTAGAGAAGAGGCAGCACCTACACCATGGCCAATTCATCCATCTGACATTGCAAACTGTGGGTTCATTTCCATACCAAGTCACCTGGAAAGGTTCCTTGTTGGTCTTCTAACAGGAGACCCAGACATAAAAACTCAGTCACAAAAGACTGCTACACTTGTGCAGTCTTTTAGCCAGGACATCATATATGCAGTCACTGGTGGACAGAAGAAACCCCCAAAGCATGTGTTGCTTTCTAGTGCTGTTAAAACATTAACTGGAAACACAGAGGTTATCCACATCTTGAACAACCTTGGTCACGAAGTATCATACTCACTACTTGAAGAAAATGATACTGCCTTGTGTCTGCAAAAACTAGCAGCAGGACATAACCGAAAGGCAGTCATTCCAGCATCCATTAAGGCCCATGTCTTCACCAATCTAGCATGGGATATTGATCGACTAGAGGAGACACTCACTGGAAAGGGGACATCACACAGGGTCAATGGCATAGCAGTACAGGCCAAGGTGTATGGTCCTCATCTGCCCAGTGTTGAACTTCCACGAGTTGAAAAGCTAAAGCAGAGGTCAATTGAGGCTGAACATACTACTTTAGATGCTTATGTGGCTGGAGCACGTGTTGGACCATATCCCCTCATGACCTGGAATGACCATGCCCAAGAGATGAAAGAGTCGAGCCAGACTGCCTCAGTGCAAAACATGGTGTGAATCCTTACGAGACAGTCACAAGCTGAAGATCAAATTGTCCCTAGCTGGACTGGTTTCAACATCAAGACACGCGACAAAGTAGAAATCTCAGAGGATGTTGTAGCATACCTTCCCACTATAAATGCACCAGCTACTGAAATGAGCACTGTGTACGAGATCCTTAAGCAGTCTGACCTCATTCGTGAGGAGTTGCATTTGGATTCAGTGGTAGTTGTCCTAGACCAAGCCCTTTATGCAAAAACACTGAAATTGCTTGGAAGCGTAAAGAACAATTCTGTGGTATCATCTTGAGAATGGGGACATTTCACACTATCTGCAATGCATTGTCTATTCTTGGGAAGAGATTTCAGGATGGTGGCCTGAGGGATATTTGCATTGAAGCCGGCATAGTTGCTGAGGGATCCATAAGTGGGGTGATGGATGGGAAACACTACAACCGTGCAATCAGAGTACACAAGTGCATTTATGAAGCCATGATGAGACTGGCATGGTCAGAATTCACTAATCAGTTAGAGACCAACAATTGGGAAAAAAATTATGTGGTCAACTCCGTTTTAGAGCAGGCAGTTGCTTTGGCCAGTGGTTTGAATCAGGAGACATTCAGTAGTGTTTTGAACAGTCCACATTTATCTGAGCTACTAACCATGTGGCAGGATTTCCTAGAACACCTCCGCCACAGCAATGGAGAACTCTCAGCTTACTGGATGTCATATGTGGATTTTGTGGAGGATATAGTCCTTGGTCTTTTACGATCCTCACGTGAAGGAAATTGGACTTTGCATCTTCATGCAATTAGAGTACTCCTACCATGGTGTTTCGCCTATGATAAGGTGAACTACGCTCGATATCTGTCTTCATATTATGCTGAGATGACCAATCTCCCAGAGAGGAATCCTGAAGTCTACCAGGCATTTCAGGCTGGGCAGTTTTCAGTGCAACTATCCAGCAGCAATCCTTTTGGCAAAATCCCAGTAGATCAAACCACAGAGGTAACTGTCAATAAAGACACCCAAACTCCTGGTGGCACAGCTGGATTCAGCCTGAAAGCAGGAGCTGTCAAAAGGTACTACATCACAGCTGAACACCGAAGTGCCTTCCTTGGTCACTTGAGAGACATGATCCAAGGCAACAGATCTCAGCTTCAGCATGCAGAGCTGCAGCAATCAAGAATAAAAAAGGATGAGGAAGCAGTGTCAGCAATTGTTAGTCTCATTCAGGGATGGGTAAACCCCTTTGCTGGCAATCAAGACCTCATCAGCATCTCTACTGCTAAGACTGCTCCTAAGGACATAGCAGCTGACCTCATGATGGCATCTGAAGTAGGGGAGAAAAGATATGCTGCTTTCAAAGAAGAAAGACTTGAAGCAGATCCACCAATGAAGAAGTTCCATGATCCAATAAAAGCCAACAAGTTGAAAACTTTCAGCACCATGTGCAAAAAGAAAGAAAGAAAGTCAAGTTGAGTGGGAGAACAATTGTCCTTAAAGCAGACAGATCTCTCTTTGGACGAATCATTGTTATGGCTCAGAGTCGCAGCCTCCAGATGGAGGATGTTTTCTCTCATCCTCTTGGGCCATTGCCTTGGGCCCTTTCCACACCTGATGGGCTATTGCGAAAGACAAACAAAGCTGCTCTAGCCACTTCACTGCAGAAAAATGTGTCAGTGGCAGAACAAGTCCCAGAAGACTCCGCTACAGTGATAGATGGCATGAACTTGGTACAAAGTGTCAAAGGCGATGAAGCCACCTTTGGAGATGTTGCCAAGACAGTCTTTTCCATGGCACTGAGTGAGGGTAGACAGAGCAGCAGAATAGATGTTGTTTTTGATACATACAAAGAGAACTCCATCAAGAATAGTGAGAGATCACTGAGAGGTGAAGAGACAGGACACCATTTGATGAGTATCACTGATACACAGCTAGTGAGACAGTGGAGGCGTTTTCTGGCACAAGTCAGTAACAAAACTAACCTAATTTCATTCTTAGTGAAGGAGTGGAGCAAGTCCAAATACAGGGAACTACTCAAACATAAAACTCTTTTTGCAACTGTCGGTGATGAGTGCTTTAAAATCACGGCTCAGGGCAGTGAGTTATTCCCAACTCTCCAGTGTCAACAAGAAGAAGCTGATGGTCGCCTTCTTCTCCATGCTGCCCATGCAGTTGAAGAGGGGTATAAAGCTGTTGTTATCTGCACAGAGGACACAGATGTTTTCATCATGTGCCTTGCTTTCCATGACACAATTGGGGCACCTTTTGTACCAAAAATGTGGAGCAAGGGCAAGGATAAAGCTGATTGACATCAGGAGAGTGGCAACCTCAGTTGGTACAGAAGTCTGCAAAGCTCTTATTGGAATGCATGCATATACAGGATGCGACACTGTCAGTGCTTTTGCTGGGAGAGGTAAAGCTAGTGCTTTAAAGTACCTGATCACAGACAAGAGTGTCCAAAACACATTCCATGAGCTTGGCCAGAACTGGGACCTCCCATCTGAATTAATGGACAAACTGGAAACTTTCACATGCCAAATCTACTCCCCAAAAGCAGTAATGACAAAGGTCAATGACCTGAGATACCCTCTCTTTTGCACTAAGAGGGGTGAGATAGAAAGCCATCAGCTTCCACCATGCCGAGACTGCTTAGTGAAGCATGCCCAAAGAGCTAACTACCAGGCTGCATTATGGAGGAGACGCTTGGAAAGGGACCTAAAAGCACCTAGCCCTGTTGGTCATGGATGGAAGATCGAGTCTGTGGGAGGAGTTGACCAGCTGGTAGTTCAGTGGATGGATGGCCAACCAGCACCTGAAGCTCTATTAGATTTATTGGCCTGCAACTGTCCAAAGCACTATGTGTCCACTACTAAATGTATTTGTGTTGCAAATGGACTCAAGTGCACGGATATGTGTAGGCAGCCAGATTGTGAGAATCAAGCATGTGTTTCAGACACTGATGAAAGTCATGATGACAATGGTGATGAAGTGGACATGGAGAGTCATTCTTACTAGATATGACAAATGTATAATGTGTACTATGCCACAAATCAAAGAGTAAAGTAGTACAGTGGGTTAAAACAATGCATCTTTTGGTAAGAGGTTAAGTAGCATTTATTGCATTCTTTGTGTAAAAGGTATAGTTCATTTAATTCCTGTTAAATTTGTTGTAAATAAATTATTTTGCTCATGTTCCAAAACCTTCTCAATACCAGACTAAACAGTTAAATCTTCTCACAAAGCTATGATCTAATATGGTATGCACGGACCCTACCGCTTACTTGTTCTCAAAGGCATATATGTTGGGTTGGAAACCTTTAACTCTGTTTCCTCAATACCTCATTAATAAAGCAAAAATGTGGCAAATCTCTGGCATTAGACAGACATTATCATAAAATGCCACCAAGTCAAATTTCATTTATCCTTTTTCTTGACATATGTTTGAAAATCGTCCTCCGTAACCAAAAACGACCTTGAATCTAATGCTATCACACATTTTTCAAATACAGGGTCATATACCTACACAAAAATCACCATGCGGTTTAATCCCTCAAAATGGTACCAATCAACCCTCTGTCTCACGGCCTAATTGTAGCTGTGATATTCAATTGTCTACACATCTGTGCTTTGCACTTTTCTACACAATTATTTGTGTTCTGCAGAAGAATGATAGTCATACACGTCATACACATCTGGGAGTCCTTTTTTACATTACCTTATATTTTACATTCAGTTTTATATTCATACCCATCATCACTCTTTAAATATCATTATATGCTATTATATGCTATAATGCAAGCGTGAGACTAAATGTATAAATGTATTTCTCTTATATATGAGTTTTCTACCCTTTGACCTGTCGGTTACCCTTTTTTGTTCTCATGAGGCTTCAGAGCTGGAATGAGAGTGCATTGATTATGACTGTTATTGTTCGAAGAAACATTCATAGACATAGTACAGGCATAGACCTAGTAAATAACAGGATATGTTTCAAGACACCTGTCCTCGTAACTCACTGAGATACATAAATGTACTAGTCGTTTGTATAAATATATGTATGAGTGGAGTTGTAGCCTGTCTTTTCACTCAAACAATTTTCACACTTATATAGGTCAAAATAGCCTGACCTGACACTTAAGGTTGTTACATCAGTGTGCAGGACTTTCTGTACCTAAAAAAGGAAGTGCTTGCTGACACAGTCTCAAGAGGAAATAAAGACCTTAACGTATATGTGGGTAACTAACCGTCTCGGATCTCTAGATCTATGCATCTAATCTCCACCTTTGAGGCCTCATCTCAACTCATTTCTGTATGTTAACCTTTTTCCCTCCATTTACTTAGTTCATTAGTCAAAGACAAGCGTTTGTGTTGTTAGGTTTATTCCAGGACTTGGGTATATCCTTAGGATATATCTTAACATTTATAATCAAACATTTATTTTCTGTATTATAAAATTTATTCATTATTTCATTTTTATTAATTTATACATTTTTACAAATTAAAGTTGCTTTTCCTTCTACAAATTATTTGATTTGTTGAAGTGATTTCTATCTGCTGGATCTCTCTGCATCACCATAAAAATGATTTTGAGTCCCTGTTCATTAAAAAAAGAAACAAAAATCGCAGTTACAATAAGAGGCACTAAAAGGGAATGTGGCTAGTCAATAAACATTAAAATACACTGTTTCAAAAGAAAAGCCGTGTGTCATATAAGGTATAATACATGGTATTGTGATAATTTTGTTATGACAAAGAGATTGTGGGCTCATGTTGGAAATAATTTTATACATATAAGGTTAGGAAGCACTTTTATCAAAATAAAATAATGCTAACACGTACTGTGTTTACATGAGGCTATACTTTTGAATTAGTGTGTATATATGTTTATCGTCTTGTACCATTACATTTTGTAAGTGCCTTATTTATTATTATTTTTATTTATTTTTTGATTGAGCTTAAACTTTATTGCCCCCAGAATATTCCTTTAAAGTGGACAAATGATCGCACATTTAAGAAATGAAAGACCATCTCTAGTTTTTAGGTGATATTGCCCTCTTCTGGTGAGATGTTGACATGGAAATACGGTTGTTAAACTCCTGTCATGTGGGCTTTCAAAACAAAAAGTTTTGATAAAGGTGAACTTAAAGCATTTTGAATATTGCACACATAGAAAATATATTATTTTTCTGTTAGCGATAAGGAAGTTGATTGTGTGCCAAGTGTATTTAGCTTATCTGTTATTTAACATCCATCTGAAAGATGCTTTTATTATGATATGAACGAAGATTTTTAATGGAATATCTCAGCTCTGTATTTCTATACACTGCAAGTGAGTGGTGATCAGCAATTTAAAGCTCCAAAAATCACATTAAGTAATAAAGTAAATAGACATAATACACAAGACTCCAGTGGTTAAATCCATGTCTTCTGAAGTAATATGTTAGGTGTGGGTAAGAAAAAGAACAGTACTTTTTTACTCTCAATCTCCACTTTAACTTTCACCTTCAGATGTAAAAGTGACCACACCTATAAATTCTGAAGATATGGATTTAACCACTGGAGTCTTATGGATTACTTCTATGTTTGCTTTATGTGATTTTTGGAGCTTCGAATGTCTGATAATTATTCACTTGTATTGTATGGACCTACAGATCTGAAATATTCTTCTAAAAAACTTTGTTTGTGTTCTGCTGAAGAAAGAAAGTCACACACCTAGGAGGGCATGAGGGTGACTAAATGATGAGAGAATATTCATTTTGGGGTGAACTGTTCCTTCACATATCAGATAAATGATCCATATCTCTCCAAATGATCCAGAATGCAGCAGCACATCTGGTCTTTAATGAACCTAAGAGAGCACATATTACACCACTCTTTGTCTCTCTCCACTGGCTGCCGGTTGATGTACGTACTACATTCAAGGCCCTGATGCTGGCATACAGAACAGTCACTGGGTCTGCTCCAGCATACCTAAAAACATTTATGCAGAGCTACGTTCCCACCAGAAGCCTGCGGTCGGCTAAGGAACGTCGCCTTGTCGTACCAAAACAAAGAGGCACCAAAACACTTTCCCGGACTTTCATCATACCACGGAGGTGGAATGTCCTTCCCAACTCAATCTGTGAAGCTGACTCACTCTCTATCTTCAAAAACGTCTAAAAACACATCTTTTCCAAAAGCACTTAACCGGTCACTAAAAAAAAAAACTTGTTGCACTTAAATCTGTTTTGTATTCTGATGATAGTGAAACTTTGTAGTATGGCACTTTTCGTACCACTGTCTCAAGATGATTCGCTTATGTTTTCCTCTTTTGTAAGTCGCTTTGGATAAAAGCGTCTGCCAAATGAATAAATGTAAATGTAGATAAGTAAAGTAAAGACAGGTCAGATTGCCCTCTGGTGGCAATCACCTCTTAGTACAGAACAATTCATTAAGATGATATTTGTATATATATGCAGCACATTTTAGTTAGAACTTGTTTTCAAAATAGGGCTGCACTAATGTGTTTATCTTGTATTCTATTTTTTTTATTATGAAAATAGAAAAGAATACATGTAAAGCCATTGTAAAGAACATTAAAAAATGTAGATGACACAGTAAAATAAAAATAAAAAGATTTGCTTTATCAGCACTCAAATGTTCGCTCCAGGTGTGAATGGCTTCACAGGAATCCACTGTTTAGATTAAAATGTTTATTGCAATGATTTTATTTGCTGCCAAAATTCACATTTGGTGTCCAAAGGCCTTAAAGGTTCACGCGGTAATTTTTTGAAGATGTTGCCTTGGATGTACATTAACACATAAGGGGTTTGTAGCATCATTCAAGCACAATATATATATTTTTAAGAGTAACATTAAGACTCAACTTTATTGTCATTGTGCAGTGTACACATACAGAGTTGCATATCCCAACTAGATATGATAGGTCAGAGCTCAGGGTCAGCCATGAAACACCCCTGGAGCAGATAGGCCATGGCCAACCCCATGAGGAAGACCCTCTCCATGTAGAATAAAACTGCTTTTATAAGGTTACTGGTATGAGGTTACTGATATGAGTCTTCATCTCATGTGAGTGATTATGATTAAATACATTTCAAAATAACAACCCATTTCTTTAGGTGTAAAACTTTTTTTAATAAGAAACAAAAAATGCACCTTTAAGTGCGGCATCAACACATTCTGTAGATAGACATAGTTGAATCTCATAAAACCTGTCCAGAATTGTCCAGGTCAGATTTCACCTAAGAACCAATATAAAGCTAAGTCATATTTTGCATAATGGAAATAGTCTACTATTAGGAATGTTTTTATTATTTTAATAATATTTCCAGGATAATTAAGCACATTTTTCTCCCAATTCTCTTTACTGTAATGCATCTGATTTTGTCTTTTGCATTGGTATTGTTGATTTTCATTACTGTAATATGGTCATTTTACTGTTATAGGGTAAATATAATGTTCTGCTATGATTTTATTTTATTAACATCTATAATATATGTATATATATATATATATATATATATATATATATATATATATATACTGCGATGGACTGGCTGACCTGTCCAGGGTGTCCCCGCCTTTAGCCCAATGTTAGCTGGGATAGGCTCCAGCCCCCATGACCCTGTACACAGGATAAGCGGTTGACTGATGGATGGATGGATGGATATATATATATATATATATATATATATATATATATATATATATATATATATATATTCCCTTATATACACTGAGAGGTTTGATTTGAAATAGAAAGGTACATTTCACATGCTAAAAAGTGATAAGATAAGATAAAAAATGTATTTACAAGTTGTTCAAGATTTTTAGAGTTCATCTCAAAATGACCTGTATAAAATGGGCTTTGCACTTAGATTATAGACATTGCATATGTAAGTGCAATATGTTTACAATCAGTATATTTGATCTCATTGAGCATCAATGAACAGGTCATTAAACAGGCTCTAGTATGTCTTATAAAAGCTTCCTGTAATAGATAGATTGTGAACAGATAGCATGGTAGCGTCAACAGAACTGAAACACACAATCATTAAATCTGTAATTTGATCTCCATTAAAATGATCCTGTATTATTCAACATCATGTGGCCTTATAGTAATGTTTTAATCTGCTGTCATACATACTTTATCATTTTGTATCTATATTATGCTATGTATCTATTCTCAATAAAGATGACTTGTTTAAAATGTTTTCTTTCCCCTCAGGGAAGACCTCTTTTGAATTGTTCCACAGCAAAGTATCACTTGTCACCTCTTTAGTCAGACCACATCCTCTGAAAAACTGACGCACAGGTGCCTGCAGATATTATCATTTGTTGCTGATCTGAAACACTGCTGTGGTTTCTGTTAGTCAGTCAATATAGGATTGGGCTTTGGGCAAGGAAACATATAGCATATCTAACATCAGAAGGACAACCTGAACTGATACACACACACTGATACACACACACTGATACACATAATGAGTTTATCTGTGAGCAACACACTTGCAACTCCCCCATCATCCTCGCCAATTTGAACAGATCACATGGAGTCTACACGCTGTCCAATGTCAAAACAACAGCATCTGTGAGCATTCCAGTCCATGTTTCCTTGTAATTCAGGCTTTTTATTTACAAATTAAGATCTATAGCAATAAACTGTTTATTAGAAGATCCTCTTGTGAACATCTGGGCTTTTAGTTTTGGGTTACAAAGTTTTAGAATAACATAAATAGTTGCATGTGTTATAAATGTTTGCAATTTAATACTTAAGCAGCATGTGGACCATTTTCCATCCACTTTCGTTACCAAAGTTGGAACCAAGACAGACATTCGCTCAAAATGGGCTGGTTTGAGTATTTCTGGAACTGCTGATCTTTCCAGAATTTACTACAAAAGGTGCCAAAAACAAAAAAACATCCAGTGAGGGGCAGTTGTGTAGACTGAAACACCTTGTTGATGAGAGAGAACAGAGAATGGCCAGACTGGTTCTAGACAGTCTACGGTAACTCAGATAACCACTCTGTACAATTGTGGTGAGAAGAATGATATACTGAGATGTGGGTTGGTGCTGTTTTGGTGGCACGAAGGGGACCTACACAATATTAGGCAGGTGGTTTTAATGTTGTGGCTGATCGATGTATGTATGTATGTATGTATATATTATTATATTATTTTAAAATATAAGAATTTACATTTTCAGATCCTAAGGAAATATAAGCAGCTGCTTCCCTCGCACTGGCAAAGATTTTTCCCTCCACCTCCCCATCTCCACCTTTATATTTCTTAATGTCTTTACCAATTATTTTAAAATGGTTTTCTATTTCTCACTGTAGTCTGATATTAGGGGGTAACTTCTTTTGCATAGAGTTACTTAAACTTAAAATGGAGCCTTTTATATCCGCTTTCATTACCAAAGTTTTGACCAGCATAGACTTTGAGGGGATCACACCCCCCCAATATTCACAATATTAAACATCGCAAAGCTCCATACAGTCCTGTGCAGATGCGTTTTAACTGTTAAAAGAAGGGAAAAAGAAGGACGTTTGCATAAAGTTACTGAAACAGCAGGACCCTTTTCCATCTGTTCTAACCTACATAGAAATTGAGGGGGTCATACCTTTGTAACCGGTCCTGCTCGACCCACTCCAAATGGATTTTGAAGGGCATACAGCCTCTAGCGTCAGTCACTACTAGTGCACCTCTTGATGCCAGGGGAGTGAGGTTTTACATATACCACACAGCTATCACTTACCAGCTGGCTCCGGTTAGTAACAGTTACACCTTGCATGTATAAACTTTATGCATATACATGTAGAAATACTCAACTGCATTTGATGCCACATTCAGGAATGATGGTGAACATGGTGAATTATGCTAAAGAAATATGTAATAAAGACATTTTTCCATGGGGGTCTTTGTTATATGAGTGAAAGAGAAGATGTTAAAATTTTAACATTTAAAAAGTGAAACATATCTGGAGAGAATATTTATAGATATCTTGAAAATGTCTCATTGTATTGCTATACTTTTTGCAGGTATATTACCTCATAGTAACCTAGTTTTAACTGCAAACTTCAGCAAGGCTCTGTAGTCTTGTACAAATGTGTTTTATTTGTTGCAAAGAAGTGAAAAATGTACGTGTTTACATAAAGTTACTAAATAGTATATGGACCTTTTTCCATCCATTTTTATTACCAAGTTGGAAGTCCTACTGAGAGCAATTTGGTCACTATGCTTTGTGCACAGCAGTTGTTCAATATGCACTCTTCAAATTACAACAATAGAAAAGTGTCTAAATCTTAACATAACAACACTAACACATCTCCCCCTTTATATTCTTCTTGCACAAAGTCACATAAAATAACACAAAAATATAATCCACCTGTCCAGTCCCATGCAAAGCAACCTGGGAACTAGAAATCCTCTGTCTGGTTTCAGTTAACCAAACATTCTTGTCATCCAAGCACAAACAGATTAATTAAAACTGACAAGAAAATGTTTTAGTTTAATCAACACAGTTTTTTAAGTTAAATGAACATGGGAGGATTGAGTAAAACTGATGAAAGTGACTATGGTGAACATGGTTAATTATGCTCAAGAATTGTATGTAGTCATTTTTGTTATGTAAAGTCATTTTTGTTTTGTTTGTCAAATGAGTAAAAGAAAGACATTTCTAAAAATAAGTAAGTAAGGAATTTGGCTTTTAATCTGGTCACAAAATGTATCAAGTTTAAAAAAAATCTTATATTTATTGAATATTGATGGAGCAACATCAATTGTGTGAAATGAAATAATAACGGAAGGTTGTTTATATTAAAATTAATTAAAAAAAACAAAAGGTGCTTGGGGTGAAAGTCTCCATCGCTTGGGGTAAAAGGCCTCTAGGGGCAATAGTTATAGGGCACAATTTGTCAACTAATGCAAACAAATTTGAGACAGTAAGATGCATTTTTGAGTAACAAATTAAGATGATGCTTACTCAAAATATCTACATCAGAAAAGTCACCCTTTCCTGTTCATTTCAAACACATTTGGCATTTTATTACATCTCAATTATTCTATAAACAAACTAATCTCTATTATGATTGGATGAGTCAATGTGAGCCACTCTGAACATTTTTCAGAACAAATCTATTATCTCCAATTTCAAAAATCATGTGTTTAATAGAGGCCTTTAACCCCTGCGACAGGGGGGCTTTTTACCCCAAATACTATCCTTTCACTTATTGGACATTTATTGAAAATGTTTTGATTTAATAACATTTAACAAAACTAAAAATGATAAATGAGTATTTTGTCTCAAAATAAATTTTATTTTCATGGATTGTCATTAGGTACATAAATTGCAACATTTTAAAACATATTAAAAAATATTAACAAATTGCCTCAAAATCAACCTTTAGACATTACACACAAAGATGTCACGGATCAGGAAAATGTTCCAGCGTATAGTGACAAACAAGTGTTTAGGACATTTCTGTGGTAATTTTTGTTGCTATTCAGTGTTTTGGGTGACAATAAAATGAATGGAGCCTTTTACACCGAGGGACCTTTATCTGGAGAGAATACTTCTTGATATTTAGAAAATGTCATATAGTATTGCTATAATTAAAAAGTATATTACTCCTTACAAAAATGTGACATGGTAACCAGTTTTCCACAGGCTATAGGTTCTGTATAGTCCTAAACAAATGCATTTTTTACTTTTTAAAAAAGAAACATGTTTACATAAAGTTACTTAAGCAGCAAATGTACCCTTTTACACCCAACCAACATAGATATTGAGAGGGTTATGCTCCCAATATTTACAATCAATATATATATATATATATATATATATATATATATATATATATATATATATATATATATATATATATAAGAGATAGTTCACCCACAAAAAGGAGACGTTCATAATATGAATATATAGTTACATATTTGTGCACTACAGGGCATGCAAATATCCAACTAAATATACATTTTTATAATAATATAAGAAAGTAGAGTTTAGAAAAAGGAAAATTATCAACAATAGGCTTATTAATACACGCTGGTTTGTATTATCAAGAGACTTCGAAACATATATATCAGTTATAAAGAATTTTAAACCCGACCCATAATTAATTTACGATTTCAATTCAGTACAGATATACACATTGCACGTGTAAACTCTACATGATTAACTGACTCTATTGTATTGTTTAGTCACTATTATCAATGTTAGTTTATTAGACTGTAAGTTCAATAGGAGTTCGAATCGTCCTACACAACATCCGGGCATTCCTCCGCTTGCGCAGAATCGGAATGGCGGAGGTAAGTAAGCTGCGGGGCTTGAGGGGAAGAACAACACGATTAAATTATCCGACAGCTCCGTTTAACTTTAACCGCGGGCCGCGCGTTAACGGAGAGTTTAAGACACTGGCCGTATGCTCGACCGGCCCAGAAAACGACAAAGATAAACGTTCATTAATAAGGAGGAAGTTGCGCTTCTCGCGCTAGCTCTCTCTCTCTCGCTCGCTCTCTCTCTCTCTCTCGCTCTCTCTCTCGCGCTGGACGCGTTCACGAGCGTTTAAATTGCCAGCTTGTGCGTCACACGAAACAATAGGAGACCGACGTGAACTGTGGTGCTGAACTGCGTCCCAGGTGTGGCCGGAGCGGGACGGGTGGCAGGTCTAAAGTTTTAAAAGTGACTTGAAAGGCTGCCACTTACTCCTCGACTTCCCTAAAACTGTTTCCATCTCGGACCGGTTCAGTCCCTGTGCAAATGTTCAGCACTGACTCGCAGGAAAGCGCCCCAGTGCGAGGAAACGCGCTATGCAAACTTCAGTAAAGATGCGTTTTAACTGATATAAAGATGTGAAAAGAAACTATGTGCATGTTTAAATACTCTTGATTGCCGTTGAGATCAGATTAAGGGTGTTAAAAGTGGAGCACATGGTGAATTATGCACAACAATATGTTAGAAAGTAGTTTCTCCAAGAGAGATTTTATCATATGAGTGAAAGACACGATTTCTATGTTTATTTAAATATTAATTTGAACAGTTATATAGAACTAAAACATCTAGATAGATACAGTTGAAGTCAAACGTTTACATACACTTAGCTTGAAGTCATTAAAACTAATTTTTTAACCACTCCACAGATTTAATATTAGCAAACTATAGTTTTGGCAAGTCATTTAGGACATCTACTTTGTGCATGACATTTTTCCAACAATTGTTTACAGACAGATTGTTTCACTTTTACTTGACTGTCACAATTCCAGTGGGTCAAAAGTTTACATACACTGAGTTAACTGTGCCTTTAAGCAGCTTGGAAAATTCCAGAAAATGTTATCCAGCCTTTAAGCAATTAGCTTCTGATAGGAGGTGTACTGAATTGGAGGTGTACCTGTGGATGTGTGTTAAGGCCTACTTTCAAACTGTGCCTTTTTGCTTGATATAATGGGAAAATCAAAAGAAATCAACAAAGACCTCAGAAAAACAATTGTGGACCACCACAAGTCTGATTCATCCTTGGGAGTAATTTCCAAATGCCTGAAGGTGTCACATTCATCTGTACAAACAATAGTATGCCAAACACCATGGGACTACACAGCCATCATACCGCTCAGGAAGGAGATGGATTTGGTCTCCTAGAGATGAATGTAGTTTGATCCGAAAAGTGCACATCAATCCTAGAACAACAGCAAAGGACCTTGTGAAGATGCTGGAGGAAACAGGTAGACAAGGATCTATATCCACAGTAAAACGACTCCTATATCAACAGAACCTGAAAGGCTGCTCAGCAATAAAGACACTGCTCCAAAACCACCATAAAAAAGTCAGACTATAGTTTGCAAGTGCACATGGGGACAAAGATCTTACTTTTTGGAGAAATTTCCTCTTATTGAAAAAAAGTTACAACTGTTTGGCCATAATGACCATCGTTATGTTTGGAGGAAAAAAGGTAAGGCTTACAAGCCGAAGAACACCATCCCAACCGTGAAGCATGGGGGTGTTGTGGGGGTGCTTTGCTGCAGGAGGGACTGGTGCACTTAATAAAATTGATGGCATCATGAGGAAGGAAAATTCTGTTCATATATTGAAGCAACATTTCAAGACATCAGTCAGGAAGTTAAAGCTCAGTCACAAATGGGTCTTCCAAATGGACAATTACCCCAAGCATACCTCCAAATTTGTGTCAAAATGGTTTACGGACAACAAAGTCATGGTACTGGAGTGGCCATCACAAAGCCCTGACCTCAATCTGATAGAAAATGTGTGGGCAGAACTGAAAAAGCATGTGTGAGTAAGGAGGCCTACAAATCTGGTTACACCAGTTCTGTCTGAAAGAATGGGACAAAATTCCAGCAACTTATTGTGAGAAGCTTGAGGAAGTCTACAAAAACATTTGACCCAAGTTAAAATTTTTAAAGACAATTCTACCAAATACTAACAACGTGTATGTAAACGTCTGACCCACTGGAAATGAGATGAAAGAAATAAAAGCTGAAATAAATCACTCTACTCTTATTCTGACATTTCACATTCTTAAAATAAAGTAGTGATCCTAACTGACATAAGACAGGGAATGTTTTCTACGATTAAATGTTAGGACAGTTTAAATGTATTTGGCTAAAGTGTATGTAAACTTCTGGCTTCAAGTGTATAAAGAGGTGGTAAAATAAGCTTTATGCATGTTTAAATACTCTTGATTGCCTTTTAGACCACTTTTAGAAATGTTGATTATGGTGAACATGGTGGAATATGCTCAAAAATATGTAATGAAGTCTTTTGTTTCTAAGGGAAAAGTAAAAGAGAATATTCTTAGGTGCTATTTTATAATTTTAATATAAATATGTGAAACATCTTGATATCCAGAACATGTCTCATAGTAACGATATTGCTACTGATCTAGTAATTTTTCAGTATATTAGGCTACCCCTTACAAAAATGTACCATGGGACACTTAGTTTCAGTTGCAGTTAGATGTCCTAGTTAGATGTGTTTAGCAGGTATGATGAGGCAAAAAAACAAAACAAAAAAAACCTTCATTTGAGGTGTTTAAAGGAGTAGTTCACCAAAAAATGAAAATTGTCTCATCATTTACTCACTTTCATGCCATTCCAGATGTGTATGGCTTCCTTTCCTCTGCAGATCACAAACAAAGATTTTTAGAAGAATATTTTAGAAGGTCCTCAGTGCAAGTGAATGGTGGCCAGAACTTTGGTGGCCATTTGGGCAACATACAAGTATCCATAAGACACTTTTTTTTTTTTTAAAAAAAAGGACTTAAATATTGATCTGTTTCTTACAAACACCTATCATATCACTTCTGAAGACATGGATTTAACCATTGGAATCTTATGGGTTACTTTTATGCTGCCTTTGTGTGCTTTTTTGGAGCTTCAAAGTTCTGGTCACCATTCACTTGCACTGTGAGGACCTACAGAGCTGAAACATTCTTCTAAAAACCTTTCTTTGTGTTCTGCAGGAGAAAGAAAGTCATACACATCTGGGATGGCATGAGGGTGAGTAAATCGGCATTTTTGGGTGAACTATCCCTTTAAATAATCTTGACTGCCTTTTAAAACCAGATTTAGAAATGTTTAATATGGTGGACATGGTAAATTATGCTAAAACAATACGGTGTTCTCCAAGGGAGAATTGTTATATGAATGAAATATCTATGAACATTTCTAATTCTAATGGTATAGTTGCAGATCTAGTAATTTTCAGCATATTTCACTTTACAAAAATGTACCATGGTAATAATAGTTTTCACCAAAATTCCATATAGTTATTGTTTCTTCAATTAAACTGTAGTAACTTGACATTATCTGGTGTTATTTGGGTTTCATCACATATACATTTAGGCCATTACCTTTTCATTGTAAGTGCATAATTTTATTGACACTGATTTATTTAGTTTTTCCCTGCCAGAAATGTATTTATCAGGGGGAATTAAGATGTTGTAACTGTTCATCAACCGATAGGGGTTTTTCAGTGACTGAGGATACCAATATCTAGAGAGCATGGTGGCTGATATATTTCCCATATATTTAATATAATTTAATGACAGCAAATGAGATGTCCCCAAAATCGTTGCAATGGAATGAGTGCTTTTTACAAAGTGTTTACTCAAAATATACTGAAAAATAGGTTTACGTTGACATCGACCAAGCGTACATGGTTGTAAGCCAATAGCGAAATAACATCTGCGAAAAAACAGCCTGTCCGATATATCACTATTTGCAACCACTAAATCCATTATTTAATACATTTACATTTTTAAGAAGCATATCAAATGTCACTGTTTGATTTAATTCTTGAATGTAATTAAACATTACTATCTATTTTTAATTTTATTTGAGAATTTCCAGTTCTTATTGCCTACTATCATGTGACATGTGCTTAAGCTGTTCGAATGGGCTCCAAGGACCAACGCCACAGTCGTGTAGATATTTTCCACCAGGGCTATGCAGTGCCACTGGAGGCCTTTCCCCGGCCAACCACGTTCCTAGAGCAGCAGGACAGGTGCCTGGCGGCCCTGCGAAGGCAGACGGCAAAGATGGCAACCCAGTCCCACTCAGTGAGTGTTAACTTTTCTCGGCACTCTGCTTAAGACCTGTTGACTGAAGATGTTTGCATGATGTTACTGTATTTTCATTGTAAAATGTCTGTATAAAGTTTCCATTTTATAAAAAAGATAACATTTTTGTAATTTATGTTATGATGACCTGTTCAAAGGGTGGTGAGATGTCACTTGAGCAGCTGCTGGCACTTTATGGGTACAACATGCCTGATCCTGTCCTGCAGCAACAACGGGAGCCTAATGAGCTGGCAGCCAGTCTGCCTGAAATGACACTGGACAAGGTGACTGTCACCTTCTTTACAGAAATACTCTAAATGTAAACATATGGTGATGATTTCCATGCTTGAAATAATACAAAGATTTAAAAAATGTCGGACTACTGTATGTTTCGCTCTGTAGATTCAAAAGAACCATCTGGTAAGACTCATTCATTCGGGAATCGGACTACACTGGTTGCTCTGTATGTTTTCCACTGTAGATTCAAAAGAACTGTCTGATTAGAGTCATTCATTCGGGAATCGGACTACACTGGTCACTTTGTGTCTTTCCTACTGTAGATTCAAAAGAACCATCTGATTAGAGTCATTCATTCGGGAATCGGACTCCATTGGTCTCTCTGTATGTTTTCCTACTGTAGATTCAAAAGAACCATCTGATTAGAGTCATTCATTTGGGAATCGGACTACACTGGTCACTCTGTATGTTGTGCACTGTAGATTCAAAAGAACCATCTGATTAGAGTCATTCATTTGGGAATCGGACTACACTGGTCACTCTGTATTTTGTGCACTGTAGATTCAAAAGAACCATCTGATTAGAGTCATTCATTCGGGAATAGGACTACACTGGTCACTCTGTATGTTGTGCACTGTAGATTCAAAAGAACCATCTGATTAGAGTCATTCATTCGGGAATAGGACTATACTGGTCACTCTGTATGTTGTGCACTGTAGATTCAAAAGATTTGCCTGATAAGAGCCGTTCATTCGGGTATCGGACTACACTGGTCGAGCTGTATGTTTTCGCTCTGTAGATTCAAAAGGACCATCTGATTAGAGTCATTCATTTGGGAATCGGACTACACTGGTCACTCTGTATGTTGTGCACTGTAGATTCAAAAGAACCATCTGATTAGAGTCATTCATTCGGGAATAGGACTATACTGGTCACTCTGTATGTTGTGCACTGTAGATTCAATAGATTTGCTGATAAGAGCTGTTCATTTGGGAATTGGACTCCACTGGTCGCTCTGTATGTTTCCCACTGTAGATTCAAAAGATTTGCCTGATAAGAGCCGTTCATTAGGGTATCGGACTACACTGGTCAAGCTGTATGTTTTCGCTCTGTAGGTTCAGAATAATGGGACGATAAGAGTCATTTGTTCAGAAATCAGAACGTGCTGAAAGTATTTAAACATCGGAAAAGTCACACACTTCACCTTTAATAATAACTTCTGTCATTTCTTAGAAGTTGACTGAATATTAGTGTATATCTTTTTAATCTCTGATAAGTTGAAAATGTTTCTGAATGTTCCATGCAAGAACATAGATTTTAAGAAGATAGAAAAATCGATTAAACAGCATTTTAGACACAATTTTCCAAATAATCAAAAACTGTTGGAATCACCATGTGCTTGTGGCACTATTCCCAACATTTCCTTTGCCCTTTACAAATCCATTAAACTTCATAATTTGAAAACACAGCACTTCCAGTCTGAGTTTGTGCTAATTTCTCTGGAGAATCTTGTATCGTAGATGTTATTTTTAGTCTTTGTTTTTTAAGAGCTTTCAGTAGAAACAAGTGACTAATCCTTTATGAACTTCAGAGTCTCTATTGGATAATTAAATCAAAGTCTTTCTGTAGGTTCAGATAGGTAAAGATGTATTCTCAGGAGAGAAGGATGAAAACAACCATTCCTCTACTGATGACATCACACTCACTGTCACGTCTCATGCACCTGACCTCTTACAGTGTAACTTACGAGGTATGACATCACACACAATTACAATTATTGTGCTCTCAACTGGATATTCTTGTAAGCATCAGTGCTTGTTGCCTCAATTCTTTGCTTCATGGTTAAGTTATATATTTTAAAGCAATTAAAACTTTTTTCGCACTACACATAATTTCAGATAGTTTTTAATCCGAACTTTAGCATTATAACAGTGACATGTTACCTTTGCCAAGCAAATTTCTTCTACAATAACTGCATAGTGAAAAAACTGCCTTGCTTCGCCTTGCTGGACAGCGGAGGGGGAATTAAGATGTTGTAACTGTTCATCAACCGATAGGGGTTTTTCAGTGACTGAGGATACCAATATCTAGAGAGCATGGTGGCTGATATAATTCCCATATATTTAATATAATTTAATGACAGCAAATGAGATGCCCCAAAATTGTTGAAATGGAATGAGTGCTTATTTTACAAAGTGTTTACTCAAAATGAACTGAAAAATAGGTTTACGTTGACATCGACCAAGCGTACATGGTTGTAAGCCAATAGCGAAATAACATCTACGAAAAAACAGCCTGTCCGATATATCACTATTTGCAACCACTAAAGCCATTATTTAATACATTTACATTTTTAAGAAGCATATCAAATGTCACTGTTTGATTTAATTCTTGAATTCTTAATTATTTAATTAAACATTACTATCTATTTTTAATATAATTTGAGAATTTCCAGTTAATTCCAGCCAATCAGAATCGAGTATTAGAACAGACCATGGACTAAAAAAATCGTAATCCAATTTCAAACCACTTCGTTTTTACAAAAATCGGATTATTTTTGACACATTATTCTGTTCAGACTACAAAAACTAATTTGAGTCGGATACACTTAAAACTGGATTTGGGCTGCCAGTGTGTACTAAGCCCAAGTGCTCTAAATTCAGAGTAAGGTGTTTCATTATTTTGGGAATTTTAATGAAAACTAACAAATTCAACTTTTCTTTTTGTTATATAAAGTCTCATTACAACTGATTTTAGATTTTACTGTTTTATTGTCCCAGTCCCAACTATGAAAATACATACTAAAAATACAAGTTACTGCTTGTTTAAAACTATGATAATCTAAACAAAGAATTAAATAAACAAACAATTTCAATATTGAAAGTGTGGAAATAATTTCTATACATTTTCAGTTTTAAGTTTTAACGGTACTCTACTTTCTAGAAATGTGTGGTTTTATTATTTCTTTTTACAGCTTGATTAAATTTAATATCTGGAGCTGAATCGCAATCAGTACTGATTCGCTTTCTGTCTGCAACATATCTCCATATTCTGCTTGCATTTGGTCAATATTCTGCTTCTCCTTAAACGAACAGTTCACCAAAAAATAAATATTCTCTCATCATTTACTCACCCTCAAGCCATCCCTGTTGTGTGTGTCTTTCGTTCTTCTGCAGAACACAAACAAAGATTTTTAGAAGAATATTTCAGCTCTGTACGTCCAAACAATGCAAGTCAAAGAAGTGAAATGATAAGTATGGTTGAGAAACAGATCAATATTGAAGTTCTTTTTTACCATAAATCTCCACTTTCACTTTCACGTTCTTCTTTTGTGTTTGGCGATTCACATTATTCGTTCATATCGCCACCTATAGGGCAGGGAGGAGAATTTATAGTAAAAAAGACTTAAATATTGGTCTGTTTCTCACCCACACCAATCATATCACTTCTGAAGACATGGATTAAACCACTGGAGTCATATGGATTACTTTTTATGTCTTTTTTGGAGCTTCAAAGTTCTGGTCAACATTTACTTGTATTGTATGGACCTACAGAGCTGAAATATTCTTCTTAAATATCTTAATTTGTTTTCTGCAGAAGAAATAAAGTCACACATCTGGGATGCCAGGAGCGTGCGTAAATTATGAGAGAAATTTCATTTTTGGATAAACTATCCCTTTAAATCCACAATAAAAGATTTTGTTTTTTATTTGTTTAGAAATTGTATTTTAATAAAATAATGCTTGGGCTGGCTCTCAGGTGATGACAAAGACTCTTCAGTCAGCTCCTCAGAAGACGACTCAGAAAGCACCTCTATCCCCTCCAGCGATGGACGCAAGGTAAAACATTTGTCATGTAATGGGTTGACAATCATTAGAAGTAAAAAAAGAGTGTGGTAAACCAAAACCAAAAGAAATGTAAAATAATGTTTCTCTAATTAAGCAATACGGTATGAGAGGACTTGCTACAACATGTAAAAGAAACCAATCAGCATCCAGGACCGGATCTATCAATTTTTTGTATGTGATTTAAACAACATGTTAATGGGGAAAATAACATATTTAAGAATGCTTTTGTGCCATGTTTTGGTTTTAAGGACATCATGGTGGGCCCCCAGTATCAGGCTACAATTCCTTCTCTCTCTTCACACACTTTTAATGAAAGAGGTGAGTGTCTTCTCATATTTTACACTTGCTTCAGTGTTTTGCTGGTTTGTTTTGCATAATCAACTTACATAGTCCCCTGTGGCCCACACCTGTTCTGTAACTGTTATCCGCAGCCTACGAGAATAAGGACCAGTTATTGTGGACCCCCGGTGTGCTGTCCTTTCCGGCTGTAGAGGAGTTTTTGTTTATGGTCCAGAGAAAAGGGAGTGAAAATGGAGCTATAAACACTTTGACCACAGAAGACATAGTCAAAGATAATGAGCAGGTTAGGTTGAATCATATTACTCACTGTGTGAGTTGGAAGTGACTTTATTGCAAGCTTAAACTTGCCTAAGTGTTGGGGGAACCTGTTTTAAAACAGTCATTATTATTGCATTTCTATTGGGTAACACTAGTGGGACAGAAATTACACACTTTACCTTACTAATTTCTTGAAGCATGCATTTTTATCACAGTGTAGGATGTGTTTGAAAAGTTACAACTTTTAATATTCCTATAACAGAGCCTTGTGGGACACCATAGATAACTGGTATCTGAAGGCCATCATGTGCAAAATAAAACATGTCAAAGACTTTATTGTGACTATACACCTGTTTTTATTGTCTTTAGTGGTTCATGTTTTCATCTGTTATTGATCACATTTATTCATTAATTCCCACTTTGTCTTTTGAAGGCTCTTTATGAACTGGTGAAATGCAACTTCAATGCAGAAGAGGCACTTAGAAGATATCGCTTCAATGTGAAGGTTTTCAGTGGTAAGAGTCAGACCTTTGTCATTTTTGTATCAACCTTCCAGTATACAGTAAGTACTGTATATGTATAATAATTTTTTTTTAAATGTTCCAGAAGAGCTTTGTGCCTGGAGCGAGGAGGAGTGTCGAAACTTTGAGCATGGTTACCGTGTCTATGGGAAGGACTTCCACCTCATACAGGCCAACAAGGTGAGTGACCATTCTGATACCGAAATCAGGAAAGATTTTCTCAAAACATTCAGTAGGATGGAGAAAAAAAATCGATAAGCACTGTCAAATGTAGATGAATGAGAAACAAGTGTGTAAAAGGTAGCAATATATCACAATTTTGAACAGGTAAAAAAAATCACAATATTATCGAAACGTGATCATAGGATTGGGAAACGAGAACTGGTTCTTATTCAGAACCGGTTACGTTTTTTAAAACTAAAGTAATTTAATGATGTTTGCTTCTGGTAACGGTTGAATGAGTTGGTGTTTTTTATTTTAAGTCTTAGTGAAGTAACTTACCAAAGTTTTATTCATTTAGGATTTTTATTTAATACATATTTGGGACCACCTCTAATGGCATAAATGACGCCAGCAAGTTTCCAAAGCAGCGCATAGATTTCTTGTTTTTGTACGATTTTTTAATTAAAAGATGGCTATATAAAGTTATCCCATATTATCTGTTATGTAAATTTAGGCCTGTCACATCGCATACGTAGAGTGTTGATTTAAATGCTTTTTTTTTTTTCAGCACTTTTTTTATCCTTGGATATATACATTAACAGAATTTAAGAAATATCCATTTGTCTCTTAAGCTGCACGTAAAGGACTTACGAGTGGTCTGAGGATCTTGTTCATTTACGGACATTTGTACGGACTACTTGGATAACAATGCATCTTGGAAACATGCCGTAGAGATTACGTACTTCTTGATTTCGTTCTAGCTAGTGCTTCGGAAAACCGTACAGGAGAGTAAATGCATCACAAATTGCATTTCTATTTTCCAAATATTTCTTCCTCAGAAGTACTAAAATAATCGTTAATGGAAGTATTGGAATTAGAACCAGAATCATTAAATTCCTTACCATCCCTATCCCTAGTGATCCTTTTTTTTAATCTCCTTTTCTCCCTAATTTGGAATGCCCAGTTCCCACTACTTAGTAGGTTCTCGTGGTGGCGCGGTTACTCGCCTCAATCCGGATGGCGGAGGACAAGTCTCAGTTGCCTCAGCTTCTGAGACTGACAATCTGTGCATCTTATCACGTGACTCGCTGAGCATGACACCGCGGAGACTCACAGCATGTGGAGGCTCATGCTACTCTCTGCTATCCACGCAGAACTTACCATGCACCCCACTGTGAGCAAGAACCACTAATCGTGACCACAAGGAGGTTACCCCATGTGACTTGCTCTACCCTCCCTAGCAACCGGGCCAATTTGGTTGCTTAGGAGACCTGGCTGGAGTCACTCAGCATGCCCTGGATTCGAACTTGCGACTACAGAGGTGATAGTCAGTGTCAATACTCACTGAACTACCCAGGCCCCACAAGTGTGTCTTGTTTTTGTTCTTTCTTAGGTCCGCACACGCTCAGTGGGTGAGTGTGTAGAGTACTATTACATGTGGAAGAAATCTGAACGGCATGAGTATTTCACACAGCAGACCACCAAGATGGGGCGGAAAAGGTGCAATCTGCCATCTGGAAACATGTGAGTAAAACTAGTGTTTTTTGTTTTGTTGTTTACTCTAAGGACTGTAATAATGGCTCTATTTACTCCTGGCATTAAGATGCGTTTTAGGCGATCTGATCACAAGTGGACAAGCGAGACACATCATCGTTTACACCTGGTCATAATATGGATCTTTTTTGGCCACTTGTGTTTGGATCTTGAGGGGAGAGTCTCTGAATTAAAAACGGCATTACCGCATGTGAATAAAGTGCAAAAAATTAATCATTAATAACCATTTCTCCCAATTATACTTCCATTTAATAATTTAAGCCAAACATGACATTTACAGCAGAATTTGGTCACTTGCTACATATCGCCTAAATGCATCTTAATAGCAGGTGAAAACAGAGCAGAAGAAATAGTAAATTAAGAGGGTCAGAGAACTTGGAATCTGTTTCTTGATTAAAAAGAATTGGGTATATTTGCATTTTGAACATACCAAAGAATGGATTTTGGGGATGGGAGAATACCAAATTTTGAGATGGGAGGATGCCAGGCACCATTTTATGGTGACATCACTTAAAAGTCCACTGGGCATGTTTGTGTGGCATTATATAAAGATTCAGTTCTATTCTAAGATTTGTGAAAGGCACTGTAAAATCCTAATGCATCCCAGAAAATGTTGAAGGATCGTGTACTAATGTAAGATATAGTCATTGTGTCAAAACAAGGGTTTTAAACTTTGCTGCCTTAGACAGCTTTAAACAAAACGACTATCGTATCGAATAACTTGGAAAAGCTCCAACATCACATACAGTGACACATTGATGTATGGATGCATGTAATTCAATAAAGTGGGGACTTGATACAAGAAACGGATGAAGCATCTAATTACGTTACATCACTGTTCATATTCATCATGAGAACAAGATGGCATTCTGCTCTATAGAGCCAAAGTCAGCCCATAACATATGTGAAATTAGACCTGTGATTTAACACATTTTTACTTGGGCAAGAACAATTTTACAAGCAAAACATTACTTTCACGGTACCTCCTTACTGTACATGTTTCCAACCTGTCCTGTTAGGCAAAACCCATCAACTGGTCCAAATAAATGGATGATTCCATTTTAAAAAGCAAGGTCAATTGGCCTTTTTCTGTCTAAATGGGTGGTTCTTGGACAGAATAAGCTGCAAGTTGGGACAACTTTGTTCTTTTTTAACCTTAACTAAGAACTTTTTTCAGGTTTTGTTGCACTAAAGGCAGTGTAGAAGCAAGAGTTTTGATATTTATTTGATAAAGCTTTGTTGACACCTCATTGATTTCTATGTGTGTCTCAGAGAGGATGCTGAGCCAGATGGAGATTTCGGTGAAGTGGAAGGTGCCACACAAGGTTTGTCAAGTAGGTCTTCAATTCAACTCCAAACTCCATCACCTTCTCCAGTCATGGAGCTGGATAAACAAGGTATGTTTGGATTTTGAATTTGCTAGTTACAACAACATTTCCATAAGCTTCACGGAACCATCGATAGTGTCAACGTTTCTGAATGTTGTTTGTGTATCTTGCACCAGCTACTTATTTTATGGTCATTTGTTCATGTCCTACGCAAATGCATTTTTAAAATTTATTTTGGTCTGGATGATCTTTTGAGTTGTTATGATTTGTTTCATTCCATACTTTTTTCCCCATTGTGTTTGTCCCATTTCTTTTATGTTCTGTGATCTTTCATTTGGTCGCATGATCCAGAGGATAGCCTGAATTGCGCAGCTCAGTTTCAGGGTCGTCCACGACGGAAACGCACTCCGCGTTTCCTCTTAAAGCCCTGAGCTTGCTGTGCTTTGGCAACGTAAAAGTGACAGGCACACAGGTAAAAATAAAAGATTTAGATAGTAATCCAAGTTATAAATCAAACTAACTAACTCCAAGGTGAATCGCAACATTACAACATTTGACTTGAAGGCAAAAAGAATTTGAAAATCGTACAAAAAGACAAAGGTACAAGACTGTGTACTTAACATCTTTCATGAGGGAATTAACTACAATGAAGGCTGTAAGGCGTCAGCTCCCATGAAGCACTGCAAATGACATAAATTACAAACAATAGTCATATATCAAATTATTGATTTTGAACTTTAAAAGTTGTTGAGTATAAGTATAGAATCAATATATTTAAAGTATATTGCAAAATATACAAATATAAAAGTAATCTGAGAGTGTAGGGAGGCCGACTCAATTGCATCAATCACAGTGCGTCAATAAACTTTTATCGTAGAGTTATCGTAATAAATAAATTCATCTATGGAAAAAATGTATTGGTATTTTTAATTCTGGAACCAGACTGTTGCTCTATATCACTTACTTGAAGAGACTGTGTTCAACAACATAAATTGCACACAGTCATACCTTAAGTGTTGATTTTAAAGCACATGTTGCTACTTAAGGACTATAATGGATGTCTGATTCATCAAGAACATAAACTTACATAGTTGTGGTAGTTGTAGTCCTTATTTAGCAACTTGTTGGCAAAAAACTCAATGACTTAAAAAAATGTGTGTAATTTATGAGGCTGTCAATTTAACATGTTCATTCAGTGCAATTAATTCTATAAAAAAAAAGTGGATAAGTAAAACATTTACATAATTAATTATGCCCCCTGACTGTACATAAATTATGTAAAAAGGAATATACCTACCAATAGAGCAATTTAAGCTTGCAGCACCAGCTTCAGTTATTAGTGTCTGTCAGGGGGCAGTCAGCGCAACTCCAGCTGTACAGGTAACTTGCGGCTGCACAAGCAACAAACGACAGCTGTTCAAACCGACAGCTGAACGGAGCACTCCAGAATGCAGGGATCCTGAGACTCATTTATTTAAGTTTTAAACTACGTTTAACTTCACAGTGTCCTAAAAACATAGCACCTATTGCTAGAGACACTGGAAACGAGTGAAACCTGATGCAGTCAGAGTGAGATGCTCCAGAAAGCTTCTGTCTAATGCACTAAAGTACTTAAACCAACATAAATAGCACAGATACAGTGCAAGCAAAAACAAAAGAACTTGCAAGAACATTTTCTGTGAATACACCCCTCAGGTTTACCTTGGAGAGATTGACAAACTCAATTGCAGAATGGATTCATTTGGACTGTAAGCCAGTGATAGGGCTTATGTTCGATGATATGGGAATAAAGCAAACAGTAAATTGACTTTTAAATCCACTTTTTGTATTGTCTAATCAATGCTTTTCTCATCTGCTTCAATAATGTAATATCTTTGAAAGTTTTAATTGGTAAGACTTTACATAAGATTTAGTCAGGACCACTTCTGTCATATAAATACTTGATTTGAATATTTTTAAAGAATACTTTAATTCACTTATGGACAATTAAAGCAATCCTTTGGTGTTGGTAGTATGGTTCTGTTCTGGCAAACTACCCATCTATGCAGCAATGTATAGACAAAGCAGGGAGTGCTGCAAATAAAACCCCCCAGGAGTAACAGATCTGCTCCAGCAGAATTATTACTACAATACAAAATATTCATAATTTTATTTTTACATTTCTTATAGCACAACGTGGTATAATTGTTCATTTGTAGAATAGATTAAAGGCACACTTAAAGGAATATTCCGGGTTCAATACAAGTTAATGTCAATCGACAGCATTTATGGCATAATGTTGATTTACCACAAAACTGTATTTTGATTCTTCCCTCCATTTCTTTGAAAAAAGGAAGTGAATGGGGCCAATGTTTGAATGTTAACATAGTGACTGTTTTAAAAGTAAAGCCACATGACATGAACAATATGCATGTGAACATGATTTTAGTGCGATAACATCACTTACAAACCAATTTTACAACTTCGTTGCCGTGATGATGTGATGAAACCCTAAAATGACCGTTAAAAACGACTATTAACTTTAGAGCTCAAATAATACACAAGTTTTAACAGAGGAATTCATGCTTTAAAAAATTATAAGCTTCACATTTCTGTGTTTAAACCCTCCAACAATTT
Organism: Xyrauchen texanus; assembly: GCF_025860055.1. Classification (NCBI taxonomy): domain Eukaryota; kingdom Metazoa; phylum Chordata; class Actinopteri; order Cypriniformes; family Catostomidae; genus Xyrauchen; species Xyrauchen texanus. Next base: position 15,420,196 of record NC_068323.1, read on the forward strand.
GCCACATTCACTTTCAGTGAGTATAAAAGTAAGTCCCTCTCTGTAACCTTGATTTATTTTATTTTTTTTTAACTAGAAAAGGAGGGACGAGTCTAAATACATTTTTGTGGTAATCAACATTATGCCACTAATGCTGTCGATTGAGTTTAACTTGTACTGAACCCGGATCATTCTTTTAATAAAACGTTTTGATAAAAAATTCATTAATATGTGTTATTTACATAAATGGATTAATAAGCGCTGAAAATATATTATTCATCGCTAGTTCATATTAACTTATGAAGTTAACTAATGGTAACGAATATAACCATATTGTAAATTGTTACCTATTTAATTTAGTATGGAGTATATATTATATTTAGAATGATTTAAAATACATATTGAACTCAGGGAGACTTTTTAGCCAATATTGATTCATGTCATCTTATTAATTGCGATGTATTATATTAATTAATCAGCATATCATGTAATTACACATTTTAATCAATGGATATCCCTAGTAATTTATGTTCTAGAACAAAATGTGAATGTCTCTTCAAGTCGTTAACAATAGGAGTTTTTATTCATAAATTGAAAACTACTATTCTAAAAACCCATTGGAAATTCCTGAGCAAATCTAGCGATGCTTGAAAATACTAATTTTCTGGGTTTTGGACTACAATTTGAACAGCTCTATAATAAAAGAATAAATAAAGTAATGAATTGCCAAAGTTGTCCTTTTGTTGCAGAGGGCATAAGTGTTTTACATGGTCCCACAGAAACCATGTGGTTTCATTAAAATGCTTGACCACAATATCTTGATTTCTCCTTTTTCCGATTTTACTTCCAGGTTCTAAGCGAGACATCGCGGAGAGTGAACTACATGCAGATTCTTGCTCTAGCCAGCAGGGGGAGCAGTTGTTCAGCTCGTTTTCGCCACTCCCACCAGCGCTCCAGACTCCGGTCACAGATTGTCCAGACCCGGCCTCCCCGGCCACCCAGCTTTACTTCCCCTCGCTCTCCCGTAACCACACAGTCCCTTCCTCGCAGCCAGACTCAGGGCTCCCAGAAGCAGGTCTTTACCAGCTGCAGCTGGGCTCTTTTCCTGGAGACGCTCTATGTACCGAATATGTTGCCTCGAGAAGGCTTCAGCTTGAATTTTCTTTACCTTCCTCACCTATCCCGTCCCCGCTTGCCCCGTCCATCGCTGCCACAGATTTTGGGGTTATCAACAGCCTCTTGTGCCCGCCCTCCGCCATCTGCTCCATGCCCATCCAACATCCTCGGTCCCTCACACAGTGAGTCACCAATGGACAACTTTCCAGATCTAAATAAATGACTCTACTACAGCAGTGCTACATGCAATGAGAGTTTTTTTAATTTAATCAATTTACTTTGTTAAAAGGGAGTTCATGCAAAAATACAAAATTCGGTCATAAATTGGTCACTCTTATTTCGTTCCAATCTCATATCACTCCAAGCCTGTATGAGTTCCTTTCTTCAATGGATTACAAAAGGAGACAGAACGTTAGCCTCAGTCACCATTCACATTCATTGCATCCTTTTTCCATACAATGAAATGTGACTGACGCAAACATTCTGCCTGACATCTTATGTTTTTGTTACAGAAGAAAGAAAGTCATGCGGGTATGAAACAGCATGAGTCTGACATTATTTTTAGGTTAAGTAACTTTTTAAGTTTCTTTGGAAAGGTGAGAGATTTTGTATCCCGTTAAGTTTGATGGTGGCCTTATCAGTAACCGTTATAACTTACATTGTTCCTTTCATTGAATGTAGTTCTTGACTCAAAAACGACTGACCTTTTTGTCATTCTAAGTTGCTTTTGATAAAGCAAACACAGAAAAACAACTTGTAAAGAGGTATTATCAAATGAACTACTAATGCAGTTGCTTTGCTCTGTTGGTTTTACGAAATCCTTTATGGGATTCTGGCTTTCCTATTGTAGGTTCTTTTTGTGCAATAAAAACTTGAGTTCCTCCAGGGCTTTGATCGTTTCCCTCTCGGTCTTGTCCATCAGTACCTAAGTACTAAGTGTTGAAGAGGGTTTTTGAATGGTTTATGATTATATGCTCCACAAATGCTTTGCCAACAGATGCAATCCTGATTTGCCAGTGTATTAAAACTTAAAGGAATAGTTCACCTAAAAATGAAAATTCTGCCTTCATTTGTTCACCCTCGAGTTGGACTTTAAATATTTAGGTGAACTTTCCCTTAAAGTCTAACACTACTGTGGCTTACTCACTGTATAAAGTTTCTCAGGTTTTGTAGCCCACCCAATTCCCCAGAATCCTTCACTACCCAGAGAGACTTAGTTCATCATATTCTCTGTAGTACCTCATTTGTGACTTGTCATTTGCTCAAAGTGCCACCAACCAGAACTTCTGTTATTCAGGATTGAGAGCTGCCTATGTCCTCATCCGTATCTCTTTGCTTATGTCTAGCTTCAATGTGTATTTGTTTGCTGATGCTTCTAATTGTTTAGACGGTAAATTTTATGCAAGGTTCAGATGATACGAAAGGGAGACAAACACCGTCTAGGCTTGTTTAACTTTATTATGTTTTTTTTTAATCTATTTCTGCTCCTCTCATATTGATTTATTGCCCCTGTTATTATATTTTGTAAATAATAATAATAAAAAACTTCAATTTGTTGCTGAAATTCTGTCTTCATTCTGTCCACTGTTTTAACAGCAGCTTAAAATTGTACAGAAATAGTAGACAGTAGTTTTCAGTGTGTGTGTGTTTGTGTGAATATAATAGAAGTTCTTACCCTGTGGCATAGGTGATGCCATTCGACATATGGCATTTATTCTGTATATAGTATATAATTCAGTGCTCATTCATGCAATGAAACACAAATGTGACTTATCACCTCTAGTTTACCTTTTGTGTGTTTACATCCTCAGTTCAGTAACTTACAGATGTCAGTCAATTAATGTACAACATGTATTCATCATAGATAGATGGCAAAAGATTGAGTTTGAGAGTAGTTCATGAAAACATTTGCCTGGACATTGTAAAAGTGCTCAAACGCGGAGAATTGAGGTTGTGGATGGGAGTTTTTTTTTTAGCTTATATTGTTAATGTTGACTCAAAGAGTGTGAGGACTAATGTGAGCTATTGAGGTCAGATTATGGGTCAAAGCTGCAACTGGTTCCATTATAAAACAGACAAAGAGGTACAGTTAAGCACTGTTAGACATTTTACAAGTGCATTTTTACCTTTTAGGTTCTTGTCTATGTAACTATATTTTATTTAGTAACTTTAAAATATGTAATTTGCCCACAATGGTCACGCAATTGTTTCATTCTTAAAAAAAAAAAAAAAAGGAAATTATTTAACTGCAGAGAGCATTCTTATTCTTATGTCTTATTCTGTCAAATATATGTACTTTTATCCATTCCTAATACTGCAATACACCTTAAACATGTTTATTTATTGATTATTTATTGTATTTAATTGCCTATAACAGACAGACAGACATAGTGTAGTGTAGATTGCTATATGATTGGGGTTTTTAACTTTAATAAGAATAGTTTTTGTGTACACCTTTGAGAGGATTATATATGACAGAAAATAACGTGCTTTGACAGTTTTAAAGTTTAAGGAAACACCTAAACTACTTTGGAGACATTACAATTACAGCCCACTATATGATTAAAGGTTTAAAATCTATTGTGAGAGTGAACAGACTTTCTTTCTTTCTTTCTTTCTCACAATGTTCATTAAATTGTTTCATTCTTAAAAAAAAAGGAAGTGATTAAACTGTAGAGAGCAGTCTTGTTCTGTCAAATGTGTACTTTTATCCATTCCTAGTACTGCAATACACCTTAAACATATTTATTTATTTACATATGTATTATTTATTCTAGGGCTTCATTTAGCAAATATATTCTGTAGCAAAGTAAAAAAAAAATAAAACTGCCAAAAACCTAATAAAAAATGTGTGTTTTTGTAAATACTCTTGTTAATAATTTGTTTGGTGCTGTTACATACTAATGGCAAGAAAGAAAGAAAGTCTGTTCACTCTCACAATAGATTTTAAACCTTTAATCATATAGTGGGCTGTAATTGTAATGTCTCCAAAATAAAATAGTTTAGGTGTTTCCTAAAATTTTAAAACTGTCAAAGCATGTTATTTTTTGTCATATATAATCCTCTCAAAGGTGTGTACAGAAACATTCTTACTAAAGTTAAAAAATAAAAAAAACAATCCATGACCACACCAAACACTGCACTATGTCTGTCACGAGCGAAAAACAGAGCAGTCATGTCAGCGCACACCTGCATCTATATATATATAATAGCCTTTGCATTCAATAGTTCAGTTCACATCGTCACATTTGAGAGATTGAATTCGCCAGATAATGAGAGATGTATGTAGTAGCAATAAATCATCTTATCCTAAAATATTGAATGACAGCCATAAAAGAGCGAGCACCCGTGTCCCGTCCCACTGTAATCTGTAGAAGTCATAAATGTTTCAGTGTCCTGACCTTCAGTTCAAAGTGCATCCTCGCCACTCAACGCGTTTGCGCAGACGCGTCCCGCACTGTCAGCAGCTCAAGGTGTGGACTGTGGAGGTGTTAAGAAAGGCGAGCGGGACATTGTGGCGTGCTTTCAGGAAAGGAGTGGAAGAGTCCTCGAAATATCAAGCCGGAGGTATAAAAACCAGTCCGCCTTCACCCGGGTATACGACAGCAGTATGTGCGCGGATGAGTGATTGCCGTCACTCTTTGAAGTTGTAGATATACGAAGTCTTAAATATTTCGCGTTTATGTGCTGAACTTTACATACATAGGTAGATAAAGCGGAGGCGGAAGAACTCGCAATACTGGTTGCCTTGAGTTTGTTTTGTTCGCTTCCAACTGGATTATCGTTGCCACCGTCAAATAAATGAAGTGACTTTCTAGCTTTGCGTCTAAGTTGAATAAAATTATGACGGATTTGAGGAAAAAGAAGCTCTTCGTCCTGGTGGACGTGCTGTGTGTTGTTGTAGGTAAGCAAGCACTCATTCCTATTATGTGCTATAATACACTTTCATAACCATATAAAAGTGCAGTTCTGAACGTATCTCATCACAGTAGCTACTGATGGGTTGAGTTGCATTGAATTTTTCAGTCCCTGAATGTGATCTTATGTAACTGGGTAGTTGACATTTGAGGTTACAATTTATATGAATATAGGCTATAAGAGAAAGTGTATATGTAGGCCCTAAGTATTTGTAATCTTTATAACCATTTAAAATATAGATATTTTTGCATTTAATATAAACAATATACTATCTATATATATATATATATATATATTACACACACACACACACACACACACACACACACACACACACACACACACACAGTTTTAAAGCACTGTGCAAAATGTTGCTTGGTGAGGATGTCTTCAGACATTTGCATATGTCACTTAATGTAATACAATTTCCAGTAAAAAAAAAAAAAAAAATCTAAATGAATATTTGGTTTGACCACTTTTGCCTTCAAAAACAATTGCTTCTGTCTCTTTATGTAATCTCAGACTGACCCGATGTTCAGTGTGGGGCTTTGTGGGGGCCATGACATCTGTTGCAGGGCTCCCTGTTCCTCTATTCTAATCTATTTGCAAAAGAACCATTTGAGAGTATAACATATATATTTCCTATTGACACACTAAAGCTGAAGATATAAATAACCAAGTTAAGACAAATACTTTTATGAAACATCTCGACATGTCATGTCAGTAACCCAGACTACAAAAAAGAGACCAAGGAGTTGGTGAATTAGTACTTAAAGAAAATTTTAACTCTTAGTCTAGATATTTTAATCCGTTTGGTTTTCTCCACAATCTTGCGAAACTGCATTTGCTCTGCAATAAATATTTTTGGCATGCTGTCTCCAAGTATGTCTTATGATATTTAGATTTTCTAGACTAAATTTGACCATTTCGCATATACATTTCTTGCATATTGTCTTGCATACCAATATATAACAAAAATAAACCTTGAATAAGGGCACAATCTTGCAAAACTGCTTTGACTTTTCACCAAACTGTGATAAATAATGACATGCTTTCTCTACAAGTATGTCTGAAGGTATTTTGATTTTCAAGACTGTATTTTACCATTTTGCGTGTACATTTCTTGGATATTGTTATATATATATATATATAAAAGAAAACATACATATTCTATGGTCGACAGTGGCCAAGATCAACGTGTTTGTTCTCATGTTCAGTGTTTGTGTAATGGTAGTGGTTCTTGGAAGGTTTTCATGTTTAGTTCATTTATTTACATGTGTGTTTGTGTGTTTACTCATGTGAAAAGGAGAAAAGATTGCATTCGTCCTGGCTTCTGTTCCTGTTGCGCGCCTTTATTTTGCTGTATTCATGCACATGTTCAGGAAGCTGAATATTTGTTTATGGAAATGTGATCCAAGCCTGTCAGTATTTCCCACAGTGTTTGGCAGCCTCAGAAATGTTCCTTTTCTTGCATTTCTTTGTGGTTTTTGCTCCTATGCTTACAGACCAACTCAATGACCGTAAACATCTTGTCATTTACTCATTATGGAAAGATTGGACATGCCTCCGTGCTAAAGTGATTGCAAACCATCTTGACCATTACTTCCTTTAGAAACGTTGTATTTGTGCCTGTTGTTTTACGGAATGAGGTAACCCTGCTAGGACATTAGATGAGAGGAGGTAACCTTCCAACTGCACCTATCCTTTAAAGTCTATGTTGTGTCTGTCTGATCTCAAACCTTTGAACATTAGGTTTAATTAGGGCTATTCACTCAAATCAGTTTGGTTAAAAATGACCCAACACATAGCCCAATGGTGGGTTGATATAGCACCGACCCATTGTTGGGTTATTTTAACCTAATGCATTGGGTTGCAAGTTTTACCCAATAGATTGGGTTATAAATTGGGGGCAAAATGTTGCTTTAACCATCCTAATATTATTGGTACTATTATTATTGTTGACATTATTATTATTATTATTGCTGTGTATATAAATTATAATTCACAAGTTACAAATATCTTGAAAATGCTTTATTTCCATTAAATTAGAAGTTGCAAAACATTTTCATTAATTAAGTAAATTGTTGCAATTGTTTTATCAATTTACTTCCTTTTTATCATTAAGTTACTTACAATCATGTTTCAATTTACAAGAACCACCACAAATAAATAAGTAATAAATAAGTAGGCAATGGTGTAACGTTGCTGGCAAGGACGAAGACGATGGAGTGACGAACCCAAGTGCAGTTTATTAAACCCTATCAAAAACCCTAACTAGAAACATGACATATAAACATAAACATGAACATGACTAAACTAGACTTGACACAAACGAAACATGACTTGACTAAATCTTGACTTGGCTTGACGTAAACAAAACTACAACAAAGTTACATTAACAATACTCCACAAAGGACAATGTCAAACATGACAGCTAAAATACACTGACATGGGTAACAAGTTAACAAGACCACCAATGAAAATACAAGACTGAAAACAATATAACAAGACAATGAAACATGAACCAAGACAAGACTAATAAATAAAGGAACCATTGAGAAAAAACACAAGAAACATGGCAGGAACAGGATAATCACATGACTAGTCAAGGAAGTGAACAAATTTCAAAATGAAGGACCTGAAGACATGAACAGGACTAACTTTTCAAAATAAAAGACACGAAAAACAGGAACCAACAGAGTAAGCATGACATATCCCCTCCTCTAAAGGGCAGCTCCCAATGCCCCAACACATGAACCAAAACAGAATAAACTTGACATAAGTAGCTGGAGCTGACTCTGGTGTGGCGCTGACATGGCCTGGAGCTTTTTGTCATTTTTTTTATTAATGTTTCAAGGTTCCACTTCTGAAGTGTTTCCCTCACATATGAATCAATCACATCCTATTTAAAAAATATAGTTCATATAAAGTGAATTAACAACTTGTAATTTCAATTTCAAGCAATGGGCTTCATTAACGAGGCGATCATAAACCGAGCCAGGCAGCTTCCTGAAATGGTAAAAGAACACCATCAAAATGTTGCTGCTTTTTGGCATTAAAAAGTCACAATAAAAGTGATAAATGTCACAACGTGAAAAAGTAATAACCGTCGTGAATTCAGGGGCGCAGAACTATTTGAAAAGTGGCTTCTGTTAAGGCTATCACCCAATGTCATGTAGATGCTGGCTATTGTGTAATACAGGGGTCGGCAAACTATGGCACGCGTGCCAGCATTGGCAAGTGGAGGGGTAATCATTGGCATGCCAGTAACGGCGAGAGAGGAATAGACTATATTTTTATAAATTCCGCACCTGCATTCCAATCTACAATTTGATGTAATCCTTCCTCATGATTACCCAGCGTGTTTTCATCAGCTGAATGGGAAGCTAAACATTAATAAAGTGTGATGAGACTGGCGCTGCGCATGCAAGCCATTCACGCAGCACTTCTCTTTCGATTAATCGCGGGAGTAAATGCGCTGTGTCTGCAACACCGAATAATGAATCTAAAAGACAAGGCGTCTTAAAATGTAATCACGTGTCTGCCAAATATATGAAATATTATTTATGATTTCCAAAACCAATGTGTCGGGACGAACACACAGAAAGTGAGGGGGAGCATCCCAATTAATAGTTTCTACGCAACGATTTAAAATAGGCTGGCTTTATAGCAAGTGTTATGTTGGTAGCCAAGTGAGCAACAATACAGCAGACCCAAAATGAAGGGGAAATTTAGTTATTTAATTAATCAGCTATTATTGTATGTTTTGATAAAGAAAAAGAAAAGCGTTCATATAATGTGATGTTATTAACTTACCTCTGTATCTTCTTTTGGCAGTAGTACTGGTCGACCGTTTTAACCCAACTGGGTGCGTTATTATAGAAACAACCCAATAAACTTTAGGAATAACCCAACAGAACGACCCAAGCTGATTAACCCAGCTATTGGGTAAAATAAATAACACAACGTTTTTTGGAGTGTAGAACATGCTGTAGGCAAAGCCATTCACCTTCTCAGATAACACTTTTATTGTTATGAAAGTGTTTCCATCTGGCTGTTTTGAACTGCCATGTTGTGGATGGGGACAATTTTGTCTTGTCTAGTAAACAAATGTTTGTCCATCAATGGTGACAACTTGTGGGCATAAATTGTTAATGTATAGGACAATTTCAGATGTTTCCTATCAAAGATAGGGAAAATATTGATTTCTAGTTTGACCCCTGGATGCATGCCTGAGCTAAATGGACATTCTCCATAATGAAACTGTGTTATCTAAAATAGGTGTGTGCTTACTGAAATTGGAAACACTGCCCCCAGTGGCCAAAGCTGTAAGTGTTGTTGGGCTGCATGTGAGCTCTGATAAATCAGGCTATATTTGTTATATTTAAATTATTGACATTGGCCGATACGTTTCTAAAGCCATGAGGGTGGCGAGAATTGCCTGCATGCACGTGAAGGAGCCGTCTGAGACATGCAAATGAAGAAAAACTGTTTGTTTTGTTGTTACATCATGCAACCACAATGATAGACCGGTGTGATCATGTTGCATTTTATGATGTACTCCGTATGTAATCTAAAAATAATTAAGGTTTATATCATGTAGAAATAGCCCCATAAGGTAACTGCACATTTCACATTTTTACAACGCTTATAATATCCAAAAGTATTTAAAAAAATAAATATTTGGAAAATAACTGGTGTACCATGGAAGATAGAAAACAGTGGGGTTTGGAACGAGATGAGGGAAGTGTATTACAGGTTATTGCAATACAAATACAAATTTGTAATGTATAAATATATATGGAATATGTAACCAAACTTGTTACTGATGTTGCCTTGCATTAAATTAAGTGTTTGATAGGAGGCTAGGTAAAAATGTATGCTTGTATGATTTAGATTTAGAATTCTGTTTGTTGATTGGTTGGTCTCTATGGGAATAAACGTAGTTTCTTTTTGTACGAGACAAGTCGTACTATATCTTACGATTTTGCCATCTTGTATAAATTATTATGAATTATTTCGAGACAATTGATGGTTTGTGTTGGTGTTTTTGGTACATCTCAAATTGTATTAAAGAACTTCATCATTTAGAGCTGTCTTCTAATAGGTAGAAAGATTTATTTATGGAAATAAGGACACAGCTAAGATATATGGTCAATAACTTTAACAATATTTTATTTTGCCTCACCCATTATCACATACGGTATGTGTGAGTAATAGGCTTTCTGATTGGTCTACAAGGATATTAAAGAAAGTTCAAAGTCTTGGGAGTTTAAGACTTTTCCTTGAGGTAACACCAGAAACGCTCAATCACATTTTGAGCTATTCAGTCATTGTCAAATAAATGTCAGCCTCTCACATTGCTTTATTAACAACAGAAAGTTCAGAAATCCAGTTGTGTTCAGCTACTGGAGAAATTCCGTAAGTGTTTCTGGGCAGTAATATCCTTTCCCCAGCCCTGAATTTGACATTCAATCCAGGCTCCCACCCTCTCCTCTCTTTTCCTCTGTCTAAGTAAAGTTTCCCTCCATGCAAACACAGTCTGGCTGTTAGTTTAGCTCACAAGCTAACAGTTTGTATTTTATGGCTCCATGTATTCTGGTAGAGTATGCATTTTTCAAGATTTTACACCCTTTGCTTAGACAGTAACATATGGACAAACATAAGTAGATTCGGCTACAAAACAAAGCTGCAATATCAGGGAAAGTAAAATTGGTGAGATCTATTTAAGCTTATGTTTTATATAAAGCCAAGTAAGGACTTTCCAAGCCCTTGTACCTCTGGTCTCTCTAACGAATCAGACATTCACATGGGTGCCTCCCGAGCTGTATATCCATCAGTTCAGCTACCCTCAACTTCATGAGATATCAAAAGTTATGAAGTTTTTAATAAAGCAATTTTTTCCCCTAACAAACATAATCATTCACAAACAGTTTTACTGCAATGAAGGTAAATCAATAAGCAACACAAGGCTGTGTGTTATAATAATTTAACCACGGATAAGGGGCTTTAGTTGGCACAATGCGAACGGCCTTAACAATGGTAAAAACACTAATGCATTCAAAAGTGTATACTTTAAAAGGCTAGAGTGCTCTACCAAGTGAAAGATGTAACGGCATTTGGAAAAACAAAAATGTGAATTGGAATCACTGCCCCCAGTGGCCGAAACCGAAATTGTTTTTGAACATATGGGCTTGTGTAAGTAGCAGTTTTCAGGTGAAATGTCGGAGAGTGGCGCCAAAAGCAATTGTATTTTTAGTAGGGCTGTCGATTTAATGCATTAAGTGCGATTAATTATACAAATTCCATAATAAATGTAAATATTTTCCTACCATACGAGCAGTTCAAGCCTGAAATACATCTGTTTTTATGAGCCGCATCAAAAGGTGGCAGCGCACACCTCACAAGCAGCACAGCCACAAAATGAGAACCGCTCACTTAGGAGGAAGCACAACAGAATACAGTAATCTTGAGACACAGTTTTCAAAGTTCCCATTACATTTAACTTGACACAGCATCCTAAAAATGTGCCATTTATGACTCTGAATGCCAGTGAAAAGCTCCAAATGCATCCATCTGAGGCAGGCATATGTACATATAGCTACGATTAAAAATAGGACAGTCGGAACAGAATAACGCGTACTGTGAGAACTGCACATTGACAAACACAATGCAAAACATATTGCTGTCTACTGTAGGCATGTTCAATGATATGTGAATAAAACAAACAATATCTTGTTCTTAAGCCACTTTTTGTATTGTCAAATCAATGCTTTATTCATCTGCCACAATAATGCAATTTATTTCAACCTAAATTTCAATCAATCTATTATAGGTCCTACTATAAATATGAGTAATTAGGCATTATTCATACAAATGATATGTATTTGGGGGCCTATCTCAGCTATTAATGATGAATGCGATTAATTTGATTAATCTGCATGTCATGTAATTAATTCAGTTAAAAATTTTTATTGATTGACAGCCCTAATTCTTTGTTGTAAATGATGTAATACATTTAACAGGAATTTATATTTTATTAGCCCTACAGCTAACCCCAACCCTAATGTAATTTTAGAGCAGAATTCCAACCTTCCAATTAAGCTACACATTAAGTAAGGGATAATGCTCAGGGATAATATTTTGGGTAAAGCAATAACAATCCGACAGAGTCATCAGGATCCTGACGTGAAGCGAAGGGGTCTTGTATCACACTGAAGTGCACCTATTTTGTAATGAAAACCGGCTGACTGTACATTATCCACTTATTATGCAGCTATTTACCAAATATATAAAAACGGATATAAAATATTGACTTGCCTTGAAAATATGTAATTATGTGACCAGAAAAAAAATTGCAGAACAGCTGAAATCCACCGCAACAGAGTTCTGTTGGTCATTATTTTTTAATTAATGAATGTCTGACTGCTCATTGTGAATTTTATTACAAGACTACTTGCCAAATAAATAAATGCACATGAAACATTGATTTGAGTTGAAATTATTTTATTTGCTTTCTTGTAGAAGTGATCGCACATTGATCCGAGAAGCAGGAAAGATGTCTCACAATACCTGGATGAGCAATCTGATATGTGGATGTGCGGTTGTTACAAAGAAATATCAGACCACTAGATGGTGCCATTGACCAATTAGAATATAGTATTCTAGAGAGCAGTGTAATAATGGGAGATAGTGCTTGTCTGTAATTCAGCAGCATGGGGTCAGTGTACCAGAACATTGTGTAGCAACATGTCAATTTCTGGTGTGATCACGTTAGAAGATTTGAAAAGCATAGGTTGTTTAGGAATTTGCTATTACTAATTCTGTTAATTATTTTAACGAGGATATTCAGTCAATCCAGGTCATGACAGAATTGTAGTTTGGAAGCATTTTAGCATCATAGCATTGTGCAATAACCTTAATACTTATTGCCACACATTTTGGTTTCAATCCCTAAAACTAGTGGGAAAATATGAGAGGATGGCAAATTGCAGGCTGTAGAAACCAACATTCATTGTATTTCAAGTCTCGGGTTTAACTTGTTCAGAAACGTGTGTATGCAATGGCAACTGCAACATCAACAAAATTGTTCACAAATCGGTCACATCGTGAGACTATTAAGATAATGATGCTGTTACCATTCATCACCAAAACAAATATTTTTACAAAAGAAAAACATTTGCTCACAATTTACTTGCAGACAGCTAGTAACCATGTTACCCACACAATGTTAAAAATATTCATAGCTTCTAAAAGTGTAAATCATGCACTAGTATTAGCGTGGGGAGGTAGAGGGCTGGGACACGTGTTAAAAGAAAAGAGGAGGACGTGGAGTGCATTCCTGCTTCAAGTAAGCTTCCAGACTCCTGTCGAGGTTGTACGCTCAGCACATAGCTTACAAATGAGTCAGACGGCCTTGCCAAACTCCAACACAGGCAACTGGCAGACAGACCACACTCAAAACTCTCACTTATGAGGAGACAGGGTTGTACTTTTGCAACACTTATGATGGGCCCCCTTCAAAAACCTTAAAGAATAAAAAACCTCCTAATTTTCAGAGTAGGAACACAGAACTGAAGCATTATGGGTGCAGTGCATTTGAACTGTGCTTCAGATGTTTTGAAATGAAGCCAGTGTGGATCGAGTCTGGTGTTAAAAGCTTAACACATTAATACATTTGCTGATTTGCCCACAAACAATTTAGAATATGGTGAGAACAAGCTGTCAATAAAAACAGTGGGCATGCTTGATAATAAAGGTGGTGAATCACTCTCAGGGTGAAGGTCAAAGTTGGCGCTAAGGAATGGGCTACACCCTTTTAGACTGTGGTGTAGTCAAAATCAAAAACAAGATAAAGAAATCCTCAATGTTTGCATTAAGTAGTCTGTTGTTGAAAATGCTTGAAATGGAAATGTTTGAGCCAAATGTTCAGATTCTTGTACCACCATCTTCATGTCAGTGTTGGGGAAGCTTCCTAAGTCTCAAGCTACTCATACTTTATAGTACTTAAATTATTAAAGCTACCCTTTTGAAAGGCTTCACTACAAGCTACTATGGAAAAGTAGCTCACTACCCTATTTAAGGGGGCAATATTTTACAACATTTAAAATAAATAATCATCAAATGATATCATTTATTTGTACAACTATATCAGTATTTATCTGGCACAAAACCTCAAAGATTAGGATGACGGCGTTAAACTTGAATACATAATTTACATTAATGCAACTAATAAAACTAGCAACGCATTTATATAACAGTTAAAAATACTGACAACTAAATAACTAAAATAAATGTTTGGGTTCATCAAGAAACATGAAAGAGGACATTACATAGGAGTTTCAATATAGACTCAATTTGCTTGTCTGTAAAGCTGGATGTGCAATCTAGAGAGACAAAAGACAGCATTGTTGGAGTTTGTCATGCTACACAGCTAATCATTGCTAAATTAGTCTTTTACTTAAAAAGCTACAATATATTTTAAATACTGCAAGCTACTTAAAAATGTTACGTTTGGGGCCTGGGTAGTTCAACGAGTATTGATGCTGACTACCACCCCTGGAGTCACAAGTTTGAATCCAGGGTGTGCTGAGTGACTCCAGCCAGGTCTCCTAAGCAACAAAATCGGCCCGGTTGCTAGAGAGGGTAAAGTCACATGGGGTAACATTCTCATGGTCACGATTAGTGGTTCTCGTTCTCAATGGGGCATGTGGTAAATTGTGCGTAGATTGTGGAGACTAGCATAAGCATCCACATGCTGTGACTCTCCGCGGTGTCATGCACAGCGAGCCACATGATAAGATGGGTGGACTGACTTTCTCAGAAGCAGAGGCAACTGATACTTGTCCTCAACCACCCGGATTGAGGGAAGTAACCATGCCACCACAAGGCCCTAGTAAGCAGTGGGAATTGGGCATTCCAGATTGGGGAGAAAAGAGGATAAAAAAAATTTACGTTTGCCCCCAAAATAAAACATTTATGATTTTTTTATTCTTAATCATTTACTATTTAGCCTCATGTCATTGCAAACTTGTTTGTTGAAAAAGTTGTTCAGTTTGATTTGTGAACCGAATCAACTTTGAAAATTATCAGCTCAAAAGAATAATTCATTTAGTCCAGATTGGAATGATCCAGTTCTCTAGTTCAGCTACTGACTCAATGATCCAGTCACAGTGGTTCTTCATTTAAAACTCTACTAGAAGGGAAGATTATGTACAATGACTTAAATGTCAGTCTGTTCCCCTCACAAAGCTTTAGAAGACTTGGATCACATGGACTGACATTCTGCTACTTTCATGATGCTTTTGTGTCGTATTTGGACCCATTTAGCCACTATGGAAAAGACGAGCGGATTCTTTGAACTCCGTTGATATCATGCACAATGAACCTTGCAGATATTCTCCACATAGGTATATTGAATTAAGCTGCTGGATTTGTCTAGTAATGGTTCTGGTTTCACTCCAGCGGCTTTTCCTCAATAGGGAAAACGTGTCTGTTTCAAACTCTGACTGTTAACTCAGATTGCCATCCAATTATTCTGCATACGTAACTGTAAATCAATTGAAACTATATAAGTTAGTGCTCAACTCTGCCCTCTGTATTTATAGTGTTTGTGATGGAGGGGGAGGATTCGCCAAACACGGAGGAAAACGTGAACGAATGAATGAAGACAGTGGGAGTGGCTAGCTCATTTTTTGTTTGTGGATATAGCAAAATGACAACAAAAGGCTGTCATAAGTCAAGTCTTTACTGAAAAATGTAATCGGCTATTATGCATACTGCTGATTTTAGCTAATGTAGTAGGTTATTAAAGTAACTATTCTATGAATACCAAAAAATTTGCATACTGTGCAAATACGTACTGTATACAGCAGAAATGGTGAGAGCATTGTGATAGTATGCTATTCCGAACATAGCCATAGTTTAGTCACCATGCTACTTTGTAGATGTTTTCTTGTGCTACAGTGACTTTACATTTGGTTTTCTCCTATAGGAGTTAATTGGCGGTAAGTCTCTTGACAGTCACAGTACACATATAGCATGAATATAGACGCATAGTCCATTGACTCGTTTTGAGCCCAATCAAAACACGGTCCCTTAGTCTTTTACAGGAAATTTCTCTTCCTGTACTTTCAAATTGAACTAAATTGTTTCAGGGAATGATGGGTGACTGAGACGAGCGTCAATTCCCTAAAGAGCTGCCACAATATTGTGTTGGGTTTGAATTGTGATTTATTAAATGAAGTAAATTTCCAAATGTAAATATGGGATGAGCTTGTCCATCTAGGCCTGCCAATTATTTCTCAAAGATATTATATATAAGCGGCTTATTCTCTCGCAACTGTGACGACGCTTCCAGTATCCCTCCAACTCCACCTTTATATTTCATAAAGCCTATACCATTTATTATATCAAAATATTATTTTAATTTCTTGCTTTAGTCAGATAGTCAGTTGGGGGGTAGTAGTATCTCAGAGCTTAAGTCCAGTCCTGTGCTCGAACCCCTCCTTTATGGACAGCACGCCAAATCTGTTTACCTTAATGCGCCCCAGGACTAGATTACCCAGTGAACTTGTGAAAGGTGAAGAGAAATGTCTGTGCCACTAGCGTCACCAAACGTCATTGCACAAATAATTACTGTTTTTAATAAAGTTTCCTGAATACTCCCTCTTTCGTCTATTGGTCAAAAAACAGACACTCCCGTCCCAAACTCATGAAGTATAGGTTACTGCGGAACACTGATGGGTGTTTCCCAATCTGTGGGCGTTTTCAAACCGGGATGGCATTTTTCAACTCTCCAATGAAGCAGTTAATCTCAATGTAGTAATCAGTGGGCATTTCCAAACCAGGATTGGCATTTCTGAACTATCCA
Source organism: Xyrauchen texanus (assembly GCF_025860055.1). Classification (NCBI taxonomy): domain Eukaryota; kingdom Metazoa; phylum Chordata; class Actinopteri; order Cypriniformes; family Catostomidae; genus Xyrauchen; species Xyrauchen texanus. The sequence goes on from NC_068323.1 coordinate 15,437,081, forward strand.
GTGGAAGTACGGAATCTCAGCATAGTAGGCAAATCATGTAAAGTGCTTGAAAAACGCCTATCCCAGTTTGAAAACGGCCACTGATTGGAAAAAAAAAAACATTTTTGTTCTGCAGAGACACAAGACTCAATCTCATCACATTGGTTGAGCCAATGTTTCTATGTCAGGCTGTTTGGGATTGCAAGACAAAAAGGTCAACCGAGACACAGTGTTCACACTCTTCAGGGGAATCAACCTACCAATGGCTCTACATAATGACCTAGGATAGGAGAACTTGTTTCAACATTGATAAAATTACTCCCTTAACCTTTAAAGTAAGTCTCGCTTCTGATGCTCTGCATCTCTCCCTATAGTCCTGTTTGGTTGTGCAATTAAATGACTGCCATGCTCACACCTACCAATTTAGGCTTTGAACTCAAGCTGTTTGAAGCTCCTCCTCATTGACCACTTTTATGTAGCTTATGGGGCTTTTCCACTGCATGATACAACTCAACTCGACCAGACTCTGCTCGATTTTTGGGGTTTTCCACTGTGGATTGTACCTGGTACTTTTTTTTAGTACCACCTCAGTCGAGGTTCCAAGTGAGCCGAGCCAAGTCGATACTAAATGTGATTTAAAAACCCTGCAGATCACTGATTGGTCAGAGAGAATCGTGACTACCGGTGTCACTGGATTTGCGACACAGGACATCAACCCACTAGATTTAAAGTTTGCAACAATGATAGCAGTATAATTTGTTCACACGACTTGAATTGTGAAAAGAAAAGGCTGTGCGCAAAACCACGCCATGGTCAATAAACGAGGTGCTGATGTTCCTCTTGTTAGCAACTAACTAAATGACGTGAAACGAAAAAGTCTTTCAGGAAGTGTCTCAGCTGTTGGCCACACACGGCTACTGGACCTACCAACAGTGTAGGGAAAAGTAAAAAAAACTTAAAAGTAACTACTGAACCATCAAGGACCACAACAGCCGGAGTGGTTCAAACAGAAAAAAGTGGAAGTGGTTCGACCAAATGGACGCTATCTATGGCAACAGTCCAGCGAGCAATGGGAGTGAGAGTGCCCGGGACTCGACCATGGCGCTATTGGAGTCCACAATGGAGGATGGTACGTTTTGTTATGTTAACTCCATATTCTGCTTGAAAGCTTCACTTTATTTAGTTGACCAGCTACTGGATTGCTTGTCTCATTTGTCTTTAGTTTCATAGTAATGAGCTGAAAAATTGAGGCACAGTTTTATTAGACATTTGTTTTCATTTGTTTGGAGTGTATTCAGCTGGCAAAAATACAGAAAAGTCTGTCAAGACTCCGTTCCAGATCCTCGATGTGTCTGCATCTCAACAGTGTTAAAACTGTAGCCAATATTCTGGGGTCTTTAACAAGATGGTCTGTGTTGCCTGTGGGAGAGTTTTGTTCTTTTTGCACTTTTCTCAAAGAATAAACTCCTTAATGGCAAGAAAACAAGGGCTCTCCATTAAGTGAACATTTTCCAGCAGGTGATTCACATATTTTTAGCCTTGAGGGCTGAGTTGATAGAAGTTGGTTGGTTGGTAAGCTAGACAGACAGTGATCTAGTTTTTGAAAGACTGTGTACCTAGTAAAGGAAACCTGCAGATGGGTCATATCTGTTTAAGCCTTGAGGCCTGAGCCACCAGAGTTATTTTTAGTAAGGAAGTGGGTGAATGAGCTAGTTAATTAGTGAGCTTGAAAAGTATTTCTGCAGATGGGTAATATCTGTAATTTAGTTAGGCTGGGCATAAACGGTGCAAGTTCTGACACTCGGGGGGGTGAGCCCCTGCACACGTTATGAATCATATTATCTGATAATTGTACAGATGCATTGGTACACTACGTGACTTTACGACCAGGCGAATTTGAAAGCAATCACATTAATTTTTACGTTCTATTTATCATTAATGCATAAATCCAGAGGAGATTTTAATTCATTGTGCCAATAATAGTTTGGAATAAAAAAAAGTTTTTTTAAAAAAGATGGTATGGCCAGGAGCTACATTTACTAAAAACTCTCCATAGTTTACTGATTATTTTAAAACATTGTCTGATATTTATTCTAAATGCTGTCGGACATTTGATCGATCAGATTTTGAGGGTAGACTGATCTGATTTCATGACTGCATACACCATTACGCCATTGTGTTACTGTCAGTTACTGCATGATAATATAGTACACAAAAAGTATAAGAATAAAAAGTGCGTAAAAAAATATTTGCACCATTTCTGCCAGTTATACTTGGAATTAATCTAAGCGCAATTAACATAAGCAGAATTCTGAGTTATAGTGGAGTACCTTTATAATTGTGTTTCAGATGTGCTTGCTTCTCATCTGTGTCACCACATGTTGATATCAGACATACTGAAGAAGATCCGTGAAGTCTTGTCCATGTAAATGCACTTTAAAGCCGCACTTATCTGGCAGTTTTAAAATCGGCCTAATCCAAAATTGACGTGCTGTATTACACGTTTGGCTGCCGGTTTTCAGTTAAATGCAGCAGGGGGAGCCAAAATCCAGTGAAATGGTGTTGTGTTCAAACAAGGTTTTAAGGTGAATTTTAGATGGAATTTTTAATGATTAAAACATACCTCCCTAACGTAAAACTTTAGCCTGAACCTAACCAATAGTGTTTTAAAATATAATGAAATGTTAAAAAAGACATCCTTACCTTATCAACTTAACAACGCCTAAACTTAACAAATTGTGTTTTATAATGCAGAAGCACAAAATTTAAATAAACAATTCTGGAGCAACCACTTGAATTTGCTTTGCTTGTATGACTCTGTTATTTCACATATCAGTTTGAGTTCATGACTGGTCTTGACCCACTTTCCTGCAACTCTAAGTCCAGGTTTACTCAAAATATATACACTCACCTAAAGGATTATTAGGAACACCTGTTCAATTTCTCATTAATGCAATTATCTAATCAACCAATCACATGGCAGTTGCTTCAATGCATTTAGGGGTGTGGTCCTGGTCAAGACAATCTCCTGAACTCCAAACTGAATGTCAGAATGGGAAAGAAAGGTGATTTAAGCAATTTTGAGTGTGGCATGGTTGTTGGTGCCAGACGGGCCGGTCTGAGTATTTCACAATCTGCTCAGTTACTGGGATTTTCACGCACAACCATTTCTAGGGTTTATAAAGAATGGTGTGAAAAGGAAAAACATCAAGTATGCGGCAGTCCTGTGGGCGAAAATGCCTTGTTGATGCTAGAGGTCAGAGGAGAATGGGCCGACTGATTCAAGCTGATAGAAGAGCAACTTTGCCTGAAATAACACAGCAAAGCATTTGTGAAGCCACAACACGCACAACCTTGAGGCGGATTGGCTACAACAGCAGAAGACCCCACCGGGTACCACTCATCTCCACTACAAATAGGAAAAAGAGGCTACAATTTGCAAGAGCTCACCAAAATTGGACAGTTGAAGACTGGAAAAATGTTGCCTGGTCTGATGAGTCTCGATTTCTGTTGAGACATTCAGATGGTAGAGTCAGAATTTGGCATAAACAGAATGAGAACATGGATCCATCATGCCTTGTTACCACTGTGCATGCTGGTGGTGGTGGTGTAATGGTGTGGGGGATGTTTTCTTGGCACACTTTAGGCCCCTTAGTGCCAATTGGGCATAGTTTAAATGCCACGGCCTACCTGAGCATTGTTTCTGACCATGTCCATCCCTTTATGGCCACCATGTACCCATCCTATAATGGCTACTTCCAGCAGGATAATGCACCATGTCACAAAGCTCGAATCATTTCAAATTTCTTTCTTGAACATGACAATGAGTTCACTGTACTAAAATGGCCCCCACAGTCATCAGATCTCAACCCAATAGAGTATCTTTGGGATGTGGTGGAACGGGAGCTTCGTGCCCTGGATGTGCATCCCACAAATCTCCATCAACTGCAAGATGCTATCCTATCAATATGGGCCAACATTTCTAAAGAATGCTTTCAGCACCTTGTTGAATCAATGCCATGTAATAATCCTAATAATCCTAATAATCCTTTAGGTGAGTGTATAGGATATAACTTGGACCCTAGAATTCCTTGGCTTCATCAGACTTGTGCTTATGGAATACATTTTTTTTTAAATCTACCATATATCCACCATAGTGTATTTACCATTATGTTATGGATTTTACATGCCCCTTAATGCAGCCCTAGAACTGAAATGAATACAAGTATGATGGTTAAAATTAGACAGTAAAAGATATTTTACAACACAGATTTTTTTAGGCTTCAGGACTGAGTAACCACAAGTTAATAGAAGTTACTGTAGATAGTTAGTTTGTGAGCTAGTTTGCAAAAGGTCATGTACCTAAAACATTTCTGCAGATGGATCATGTCTGCTTGAGTCACCAGAGTTAATGTTAGTGAGTGAGTGAGCTTTGTAGTTTGCGAAAGGCCATGTACAGTACTGCCGCTCCCTGTACATACATTACACAGTCTGCGTAGGGCACCAAAACCCTACAGGGGCACCATCTTACCCTATGGGGCAGCAGAAACTCCACCGGCTCCATCGGCTTCCCTGCACATTATATGTTATTCAAGGGCCCGGTAGCATTCGTAGAACACAGATGATCGCCTCGCAACACGCACTATGTCAGGTGATTGCCTCGGAGGCCATTTCTGCAGATGAGTCATAAAAGTTATAGCCTTAAAAGAGTCACACAGATTTCATAGATGTCAGTCAGTTAGGTTCACTGCCATGTACCCTGATATATACATCCATGCTTCGTTGATTGAGAAATGTTGTTGTTTGGTACAGGGACTAAAAACTAAATGTTTTAATGTGAGTTCTGAGCAAAAATTTTATTTTTCCATTCCGGATCAGAAGTTCCGCAGCCTACTTTCCAAATGGTAACCGGTTAGAACAAAATAAAAGAATGGTTAATAATGTTCTTTTTAAATTGACAGTACTCTGCGCTAATGGTTGGGTGAAATATCAGTTGCAGTGATGCCAAATCTCGCAAGAGAATCATGCAACCTGGTCTGGAAAATCAAGCCTAAAATAAGCCAAATATCATGTCTTATTTTCAGCATAGAAATCAAAACAAGCATACAATTAATTAACAGTGAAGTATAGTTTTATTTACAGATCTGCGTCTCAGCCAAAACCCAGCCACATCAAATCTGTATTAATGCATCATCTCTAACAATAATTCAGTGAAGACTTGGAAACAAATTTTTACCTTTAATAATGTTTTCTTTGTATCTGGATTAGCTGTACATGCATATGTTGTAATTATACATAGTTGTTAAAAAGAGCTTAATTCACAGAATGCAACATCCACAACAGGCAATTAGGCAAAGAAATCTGTGCTGCAGCAATTTCCTTCAGGATCAAAGCACAGGTTTCCTTTTTTTGGGCAATATGAAGTGGTGTAGTTCCAAGAATATACCCTTTGGCTTCATGAAAACATTATCGGAACAAAATTAACTAGTTATAGCCAGTTACCAGCATAGTTGTTGTTGGTCATGTGTGTGGCCAGAGATAATTAGAGATTCCCCCCTCTTGTACAGTGACATCCATAAAGGAATAACAGGAAAAAAACTTGTTCTGGTCCTTGTTTTTGAAAGGTTTTTTGTTTCGTTTTGGAAAATCAAATTTTACATGTTTAACAAAATTCATAACGTTGATCCTGTGTCTCACAGCCAAAGTGGTGAAAATAATTTAAAGCTCAATACTGTTTATACGGCAAGGTTACTTGAGAACTATGGATTTAGACAGTGTACCATTGTGGATGTCTGCTTCAAAGTTATCAATGTATGATTTGTCCAGACCACAATTTATAAAAGTACACTGTCATGTCAAACACTATTGTTCTTTTATTTGAAATATAAAGGGCTTCTTTAGATGTCCTTAAAGTCCTCTATGACTCTATTACTCTTTGTCTCTGTCATGACAACATAAAGGTCAATGTCTCAGAATACATTGAAACTCAACATGACGAGGTTTGGCAGGAGTATGTGTAATATTGTTTTTGTGTGATTGCATTTCAGCTTCTCTCTGCAAAAGTTGATGCAAAGTTGTAAATCTGTGGTGTAAAAAGTGGTTAAAACCTTTAAATTAAATGGAAAAAAAATTCTCCCCAATTTGGTGAATCTCAGTTGCCTCCATGCCTGAGACTGTCAATCCACACATCTTATCACATAGCTTGTTGAGCGTGTTACCGTGGAGCGCATGTTGAGGCTCACGCTATTCTCCGCGGCATCCACGCACAACTCGCCACGTGCCCCACCGAGAGCGAGAACCACATTATAGTGACCACAAGGAGGTTACCCCCTGTGACTCTACCCACCCAGGCAACAAGGCCAGTTGGTTGCTTTGGAAGCCTGACAGGGGTCAGGCTTCTTGCATCTCAGCATCTTGCAACTCCAGGTGTGGTAGTCAGCATCTTTGTTTGCTGGGCTACCCAGGCCCCAATTAAATTACATTTTAATACATTTATAGTTGCATCAGCATCAAGGTTAACTTGTTACAGATGCTGTTCATCTGCATGGAACAATGATTCAATCCAATAAATAAATCTTGCCTCTAAAACAACAAAATTAATAATAATTAAGTTATATAATCTTACTTTACATAACTGTATGTCTTCATTCATCAATTAGCCCGTTGGATTATTCGCTATGTAACTTTGGAACTCATTACCATGGTTTATTAGTTAGTCGAAGTCAGTTCATTTTCGAAAACATTTACACGCCAACATTTTTCTGTCAAAGAAAAATGAACAACTGTCAAAGAACAGTACATTTTTAGCATTTATTTATTTATTGTTATGCAAGTAGCCTAACTTGTTTGCAAATAACTATAATCTACAAACTTTAATCTCTATAAAACCAAATTAGTTGTTGCATTCTATTATTAACTCGCATTAAGCTCCATATATACAGTATACAGCATGATGTATGTATGTGTCTACACTGGTGGCCAAAGGATTGGAAAAATTGACAGATTTTTCTCTTATGGAAAGAAATGTATACTTTTATTCACCAAAGTGGCAATCGACTGATCGCATTGTATAGTCAGGACATTAATAACATGAAAAATTACTATTATAATTCTGAAAAAAATATTCAGAACTTCGTAAACTACTTCAAAGTGTTCTAATCAAAAACTCCTCCAGATGCAGCAATGACAGCTTTGCAGATCCTTGACATTCTAGCTGTCAGTTTGACCAGATACTCAGGTGACATTTCAGCCCACACTTCCTGTAGCACTTGCCATAGATGTGTCTGTCTTGTCAGGCACTTTCACGCACCTTACAGTCTAGCTGATCCCACAAAAGCTCAATGGGGTTAAGATCCATAACACTCTTACAATTATCTGTTATCTGATATGTTATGTGTCTGTGTTTCTTTGCCCAAACTAACATTTTCTTTTTGTTTTTCTGTTTCAAAAGTGGCTTTTTCTTTGCAGTTCTTCCCATAAGTCCTGCACCCTGAGTCTTCTCTTTACTGTTATACATGAAACTGGTGTTGAGCGGGTAGAATTAAATGAAGCTGTCAGCGGAGGACATGTGAGGCGTCTATTTCACAAACTAGAGACTCTGATGTACTTATCCTCTTGTTTAGTTGTACATCTGGTCTTCCACATCTCTTTCTGTTCTTGTTAGAGCCAGTTGTCCTTTGTCTTTGAAGACTGCAGTGTACACCTTTGTATGAAATACAATTCCGTTTTTTGGCAATTTCAAGCATTGTATAACCTTCATTCCTCAAAACAATTATTGACTGATGAGTTTCTAGAGAAAACTGTTTCTTTTTCAATTTCAATTATCAATTTAGCATGATTACTCAAGGATAAGGTGTTAGAGTTATGGCTGCTGGAAATGGGGCCCGTCTAGATTTGATCACAAAATACTTGTTTCAAATAGTGATGATGCTGTTTTTTACATCAGTAATGTCCTGACTATACTTTGTGATCAGCTGAATGCCACTTTGGTGGATTAAATTATCAATCCTTCCGAAACCACAAAATCTGTAAATTTTCCCAAACATTTCACCGCCAATGTATGCAGATATATATAAATATATGGATGAGCTTGTTGTTTGTACATTTCATTGGGCCTTGTAAAATAATATTGAAGAATAATCTGCATGCAAACATGAAAACTGTCCTGATGAGCCCAAAGCGGTGTCCTCATGTACGTTGTAATATCACATTGGTATAACTAAATGGGAATTGAGCAATTCTGGACTTTAGTGGGATGCTGGGCATCCATATTTATCATTTAGCTTCTCTAGTTTCCCAGAAGAGCCCAATGCATGTTTAACATTTTGGCTTGTACCAACACACTGCATGTGTTTCTTGGGTTTGCCGGTGTAGCATCTTGGCCTCTTGTTGCACCCAAAAGGCCGTAAGTTGTCACAGAGATACATTTGGAAAAGAGGAGGTCCCTTACTATAACAATGTACATAAAATATCCACAAGAAGGCTACAGATTCCTTCCAAGAACTGTGCTGAAGAACTGTGTTTAACAGGAAAGAAATGCAAATTTATTAGAACACTTGCTATTATTCGGCCACCTTATCAGCAAAAAGTGGAATTGCAGGAAGTAGAATTGCTCTTAACCTTTTCCTCACTTGCTGAAACAAGATCACATGGTTGCAGAGTGATTTAGTGATGTTTCCGTATGTCCCATGGACATTTTCCATTTATTAAAGGATCAAACTGTGGCTACATTCAGATGTGCATTTTTAGCCTCATCAGTCCATCTACCAATGTGTTGTGGTGAGGATGTCTGGGCTGTGGGTGTGTATGGCGATGTTTTCTGTATGTTATGGCTCGCAACGTGTTTCGGGTTAAGACTGTGTGGTCTGGTTACTTCCTCATAGCTGTTGGATAAAAGAGGTTCTATAAATACTTACTGCTTCCATGGCAGGATTCAGATTAAAGTTGCTGTTGGTCGGCCAATTCAAAAGGAAAAAATAAAAAGGTTTTACTAACAAATCGTGCCTGGATTTCATGGAAACTTCTGTGATGCCTAAGGGAGCTTTCACTAGCACTTTTGGTGTGCACCCGGGTTCGAATGATGTAAATGTTTGGTTCTTTTGGATGATGTGAACACTGTTTTCTGAACTCAGGTGTGCACTCAATACGTCGGGTTTGGTTCAGCTGCCGACATGAAAGCAACCGTACTAAATCGCAGAAGTGAACTGCTACTGATGATGTCTTTGCAAGCTCCAGATCGTAATGATTATGGTTTAATGCTTGTCATACCTGCTTGTTTCCAAATTAATCACCTTCAGAGATCAGCTCACATTCTTCACATCTCTTGCAACTTAAGACCGAATTGCCTCTAAAGTATCGAGTGTCAAAAAATATCTTGTCATTCGGTACCAAATTTCGATACCTAAGGGGTTAATCTCGTCAACATCTACTGATGTGGCATCTGTGGCAGACAAACACATGTCATTCTTTCTTTCTATTTTTGGTTGAAATGTATAGTATTTTAATATATTCTTGACAGGTTTCATGAGATTAACCCTTGTATTACCCACATGCACCATTTCCTCATCATTTAGGAGTCCGATATAACTTTTATTTACTTTTTGTCTTCACTTCCTCTTTCCTGTAGCTTCTCTGCCCTTTGTGATCATGAATATTGCATCCCAGCCGTATGAGCGAAGCATCTACTGCCAGGATGAGAGCATTGGTTACCCAATAAAACCAGACACCATCACACATGTAACATTGGCTGTAGTCACCATCACCTTCACGGTCATCATTGTGAGTCTTTATTTAAATAATCTCTCTATCCATTCCCCCATTATCCATCATGATCTCATCTCCAGAGTCACGCACCAAAACAATGTGTCTGTTCATGACTCTGGACAGCAGATAGTTTCATTATGCTTAAAACAACAAAGCTGGATACAGAGGGTTATGTGCCCATGGGCTTATTTGGCATCATGTTGCATTTTTTAGGATAACCTAATCTTTCCATGAAACTGTTGTGGCTCTAAAATTTTCGATGAGTCATGCTCTAAGCCATTGTAAAGCAACTGTTATTAAAAGTTGCATGCCTGTGAGTGCACATCTATTAAACAATTACTTTTTTGTTTATTAGTAAATGTAATCATTCATCAAACATCTGTGTCTTTTATTATATTCATACATTTACACCAATCAGTCACAACATTAAAACCACCTGCCTTATATTGTGCAGGCCCCCCTTGTGCCACCAAAACGGCATCAACCCGCATCTCAGAATAGTTTTCCACAATTGTACAAAGCGGTTATCTGAGTTACCGTAGACTTTGTCAGTTCGAACCAGTCTGGCTATTCTCTGTTGACCTCTCTCATCAACAAGGGATTTCTATATGCAGAACTGCTGCTCACTGGATGTTTTCTGTTTTTGGCACCATTCAGAGTAAATTCTGGAAACTGTTGTGTGTGAATATCCCAGGAGATCAGCAGTTACAGAAATACTCAAACCAGCTCCGTTATATCAAAACTGTCAAGCATACATTTAAGCACAATGGAAAAAAAATGTATGCAATGTTTTAAGCATAGACCTCACTAAATTTGGTTAAATATGTTTAACACAACTTTTGCCAATACATGCTTGAATAACAATTTCGGTAATGTTTATGAAGGTCTATATTGTTCAAGGTTATAGTGTTGCATATCAATCAATAGTTCCTTAAACGTAGTTTTTATTTTTGTTTATATCTATAGAAAACGCATAACAACACTAAACAATGTACCTTTTTTCCATTTGTCTTTAGATATCGTTGGGTGAGGCGTACCTGGTGTACAGTAAAATAATTTACTCCAACTCTACCTTTAATCAGTATGTGTCTGCCATATATAAGGTGCTGGGCACCTTCCTATTTGGGGGAGCTGTCAGCCAATCACTGACAGACTTGGCAAAGTACACCATTGGGCGACCACGCCCACATTTCTTAGCAGTGTGTGCTCCCAAAGTCTGCAAAGAATACATATCCTCAGTCAATTGCACTGGCGAGGCACGTGATGTCACTGAAGCCAGGTATGTATCATGAGAACGGTTTATGCAAGTCAGTCTTTCTTTGTTTTCTGAGAAGTTCTTTTGAATCTTTGAAATTACATCTGATTTGTATGTTCTAGGTTGTCCTTCTACTCAGGACACTCTTCCTTTGGGATGTACTGCATGTTGTTCTTAGCGGTGAGTGCTACAGTAATCACAAGCCCTCTTATTTTTTTTTTAAAGAGGCCTTATCACGAGTTATCCAATTTTCCTAACATTTTGAAATAAAGGAGTTCATTGCAGTTTATGTAGAACTACTAACTTCCTCCCAGTCCATAAAGAGCATTTACTTTAACCAAGTTGCAAAGACAACACTTTCTAAAATCTTTACATTTCTGATGCCAGAAACCCAAATTCCATTCATACAAGGCCACCCACATTTAGGCTATATGTCAATGATGCCTATTAGGTGTAGGGACGTGCAAAACTACCAATTTATAATCGACAAGGCTGTCGGTTGTTTGAACGACTAGTCGGTGGTAAGGATAATGATGTATAATTAGTCTCCTTTATGTCATGTGATCCCGATCAGACACATTTCAGAGTTAGCAAACGGACGCCAAGCACAGCACTTCAACATGGTTACTAATGGATATTCAACAAAAATGTAGGCTGAATAACTGAAACATCTTACTGCCAAAATTATCAGAGAAGAAAAAAATAAGAAAGGCTCCAATACTGACACGATTCAATTTAACAAGCGCACTTGGGAGTCTCGAGGCATTAGCTGTTAACTGCAAGATAACTATGCGGATACACATCTAATTCACCATATCAAGCAGTTTAAACCTTTTTTACAGCAACAATTTATTCAAGCAGTGTCAGAATTAGCAAAAGACTTTTAACTCTCCAAAGTACATTACAAATATGGGAGCACTACTGACAGCAGAGAATTTAATGTCTGACAGTGATCGTCTTGAAATGTATTGTTGATGTGGCGCTTTGATGGCTGAAACTGCTGCGATGCATAAATGGACAAACATTAAAGCATAAATAGAGTAAACTTCTTGCAATATTGCAATTATTCACTTTTAAGCACAGAAGCTATAATCACACACAAAAAAAACTCCAAGAAGTTGTACCTCTTCAATTAATTTTGAGAATCGTATCTCCCATTAACACCACCATTAAAAATATTGTTAATTAGTCGACCCGACTAATCAAGTAGTCAGTTGTTGGATGAGTAGTCAATTAGCCGTCCACTGTGGCACATCCCTATTTGGGTGTTCATAAACTTGAATCACCTAGTCACAGTGAAGAAAAGAGGAAGTAGGTTAGGATAGGATATATGCAATTTCTTCTGAACCAGAAACTGGGGGAAATACACCTAACCTTGTGCTGTTCCTGGCTGTATGTAGCACCTGCACTCTGCATATCCCTCTGAAGGACCCCAGTATAGGGAAATAGTGGGTTTTTTACATTTTATTTTTTTATTAGATTCACTTGTAGTATGCCTTTTCAAAAAGGGGATGATGTCAATAAAAGGTCAACCTTCTTATTCCAGCAGTAATATTGTTAGTGACTTAGAATTGAAAATGCTGCTTGCTAGCAACTTTTTATCCAAATAAGTTTTTTTTCTTCATTAAATTACATACACCTGGTGCTATTCTCTTACCATGTTGCATAATATTCCTGTATTAACAGCCTAATATCTCCCTCCTTTCTTTCTCCCCTCAGTTCTATGTCCAGGCAAGACTGAATGCAAAATGGGCTCGTCTTCTGAGGCCCACAATCCAGTTCTTCCTGGTGGCCTTCGCTGTGTATGTAGGTTACACCCGCGTATCCGATTATAAACACCACTGGAGCGATGTTCTGGTAGGACTACTCCAGGGGGCGCTCATCGCAATTCTCACTGTAAGTTACAAATAATCATGTTGAGAGAGGGTTCATGGAAAGGTGTGTGTGACGAGGAGGGGGTGGGGCCAGGCCATGACTATGCACGCCTGGCCCCCAATTGGGCTAATCGGGCTGATAAATGTGACGGAACGCGGCAGTTCGGGAGAAAGAGCCACATGCAGATGCCATATGTGTGTTCATGTTGTGTGTCTTTTTGTTTAAGTTCTTATTAAATATTATTTTGACCATTCAGCCGGTTCCCGTTTAACCATGTTACAGTGTGGTTTCTGTTTGGTTTGGTATATAGTAACTGTAGAAGCCTCAAAGTTAAATTTTTGCTGCTTCGTGGCTCTCTTGCTTCTTGTCCTAAACATTACAGTAACGTTTAAATCTCAGCATTTTATATATGTATTATGGAAGGCTGGAAAATATCTGCCACATATGCCTCTCTGGCACCAAATATATGAGTCCTTGGAAAGTAATTTGTACTGTTTCATGCAGGTGCGATATGTGTCAGATTTCTTCAAGGTCCAACCTTTTCCTCAGTGCTCGAGTCCAGAGACGATGGAAAGTGATCTTGCAGAGCGGAAACCCAGCCTACACTTGGGAGAATCTGAGCACAATAACCATTACAGCTATTCTGGACCTGTGTGAGAGGAGTGGGCAAGATACTCACACTACATCTCCCACAAACCACTGGACTGATGGCAGGGGGTGGGACACGACAGCACATGCTCAAAATGTTTATGCATCACCAGCCTTATTGAGATAAAAGCTTCGGTGTCTCTTTCTGTCGTTTGCATGACAGAGAACTCTACATATTTAATCAATTTTTTAATCACAATGATTTTCTGAGGACCTCAATATTTTAAGGAACTGAATCTATTTTATAAGTTTAAGTTGGTATATTGAACCAGATTTTATATGAAGTGATGGATGGCATGTATATTCTTTATCGGAACTGTAAATCTTATCAAACTATAGCTTAAAATGGCACTTTGCTCTGTAGCTTAGCTTGCACTTCCCATATCATTTGACAAACCCAATAGAAATGGGTCATGAAAAGTCTGTCATAAATCACTGCTGCATGAGCAAGTTCTATCCTTTTAATAGTGGAGTCATTTGAATTTTTCATTATTATGCACCTAAATTGTGAGTAATCTGGCTTTTCTTCCAAACAGGGTGTGGACTGCAAACAATAGATAAAGAAATGTTTATATGATTTTGTTTCCCAATGTTTAAAAGTGAGATACCACTACAGCAGCTGTAAGCCTGTCATGCTCTCATTTTTTATTTTTGCATTTTTTTAAAAAAAACTAGCTTTATTGAACTTTTTACTTTGTGAATTTTTGTTTCCCAAATTCTTATTAAATGTTTGTAATAATAGTTTGATTGTTGGTTACAGACTTTGTTATAATTAAATGGGAGCAATTTAAAAAGCCAGTGACATAAAATTTGACCATTTCAGGTGTTCTATAATGACATTTATTAACGCTATTACACAAGAAATCGACATTGCTTCTGAATGTTCAGGTACCCTGAAATCGACCCCATTTTGGCATTTGTATGTCAATTCAGATGTGATCTCCTTTCAAACTACAAATGCAACTCACTTTTGGCTCCACCCTGTGGAATTTTCTCCCTGAAAATTGAACTCTCCTGTGCCCATGCGAGCCAACACTTCCAGCTTCGGCCATTGGGGGTAGTGGTTTGAATTTGAGCTGAAGGATGTACGACCTACGGTTGCTTAAGTTTCAGCCATGTTTGCTACAAGAAATTCTAGAGTCTCTTTTGATGCAATTTGCGCACTGGTGAAAAACATCAGCACAGCCATTTCATTTTTGCATATCCAGTTAGCATAATTTGATCAAGAAGTACTTTATCAATAATGAATGTACTTATGCAGGCATGAACAAACATTAACACATTCCACATTATAACTGTACTCAAATTGTTTCACATTCTGAAAAGATCATATCACCAGAAGTGGTTTTCAAACACGTATGATCGTATTAGGTTTGCATACTTTGTTTACTTTTGCAATGTTCTATTGGGTGCTTCAAGCACCGCAGTAGCCAAGCCTCTAAGGCTGATCATTTATTCATTGAAAGCTAAACAATATAACTACAAAATAAGTTAGTCATATAAAGTTTTTGCACTCCAAAATAATTCAGACCCTTTTAAAACGAGATGTACGGAATGTGGTTAGCTTATATCTTACAAGTTATTTTAAACTATAGTCAGTAATTCATCCTTCAGTTTTCTGTAAAATTGAAGGCTGAAAATGCTTATTTTTCTCCTTACAATGCCATGTCAAAGTTGAGGAATTGCAACAGGAATACAGTAAAACTGGTTGACTATATGTTATCATGCTTCTTACACAGCTACTTAAATAAATGTACATGAAATATAGATTTGAGTTTAAATTATTTCATTATGTGAGAAGAAAGACACCCAGAAAGACACTATATTAAACTTACACAGCTGTGTGTGGTAAATTGAATTATATATTTTATCTCCCATTATACAAAAGCATTTGACCACAGAATGCAACAATTGACTAATCAGAATCAAGTATTCCACAGAGCTGTATAATAACTGAAAATTAAATTAGTAGTGGTAATAAGATAATAATAAAATAAAAAAACAATTATAAGCATAATTTAGTGGGAAAGGGTGAATTTACGACTTAGAACCTTTGATAGCTCAATTAAACCCAAAATGAGATATGAGCCCACTTTTAACTGCAGGGGTTCTTTTTCACTTGGTTCACATTTTAGTCCTCTAAGAGGTTTGTAAAGTTCTAAAGGATTTCTTTAAAAAGAATCTAACTGTAAAAACAGTAGAAAAACCCAGTAGCTGCCACATATTTTGAGTCATCTTTAAAGTTCTTAGTGACACTTTAAAGAAGCAATCTTGTCACTACATGCAAAAAGAGTCTAATCTGCATATTGATGTCAGAGGTGGGACATTTTCAAAACACTTGATCTTCTTTGTGTTCCGACAGGTAGGTGTCTAGGCAAACCTTGGCCCACCCGCATTTAATTGAATGTACCCAATTTTTTAATTCTTTAGTAGTCTGAGAGCATGTGCTACTAGGCACTACAACCACTGGCCTTGGTGGTAACAACAGACTGATCACATTGCGAATTCGACAAAAGTTGGTCAAAATCTTGCTGCTAAAATTAGCCTATGCTTAACGAAATTCAAATTGCTGCCCCAATGGCCGAAGCTGGAAGTGTTGTTGAACGGATGGGCACGTGTGATCTCCAGTTTCCAGGTGAAATGTCCACAGAGTGGCATTAAAAGCAAGTTGTACATTTAGTTGTATATAAAGAAATATAGTCAACAGGAATGCATAATTAACTCTACCCCCTAACCCAAACCCCTATCCTACACTTAACCGTCAATGGCATAAAAATGCAATTTTAGAGCAAAATTACAAGCTAATAATCATGCTCACCAGTGTTTATATGAACACTATTACTTCCTGGTTCCCATGGGACCAGAACCCATATTTTATCTAAGGCCATTTCCTCTATCTAAATCTAGCAAAGTATTGTTGGCCAATTTTCTCTATTTAGCTTGTCACGTTGCACAACATCCCTGCTTCAGTTGTTTTCTACTCTCAATGACCCACACCCTTAAAATAGTGTTCAGTGCTGCAAAGCCATGTACACCTACAGGACCAGAATGGCACAATTACTGCTTCCATTTTAGTCCTGTTGGCCATTTAATTTCAGTATATGCTGGTCACATCCATTTTCTTTGATTGAATGCAACATATTTCTTCTTCAGACCTGCTTGATGTTCTCTAAAAGAGGCAGTTGTTTTACAATTTTTGTCTTTGTGTTTGACATGGATTAGTAATTAATCTATAATTAAAATAAAATGTAAAAGCTTCAATACTCATGTGCTCTCTAACAGTATTGAACTAGATTTTTTAATTTTCTAAACAAAATGAGTAGCTTTTAGCATGTTGCATTAAGGTTGATAGGGAGTTCTGGGTGGTTGCTAGGTAGTTGTTTACTGGGCCATGTCAAAAGAGCCAATCCCCAAGTCCCTGTTATTCTGGTCTCTAGAAATGGCTCAGGTCCTTCCATTAATGCATTTTTTTATCACCTGGTAAAAATGTTAAGATTTGAGGTAGCATTTATGTCTAAAACACAAACGTTGCAAGATTAATTATGTGTGGAATAACATTTAGGGTTCAAGGTTTGTTTTAAACTAAAAAGTGTGTATGTCATTTTCAGCCTTTTACTCTGAAAGAGGCTAATTAATGTAACACATTTCAGATTTTCCTCAAATAAACACAAACCATTGCTTAAAATAATAATTTAAATAAACTGAACTCACTGTTTGCCAGAAAAGGCTTCCTAATTTTGGGCCATGGCAATAGAAGTAATTTGGACTCAAATGTGGCATAGACTGGAAAATACTCCAGGAGTATCCAGCCCTCTGACTTGCATTCATTATGAAAAGCATAGACCTCTGGAGGCCCGAAGAGACAACGCTACACTTCTTTAAGTCAAGGGGTCACTGTTGCCTGGCTCCCGGCCATACCCACCACCGGGTGCATGGCTTTATATATTTATACTCGCTCACTGTTGCTGCTGTTCTCTGTGGCCCTGTGCGTACTTAATACACAACAGGCAAAACACATTGGTTGGTTGTAAATTTCGCGAGTGACTTTACAAGTCAAGGAGAATGTCCGTTTCCAATGCAGAGGTACAGTCAATTTTAACACCTTGGTTCTGGAATGAGAGGCATTCCTAAAGTGATGATGGACAGTTTCAGATGAGTGGTGATCAAGAATACACTAGAAGCAACAACGTCTACACGTTGCTTGGTGCAATAATAATATGCCAACATACATGAACACTGCAGCCAATTAAAGCTAATTTAAGAATGTTTTACTCATACAAAAATAACAACAACCCATTGACTATTAATTGAGTTAATCATATACAGTATACAAAATATGAAGTGCTTGGTGATGAGGTAGACCAGTATCCTTAATAAATTCAGAATTGTACACCTCCAAACAACAGTTTCTTAAGTTTTGAAGTGTGAAATTGCAAAAAGGAAATAATTTGCCTCGCAGAGGCTGTGTGATTGAATGAATATGAGAAATACCTCTTAGTCATATTTAGCTTAAATAGTGCTGCTTTGACAAGTCTTGCATTTCTTAATATGTGTCACTCCTATTAACATCTTATATCCATAATTTAAAAGCAGTAAAATTATACAACTTTGTAAAAACGTTCCTTATTTTTTTCCTCCAGTGGAGATTCATGTAATATGATATACTGACTCCTACTGGACATTTGAAGTAAAACACCTTAATTGTCACGTGACTTATTTCTGATAACCCCAGGTTGGTGAGAGTTTCTGTATCACGTTATGAATTATGCACACCTTACCTATGCCCAACAAAAGGAAACTGTAACGCTTTTTAAAAGTAGAATTATGTTTGCTGACATTACATTAATGTACAGCCATTCAAAAAGACATCGCCTAAATTAAGAATAGCATTATACCATACTGCTCGCACTATTTCTGTAGTACAATGTGAGTATACAAGAGAACACACTGTATGGCATACTATAGCATCCCATGCAATAACCATTTTTATTTCTGATATGATAACAATTAGAACAAAAATTAAGCATGCAATATAATGAGGCCATGAGACAATATTAGCATTATTATAGCATTCTGCATACTGATAAACATACTATTTATACTGTGTAGTATGTAGTAAGCATATTATGCTAGTTCCATTCTGAACATCAAATTGTCTACTCTACATTCTCTGTTGTCTTGGATCAAGTTCGCATAACAATTGTAGGCCTACATTACTCTGACTGTTTTCTTTCCAGTATATAATTTACAATAAGACACTATTTTACTAGAGAAAACGAAAACCCTAGGTTCTACCGAGATTTGAACTCGGATCGCTGGATTCAAAGTCCAGAGTGCTAACCATTACACCATAGAACCACATGCACACTTAATGCAATCATGTAGTATTAGTATATGCGATTACATTTAGTATATATTTAAATGTACACTACACATGTTTTATGAGTACATTGCTCACTGTTTCCTTTCTCCATTAGTGTGAGGGACGATAGAGCAGTTCCTATAATAAAGACATTCAACATGTCTGCATGTTCTTGTCGCTATGAAGGTTAAACGTCATTGATTATGTCGCGACTCGCTAGTAAAGACGAAAAGCACGCGACACCAGTAGGCTAAGATAACAGTGTTAAATTGTATAGCTCGCTTTTATCGTAATCAGAGCTCAAAATAAGGATGAACCAACCTTGCAAATCTACTCGGCAAACACAAACCAAACTGTGATGGTTGCAAGTACTCCCGCAGTCAACACGTTCACACTAAACGCCTCCGTGAATTGTGAATATTAATTTGACGCCCTCGGTGAGTAAATGGCAATACTGAGGTTGAACTGTAGGGGGCAGTCGGTGCTTGGGACACATTTCGAGTGTCGTCATTAGAGAGGCTGCGGTCTGTATTACTGTATGAACAAATTAAGACCTTTGCATTAATTAATACTTCTTTTTTTTTATCACAATCCCATACATATATATATAAAAAAATAAGATAATATATTTAAGATAATATTATCTAATATATGTTCATTTGTTTAACAGAATACAGTGAAAAATAAATACATGAAAAATAGCTACTTACTATTACTATTTTGTAAATATACCACTGATATGCAATGCAAATTATACAGGGGGCAAATCATTATACAGAAATATAATGGTCCGATATAGAAATATAATAAGGAATCTGTCTTTTCAGCATCCATTTTGTGACTGCTTGTTATAAAGGACTGACAGACAGCCAATAGCAGGAAAGATCCAGATCTAAGATTATATATAAGTACATACATATAGTCTTTGTATATATAGGCTAATATGGCTCCGGCTCATTTGAATGGTGTTTTTTCAGATATTTTTCCATGTGTGGGGTTGAAGCATTATTTTTGTTTTTATGACTCACAAGCTTTGGGTTTCTCTTAATTACGCTCAGAATAATTGGTCCGGAGGAATTTCTAAAGCCTGTGTATGGAGGTTTGATATCCTGTGTGGGTGCAAATGTGCTTGAATGTGTGTTAGAGTGTGTGTGTGTGTAGCTGCTGATGTGGGTCATTACCTCTTCTCTGGGGGAAGCAGGAATGAGGAGGGGGGATGGATGGATGGGGGAGAGATGGAGGATGGGTTCCCAAGGGAGGAGAATCCAATATATCAGCCTACCGTCTCCATGCTGACATGGGCTTATCTGTGAGGGGTGTGTGTGTGTGTGTGTGTGTGTGTGTGTGTGTGTGTGTAAAGGGGTATCACCACAACAGCATAGCCTTGTCTTGCTGTCAGTCACCACCGTACTGGCCAAGCAACATACTCACATGCCTCCATTGGGAGGCCACAGACCCTCATTACCATTCATCTATTATTTCTTCTATGCAAAATTCTGGCATGCTGATACAGCAGGCTGGCCTGTAAACAGTAATGGAGGTGCTCTGGTTTGTTTCTTTGTTGCATCATATTTTTTTTGCCCAAGCAAAGATATTCAGACACTTTCTTCTAGTCTTTTGCCTGCCGACTATGTAGTCGGCCATACGTTTATTTCACTTATATTCATTCTATTAACAAGTGCTTTCTTAGCAAGGTTGTGTTGCAAGTGCATATTTGGTGTTAATTACTTAAGCACGTAGTCAAGTTTCAAGACTAATCTCAAGTGCCACACCAAGAGCAACAAACATACAAATGTAAACAATCTCTCTCTTTCTCTGTCACTGAATTAATTTTGGTTTCTTTTCTAAATGTAGGTCTGTAATTGAAAAATACACATTTTGTGTTGGTGTTAAAGGAAAAGTGAATGGTTGCACACATTAAAACATATGCACGATATTCAGTGAATTACAATGTACATTTCGGTCTGTTGCTCAATCAAATCCATTACATGGCTTCAGAAGGCTTGAGCTGAGTCTCAAATTAAGCACTATACAGTATGCACTTACAATATACACTATGCACCCAGCAGTGTATGAATTTTAAAAATGTAGTATCATCCCAAAAGAAACACTTTACTTCTGTCAGCTGTTAAACAGCAAATGCGTTAAGTTTCAAACGATTGTGATGTGTTGCTGCTAGTTTTAGTGTGTTTTCCAACCTCAGTTAAACACTTGTATCTTAATTAGCATACATATTCACACAGCGTGGGGTGATGCTAAAGCATTCAACTTGGGACACACCTTTGGAATACAGCGCACTTCAAGTTAATAGACAGCTTTTACAGTCTTTTGGAACTTGACAGCCCCCACTTGATCTGCTATAGAGCACAACATAAATCCAATTCCTTTTTTCCATAGAGGAATTGATTTTTAAAGATTACTTATAAACATTTAAAGACAGCCTACAGTGATCTCTGAGGTTGTTAATCAATGGTGTATGCTTCTGTTAAAGCCATCAGTCCAATTATTTGAACTTAATTTTTTATAGCAGAATTCTTGGTAAAAAACGACCAATCCATGATCTTAATGAGAAACGATCCACCAATCAGAGAATTGTGGCCAACAAAGCACACAAAAAGAGCTCTGCAGCAATTGAGTTTGGTCTCCCTACACTCCTAAACTACTGATATAGTTTTATATATCAGAATATTTTGCACTAAAATGTAAATATATTGTTGCTACACTTATAATCGATAACTTCAAATAAATAGTTTTACATATATCTTAAATTTTTTTATTCAATTACATCATTCACAATGCTTGTGATTGTATGTTCAACAGATTGTAGTTCTTTCCCTCCAAGATGATAAGTACACAGTCTTGTACCTTTTGATTTTCAAATATTTTTTTGCATCAAATCAAAAGGTGATAATTTTTTGATCCTCCTCAGAACTGGTTGGTTTGGTTTATCCCTTAGAACGCTTTTATGAAGGACTTTATGAAATCCTTATGGAAGAAATTAATTAGAAAAATACTTTACAGAACCAAGACAGCTGAGAAAGTGGACAAGAACTGTAGAAAAATAGTTAATTCATCGAAACGTCAATTTGTTTTAAATGTTTTTGAGTAAATGACAGAATCTTCATTTTTGGGTGAACTACTGTATATTGCTTTGTGCCCTCCAGTTCACTCCGTTAAAAGCACATTTCCCCAGTAATGCAGGCTGTCACGTACTGGTGCACATGCTCATCTCTTTCTGTTGACTTCAAAATGCATGGCCTTCTGTGCTGTTGCAATAATGTGTGGGCTGCATTCAGCCGACCATCCAAAAGTGAATTACAAGAGAGGAGCATTGATCAAATGTATTTGTTACTTGTGAGAAACATCTCTCAATAAATAATTTTAAACATTTCAGGGGATTAAAAACATCTTTTGTTCTTTTTTCTTGGCTTAAGTGTTCATGGCCTTTAGTGCAACAGCTTCTCTCTTGCCTGATCTGTGAAATGGAGATGAATGGAGATATTGACTGTTACTTGTAAACTTTCACAAAATCTGAGATGAAAAAGCCTTACTTTTTACATCTCTCTCTCTTTGTAGTCTGCACACACACATACACACTAAACATTGCACATCAGACATCCTGCAGCATGACTCTGTAATATGTGGCTTGCTTATGACTATTTCCAATACAGATGGACCACAGTGGCTAGAAGGGAGTCCCTGCTCTATGCATTAAAATTCAGGTGAAAAATGGCAATAATGCCCTTCCCCCCTCCAAACCTCCATACATCCTTTAAATCTGTATCCCTCTTTTAACCAGATCCCTCAACACTCCTCCTTCCTTCTATTTTCTCTCCTCATCTGCATCCATTCTTTCTGTTATGCAGCCATATTGCTGGTAGTGATTTCTACAGTAGGCAAATTACTTTTTCAATATCTGCCTCTCTAATTATAAGCCCAGCTAAAGGGTCATGCCACCTGAATACTAATAAATGCATTTTTGCATTTCTTTACACCAAATGGGGGTTTACATATTAGATTTTGTATGTCACAATGATGCTTGAAAATCAGCCACTGTCTTTCCAGCAGTTGTTTTGACTCAAATTCAGTTGATGCCTTAACATTCCCTAGTGCTAATACCTTTGTGGGCATATTAAGCTGTATTCCCTGACACTCAAGATTTAGGTCACACACTTGGCTTACTGCCCCCTTAAAATTAATGTCTGAATCTTAAAAATCTTCAAATCAAGACATTTCATAAACAGATGGAGTGACTGCAAACACAAAGTAATTTACATAGGAAACATCCCCCTGTTTTAAACCACTAACCTTGGCATTTGATTGTAGGCGTCCTGAAACAATGCAAAGCGATTTAAAATAATAATATAAAAAAGAATCTATTTTGCATCACAAAAGGAATTTGAATTTAAATGTTCTCGCAGCGCGCACCGAAAGAGTTACATTTTCTTGGCTGTTCTAAGAGCGCCTGATGGACGTTCGGAGGGTCTATAAATATGACGCGCACCAATCAGCGAGCGGTTGGCGTGCTCCACGTGGGGCGCTCTTGGCGTTGATTGGCTACCTCGGTCAGTGTTGCTTGTGGCTGGGCCAAACCCCACGTGGAGATTTAATTCAATCATTCAATCAATTGTACAGTTAGCTGCACCCTTATTTTTCAACCGAAATTCTCGAAGGCTTGTACATAAAATTAGACGTCGTGAAGGGAGTGAGTGTGAACATCCTACGGAGACAGAGTGGTATATTTAAACTACGTGATAAAATATTTTGGAGAGGACAACGATGAGCCTATTAACTATTTGTATCAATATATTTGCATATTAGGTTGTTTTGCACATGTATAATCGACAGAAAAAAAAAATCAACCCTTGTGTCTTATCAGCCCTTGTGTGAACTGCTCCCACCACAACATAAAAAGAATGTAACATGAGAATTTAACTCTTTGGTTACTACAAGCCAAGCCCCTTCTATTTTGCACGGGGGGGGCGCATAAGCTCCTCTCCAAGAAAACAACTCGCATGTCCCATTGAAAACAGCTGAGGATCCGAAAGGAAGGGGTTGTGTGAAAGGAGTGGGACAGTGAAGCAGACAAAAGAAGCTGCGGTTGTGTGAGCGTCGCGTCTTGGGAGCCCGATAGCTGGCCATCCAGTTTGTTTCTTTATTATTTCCATCAGTAAAGCACATACAGGGCGGGGGACTCGATACCGGACTGGGCTCATCGTTACATTGCGAGGTACCGCAGAACAAAGGGAGTCTCGAGCGAGGAATGAGCGAACCGAGCCTTGCGCCGCTGAAACAGGGCCAGATGTTCTCGTGAGAGCCGCAAAGGCACACAAACTCATCTAAAACAACATTTAACAACACTGGAAGACCCTCGAACCGCGACAACCCCTCTATTCACTATGTTTCCTCAGAACCGCAACCCGGTAAGTTGTTTCAGTACTCTATAAATTGACAGTATGTTTAGTGCGCAATGCGTTTCATTTGCTTCATCTTTGAATTAAAGCATGTTTGCACCCTTTGTCTTTTAATTTAGGGTAAACTCACGTGAATTGTGAAACTGTTGTTGGTCGAGTAGTGCGGCTTATCAAACCATGATTGCATCAAAACAATAATCACTTTAATGTGCTTTTTATCCTTGATCTTTTAAGCATTGGAATAATTGATGCGATTGATCAATATGTGTGCCGCCCTTTGAACATGCTTTGGGAAAAGTTTTTATTTATACTAGAATATATACTTTGATGTTATAATTGCCTTTGATTATGTTGTTGTTGACCTTTTCATCATAGAGCTCGAAGAGACATTTCTTCTGTTTATTAAACTTGCGGACTTCTGTATTGCCATCTAGCTAATTTCACTCAAAGTTTCTTCTTTGTATGCAAGTATACCTCCGTTATTGGCTTTCACCTGTCATCAACCTAAAGTATGCATTTTAAGATTATTTGCATCATCGATTAACTGAAATGTAATATTTAAGATCAACCTTCAACGTTTTCTTATGAAAAAATTTGCCCTATGCATAAACAAGTTATTGTTTTAACTTGTTATCAAAATTGACCAAATATATTTGCACTAACACATAAAAACTATCCAAGTATTTTGAAGCAATGCAATAATTTTAAATACTTAAAACATTTATTTTAGTGTGAACTATTCCTTTAACAACGACAAGCATCCACTGCACCAACCAATGCATTGAGTTGTAATGGCAATATTCAGGTGAGATAAATGGTTTCATTGTTGCCTATGGCAAGTAAAGTCACAAAGGAAAATCGAATTACAATATTCGAGTAGTGATTTTACTAGTCGAATATTTAAAGCTGAATGAGTACTCAATTAACCGATTACTCATGCACATCCCTAAAGCATTCTACTCATAGGCATGTAGCATCTCTTAAAATAAACAGATTTGGGCTTTTAAAGTGTACCAGTTATCATTAAACACATTATAGAGGAATTGGTATAAACTATGTGTTTAAATCTGTAAATTCAGATTTCCAGTCACTTTACACCCCTCCCCCAGCACCCCCCAACCTTCCCTAAGAATGCTTTGACATTCATTTCCTAAGGGATGGAAATGAAATTGCACTCCCCAGTGGAATTTAATCATCCAGGCGAGGTGCACAATACATAGGTGAAATATTTAGGTATTTCACCCCTTTAATTGTGTTCTACATTGAATTATAAAATTTTCTTAATTCTTTTCTCTTTTGAAAGAGTGATTAGTCCAACCTGTTTTCCCAGGATCTGATTAGGAAGAGAGATCTTCATCTCATTGCCAATCACAGCTTTAGGTTTATAGACATTAAATGGATGGTTAAGTGAAGAGTTGTGGTATATAACTACCTTTATAATTCAATGGGTTATTGGCTATATAACCATTTATAGTGTTAAACTTGAAGTGTGATTTGAATTCAGATTTATTATGGCCTAGGCTTTAATTTAGTGGAATAAGGGCAAATATCTCTTGAAATTTGAATAATACTGCATGCATTGAGAGAAACGGCAGATCCAACCAGTCATCAATTTCTGTAAAAAGGTTATTACATCAAAAACTGTCATCTTGTTTAAAGAAAGCAATTTAATACAAATCACATTCTTTATATGACAATGTGTTTCATGCTGTGTAGTCTATCAGGTTTTAAAACATAGCCTTCTTCTAAAATTGAATAGAGAGAGAATGCTTCTTGTTCAGAGCTGGAAAAAACGTTGAAACCGCTGAGCAACGGCATATTGTTTGCGAACATTCAGACACACCCTCGCTGCTCGAAAAAGATGTTGGCCTCAAAGTGGGTGGAGCACCAGGTCACACCCACCAATGATGTGAACCAATGGCAGTAATAAAGTGTTTAACAGCTGGTATAAAGTTTGTACTGGCAAGCTGTTGCAAACTACTGCAACAAACTTAAAAACACTTTCCTCCAGATTTCGTTCCGCTAGAAGTGTATTGGCTCCTTAAGTGATTGTTGTTCAAAGTTTGACTTTGGGCAAAGAAGGAGAGTCATACCCATTTTTGACGTTAAGTTTTTTGTATTCCAAAAAATATGCTCCTGTATTTTGAAGCTTGAGCTCTGCAAACTACAAACTGGATAGTTGTTCATATTTGAGACCACGATGGTAGAAACTAGTTTTTCTTATTATCTTTTGACTGCTAAGTGGCATAATCACCAGACTGAAGCTGTGTGTAGTTTTTACAGCTTACTGATACATGCAGATTGGCCCTAATTCGGCTTCTGGAGTGATCTGCTCCAGCCAAGAAATCTCCCACAGAGGAGCATTATCATCCTTCCTGTGTGCAGCTTTTCCTAACATCTCTTCTGAATGGCCTTCCCATCCCCAAGGGTAATCCAAGTGCAGTCAGGGCTTGGCCCAATCTGACCATGGCACTTACCTTGGCAGTTGTGAACATAAACATTTTGGGCCAGGTTTGCAAAAGTCATTGTAAGAAAGCATGGAATTCCATGAGAAAGCAAGAACAAACAGGCTGCGGGTTACCTCATAAAGGAAGCACCTAGAGCAATTGCCACAGCTGACAAGCCAGCGTCGCGCCACTGCTAATGTGTCCTGACAGCGATTAAATTTGAATAACGAGCTCACAGAGAGGCTAGAGAAAAGATGTGTGATATTAATGAAACAGGTGCCTGGCACTGTACCCCCACCCCTACATCCTCTCCCCACTGTAAGTAAGAGACTATTGGGGAATTTCTTAAAGCTCTGTGCTAGGTCAGAATCCCAGGGATGTTCTTTAAAATGTAAATGGCTGATGGTTGTTGACACTGTAGTCGACAGATTTCATGTACAATGCCGAACTCAGGGTTGTAGATTCTGGGCGGGAATAATCAAAACAAGCAAGTAGAACCCCCACCCCAATATTTATAACACGATCAATGGAAACATGTAAATTCTTCAGACTGTAAACAACCCCACCCCAATGTTTAAGCCAAATATATGCCCTTGCCTGAACTTCAAACGTTGCTGCAGAAAGCTTAGCCTGTTTCCTTGGATTTGTGTGTATATAAAAAATAAGAAAGGTTCTTCAACTGGTTTGGAGATACAGAAAGTCGCATTCTGTCCATTTTCTAAGGCTGGATGTTTACATAAAAGTGAAGCTACCACGAAAATACACTAATACAAATATACTGAAGTAAAACAAACTGTTTATAAATCCCCACATTTACACAATGATTTTAGCAGAGTAAAAACCTTTGGGTAATTCCAAATTAGGCTCTGTTGTTATTCTCTGGGAATGGAACTTCAAGTTCTTTCTGAGGGATTTGTGTGTGACACGAGAAACAGCTTTATCAAAGGTTAGGCCACTGTGTTGACAGGTCTTTGGATGTCAGTCTTCATGGCTGGCCACAGCATTACATATGAGACATGTACGTCCCTCAGCCAGACCTCTGACAGAATAACGGAAGCTGTGGTCTGGACAACCTAGTGGGCATAACAGTAATTCTGTAGGTGTATGATTGTTTGTGGTGTTAACCAGTGCCTTCCTTGTTTCGAGTCCTAGCAAGTGGGTGGGCAGGAGGGTTTTGGAGATCATTATGGTTTGATGCACCACAACATGCAATTAGAGGAAAAGAAATGAAAACATTGCATGCACACATACACACTTTCCAAGGCTTGTTGAGGTATGGATTTGGACATGCCCGTAATGTATGCGTACTGGTCTTTTAATAGTAGCCAGACTGCTCAAGCTGTAATTTCCAACTCCCAACTTTTACCCCAGGCTGTTCTTTACCAAGGATCATGTGAGGTCTTCTTCTCTGTTTGAAGTCTAGAGGGACTTTCTTGCCTGACACGTCAGCTCGGTACAATCAGGGATATTTAATCAGTTCAACTGACTATGGTGTTCCGTGCTTTGCCATTATACAGATTAGTGTGACCGTGACTCTTGCTTTAACAAGAGTTAACCACAATGCTGATGATGCCCTGACAGATCTGTGCCAGGTTAAAATCATGTTGCAAAACTGTCAGGGTCAAGTGATCCATTTATTGTGACAACCGTCAAGGAAAGTTGTGTGGAGGCTTTGCATAGCAATTTAGCCAAGATGCAAGTAATAAAAGCATTGACTCAAAATGGCTGCCAAATTGAGGCTGGACAGTGGAATAACAGGCTAAATTCAGAAAAGAATACTACTATTTCTACTGTATATAGTACAGTAGATCTGATTAGTGTTGTCAAAAATAACGGTACTTCTGAAAGAAGTCAGTTTTAAAATAAGAGATGTAACGATACCAGTATTTCTACAGTATTGATAGCACAGTGCACTGACTTAATCTGATACCCGTAAACTGTCTGAATATTACACTGCTTGACTGGTGACTGCTTTTAAATGCTCAAACGCTTATTTGTGTGTGTGCTCTGTTACTCCTTTTACACTGAAATGCAAAATTAAATCTTTTTAATTAGTGATATATCCTAGTGTGATTATTAAACTGCTAAAGGCTGCAATCATAGTTTGCATTTGAGCTTTGTTGACTCCTAGTGGACCGACTCAAACATACACTTGAGGAAACTGAGCACCTTTTTGGTTTCTCTTTGTGCTGGTTCTGCCTAGCGGCTGGAGTTATATAATATAATTTCTTCGGGGCAGCTTGTGGATGAATCTGCTCGTTTTTGGTGCTTATTCCTTCTGTTGTCTGGGGTTGGTTTTGTTGAATATTTCTTGCAGGACTTTGGAGTGAGTTTGACTGCCCGAAAAACTGAACGGCCTGTTTTCTTTTTTGGGGGGACATGGGGTTTACTTTAGTGCTGGCTCAAGTAAGAGCAGGGGAGTCATTACACTGATAATTACATATCTATTATTATTTTATATATGTATATCTTATAAAAACTCTTGAAAACAAGAAACACCTTTTTCAGGACGTTGTATTTTTAAAGATAATTTTGTAAAAATCCAAATAACTTTACAGATCTTTATTGTAAAGGGTTTTAACAATGTTTTCCATGCTTGTTCAATGAAACAAACAATTAATCAACATGCACCTGTGGAACGGTCGTTAAGACACTAACAGCTTGCAGAAAGTAGGCATTTAAGGTCACAGTTATAAAAACTTAGGACACTAAAGAGACCTTTCTGCTGACTCTGGAAAAACACCAAAAGTAAGATGCCCAGGGTTCATGCTCATCTGCGTGAACGTGCCTTAGGCATGCTGCATGGAGGCATGAGGACTGCAGATGTGGCCAGGACAATAAATTGCAATGTCTGTACTGTGAGACAGTGTTACAAGGAGACAGGAAGGACAGCTGATCGTCCTTGCAGTGGCAGACCACGTGTTACAACACCTGCACAGGATCGGTACATCCGAATATCACACCTGCAGGACAGGTACAGGATGGCAACAACAACTGCCCGAGTTACACCAGGAACACACAATCCCTCCATCAGTGCTCAGACTGTCCACAATAGGCTGAGAGAGGCTGGACTGAGGGCTTGTAGGCCTGTTGTAAGGCAGGTCCTTACCACACATCACCAGCAACAACGATGACTATGGGCACAAACCCACCTTCACTGGGCCAGACAGGACTGGCAAAAAGTGCTCTTCACTGACGAGTCACGGTTTTTTCTCACCAGGGGTGATGGTCGGACTCCCGTTTATCGTCAAAGGAATGAACGTTACACCGAGGCCTGTACTCTGAATCAGGATCGATTTGGAGGTGGAGGGTCCATCATGGTCTGGAGCAGTGTGTCACAGCATCACCAGACTGAGCTTGTTGTCATTGCAGGGAAGACACCCTCCTTCCTCATGTGGTACCTTTCCTGCAAGTGACAAT
Source organism: Xyrauchen texanus (assembly GCF_025860055.1). NCBI lineage: Eukaryota > Metazoa > Chordata > Actinopteri > Cypriniformes > Catostomidae > Xyrauchen > Xyrauchen texanus. Next base: position 15,467,243 of record NC_068323.1, read on the forward strand.
GCCACCAGCCATACTGCTCGTTCTGTGTGGGATTTCTTGCAAGACAGGAATGTCAGTGTTCTGTCATGGCCAGAGAAGAGCTGGATCTCAATCCCATTGAGCATGTCTGGGACCTGTTGAATTGGAGGGTGGGGCTAGGGCTATTCCCCCCAGAAATGTCCAGGAACTTGCAAGACTGTTACTTTTGATTTTGACCCTCCCTTTGTTCAGGGACACATTATTCCATTTCTGTTAGTCACATGTCTGTGAAACTTGTTCAGTTTATGTCTAAGTTGTTGAATCTTTTTATTTTTATACAATTATTTAAACATGTTAAGTTTACTGAAAATACTGAGCAGTTGAAAGCAGTTGAAATGTTTCTTTTTTGCTGACTAATATATATATATATATATATATATATATATATATATATATATATATATATATATATATATATATATATACATATACATCTGCGTGTGTTCTCAGACTTTGGCTACAGGGATGTTTGTTGGGGGTCGGGTGGGGATTGGGAGGGGGAGGGGGGGAAGGGAAACAATGGGGTTTAATGGTTGACTCTGAATATGAATGTTTGATTTATGTGTCATGTTGAGAAGCAAACAATCAAAATGTTAATTTGAAAACAAATATATTACATCAGTAATAAAATGTAATATTCACTGTTGTAATTAATAATAATTATTATTATTAATAAATTATAATATTAGTAATAATAAAACTTAAGCAATATATCAGAAGCAAGAGTGCTGTTGTACTAAAGTTTTTATTTTATTTTAAATGCAATGGTATGTTGTAATTGTGCTTTATTACTTGTTAATTGTTTTTTTATTTATTATTAATTTGATTAGACACCATTTTTATTATGAAATTAAACTTTAAAACATGGAATTCTGGGGAAATTTTTTTTTGAAGGAAAAAGGATTTGAAAAAAATTATTGCAGTAGGGCCCTACTTAAAAACACTTAATTACTCAATCCATACTTAATTGAGAAACACGAAGGAAACATGTGTTTCTTTTCATTTATTCTTAGTATTGAAATTTAACTTTAAATGGGCTAAAGGAGTGTTTTCAGTAGCACATGACCATATTAGCATACTTTTGCTGTGGTATCGAAATTGGTATGGAGAACTGTGAAATTTCCCTGGTATCGGTACAGACTAAAGAAATGTTGGTATGACAGCACTTTGTCTGATATTTCTGAATAATGACCACACATCCAGCGATGACAGGCTAACTATACATGATCTTATGCTTCAATTACACCAAAAGAATTTTGTGCATGGAATATCTGGCTGAAAACCATATAACAGAGCAGTGGCGAGTTCTCAGGGCTAGCAAAGCCTTCTCTGCTGGCCTAACATGTCAAATAAATACATAATTTTTCACCTTTTTGCCTATTTATTTGCAATCGCTATCCAATCCTAATTCATCTAAAAACCAATAGCAAACAACAAATAGTTTTTCCAATCAGAATTTATTACCTGATCCTTACAAGTGAAACATAACGACTGGTTCACAAATTACATGCCCAAAGCTGAGTGCTTCCGAAGCAGTGTATGAGTCTGAGCTCCACCCTGTTAAGCCTTCAGAATTTCTACAGAATCCCTCAACAGTTCAAGTTAATAGGCATCTATAGTCAGATTGTCAGATTCATCAGCCAATCAGATTGATTTATTTGTTCTTGGTGGGGAAGTATTTCATTCTAAAACAGCCTAAGGAGCTGCAATAATGGCCTCTGAGAGGTTGTGACACTAGTCAGTTTTGGAAACCAGAATGTTTATTAATGAATATTTAGTCCAAGAAGCTCCATGCCACTGGCTCTTTGCTTTTACCCTTTCAGCTAAGGCCCTGCAATTCATTGTCGACTCTATTTTCTTTTTCTTCCGGATGTCTCTTTGCACCTGTTCACAAAATTCAAATAAAAGATGTGAATATTAGAGTGAGAGGCTGGGTGGGGTTGAGAAAGAGGAGATATAAAGGAAGAAAGGAATAGAGCCAAGTGTCATTCCCCCTCCTCCCGCCTTCCACCGTCAAATGGCCTTCCTCCTCTTGTTCTCCAGACTCTTTTCTTTGGCCTGCGAAGAGTAATTGTAGTGTGTGTGTGTGTGTGTGTGTGTGTGTGTGTGTGTGCTCCCTGCTAGGTTGGAACTGTGAGAGCCTAGGGATCTGGACAGCAGATTGAAATGCAGGGCTGCAGAGTGAAGCTCGTTAGAGACTCTAACAATGTGCTGTGTCTCCCATGAGCCGAAGGCCTAGGGGCTCCATTCTCCCCATGTTGCTGGGTCCAACCCCCCTACCTACATCCCCCCACTGCTTCAACAGAGTGACCCCTTTTACCCACAGCCACCCCCTACCAATAAGTTGATATTTGAGCTACATCTGTCCCCATCCTTCCAAGACAGGCTTAAAGCTCCATGTACTGTATTGTCATTTTCACAGTAATTCTTGGCCTGGTCAAGGGTTTTCATATGTTAATTCAGGTCAAGCATGCTCATAACACCCTATGACACTTTGCCAATGGTTAGTTGGGCGTATTTGGCAGTAAATGCGAAAACCGTCATAACCAAATGCTCCATGCTAATTGAAGTAATGGGGTTTTATGTAGTTTCACATTTGATCAATCATGCCCTTTTGGCCATTTCCCTTCCTTTGACTCAATAAAAGATGAGATTCCCATGAGAATTGAAAGAGCCCCTGCAATGTACAGTTGCTAACTGTAGGACCTTTGTCGGCAGAGGTGCATCAAGACAGATAGACGGAGGCCCAACTGTATGGCACACAGGCTTTTGTGTGCCTGTCTGTCTGCATTACCCTGAAGCCAAGCTCCTAATTGGAGGAGCAGACTGGATTCAGTTGGCTTGGTGGGGTCCCACCCTAATCAGGTCCTCTTTCTTGCACCCTCCTCTAATCCATGCTTAATTTTAAACAAATGTCTAAATTCTAGTCGTAAGCATCTAGTCCCCACCCCAGTCCCCCATTCTTAGTACACAGTGATATAGACATGCATCTGTCTGTAATGCTTTATCCCTTTACAATGGAGCCTATGTCATGGAACTACCCCAACCCCCATACCCTGTTATTCTATCATTGCCTTCTCTTGTTCTGGTTAGCTTGTCTTTCATCTGCGTCCATCATTTCTGCCTTGTGCACAGCAATCTCTGTCTTACACACAGACATGGCCCTTGATGCAATTAACTCCTCAAATCACGTTCGCACTGATCATTCCCATCATCGCTTGGCACTGATTTTTTTTAAGAATGCATAACTTCACAATTTTATGCTGAGATTCACTACTATCATTCACTGAAAAGATCTAAAGGTTCTTTCATTAGAAATTTAAAGGGATAGTTCACCCAAAAATGAAAATGTCATCATGTACTCACCCTTGTCATATCGTTCCAAACCTGTGACATTTTTTCAGTGAAATACTAAAGGAAATGTTTAGCCGAATGTTCACACTGCTTCCTTCCAGATAATGAAAGCATACAGTGACCAGGGTGTGTTGAGCTCCAAAATTGAAAACGAAGCACAAAAAAGTAGTCCATGTGACTCGAACACTTTATTTCAACTCTTCTGTAATCATGACAGAATTGTAATTCTTAAGTTTTTGTCCTGCATTACAAAAGTTCTATGACGCCAACCCTTTTTTTTTTTTTGTCCTGCAGGCACCTCTGCAGCCACCACCTGGGGCCTCGGCTTCAGCTGCAGCAGCTGCAGCAGCATCAGGGTCAACCCAACCTCTTAAACTCACCTACCCTGAGACCCTGGACCGCATAAAGGAGGAGTTCCAGTTCCTACAGACGCAGTATCACAGGTACAACCCTTGTGGAGTTGCATGCATTCACTGATATGTTGATTTTATCTAAATACGTTTTTCCCAAGTATGTTATTCAGTCGATCCATGGGAAGACTTCTTTGCTGAATTTCTCATGCAATGCATGTGTGTGAAGAGGTCTAGTAAGAAAGGTTAAAATGTCAGTGTTTATGACTTGGTTGGATCCCTGCTGGAAAATCCAGGTTATACCAGCTTAATATCGTCAATGGGGTTTTGGAACATGGTAGCAGATGTCTTGCTTGTCAAAGGTAGACTTCCAAGTTGATTGAGCCTAACCCCACAAGTTGATAATCTAACTGATCAACAGTTTAGCACCAGTCAGAAACCATGTAAAACCAGATACCATCAGAAGCTTTTTTGTTTTTTCTATTGGGAAGGGCATACAAATTTGTTAGAATTCAATAGAAATGCCTTGCTCTAGTTTCAGAGCAAAGAGGGCCCACTGCCTTTTCAAAACACACAATCCCACACATGCACCTTTGATTCAGTAGGTTGGTGTTTGATGTACACACTGAGTCTCAAGAATGTGGCCAGACCGGGTATGACCTGTGTGTGATTTCTGGTAAGTGCTGGCATCCTCTCCGTAGGCCATGCCCCCTCTGCACACCTGCACACCCCTCCTTATTCCTGGCATGCATTCACACGGCTCCAGCTTTGATTCCTCGTGCCAGAATCTACAAATCCACCCAGTCCTCGAATTCCTATTGTCAGGTCTCTTCTGTTTCCGTACTTAGTTCAGTCACATAAGCTCAGAAATCCACTTGCCAAACAGAGTTCAGCCCTTCTGAAGACTGACGGCCTTACACATCTATCTGCCTCTAGAGTCATCATATAATTTGCTCAAAATTATTCCCAGAAGCCAGCAGTGAACGGATATTATGTCTACCTTTCCAAATAAATGTAACTGACAATGCAGAACTCTTGTGGCTCTTTATCGATCTCCCAATCAAATTTTAAGTGCTGTTGGTTTTTGCGGTTAGATCGTGCTTGAAGATCTAATGAATCTGACTGAAGCCTGCTGCAAAGGGCAAAACACCTGCACTCTTGTTTTCATTAGGATGGAAGCCATTTCTTAGTTTTCAATTGTTTTGGATTGTGCCTGAGTGGTTAGAGCAGCTTTTGCTATGATTATGGATGGTGTCCACATGGTGCTTGGCCAGGTATCGAGGACTAAACATGAACTTTCAATTCACGCGAAATTGGGGTTAGACACTCAATCAATAGTATCATTCACCAAAAAAACAACTTGAATCGGCTGTTTGGGAGCATTTGAAGGACCGAGGGTTAGTGAAGATGATGGTAATACAGACCGTCAAAGAAGTCATATAAAGATGCACATCCTATAAAAGGGACAAGATGTTCCACTAGACATCAAACAATCAACTAGTGAGTTTTATATTTTTAGCTGTGGTACTTTTAGGAATCACAATACACATCTTTCTGCGTCTGGTATCACATAAGTGGTGTTATGCTTATGTTGGAGCTTATCTTTATTTTTTACCTTGTGTTTTACCACTGTATGGCTGTGCTTAGAGTCCATGTATCACTAAGTAACACATCCAATAACACATTTAAGTGTGATGTAATATTACTTTTTTTTTGTCTCAGTGCTGTTGAATAAGTCTTTGTAAAACCAGTTAACCGTGAATTAAAATTTTTAATTTTTAAAAAAATTCTTTCTTAGATGGTAATCTAACCATCAAAACTCACACCGTGGTATCCCTAGATACAATTAAAGCTCATATCAACTTGAATGGGAAAGACTGAATTCTCCAAAATGGTTGGTCAATATTACGAGCAAATAACATTTAACATCAGCGATTCAATTTTTACTATCTTCATAAATTCTTCTTCAGCTCAGATCATACTAAACAACTTGATTTCTTTTATGCTGGTAAAGCTAATGAGTATGCACATTCTCGATTAAAAACCGATGTGCTATGTAATTCTAAAAGGCGATTGGCTCTTTTAACTGTTAGTCAGGACTTACATTGCTAGAGCTGCTATATTCAGCATTACTATTTATCCCATTCAAAAGTATACCAGTGACCCGTCTTATTCCCTAGTCTCTGGTTAAGGTTCATACTTTGCTCAAGAAATTCTTGGCTACATTTGCAATTCATGAGATAATGTGTGATCCAGGCACCATTACGTGTGAAAAATATTAAAATGACATCATTGCTGAAAGTAATGCCGCTTTCAAGTCCTTCATTCTTAGGAGTTAGAAAATCATAATTTTTGGATTAAATAAAATTGATGTGTTTGGGAATTGCATATTTCCTGTTTACCTCCCAACAAACACAAGCTTTTAAGTTGTAGTGCAACAAAATGAAGAACAAATGATGTGCATCTATCTATTATCAGACTTGCGCTGACATAGCGAATCATGGAAAATGTAGTTTGGATGTATAAGCCTGTCTTTATGAATTATTAATTTATCGATTTAATGGGACATTTTATCACTGTTTTATCAGCAGTACACATATTGTGGATGAACTGTACAGTCAACATTCACAATTGCAACATGATCGATACAGCTTCCTCCATGATTCTTTAATTTAACTGTCTTGAGCTATTCTTTGTTAATTGCAACTTTGTGGGGGCATTCATGTATGCTTCTCACAAACATTCAACTATTTTGACATATCTTCAAGGCAGCATTTCAATTTGAATGTTGAAAATTCTGTAAGCCTAAGACAATGGGTGATTTTACAACTTTTTAATGCATTGCAAGCACTGTAATTAGCCCTTGTATGGCACTTTGTGTGGCCTAAAATAAAGTATCACACAGTGAAGTTTGAAATATCAAATCTCCTTTGGGTTCAACAATTAGATTACCATTGACCTTCAAGGTCTTTTAATTAAAGCGTTTCCCATAAGCATGCTTCTGCCATGGAGCTGGTAACACTCGAGTTAGAACAAGGCAGGCACACTGGGCACACCAGACAGGTGCAGATAGTTCTGAAATATACATGGTGTTGCTTAGATTTAGATTTTAGTTCTCTTAATTTGTGTCTGGAGGCTGGTTGGTGTTTGTTTAAAGGACAGGAAAGTCGGGGCTAAATGGATTTTGGCAAGATGAGCCTGGGAGAAGTGTGTTTGGGTGTGTGGCTGCTGGTCCGTGTGAGAAGCACACTTCGGTTGAGGTCAAGTCATAGGTTAAGGTCCGGCAGAAATATGAACTGTATAACAAAAAAGCCACTTTGTGGCGTTGGCATGCTGTGTTGATTGTAGTTACATTGTTTAATACTATAATAAAAAATGTAACGAGACTATTCTGCATTATTGCTAATAAAAAGTATAGACTTATTTCACTACACGCACACTGTCTAACTGACTGGCAGCTGCTTTCGAATGCTTATGCGCATTTATGCACATGATCTGTGAAGATCACTCGCACCTTGTGATAATGCACCAGGGTGCAAAAATGAAATTCTGGTCAAATTCACTTCTTGGCCAATATTAGGGTGGTTTTGATGCGATAAAATTTTTATATATCACAAAACATTTAATATATCGCAAAACATTTAATTCTTCTAATCACACATAGAACAGATGCTGTAAAGCCATTTGACCAAAACACCATTTGACCAGTTGAAACACCTGTACACCCACTTATTCATGCAATTATTTAATCAGCCAATCGTGTGGCAGCAGTAGAATGTGTAAAATCATACAGATATGGGTCAGGAGCTTCTGTTAATGTTCACATCAACTATCAGAATGGGGGAAAAAATTATCTCTGTGATTTCAACCATGGCATAAATTTTGATGTCAGACGGGCTGGTTTGAGTATTTCTGTAACTGCTGATCTCCTGGGATTTTCACACACAACATGTCTAGAATTTACTCTGAATGGTGGCAAAAACTTAAAAACATCCAGTGAACAGCAGATCTGTGGATGGAAATCCCTTGTTGTTGAGAGAGATCAACAGAGAATGGCCAGACTGGTTCAAACTGACAAAGTACGGTAACTCAGATAACCGCTCTGTACAATTTGTAGTGAGTATCTTAGCATGTTACAATGCACAACATGTTGAACCTTAAGGCGGATTGGCTACAACAGTAGAAGATAAAAGCAGAATTGTGGAAGATAAACAACGGATGACTGTTAACATGGCCTTAATTTATTTTATTTTTATGAAATGTATTTGACCGTTCAGGTGCGCATTAGTTTGAGAATGTTCAGCACACACACATATGCCGCCTGTCAATCAAACAAGGTGCAGCTGTTACTAGATTACGTGCTCTGAATTTTTTTCAAAAGCAGAATAAGAATATTAATGTTCTAATAAGTGACACAGGCCTAGGCTATCACAAATATAGCTGGTTATTTTCCATTATTGAAATTTTAATGAGTCCGCTTGTCTGGTCGGATAAATAAAATGCTCTTTCAATTGCATCTTCAAAAATCCACTTGTCGCAGACAAGCATTTTTGTTGAGCCCTGATTAAATATTGTACTACAATATTTATTGTAAACTTTGATTAATCTTTAACTCACAAAAACAAACTTTCTCTTCTTAATAGAGCTGCATATCGCTAAATTTATTCGTAATACATATTATGATTCACCATGTTGCGAGCCACCACGTTATATTCTAGCTGCAGCAAACGCGTGCGAGTGACGAGCGTCCCCGTGCCAGTGTGTGCAGCACAATAATCGTTTTATCTTGATTATTTTGTTTTTATAATCTTTTGAAGCCAGAATCGTAATTGAAAATAAAATTTGATTAATCGCCCAGCCCTACATTAAATAAAGTGTCCAATATCATGTTAGTTTTTGCTGTGGCATTGAAATTGTTATTGAGAAATGGTATCGACTGTAGAAATGTAGTTATAGTGACAACCCTAGTTGCTCGCATTGACACATGCTTTGCGTATTTCTCGGTGTGTGTTTGCGAGTGTTTAGATTTGGATTTTGTCTGTGTAAATGGCCTCTAATCAGCACACAGGAGGGGTTTAGACTGGAAGTTCTCATTACAGTGGCTCTTGTTTTGCCCAACCCCTTCCAATTACACACACACACACACACACACACACACACACACACACACACACAGACACGTGTACATACATATGCACACACACGCGTGTGCACACACCTCTGGGTAGACAACCAACCCACAGGCAGCCACACACACGCAAACATTGCACTAATACCCATGATCCCTTCTATGCGTCGAGACACTGTGGATATTTTAGTGGATTCTTGGCATCTTTATGAAGAAGCCTGGGGTTTGTGGTTTAGGTCTGGTGTGGTGAATACATATGTCTGAATGTGTGTGGCCCGGCATTCCCCCGTTTTAGAGTGCATGCACATGTGTTTGTGGTTGGTGGTTTGATTTGTAATCGAGCTTTAATGTTGGTGTGTGTCTGACTGTGTGTTTCGTCAGCAATGTTTGCTGCGTGTGTGTGTTAACTGACTAAGGAACTTTTTTTGCAAGATATGGAGTGGCCTTGTTTTATGGTGATGTTGTAATGTTTGGAATTGCATTTCTGCTGTAAGCCTATATAGTATGTCTAATGGGCACAGTGTGCAAATTATCTGTATGAATGGAATACCCGAATAACCTTCTATATTTTCCCAAATTTATAGCATGCAACTGGGCAGGGAATCATCAGGGACCTGGCGATAAAATATTATATTGATATCTGTGTAGAGAGATAATATTCAGATTTTTTTATATAAAGAGTTTTGTGAATTCAGAAGTGTGATAATTGAGTGTGCCTCTCTTTATCACTTGTTTGTTTCTCATTCATCTGTATTGGACTTCGGTGCTTTATGCAGTAATATTCTTAGCTTGTTTTGAGATAGGATTTTGGTCAAGTGAGTTTTGACCAATGTCATGGTACGCTAATCAAATGTTTCTGAAAATATGAATAAAATAACAAAAAATATGGGCCATTGTCAAATAAGGTTGCCCAAGATAACAATGAGACATTTGTGAAAATGTAATTTGTAGAAATGTAATCTTTGTATCCATGTTGGTTTCATATTTGCTATATTTTACAAACAATTCCTTCACAAAATGGACTGAATGACTTTAAAAAATGTCAAGTAGTGTAACCAAGTTAAAAGTATTAACATATTTAAGTGTATACAACTTAATCGTTAATTAAAAAAAAATCAAATGTGTTTTTCAAGGTAAAGAATATTTTCTACAATCATGAATTGTGAGTTTCTAATATTAAAGGAATATTCCGGGTTCAATACAAGTTAAGCTCAATCGACAGCAATCGTGGCATAATGTTGATTTGCCCCTCCTTTAAAAAAAAGCACAAATCTGGGTTACAGTGAGGCACTTGCAGTGGAAGTGAATGTGGCCAATACGTAAAAATGTAACTACATTTTCAAAAGTATAGCCACAAGACATAAACAATATAGTTTGTAAGTATATCATGTAAATAAACTGTTAAAAATTTGTCATAAATATGATTTTATTGTGATAACGTCACTTACTAGCCTTTACTGTGTGAAGTTGCAGCCAATTTTACAACTTTGTTGCCATGACGATATGATGTCCACACCCCTAAAACGACTTAAAACCTTACAGCTCAAATAATACATAGTAAGTCAAAAATACATGGGTTTAACAGAAGATTTAATGTAAGTGCTTTTATAAAATAATAAGCTTCACATTTCTGCCTTTATCCCTCCAAAAACTGGTCCCATTCACTTCCATTGTAAGTGCCTCATTGTAACCTACATTTTTGCTTATTTTAAAGAAATGGAGGGACAAATCAAAATAAGGTTTTGTGGTAATCAATACACAAATGCTGTTGATTGAGTTTAACTTGTATTGAACATGGAATATTGGTTTTAATTTTGGTTTTAATTTTCATAGTGTTAAAACAAAATCTTCCTTTCATAAAAATGTCAAAATATTTGCATATCGTCACAATGTATTACACAGTCATGAGGGTCTAAAGGGTGTCATGTGACAACATATTGCATACTATGAGACATATCTTTACAAAAATGCAAGCACTTTATTGTTTATACTGCGCAGTAAGTATTTCTTTTCAGTATTCCATTCCAAACATAGCTGGTGCCACAGATGCTAATTTGCCTTAAAGGCAAAATCTTCATCAATCCTTTCTCAGGCAGTAATGGGGTTTCATTTAGCTCTGAGGTGGACTATTTCGCTAACTAATCGCTCTCTCTCTCTCTCTGTGTGTGTGTGTGAGTGCATGTGCGTACTTTAAGCAGAGATGAAAAAGCACTAGGAGAACACAAGACACAAGGGCTTTTACTAATGAGGTGCACACATGGCAAATGAAAACCAGATCTGTGAGGAAGTGTCCCCACTTCTGCTAATTGGACTGATGCTCCTCGCCATCAGGATGAATATTTGCTTTTTAGTCAAATGTTTCACCCAGGCTCCTCCCTACTGTAAGATGATTATAAGTGCAGTTAGTCTGTGTGTACACATTGAAGTAATGGTGCTTTGCTGACAGAACTGTCATGGTTCAAGCAGCCTGCAGAATCAGTTGCCTGTTTTCAAGAAGATCTTACTGACTGTCAAAGGGTGAATCACCTTTTTTTCTTTCCCCTCATTTCTCTTACTAACTTCCTCTGGATTTGATTGAGCTACAGTAATTATTACTGACAATTATTGCATGGCAAATGCTCAATGTATCTCTCTCACACTTCCTATTTGCCTTTTATTCACACTATGCTTTTTAGGCAGCTAGCAACACGTACATGGTCATACTGCACCAGAATACATGTTTAAAGACCCATAAAAATGTATCATGGTAACCATAGTTTCCTGGCAAAATACAATAGGAACTACACTAACAAAGGTACCAAAATGTACCACGGTAAAGCCATGATATTATTCTTAAACATAAAGTACCCTGAAAATGTCATGGTTTATGAACCCTTAAACCATTTAGTACCATAGGATTCAATCCAATATACCGTTACTTTTTTGTAAGTGTACATGTATTTTTGTTACTAAAATTATAAAGAATTTGTCCTTTTCTAAAGAAAGTGGTTTTACTGTCCACTTGGCAAAAATTGAACATCAGATTGCTTTGAAAAGTAGCACAACTGTCAATAATAATAGTGTTGCTTGCCTTAGCAAACACTGCAACTTATTATGGCGTCTCAGATAGACAGCGTAAGGCTAGAAACATACTTTCCGCTAGTACGCGAATACAGACCAGAACGCTTGGCCAACGCTTTTCCAATGTGCAGTCCAGTTGAACATTTAAAATGCCCCTTCTTACGTAACTGTGGCGGTAGCAAAGCTAAGTACTCAAGGGGGTGAAAGTTACCTTAAATAGTTTGTGCAATAAAAAACACATTTGTCACTATTCAGGTAAGATGCAATATATATTATATATTGACTTTAACTTACTCAAACTATTGCTCCGCCACGACAATAGTTGTCTTGGAGACAACTCACTGTAGAAGCAGACATTTCACACCAATGTTCGCTGTAACGCCCTTTGTGGCAATGTTGAGTGCAGCGCGTACTTTCATTGCTATAAATTGCAGTCTGACACATTTTGGTATGCAACAAAGAACAAAACTGAGCGTGCGACTGTAGAACCGTGTGTTCATGTGCTTGCGTAGAGTATGTTTCTACCTTGGGGCCGCTCAATCAGAATGTATTCTAGCGTGTGGAAAAAAGCTAGATGCAGCACAATGAATGGAACAGAATGTAGTTGTCTGAAGCGCATCTTTTAAAAGCTGAAGTTATATTAACTAGACACGGTTTACATTTTGTTTTACTTGGGTGTGAGATGCTGAAAAAACATTGAGAAATGGTGCAAAGGCCAAAGATACCCATATTGCGCATATTTACGTAGAAAAACAAACACAAAACAGCACAGATGGGCACAAAAGCACTTTCGGTTAGAACAGCCTTTTGTTGTTGACAAGGTAACTTTGGTTATTTTGGTGAAGTTTTGTAAGGGAAGACAAAAATACAGTGTACAAATAAGTGGTTATTTGGTCTGAAAGTACCTCCCAGTTGCTGCTGTTTATTGCATGTCACCGGTTTTATTGCATGTCATTGGTGTCGTGCTTGAATATAACGGAGTTGACATTTTGAAGTTTAATTCCACATTAGGCTTGATTTACCTTTTGTTAATCCACTCCAGCCTCTTGGCACACTGAACTCTTTGAGCCCCATGCTGTGCGGGAGATTTAACAGAATTGAAATGATGTAAGCTTGGCCAGAAATTACAGCATATTTTTCCAATAAACAAGACAATATTTGGAGCTGTCGTGCTGTTTTCAAAATTTTCTCTACATATTTTGCACAAGGGAGCAATGTCTTCACTGCATCGCATAATTGAGGCCAGTGCATTCAGGCACAAATAGAATAAACAGCGACAGTCTCAGCGAAATGCCCATCAGTTCAGTTCTCGGAAATCCTGCGATGGGGGTGACTTTTGCAGAGGCAATTCCAGCATAATAAATTCGACCTGGGGAATGAATTTAATCCTCCCCAGCTCCCTTTCTCACTTCCCACAACACCCCACGGCCATAATTTTTTTTTCACCCCTCTGTGCTCTTCCTCGCAATGATAAATGAGTCAATTATCGACGGTTGTGCACAGTCAGTGAAGGAGAGCGGATGTGCTGTTATTACCTGTTGCGTCGTGGTAATGTTGCAGTATTAATCATATTCTAATTTTCCAAGGCCTCCCGCACTCTCGCATAAATCTGATGCCTGCAAACAAGTCAGTGTGTCGGAAGAGCTGAAGTACAGCCAGGGTGTGTGCATTTGTGTGTTTGTTCGTGTGTGCTCTTTGGACTATAGAGAATTGATTGTAGTGCAAAGTGATGGATGCAGTCTTAGTTTGTCTTTCTATAATTCTGTTTCGTCTGTCTGTCTCTCTACATATTTCTCTTTTTATTTGTCTTTACATATCTTGCTGTCTGTCTTTTCTATCGGTCTATCTTTATACATGCCTTTCTGTCTGTCTATCTTAAAACTTGACTTTGTTTGTCTTTCTATCTGTCTGTCTTTGTACATGTCTTTCTGTCCATCTTTCTGTCGGTCTATCTTTTAACTTTCTGTCTATCTTTATACATGTTTTTCTGTCTGTTTATATTTGAACTTGTCCTTCTGTCTGTTTCTATACAGATCTTTCTTTGTACATATCTTTCTGTCTGTCTTTCAACCTGTCTATCTTTTACCTTGTCTTTCTGTTTTTCTACAAGTCTTTCTGTCTGTCTCTGTCTTTGTACATGTCTTTTCTGTCTGTCTATCTTTACACATGTCTGTCTTTCTATCTGTCCATCTTTGTACATGCCTTTCTATCTGTATCTTTATTCATGCCTCTCTGTCGGTCTTTTAACCTGTCTATCTTTTAACTTGTCTTTCTGTCCATCTTTGTGCATGTCTTTCTGTCTGTCTATCTTTATACATGTATTTTAGGCTGTCTTTCCTGTCATCTTTCTGTCTTAGTGGATCTGTATATCTGTCTATCACATCACATGTTGCAGGGATAGCAGGTTGTCAAAGGCAAAGTATCACACATGTTGCGTAATAACTTTTCTTTGGAGCATTTCATTAAAATTCTTGAAACAAATAAAACTTGATACAGCAGGATTGAGAACACCAAAGCAATCAACAAAATCTCTCTATCCAAAAATCCAATAAAACCTCTCTTTCATCTGCAGTCTGAAGTTGGAGTGTGAAAAGCTGGCCACGGAGAAGACGGAAATACAGAGACATTATGTCATGGTAAGACACACACACACCATCTTTGTTTTGCGGACAAATCAGATGTCCTTCAAACGCGGCCCGTCCATCACAAAGTCGCTGCCATGAGCCTCAATGCCCACATTGGCAGCTATATGTTCCTGGCATGCTATTTGCTCTTGGCAGATGGCTTAACCCCCTTTTCTCTGTCCGTTTTCTCTCGCTCCCTTTTTTTCTTCTTGGCTCATCATTTTTTAGTGTAGTCGCCTAGCAACACCTTGAGCTCTTGGCAGGGCTTGTGAATACAACAGGCAGCTGTCAGGGTGGCTTCTTTTATTACCAGGGTCTTTCTATCCCTCTGTCTGTCTCTATCACTTTTACTCCTTTCTATCTGCCACTTCTCTCATTTTTACTTCTCTCTTTCCAACAATATTATGCTTTTTTTCCCCCCCAGCTCTGCCAGATCAGTATTTAGCATCCAGCTGACCAGATCAAAAAGGAATCGTTCATCCAAAAAGCTCATGCGCATGTTGTTCCAAACCTGTATGATTTTCTTACCTCCATGGAACACAAAAGCAGAATGTTTATGCTGCTCTTTTTCATAAAAATAAATGTAATTGTGACCCATGGGCTGACAAAAAGCACCATAAGTTATTCTGAACAATTTGAGTGCTATATTCCAAATTTTTTCTCAAACGATTAAATCTTGTGAAGAAAGGACTGAAGTGTATTTGAAAGCTACAATGGAGGGGAAAATGCTCAATGAGTAGCAACTTAAATTTTGGGCTGTTCCTTACACAAAGCTATCTTATGGTTAAGTCAATTAATAAAAATAATAATGGATTACTGCTACGGTACATCTAACATCTCCTTTTGTGTTACACAGAAGAAAAAAAGCTTGCCGGTTTGGAATGACTTGTGTTAGTAATGACGGAATATTTATTTGGGATTAACTATTGCTTTAAACATTGCATTCTTGATCCAAGATGCCCTTTGGTGTTGAATGAGAACCAAGGGCCGGATTCAAAAAAATGTTTTTAAGAAAGTTCTTAGGAATGTTCTCAGGAATTTCTTATAATTTATCCTAAGTTCGCAAATATTTTCTTAAGAACATCTTAATTTCTTTCTTAAGAATTAGATATCTAGATTGGATAATAGAATCTATAAACATTTTTTTTTTAAAGTAGCGAGCAATTCGCAATACTTTTTTTGAATGTGAAGTGCGTGAGATGTGTCAGTTTAATGACATTAACCATCATAGTAGAATTTACTTGCTGCTAACCATTTGATAACTTTTAATTTGTCATGGAGGAAAAGAAAACAAACAAAAACTTTAGCAGACAAGAGATTCTTGTTGAGGGAATTACTGCAAGCAAAACGTTCTCCTACCAAGTCCTTCTTGATGATAATAATATCACGTCAGAAAATAAAAGGTGGGTAAATGGGAAAAGGTGGCAGAGGCTGTCTGCACTGTGCCCAACTCCGATAGGGATGTGGATTGGGTGTGAAAAAGAAAGTCTCAGATTTCTACTGTTATAATTATGTTTCTATGAACTCTAAAGATCGTGGCGAGATAAGCATGACTGGTTACCACATTAATAATAAAATGTTCTTCAGAACATCCACTCCAAACCTACTCACACACAACTGCTCTTAAATCAGTGCTGGGGGAAATTTGCATCAGGAACCTTTCTTGCTAATGAAGGAAATAATGCAACTAATTACTTGATGCATTAAGAGGTGAGTTTGCACATATATATCTAATGATCTTTTTTTTTGTTTTCTGTTTCAGTACTATGAAATGTCATACGGCCTAAACATAGAGATGCATAAACAGGTAAGATTGCTGTTTGCCAATGTTAGAGGCCAACATTTTTGGGTTTAGCAATGAAAATTCATGTTCGATCTTGACTACAACACTGATAATGCTTAAAGGGATAGTTCACCCAAAAATGTACATTCTCTTATTTACTACTCTTCTGCTGAACACAAATTAAGATTTTTAGAAAAATATTTCTGCTCTGTTGGTCCATACAAGTGAATGGTGATCAGAATATTGAAGGTCCAAAAACACACAAAGGCAGGATAAAAGTAATCCATATGACTCCAGTGGTTAAATCCATATCTTCTGAAGTGAGGTGAAAGTGTGAGTGAGAAACAATCAATATTAAAGTCCTTTTTTACTGAAAATGTTCTACTGTGCCATGTACGGGCTAAGAGAAACTTAAATATGAAATTTCTTATACAAAAATGAATTTGCTTGGCCTCAGGAGGATAATGACCTATTAAAGCCAGATGGAAGATAATACAAAATAATAATAAAAAATACTCATAATTAAAAATTTCTTTAGATTTTTTCTACAAGTTATAAAAGAGCTCCATTTCTAAATTTTGAAAAATTTGAATTTGACCATTTTCCAGACATATGTCTGTATTTATAGGGATAATAAGCAAACGATCCTTAAAGTTGATGCATGTAGTTCTTTCAATGTTGAAATACTTTCTCCCATCCAAATTTAATACACAGAGACAACTATAAGTCATAAAGTGTTAAAAATAAGGCTCTGTACCACTTTTAATATTGCTCTGTTTGTTTGAGCATTCAAACCAGTCCAATATAGCAAAATTGCATTACCCAATGGCATGAGTTTGGGGCAGGACTCATGCCATTTTTTTTTCCCCCGACCAATGGAAAATGGGGAGAGTGTTTGGCCAATTTGTCAGGGCCGCAACCACCGAAGACACCCCCCACATGTTTTATTATAACCATTTATGTAAAATCAATCACATCCTTGCATTGCTGCAAGTTTAAGAATGCACGTTCTGTGGGAGGAGAAAAAAAGAAATGCAGGTTCAATGCTATGGTGTTATTTATCCTTATTAGTCATTTTTTCTCGAGACTTGTAGTTTTTTGGAGTTAAAAATTTAGATTGAATTATATACATCTTATATATTTTTATAGTTATGTTAATAGCCTGTTAAGTCTGGCCCATGACACTTGTTTTAAAGTTAATCTGCAAGCAAATTAATTAGATCGACAAATAACGTGTCTGCGGCACACATTACGTTTCTCCCTTGACACAAGCAAATGCACACGGTTGTCTAAAAGTAGCTCGTCGTGACTTTCTCGCTCCCCTTCCTCATAAATTGCTACTGCATCTGCATTTCTCGACCTTCCTCTCGCTGTCTCTTTCTCTCTTTCGTGCAGATGTCAGGTCAGTTTAAATTAGGTCAGTGCTCTCCGAGCGTCTGTTCTCTTCCTCTGTTTCAATTGCACCTCTTTTTGACATCCTCCACGAATTCCACATCTCTAATGTAGCCCTCACCCCCCTTCCTTTTTCTACATCTCCTGTCACTCTATAATTTCCTTAACTGCGCCTTTATTCTGGCCTCTCTCGTTCTCTCATTTTCTTTCTCTTTTGCTCTCTCTTTGTCACCCTCCCCTTTTCCCAGCCTCCCTCACTCTCTCCTCTAAAGATGTAATTTTGTTGTTGCCGTTCCCTAACAAGAAGTCATTGTGTTTCCTGGGGGAGGGCCATGATGGATGGATTTAGGAGAGGAGGGGCAGATGGAGGTTTCACACAGCCAGTAATTCACTTAAGGGAGATTTTGTAGCTTGTGACCACAACATAAATGGGACTCGCATATGCATGAGAACATACCAGTGTTTGTCCATACCTGGCGGCAAAATAAACAGCCAAGGGGAGGGTTGCAAGCATGCTAATAGCAAAAGGAGCACTTGTTTGTGTGGTTGGTAAATTATTACAATGGACCAGAAATTGATTGGTTGAGCATTGCAACCTCAGTGTCATAAGACAGAGAAGCTCAATGGGGCAGAACCGCTGACCTCCACACTGGGAACTCACCCAGGGCGGCAGTACTCCTCTCGGCTGGACCGGAGCAGCAGATGCTGGGCATGAATATTTCAGGCACTCACTCTCTGACTCCACAACAGTTAGCATGAGCCAGATGTGGGGGGCTAAAATATTTACTAGTTGTGTTCGTGTGAGGAGGCAGCAGGTTACACTCATGCAAAATCTTGATTCAATTGATGTAGTTTTATGGTTGTGGGACCATGTCTATGACTAAATAGGAAAATTGTACCTTTATCAAAAGGACACATCAGCAATATAGCCACATCCACACAAATACTAAGTTTATGTCTCTAATCCACACTAGAACAGTGTTTTCCTCAGCCGAAAACTGTGCATTTTGAAAACATTCTCCAATACCGCATACGTGGGAACAATATTATGCTATAAAACTGTTTTCTAATGAAAATGGATTAGTGTGGATGTGGTTTGTATCATATCTGCGGCCTTAAACTATATGTAACACAATAAACCTCAAGCGTTTATTGTTTGTCTCGATGCATATTGTAAGAAATGGCAAAAGCTGCCTGACTTTGTGAATTTCATGAGTGGAATGGCATTGAATCTTTGAAGGACAATTCAATAGTTGTTTTCAGGCAGTTGGTAGCAATTAAACAAGATCCTCCAGCATACCTAGTTTAATCAGCTTTATATGGCTGGGTAAAAGTATTGATGTTCGGTTTTATCACGATTTAGGACTGGGTGAAAATCTGATTTATTTGTGTGATATGTGACTATAATTTTTGCTATGTGACTAAACATTTGCCACTTAAGATTTCACAAAATCGAAATTGAAAGCTTGTAAAACTAAAGCAAATCAGATTGGCAAATCTGTATCGCTACCCAGCCCAAATCGCAGTCTTCATTTGAGCGATCTTTATATTGATTCTCAAAGTTCCAAGAGATATTTATTTATTTTTACTTTAACGTTTTCTTCAGTTTTGGTTGTGGATTTATTATGTCTGTTAAATTTCCATTGATCTGCACTGTAGGGGCCCTGTTAATATTTTTTAGTTTTTAGTAATATAACAAGTTAGAATGTTTTCTGAATGATTGACTGCATTAGCTGAGAATTTCTTTCATATGTAAGCAAAATGAACATTAGAACTGAAATGGACTCAAATGAATCAATCATATCAAAATCAGAATCTACTTGAGAGCTTGTGAATTAGAATAAAAAAAAATAATTAGCAAAATGTGCATCAGTACAGCAACAGTATTTCAGATGTTCCCGCCCCTAAATATCACATAAAAAAATGTAACTGTTGTTTGGTCGAATTACATGTCAATCAGATGACTCTTGTCCACAACATTTAATAAAACTTATTTATTTATTTTTTTTACATAAAATGTAATCCAAGCCTTATTTTATTGATCTTGTTTTCTTTTTGATTCTGTATCTCTCACTGTACTTTCACATTGCAGACTGAGATCGCCAAACGGCTGAACGTGATCTGTGCCCAGCTTATTCCATTCCTGTCACAGGAGGTGAGATGAAACGAACACACACACTTAGTCCCACAGATACACAGCATGAGACTCACACATGACGCATGCGTTCAGACAGTCTGTGATTGATGTAATTCTCTCAGTTGTGCCCACATGCACACACTGTATCGCTCTCTTTTTTGATCTCACACACATACGCATGCAATCACAATTTCCTCACATTCTCACATAGTCTTTCGTTTGGATGCCTCTGGGAAGTCAATTGTTATTCTTGTAAACCCACTTCCACAAAAACGCTTGCAGTTTGCCTTAAGCTTTTCCTGAAGAAAAAACTAATTTCTCCTCCTGTTTTAACTGTGTGTATTCATACAAAGTGCTGCTGTTTGTGTGCGCAAGAAGTGTCCACACTAGGCATGTAACGATACACAAATTTCACGATACGATACAATACAATGCATAGCCTCAAGAGACAACACAATATGAGCACATAAGTTTCACTTAAACTTATTCATGGATTCGACATAAATAAATAAATTAAATTAATTAATTTTAAATCAATGCCACAAAAGTGTCTAACATTAGCAACAAAAGCAGTGCTCTAAGAAACTTAAATATCAGCACTGTATTTATTTTGTTTGTTGAGAGAAACTAATATACGCTCATGTAATATATTTTCATGTTTTTGAGAAAACACGTTTTTTCATTTACATTTGTATAATTTTCACAATACGCTTAGTTTCAAAGCAGCTTTACAGAAAATCATGCCTTGTCTGATAACTCCCTGTGAACAAGCTGAAGTTAATGTAACAAGGAAAAAAACTCCTTTCAATGTTATTTAGTGGTGAATTTTTATTTTTAGAGGAACCTGGTTTTACAGTATATGTACATAATTCAATATTACTTAGCGGCTTGAGCAAAAACCGATCGGCACACATAATTTGTTTTGCCCTCTTCCCCATTTCACTTTGCATTTAAATTGTATTGCATTATTTACCAGCTTAGAACATGTGCACAAGTGTTCTCAATGCGGTTTATATTTTTGAAGACAAAAGTAGATAATTCTATGTCTCATGTAATCGTGGGTTTCTTACGATGTCAGTTTTTATGACTCATAACTTATGAGTAGGGATGCACCGATCAAATACCTAGATCAGTATCGACTCCAATACTGATGTTTTAAGACAGATCAGGTATCGGTCTGATGAGTCCAATCCAAATCCGATACTGTGTGTTAGTCATGTTCGTTAATGTCAAGCTCCAAAAATGACATAAAAACTTCTTTAAAGTTTCTTTAAATTTTCAGCCATCATGCGGTGCGCAATATTTGAGCGCTACTCAAGAACAGCATCTCAGATGTAGATGCTCAATAGTTCGGTTCACTTATTATATGTATTTAGAACGGCAGCGGAGGTGTATTTTAACAGAATTTGAATAAGTGAATTAAACTACTGTGTACTTGCCTACAGACAGACACTTTCAGGACTTCCAGAATGTCAAAATAAATGCCTGAGGGTTTTAAAGTTTTCTTAATAGTTTGTACATTTATAATGAAATAATGTGTAGTTAAAGGTTTGCGTTTCTTTACATATAATTAGCATCACTCAGTGATTTATAGATATTATAGGCTGATTGTGAAAAAAACAACACTGGTATTGGAATGGTATCAGCCGTTACTGAGATTTCAGATATCGGATCGAAAGAGAAAAAGTGGTATCGGTGAATCCCTACTTAAGAGCGTCTTGCTGTGCATGTCACGATCAGTGTTGTCTGGAAGAGGCTGTTAAACTTACTGCTGCCGTTTCTGCCTCACAAATCTACCGATTTGCGAGTTAATGTCAGCGTAAATTACTTCATAAGTAATTACTCTTACGGGAAGAGACCATTCTGCAGCTCTCAATATTGGTTTTAATTACACTATATTGTGTTAATGTATCGTACGATACATATGGTATTGTATAGTGAGCATCGTATTGTATGATACAATACTTTTTCACACCCCTATTACACACTACAGAAAACGCTATGCTATGAATAGAAATTGTACACTACACAAAGCCACACTATGGTGTGCATCTGCCTTTTTTTGTTGTTTGGTGTTTGTTTTTCGTTGACGGACATTTTTCCTCTTCGACCTCCGTCCGCAGCATCAGCAGCAGGTGGTCCAGGCCATGGAACGTGCCAAACAGGTGACTATGGGGGAGTTGAATGCGTCGATAGGGGTACGTGGACTCCCCCCTCTGCCTCTCACAGTGTGTACTTCCATCTTTTCATCCTTTTTATTTAACATGATCCTTTTTGAGTTTTCATTGCAATTTTGTGTTTTTTATTTGGGGTTTTTAAGGATTAGTTTCTCATTTTGGGGTTATTTGAAAAAGTTTGCATTAACATTTTGTTGTTAACTGCGTTATGTTATTAAGGCATCAAATCGTATCTTTTATGAGTGTTTGTTGTGTAACTTTACACAGAAAAGATTAGTAAGTGACTATCACACTAAAATAATTTTTACACGCACTGTTTAAGCCTTGTGGCTATACGTTTGAAAAAGTATTTTAACATTTACGGATTGACCTCCCATTTACTTCCATTGAAAGTGCCTCACTGTAAGAGATTTCTGCTTTTTTTTTTTGTAAAGAAAAGGATGGACGGTCAAAATTTTTTGTGGTAATCAATATTATGCCGCATTTGCTTTCGATTGAACCTAGAATATCCAATGTTTCGATCTTTAAAGGCAGAAATGTGATGCTTAGTTTTATAAAAGCACTTAGCCTACATGGATTTTATTGTTAAATCTTGTGTGTTTGTGCTGTAAAGATTTTTAAATTATCGTTTTAACACTCGTTTTAGAGTTTACGTTTATAGCGTTATGTCTTTGAAGTTGTACAATTGGATATAATTTTACACAGAAAAGGTTAAGCAATTTTATCACACTAAAATCATGTGAATGTGCATGTTTTTTATGTCTTGTGGCTATACTTTTGAAACAGTTAAGGAAGTAAAAGGAGGCAATTCGTAAGCATTAAAATACTCACTAAGTGCGTCACTGTAACCCAGATTTTTGCTCATTTCAAAGAAAAATCTAAAAGTATTTTTGTGGTAATCAACATTATCCCACCAAAGCTGTCGATTGAGTTTAACTTGTATTGAACCTGGCTAAAATCATGTCTTTTTAAAATATCATATAAACTATTTAGTCCAGTTGAAATGTTAGTGGTCCAGACTAACAGATCTAGATAATGTGATTGTTGCTCGGCTCGTCCAGCATGAATATACGTTAATAGGACCACAATTGGCCTTGACGTTGTGCACGTGCTCAGTCACAACCTGCATTTAACACTTCCTCGTTTGATGTTCTTCCTACCCAAAAACACACTGTAGCTCGATTATAACTGTACATGTATTTCCGCTATACCAAAATTGCTACAAGTCACCATCAGTGTGAACGTCTGGAATGTCTGTTGCTGTAGACAGCCAGTAGATATGGTAGTTTTTCTTTCGAATCATATATGATTTTTCACATTTGATTTGCCCTATTTTGACTCACTTTGTTTTTTGGGGATTTTGAATTCTTCCATTAATCTCAGACCTGTTCATCATCAGCATCAGTTTATATTATTTTGGAATTCATTTGTGAATGCTGCAGCAGTTCTGTTCTCCAAACTCAGGCATTAGAGAGGTCGGCACCAGTGTCAAGGGCTCCCTCTCTCCCAGGACACTGGGAACGGGTCATAAATGCATTCCCTTTAAAACAGCCTCTTTGGCTGTGGTGCAGATCCAAGTCTTAACAGTGTTGGTGTTTTTTCTCTCTCTCTATTTCTCTATCTCCCCTGCTCATCTCTCTTTCCCCCTCCTCATGCTCTTTTCATTTCCTCTGGTGATCTGTTCGTTCACTCCACTTCCATCTCTCTTTAATCTCCCACACTTCATCTTTCTCTCTCTCTCTCTCTCTCTCTCTCTGACCTCTCTTAACCTTCATCCCTCCATCCTCCTCTTCCTCTCCTTCCCTCTAGCAACAGCTGCAGGCCCAGCATCTTTCCCAGCATGCCGCCCAGGGGCTGCCCATGGGCCCTCACCCCTCCGGACTGTCTCACCCTGGCCTGGCTCTAGGGAGTGGCTCTGGGCTGCTGGCCCTTTCTGGGGCCCTTGGGGCCCAGCTGGCCTCTAAAGATGAGCGAGCCCATTTGGAGGCTGTGGCGGCGGCTGCCGCTGCTGAACACCACAGAGGTACAACAAATAAAATCATGCTAAAGTTACAAGCTATGTACAGCAGATCATGAATTACATGGGTGTAAAGATACTGTAAGTTTCCAAACTGTTGAAAATGCATTTACAATTCTAAAACATTTAACTGGCATCTGTATGCTTAAAGGGATAGTTCACGCAAAAATAATAATTCTCTCATAATTTACTCACCCTTAAGCAGTCACAAACTTGTATTACTTTCTTCTGTGGAATTCAAACAAAGATATTTTGAATGATGTTTGAGGTGTTTTTGGCAAGGTCAATGGGGTCCAAAACGTTTAAGCTCCCAACAGGACATAAAAGAAGCACATGGAAGGGTAATCAAGCCTCAATACATGATCATGCATAGAAGATGGCAGATGTCAAGATTTCTAGTGGAAAAGATGTTACATTTTGTCCAAAACATATTATACCACTTCAGAAGACATGAAGTTAAACCAGTATATTATAAGTACATTATCTTTATTCTGCCTTAAATGTCCTTTTTGGAGCTTGAAAGTGTTTGACACCATTGGCTTGCCTTGTAAGGACAAAAACACCTCATATCTCCATCAAAATATCTTTGTGTTTTGCTGAAGAAAGTGTCATTTGAGTTTGAGATGGCGTGAGGGTGAGCAAATGATGAAAGAATGATCATTTTTGGGTGAACAATTCCTTTTAAGATAACTGTCCAAACTGTGCGAATATGCATTTACAAATGGTTCTGGAACAACATTCCATCATGGTTTTAGGGATAGTGTCAGTCTTTGGGCTGGGGTTTGAGGCTTGAACAAAATTATCAACGAAACTATTCTTTGGTTTAATATTAAAATATTCTGCATGTAATTCATCCCACTGTGTTGGTGCTACAGACATGAATGGTTCGTCAAATCATGCAGCATGTCGAGGAGAGGTGTGCTATTTTATTAGGCAATCAGACATATGATTTTTTGCCTGGGGAATCAGAATATTTACATTTATATATTTTGGCATACGCTTTTATCCAAAGCAACTTGCAGTGCATTCAGTGTATACATTCTGTCAGTTTTTTTATTCCCTGGGAATCAAACCCATGATTTTGGCATTGCTAACACCATGTTGAACATGGAGAATATCATAGTCCATATCTTATCAGAGAGAGGGGGTGGGCTGTTTCGACGGCCCAATAAGCAACCACCCAAAAATAATGCATTAATTGATTAAACATGAAATTGAAAGGATGAGGACTTAAGAAATGCAGTTTTGTTATTATTAGTTGGTGGGCTATTTCAAAGGTTTGTTTTGTCTGACAGAGATAGTCACATTGTTTGTTTTTTGGTTTGTTTTGACTGGACGCGGGGACGTTTACCTGCCCTTCACATGATCCCCACAGACCGTGAACCTGGACCAGTGAGTATCTGTCCATTTTATTTCCCCCCTCTTTTTTAGTTCAGTTCTCTGAGTGCAGACTGCCATGCATTATGTGTCTCTATTGCCTGTGGGTCCAGCAGTTATAGAGCTGATTTGATTGATCCCTCATCTCCTACATCATTATCTCCTCTTCTCTCTCTCTCTCTCTCTCTCTCTCTCTCTCTCTCTCTCTCTCACTCACTCGCACACACATCCAACCCATCCTCTCTGTCTCTCACTTCCCTATTCTCTCTTTCACCCTGTTCCACTCTCATTTTCTCATCTCTTCTTTTCTCACTCTCCCAGAGTTCCCTCTCAAATGGAGACAAAGGCAGGCCTTCAGACTACCTCAGCAATGGCAAAAAGAGAAAAGCAGATGAGAAGGAGTTTATGACAGACTACGTAAGTGCTTTTTCAATATTAAAAAACTTATGTTGTCTTTTATGACTCATTCATTTTATCTTATTTGATTTAAGCATGTGTAGGAAATAAAGGATCCATTTACCTCAAGTATTTTCTCTTTCAGGGCAGTGACGCAGAGAAGAGCGATGATAATTTGGTTGTCGACGAGGTTGGTTTCCTTTAAAGAACTGCTAACAAATAAAAACGATGGTAGTCATCAGAGCATCATGATTTCAAAATGTCAAATGTAAGAATTCTTTAAATTCAGAAGTTGGAATTTAAATTGAATTGGCCACACCCCACAGAATGTTGAATTGGAATTTGAAATAAAGTGAATTGAAATAAAATGGAATTATTAAGAGTTATGGTTCAAAGAAATTCAACAGTCACAAAGTTTAACAAAATAAATAATTACATCATGAATTTTGACCAATTATGCCTATTTGTTTCCTGATATAGAGAAAACATAATTTCTGGATTGATTAGACATTTTGTTCAAATTCAAAATAATCTGTTTTAATGGCAAGATTACTGTTTTTACTAAGTTTGTCACAAAAGATCACAAAATGTCCACCACATTGTTTTTAGATAACTCCTACAAATATAAATATTCACATAAAAATTTGGGGTAATTTAGAATATTCTGGGAGTGTTTTTTCACTGTGGTTCTTAAAATCAAATAATTTATTAAATGTACTGGTAAAACTTTACAGTTAGATTGTATTCATTAATATTAGTTAACAAGGAACAACACTGTGACTGCATTAATTTTGGATAATTGTTAATGTGTAGATCCTCTAATACAGCTTTTAATGTAAAAATGTGTTTGTTAACATTAGTTAATGCAATACGAGTAGTTTGATAAAAGTCATTGTTAGTCATGATACAGAATAGATGAAGGTTAACAAATAGATGATTTTATTTTTTAATATTTAATGTTTCTGGAAACACCCCAAATTTTGTCTGTATGATAACTTGGCATGTTGTTTCCCATTAATCCATCCTGTTTCATGTATTTTTTTTACATACAGGACCCTTCCTCTCCACGTAGTGTACAGTCGTACTCCTCTAGAGAGAATGGATTGGATAAACTCCCACCCTCCCGTAAGGAGCCTCTGCCCCAGGCCAGTCCGACCTCGCTGGCTTCCTCCAGCAGCGCTGCTTCTCCCTCACGCAGCAAGGAGCCTCCTCCGGTATAAATATATATTTCACCCACACAAATGTACATTTGACGTAATGCAAAAGCATCTCATAAAAAAACAAAAACAAAAAAGTTCTACACCCCCTTAAACACACATACTTTGAAGGCCATACAATAGACATCTATTATTGTTATACAAAATCTAAAATTAATTACTATAGACTGAACTTTTTAATTATATGAAAATTATTTTATATTTAGTATGAATAAAAATATTTTTTTATTCCAATGAAGATGTCTCTGAATGTCCCCAAAGGACAGTTATGGTACATTTAGCTCACTTCTGGGGGTAAAAACAAACATATATACATACACACACACTTTTCTGCAGTATCCCTCATTTTTGCTGTCAATTACTTAGAAACACATTGACAGACAATTCCAGCTTAAGTTTCACATCCTCTGCGTCTTTCTCTGCATTTTCCAACTTTTTAATTGACTATATATCTTCCATGAATAATTAATGTGTGTAAATGCATTTCCTAACCTCTAAGAGAGAGAAGTCCAGCACTCCAGGCATGAAGCCTGGCACGCCCATGTCCCAGGAGTCATCTACACCAGGTCCCAGTGTCCCTCCGCAGTTTCGCCCTGTCCCTGGCAAACCCAGTGTTGACCCTCTTGGTAAGTCTTGCTAATCCTAATAATCAAAGTCTCTTCTGGTTGACAGAATTTGTAGAGTGTTTAATGCAGCCAGGTTTGAATGTCTTATTAAAGGTGTTGTGAGCTAGTCAGCCAGCAGAGGGCAGTATTGGTTCTCCTTATTGTGAGCGAATGTCTTGTTTAATTGAGCTTATGTTATTGAGCGCAGTTTCAATGCAGTTGTTTTATCATTCTTAGAATGACATAACAGTTAACTGCTCAATGCAATTTTACATCTTTAACAATTTACATATATTGAGAATGCTGAAGTATTGGGAGACAAATCCTCTAATTCTGTTTCTGTCACCATTTCTGGCTTTATTAGCATTAGGCTTAAGGAACCCATTGGTAGTGCAGGGCGCGTACCCCCCTGGAGCATTCGGTCTGCCTCCGCCCGGGGTTAATGGGGAGTTGGCTGGAGCCGCGGGATACGGTGCTGGTCTCCACCTTGTCTCACCACAGATGAATGGCTCCGTCGCTGCTGCTGCTGCCGCTGCAGCCGCCGCAGCTGGATATGGACGCTCACCTGTGGTAAGGGAAATGCAGATTAACGTTTTCCAATATCACAGAAATTATGGTATTCCGGATAATCAATTCTCTTACTTTCCAAGGTGGGCTACGAGTCTCCTCATCCCCATATGAGAGTCCCAGGTTTACCTGCGAGTCTGCAGTCAGCTGCATCTGGAAAACCGTATGTGTCTTTCACACTCTGGCTTACATTTAGGATTGTTGTCCCTTTGGTTTGACTACTAAAACATGTCATGCACAGAACAGCACTTACATCAGTTTGCTGCAGATGTATTGCAAGAAAAAGAATGAAGCAGTTCTCCAAACCCAATTTTAGTGGAAAGAAGCAGCTCATTAAATTAACAAATTATACTCAATCAATAGCGTATACTTTTGCAAATTAGGTGAAATAGCTTTGATACCTCTTGCAAACTGTAATTGGAGTTCATGAGGGCGTTTACATGCATGATTTTTCACCAATTTTGCTTAATGATAATGTGTCTGGTCATATAAACATCTTCAGTGGCTTTCCTTTATCAGCGTAAGGTCTTAAAGGGTTTAACAAATTGGCACACGTAGATTGCATGTTAACACACTCATCAGTTTACCCAACATGTGCAAGTGTGCTTGTCCCTGTTTACGTTTTGACGTCAAAAGCAGAGAGTAATCTGCTAATTTAAAATCTCATGTACAAAACGTTTTCTTGCGTTGTCTGATTTTGTGAATAAACTGTTGTAAACATACTCCATGTGTACTGTACCCCAGATATCTGTTTTCAAGAGGCTGTGCTTTAGTGATTTTTATAATGAATAAGGGCATGTCCAATGTTTAATAAACAAAACAATTTATAAAATGATAAAGTCTGGCCGCAAATATTTGCCAGATGTTTTCAGCTCTTCACCGGTAGTGGTGAACCTGCAGCAAACCTTTGGCAACAATGGAACAATTTGTCACAAGTTTGCCGCAAAGCTCATTAGCATGTGAAAATGACACTATGTAACTTTTTTTTTTTTTTTGGTTCCTGGATAGTGTTATTTCCTAATTGCTTATGCCTCAAAAGTATAGAAAATGGCTATTATTCCCCACAAACATGTGACCAGGACAGTGATATTTTGAAATGTACATGGGCGAATGTGTCTTTTTGTTCACAAAGTCAGAAAAAACAACATATGAATCCAAATTAACATGTATTTATACAAAGGTAATACAAAAATTACTACAAAAGATTTAGAAGGGAGCAGTGTTTCCAGATTTACGATTATACTGTAAATCACTTACACAAATCAGTCCCCAAATGTAGTCTCCCATCATGTTCTCATTATACTGTAAGTAAGTAAAATGTATTTATATAGCACTTTTCACAGATAAACATCACAAAGTGCTTCACAGTAAAATGTAATACAAAAACAAATTAAATACATTCCCCAAAATACAAACAACAAACACTACAAACAACCATAAAAAAAACCCTCGACTAACCAAAAGCCTGCTTGAAGAGCAAAGTCTTCAGTTGTTTTTTAAAATAATCAACTGAGTTTGCGCAACGTAAAACAAGAGGCAAAGCATTCCACAGCCTGGGAGCGACTGCCTGGAATGACTGGTCCCCTCTAGTTTTAAAATGGGTACGGGGAACAACTAATAGCATCTGATCTAAAGACCTGAGACTCCGGGTAGGAGTGTGCGGCTGTATCAGGTCAGTGATGTAGGTAGGGACTTGGCCATGCAAGGCTCTAAAAGTAAGAACTAGAATTTTAAAATGAATTCTATACTGGACTGGTAACCAGTGAAGTGAAGCTAAAACAGGTGATGTGTTCTCTTCTCTTAACGCTGGGTTAAAAGCCTTGCAGCAGAGTTCTGAACAACCTGGAGGCTGATGAAGCTCCTTCTTACTCAAACACGTAAAAAGACTGTTACAATAGTCTAAACGGGAGGAGATGAATGCATGAATAATCATCTCTAACTCACCTTTAGTCACAGATGATCTTAATTTTGAAATGTTCCTCAATTGAAAAAAGCAGTTTCTAACTAATTGTTTCGAATGAAGCTCCAAGGACATAGCTGATTCAAAGACAACACCTAAGCTCCTGAGGCTCGGATGGACAGACGGGCCTAAGTCGCCAATATGTTGTATTATCTTTGGGATTTTACTTTCAGGGGCTGATAATTAGTGTTTCTGTTTTGTCAGAATTGAGAAGCAAAAAGTTCTCACATAACCACTTTTTAATACTAGACAGACAGTTAATTAAAGAGGACAATTTAAACAACTCAGTTTCCTTAAAGGAGCAATACAGTTGGATGTCATCCGCATACAAGTGATAAGATATGTCGCTAAACTGACTAATAACCTTACCAAGAGGAAATATATACAAGAGGAACAAAATAGGACCCAAGACAGAACCCTGCGGTACCCCACACGACAACTCTGCAGTTTCAGACACAATCTGATTCAAATTCACACTAAAGCTTCTACCTGACAGGTAGGATGAAAACCATTTTAAAACTGATCCCGACATGCCAACCAAATCACGAAGTCTATTTAACATAACATTATGATCAATTGTGTCAAAAGCTGCTGAGAGGTCCAATAAGATCAACACTGTATATTTTTTAGAGTCAGCTGACATCATAATTTCACTTGAAACTTTAAGTAACGCCGTTTCTGTGGAATGTTTTTTGCGAAAACCAGACTGGAATTTGTCAAATAACTCATTATTCTCTAGGAAAAGGGTGAGTTTTTCAGCTACAACTTTTTCTAGAATTTTTGACATGAAAGGAAGCTTCGAAATTGGTCTATAGTTTTCCGGTTGTAGCGGATCCAGATTCGTTTTTTTAAGTACAGGCTTAACAACCGCATGTTTAAAAAAAGCAGGAACAACACCATTTAAGAGTGAGGAGTTAAGCATCTCAACAATACAGGGGCCAATGTAGTCAAAAACTTGTACAAATAGCACAGTAGGAACAACATCCATAGGACAAAATGATGGTTTCATAGAATGTAACCGAGAGGTAATGTCAAGTAACGTCACAGGTGTAAGAGTGGACCAACAATGCGGGGGGGACATGTCACAGGCAAAGCTCTGAGCCAATGGTGGTTCAATGTTAGCCCTAACGTCTCTGATCTTATTAACAAAAAAGTTGAGGAATTCATTACAGTCAGATCTAGATAACACTGTTGTTTGAGAGCTAGTTGGAGAAACTATTGTATTAATGGTGTCGAATAAGATTTTAGGATTGTGCTTATTCGAGGAAATAAGTTGAGAAAAAAAGCACATTCTCGCCTTTTTCAACATCTCATTCAAGGTGACCATTAGATCTTTAAGATGGAGCCTGTGAACCTCGAGTTTAGAAGACTTCCAAAGACGCTCTACTTTTCTACAATTTCTCCTAAAACTTAAGATAGCTTCATCAATCCATGGACAGGTTTTATTGTGGGAGACAGGCTCAATTTAATTGGTGCTACTTTATCTAGAATCGATAAGCACTGACCATTAAAAGATAAAATAAATTCATCAACATCAGTACATCCTTTCAGAGAACATGGGTCAAACAAGGCAGAGAACCTCTCTGCAGTGTCTTGATTAATAATCCGCCTTTGTGTCATAATGCTATGGGGCGGAGGATCTTGAGGAAAGTTAATATTAAAAAACACACAGCTATGATCACTCACATGTACATCTTCCACATGTGTATTTACAATATCTAGACCAAGAGAAAAAACAAGGTCCAGGGTGTGACCCTTAATGTGTGTGGGTCCAGTAACGTGCTGAATGAAATTAAAAGAGTCTGTAATAGAAAGGAGATTAGCAGCTGTATTGCATGTAAAATCATCAATATGCAAGTTAAAGTCCCCAAAATTAAAACCCTCTCAAGTTTGATGATAGATGATACTGTCCTTGGTAGCGCCGTTCAAAGTCCAGTATATCCTGATGAGTACGCTCCCATGTTCTACTTGAATTTAAGATGAGCATAAAGGATATGGACTTTGTGGGATTTCAGAGGTGGAGCTGAGGAGAGAAACCCATAGTACCCCAACCAAAAAGACCTCAACGACTTTATTAGTTATCTTGTTCTCACAAAGTCCAATGCCGAGCTTTTGACATCTAGGCTCAAGCAGTGGAACTTGTTGAATGAAAGTAAGCAAGTCGCAGATCAGAGGAAGCATCACCAACCTTTTTCCACCTTCACCCATCAAGATAGACTCTGCTTCTGCCACAATGTGACCAGTCTGTTCGAGGGAATCGGAATCGCCTGTAACCAGAATGAGTGGCGCCTCTTCATTGACAGCTCATCC
The DNA here is from genome assembly GCF_025860055.1 of Xyrauchen texanus. Taxonomy (NCBI): domain Eukaryota; kingdom Metazoa; phylum Chordata; class Actinopteri; order Cypriniformes; family Catostomidae; genus Xyrauchen; species Xyrauchen texanus. The sequence continues at coordinate 15,499,715 of NC_068323.1, forward strand.
AGGAGCCTCAAAGCCGTGCTGCTCCATAATGGTAACCATCTTTTCCCCTGGCTCACTCAGTGCACCTCAAAGAGGATTACAACCACATCAAGACCTTGCTTGACGTCTTGAAGTATGATGAGTATGGCTGGAGGACATAGGAGACTTAAAAATGGTGGCAATCCTGATTTGTCTCCAAGGCGGTTTAACCAAGTTTCCCTGCTATCTTTGCCTTTGGGACAGCAGGGACACCAAGGCGCACTACCACAAGCAGGACTTGCCACAGCGGACCGAGTTCTCTGTGGCGAGGAATAACATCAAGTGGGAGCCACTGGTTGATCCCCGGAAGGTGGATAAGGAGTCGGCAGCCTTCAAGACTTCTTCCCTTAACTGTCTGAGGCAAAGGTCAAAGCCAGTGTCTTTGTCAGACCACAGATAAAGAAGATCCTGGAGTGCAATGAATTCCCCAAGAAGCTCACTAGTAAGGAGAACGCGGCTTGGAACAGCTTTGTTGCAGTGGTTCGGGGGTTCCTGGGCAATCACAAGGCCGAAAACTATATGGTTGAGACTCTGAGGGACATCCTACAGCCCATTGTGGGCTCCATATCAGTGATGCTCATCTTGATAAATTCAAGGAGAACACGCTTCCTTCGGGATATACCGGACTTTGAATGCCGCAACCAAGGACAGTGTAACGAGAACATGATGGAAGACTACATTTGGGGGCTGATTCGTGAAAGTGATTTACAGTATAATCGAAAATCTCGATTATACTAAAGTCATTTTTGTATTACTTTAGTATAAATACATGTTCATTTGGATTCATACGTTGTTTTTCGGACTTTATGTGAACGAAAAGACACAAATTCCCACATTTTCTAATTGAAAATGGGTAAATTTCTAAATATCACTGTCCTGGTCACAAAAGCAAAGTTTGTGGGGAATAATTTTCTATACTTTTGAGGCACTTATTACAAAAATTGTGTTACATAGTGTGATCAGTGGCAAATTTGTGGCTTATTAAAACTATCAGAAGAGCGGTGGCAAAATTAGCTCACTCAGCAGCTGTATTAGAAACCTCAACACATCTTTGGTATCTTATTCTTAAAACCTATTTCCAGGGTAAAATAATACAAAGTATAATGTTATAAATTTACACTTAATAAAAAACAATTCCAAATATAAAGAGTTTACTAGATTTACGATACAAAGGCGGAAACACGTCATAAAAAAAATATTGAAATATGAATTTTATAAAACATACCACACAGACCAAACAAACCAAAAATCTGATGTCAGGCGTATTTCAGTCCCTCGACTGTTACATAATGGATCTCAGTTTCTCACTGGAACTTGTTCTTTAACTCTCTCTCCTAGTGCATATTCGTTCCATGTGAGTGCAGATGGTCAAATGCAGCCGGTGCCCTTCCCTCCTGATGCCCTCCTCGGCCCCGGCATCCCGCGGCACGCCCGTCAGATCCACACCCTCAGTCATGGAGAGGTGGTATGTGCGGTCACCATCAGCACCTCCACACGTCACGTCTACACCGGTGGGAAAGGCTGCGTTAAAGTGTGGGACATCAGCCAACCGGGGAGCAAAAGCCCAATGGCCCAACTCGACTGTTTGGTAAGTGAAGCATTTCTGAACTGAATCGATGAAGGCATGTCATGAATAACAAACCCTAGTTCATAAAATTATTTGTAAATGACAAAAATATATTCCCTTCTACTTCACTCAGAATAGAGACAACTACATCCGCTCATGTAAGCTCCTCCCAGATGGGCGGACCTTGATAGTTGGAGGTGAAGCCAGCACACTGTCAATCTGGGACTTGGCCACACCCACACCACGCATCAAGGCTGAATTAACTTCCTCTGCTCCGGCCTGCTATGCTTTGGCCATCAGTCCAGACAACAAGGTCTGTTTCTCCTGCTGTAGTGATGGAAACATTGTGGTCTGGGATCTGCACAACCAAACACTTGTCAGGTATCTAAAGGTTGATGTTGATGAGCTAGATAATGTGTTTCAAAGCTGCTTTAAAGTTAAGAACTCGAGGTGATGTCCTTGTCTCTTCTGCTTTTATAGACAGTTCCAGGGCCACACAGATGGAGCCAGTTGTATCGACATCTCCAACGATGGGACCAAATTGTGGACAGGGGGTCTGGACAACACTGTGCGCTGCTGGGACCTGAGAGAGGGCCGACAGCTCCAGCAGCACGACTTCACCTCACAGGTACACCACACTGGAAATTGAGGCATTCAGTGGCCAGTTTAGATACACCTGCTCATTCATGCCAATATGTTAACAGCCAATGATGTGGCAACAACTCAATCCATAAAACCAGACATGGTCATGAGGTTGTTGTGAGAATGAGAATGGAGAAGAAACGTGATGGAAGTAACTTGGATCATGGATTGATTGATTGTCATATGGGGTGGTTTGTGTATCTTGGAAACTGTATAATCTCCAGGGATTTTCAATCTGGAGATTATATAAAAAAAAAAAATCTGGAAAAATGTCATAATTCAAATGTAACCCCCTTCCTGAGGAGTGATGCTGATTAAGTGCATCCCCGAAAGGCTGGTCAGTCTTCAAGGTTCGCATGTAGTTAGGGATAGGTCCACTTCAGCCTTTCAGGCACAAAGCAGGGCACCTTCCACCATTGGGCTGAATTCATGCCACGGAAAGTTCATGCTGTTTTAGGGGCAAATGTGGGGGTGGGTTATATTTGTTAGAGTTATTTCTAATGAAGTGGCCAAGTGAGTGTTTAAATTGCTAATGGAACTTTTGACCTCTAATTTCAGTATGAAAAAAAGTGTTCATATTTCATGTGTTTATTTCTGCGTGTTTGCAGATCTTTTCTCTGGGTTACTGTCCTACTGGAGAGTGGCTTGCAGTGGGAATGGAGAGCAGTAATGTGGAAGTGCTGCATGTCTCCAAGCCAGATAAATACCAGCTACATCTTCATGAGAGCTGCGTTCTCTCGCTCAAGTTTGCCTACTGTGGTATGCCAAAATTTGTTTTTTGAATTTCAGAAATTTCAGGCATTTTGGTGACTAATGAAAATACAAATTTTAACCAATATTACTTTTAACTTTACAGGTAAATGGTTTGTGAGCACAGGCAAAGATAATCTACTGAATGCATGGCGAACTCCATATGGATCAAGCATATTCCAGGTATTGAATTGCAATGAATTAACAATATCAAATACATTTCTAAGCACTGTTCACACCAGTGGTTACCTTGCACTAAAAAAAGCACAGATGCAGCACCATGTATAGATCTAAAAGGTGTTTTTAACCAGAGCCCCAAAAGAGGGTTCTAAGTGATTTTCAATTGTTCCGGAGTGAAAACGTTATTTTTAAATGCTTGTAACTGATTAACCTGTTAATTTCATTCTGATAATTTTTCATGAAGCCAAAGGGTTTATCACAGTCAGTTGTTCTTTGATCCTGAAAGAAACTGCTGCATCACACAATCTTTGCCTAACATTCTCTAACGGGTTTCCTTAGCACTTATCCTGTCTGCCATTGGTTAAACAAACAGCTAGCCCTTCCCCAAACTCATTGGTTGAGCCAATTCTACTGTCTGGCTGGTTGGGATACTCTAGTGTCAATACTCAATAAATGTTTTGATGGTGGCACAGAGCCAGTGTTTTATGTTTTAAAAAGATTAAATTCACAATTAATATAAATTACAATTTTATCTATAATAGAGACTCTTATTATGAAATAGTCTTGTTGAATAATGTCTCAAAAAAGAAATTTGATCTTTGAGCAGATCCACTTTTTCCATTTGTATCCTATTTAATTGTTTGTTTCTGTCTCTAGTCCAAGGAATCATCCTCTGTTCTCAGCTGTGACATCTCCCCTGATGACCAGTTTATTGTCACTGGCTCAGGAGACAAGAAAGCTACTGTGTATGAAGTCATTTACTGAACTGAATGTTTTTGGATCGCTGTTTATTAAAAGAAAAACTGATTGCTTGAGGAGGCCAGATTCATCATTATTTTGCCTCTGAATTGGGAGACGATGTGACATGGACATGAATATGGATATGGATTTGGGAGACAGCTGAACTTTTTGTTTGACATCCGTTTGGAACGACGGACTCCAGGATTAGACGGGATCTCCAGAAATGACCTTGTTTTTTAATGCTGTGAGAGAGCTAGCAGTCTAGCTTCAAAAACATGGGATTTCTCCAAAGACCTCCTTTTCTCTTTTTTTTTTATGTTTTTGTTTTTACAAGATGAAACCTCTGTAGTGAATATAATAGAAGAAATCTTATTTTTTTAGCCTTCAAAATGTTCATGGAAATTGACGATTATGGAGCCGCACTGTAAAAATGCATTATGACGAGACCTAAATGACTGGCCTAAGATGATTTTCTAAAAGCTCACCTTATCTTGATCTTGTGTTATGATTGTATGGATGATGTTTAAAATGGACTATATGATATTGGACCAAAAGGCTCTGGATTTTCGTGTTTCAGCGACTTCAGGGAAACGGCTGTAAAGACGTTCAGTTAACGTCCTATCACATGAACACTGTATGTTGGAGCATGTTAAAAAATATTTTGACTGTTTGGTCACAAACTTGGTATGTATGAATTGTAAATAAAGCTCTTTAAAAGCCAAAAAATCTTGCTGTTGTCCTGATCCTGTACAGAGCCATTTAACATCTGCTAAGAAGTTAGTGAGACCAACATATTGCAATTCAGAAAGGAGATTTTGGAAGCCATCTCAAAAGGACAAATTCCCCCAGGATATTTGTAATAAAATGTAAATAACTGTACATATGTTTATAGACTTTAAACCATGATTGCCCCCCCCCCCAGTACTTCCCTAGCTTTTTTACAATAAGGTTGTTTTCAGTAACATTACTCAACATGCATTAACAATGGAGAATACTTTTGCAGCACATTAATCTTCGTTAATGATTAATTTCCTTAACATTGAGAAATTTCCATAAATTAACTATTTTTAAATACTTTGAACCACAAAACTGCTCTACAGATGCAGTGTAGAAAGGAAAATGAAAAACATGGTCACGTCAACAAAAATACCCACTTTCCCTTAAACGTTCATATAAATTGTTTGTCAACTAACCAAATATTCTGTGGAGTTGTCCTAGCATATTACCATTAACCAAATTATTCCCTATAGTTATCTGTTTTTACAGTATTTCATGTTAAAGAAATCTATTTTTCTGTACATCTACAAAAAGGATAATACTGCTTTATACTTATGTGAATGTAATTTCTTACAATAAAATGTATATCTATTGTGAACAGAAGTCTCCAGTAATGGTCTAAAATATGGAAAATATCAGCACTGTTTTGCCACTTTTGTGTTAGATCATCATAAAACATCCTCAAACTTGACACAACCTAACAACTTCAAAAAAATGACCATAAGTTTATTTTTCAATGTATACATGTCTTTTACATCACATGGGAAGTGCTACAAAGGGATATCACAGCGATGCCTTCGAAAAATGGTCCTTGGCTTTCGAGAGGGTTTTAAACAAACTTGACAGTAGATATTGTTTTCTGTATAGAAACAACGCATAATGTAAGGGTAGATAGATACAGAGATTCTGAGAGCATGATGTAATACAGATTTGCAGTAAGACTGCCACTGTTCACAGGCTGCCATATTTTCAGCTATTGATGAAAAAGGAACACACTGCACTTTCTGCATAATAACAGACTGATCAAAACACGGTATTAACACTGCTTACTATTGCCATAAAAAAGAACCTAATGATTTCGTACAATTCCTTCCATTTGGAAAGCTCACAACCAAACATTATTTGACTCAATCAACCTTTCTGAGATTTTCAGTGCTGAGAAAAGCATTATAGATCAATAGGAGAATAGACAAAACAAAACAGTAATTTAAAATATCTGTTCTCAGCAGGATGTTTGGTGCATGTGGTAGATGAATCCTGTTGTTGATATTAGAACATTCTTATGGTGTGCAACAAAGTTCTGTGTTAGGACCTCAGGTTTTCAAGCAGAGGTTGCATGTTTTTTGTTTTACATTTTACACATTTAAAATTGATCTCTGATGGTTGTATTTTTGCACCAATTTCAGGTGAACACATTTTTGAGGAATATTTAAACAATATATAGTTTTCACGAAAACTATTAAAGGAATATTTCACCAAAACATCTAAGTTATGTTATCATTTACTTAGGCCACATTCCCACTTATCCAAAAATGAATGCATTTTCAAATAAAAATGTATGATTACGCCTCTCACGTACACTAGAACGGCATTTCCCATTACCCAAAAAGAACTCCATTACCACATACTTTGAAAAACTATGACACTGGGAAACTAAAAAACTGTTTTCAAATGAAAACAGGCTAGTGTGAATGTGGTCTTACCCTCATGTGTTTTTACATGTGTTCTATTAAACACAAACTGAGTAATTTAGACCAGATGTCCAAGCTGCTGATGTTCTGTGAATAATAACACATTTCTGAATAATAACAACAACTTTCTTAATGTCTGTTCCTTACACAAAGCTACTGTAAGGGTTTCGGAAGACTTAGGATATAAAAACTACTTTTATATTTTTATGGTGGTTTTGATACTTGATAGCTTCTGGTCACCATCCACTTTCATTGTATGACTAGAGCAGCTCTGATAATCTGCCAGAATTCTCCTTTTGTGTTACTGGGAAGAAAGAAAGTCATACAGGTTTGGAACAACATTTGAGGGTGACTATGACTACATTTAAATCAATTAAGAAAATGGTTTATTCCAAGGTTTTTGCAGAAAGAGGCATTCTAATAAGTCATGTAAATGAAAATGCAGTTTTCCTTATGCTGTTTAAGGGATTAAGCGCTTTAACACACCTCAGTTTCTCCTGGAGAATGCGGCTTATGCAGCCATGTGCATTAGTGGCATTCTTACAGGTAGTGAAGAGTGCGCATGTGTGTGAACAGACCGGATAACTAAAGTCTAAGGATGGAGTCAACACAGTGGAAAAACACATACAAAATAAACTACCCATTTATATACACCAATTTAAAATATAAAATATTTTCACTCACATTCACGCTTAAGTACATTGGGGAATCCCAGAGTTTGGCATAAGAGGGAAACCCCACTCCTGGTGGAGATGGAAAGTTAATGAAACTATTAAAGCAACAACTCTTGTATTTTATATCTTGTTATTTCTGTAAACAAAGCGAAGGTACAGAAAATAAAAAGGTGAGTCTTGCTCGGATGTTATGATCATTATTTATACAAGCGTTGTGGGGAAATTCCATTGCTGTGAAGAACTGGCTAAGCTGTAAGCGAGGTTACAGATACAGCCGCTAACACAGTGCATGTAAACGTAAACATTGATTTCAACCCTTAAGCAGTTTACTCGCAATAACAGCTTTCAGGTGTCAATGTAAACAAGCTCAATGAAGGCAGAATTTTCATTTTTGGGGTAAATATCAGTCTTAATGCATTGCTTCATCTCGCACAATCAAGAATTATTTTTCCAAATTCAAGCCTAATAATAAATTACATTAAAGGCATTAAGAATTAAATCGCAAATAAGTGCAACATCTGTATGTTAATCCATGGGAATAAAAATGAAAAATGGTCATGGTTGTGAATATTTGCAGCACGAATCCTGCATGATTTACCAGTGCTCCTCATTAGACATCAGCTTGTGGGAGAAAGAATTTAAATGCAGGTTGGAGAATTCGTCTGGGATTTGCCACATGAATGTATAATTGGGTTGGATAAGAGAGTAGAGAATTGTTTGTTTGCCCATATCGTGTTTAGACGGAGATGCCCCAATGTGAGCCAGGAGCTTCTAAACTGTCTGTTCTCTTTGGGGAAAGATGTTGCACATTCTTGCATACGCCCCGTTGAAGAGAGTTTGTAACTAATGAAACGATTGTCTGGTATTTTTGTGTCTGTAACTAGAAGCTACCTGCTGTCTTATGTGGGGCTTTCTGTTTTAGCTTAGAATTTTATGTGGAGACTGTTCTAATTAACAACTCCCCTCTTATTTGCTATGTTTGAAATAGAAAACTAGCATACTGTGCAGTGTATACTGCATACTATTTTTAAGAAATAGCATGTGAAATTTTATGGAACAATAAATGAATCAAATATTCGTCTGCTGCATTGTTGTCACTACACTGGATGTTTAATTTGAGTTGTGTTCAGTTATCATCTTGGTAATAAATACAGTTGTTTTACCATTTTTTTGTACAATTTAGCATAAAAAAAAAGTATCACCGAACCAAATTGCGGAGATAATGACTGTTTATAAACAGGTTTCTCAAAATATCCCTCTCTCTTCCATTGATCGCCCAAAAATAGCGACACCCCAAACTCAGGCCATTTGTTACACCCATGATGCTGTGTTACTCTGATGCTCAAATGCTTGATATGGTTCATTGGGTAGGGCGAAAGGACCAGGGTGTAAACAGTAGACAGCAAATTGAAGAGCTATGGTTGCCCACCACCCTTGTCATGATTGTTCCGTGCTTTCCATTCTTTTACTTCCAACCATTTACAAATCCCTTGTTTCTGCGTTCAGTACACCACCTCATACACCGTGGCCTTTTTATCCCCAGATCCGGTCACAATATACTTGTCGTCTGGGGAGACATCACAGCTCAGGACGGAAGAAGACTCCTTTGACTAGAAAGAAAGAGAACGAAACAGAAAATGAGAAGTATTCGCAAATAATCGTCAAATTAACGTCAATAGAGGCGTAAAATTCATTTTCAAATTGAAATCAACAATGGCAAACAAAGACAGTGAGCTTCACTGCATATCTTGCCCATGTTTTTGTTCTGTTGCCTTCTATGAACAGCGATTTACTGTCTGCATAAAGCTTATTCTGGTTTATTAATTAGGTAGCAACCTTTAAAGGTGCATTCAGATTGTAATAACTACAGAGAAGAAAGATTGAAGCAGGAGGGTTACAGACTGATTGCAAATATACAACATAAAATGACTCATCCAGGCACATATACACACCTGGAAGATACTTGCTCCATATGGTGTCCTCCATGAATTCAGCAGATTGTCCTTTCCCGTGCTCACAAACCACTTCCCTGAAATACACATAGAGAGCTAAGAAAACACAAGTTCCACTGAAAAAAATCAAAGGGAGGCACAATACATCTCCATAGTGATTGATAACACAAGAGGCTATGAAATGGCGTGATGGCATAGTAGGTCTGCTTTTTCATACCACAGTAGGCAAACTTGAGAGAGAGAACGCAGCTCTCATGAAGGTGCAGCTGGTATTTGTCTGGTTTGGAGACATGAAGCACTTCCACATTACTGCTCTCCATTCCCACTGCAAGCCACTCTCCAGTAGGACAGTAACCTAGAGAAAAGATCTGGGTGCACATAACATACATCAATATAAGTTGGCCTGCTCCAACAAATAAAAAATGAAAAGGACTATTTACATTCTTGCTTCAGTACCTGTGAGGTGAAGTCGTGCTGCTGGAGCTGTCGGCCCTCTCTCAGGTCCCAGCAGCGCACAGTGTTGTCCAGACCCCCTGTCCACAATTTGGTCCCATCGTTGGAGATGTCGATACAACTGGCTCCATCTGTGTGGCCCTGGAATTGTCTATAAAAGCAGAAGATACAAGGACATCACCTCGAGTTCTTAACTTTAAAGCAGCTTTGAAACACATTATCTAGCTCATCAACATCAACCTTTAGATACCTGACAAGTGTTTGGTTGTGCAGATCCCAGACCACAATGTTTCCATCACTACAGCAGGAGAAACAGACCTTGTTGTCTGGACTGATGGCCAAAGCATAGCAGGCCGGAGCAGAGGAAGTTAATTCAGCCTTGATGCGTGGTGTGGGTGTGGCCAAGTCCCAGATTGACAGAGTGCTGGCTTCACCTCCAACTATCAAGGTCCGCCCATCTGGGAGTATCTTACATGAGCGGATGTAGTTGTCTCTATTCTGAGTGAAGTAGAAGGGAAAATATTTGTCTCCCATATATTTTCATTGTCCTATTCAACCAAAGAAACTAGGATTCATGATTCATTATTCATTATTCATTATTGATGTTTGCAAACAGTTCAGAAATGCTTCACTTACCAAACAGTCGAGTTGGGCCATTGGGCTTTTGCTCCCCGGTTGGCTGATGTCCCACACTTTAACGCAGCCTTTCCCACCGGTGTAGACGTGACGTGTGGAGGTGCTGATGGTGACCGCACATACCACCTCTCCATGACTGAGGGTGTGGATCTGACGGGCGTGCCGCGGGATGCCGGGGCCGAGGAGGGCATCAGGAGGGAAGGGCACCGGCTGCATTTGACCATCTGCACTCACATGGAACGAGTATGCACTAGGAGAGAGGAAAACATAGATGTTAAAGCAAAACTTTTTTTTTATTATAATGAGAGCTATTTAGATTTTCATGTTGCAGCATTACGTAATAGTGTATACGTAGTGTAACTGAAACTGTAGGTCGTTTAAAGTTGGCAACTTCACAACTGTGCAAAATAATATAGAATATAACTGATGTGTTACAAAAGAAAAAAAAAGGAATCATTAAGAAATTATCATGGTTATGATGTCGCAACAACAGTATGAGCACAATTATGTGAGATTGACTTCAAATTTCGTATCAACGTCTATTTAGCATATCAAGGAAACAACAAAAGTGTGAAATACAGGTAAATAAATCATAACAGGAGTAATTTGCAAAAGTCTTAAAGGTACAGTAGCAAAACAACCTGTAATTCTAAAGCCCAGAGTACACTATGGTTTGGCAGGGTTTGCCGTCTGCGTACATTCTTCATATTCTATCAGACTAGCGTCATTCAAATGCAGATATCTCCTGGTCTCCTCACACACACTATTGATGTTTACATTTACATTTGGCAGATGCTTTTATCCAAAGCGACTTACAGTGCATTTTTACAGGGACAATCCCCCCGGAGCAACCTGGAGTTAAGTGCCTTGCTCAAGGACACAATGGTGGTGGCTGTTGGGATCGAACCAGTGACCTTCTGATTAACAGTTATGTGCTTTAGCCCACTATGCCACCACCACTCTATATGATGCGAGCATCCACTGCTGTTGTTTCCACCTTCATCTCCTGATGTTTAGCGGCGATTACATCTTCTAGCACTTTGTGACAGCAATGGCTCAACGGTGAGTTTTGTCACCTTGTGGACCCAATAATTAGTGCAAATTATTTCAAGCATATACTGCGTGTTCAGAGTATGCACGGTTAGAAAAATCGGGCATGTGCTCAATGCACTCTGGTGATGACAAAATTTGCGTGTGCGTCTAACCAAATGACACTTTGGGCTTAAGGGTCAGAGGATTGGTTGGGAAACGGTAATGAAAACACTTGTTTTTAGTGCAAAAAACCATGACTACCAATATAAGCAGACTACAGGGAAAAATATGAAATGCTCCGGAACAAAAGTACAATGGGGCCCATTTAAAATAAACTTTCTGATTGGAAACAGAAGTACTTTATCTAAAGTTTGACATTAAAATGATGAAAAGTATTAAAAAAAAGAATGTTTGCCTGAACTGAAGCGTTATTCTCAATGTAGCTGTTGAGAATCCAATCTTGAGAGGGGATTGGATTACAGGAGCGGCCAACCACAGCAGCACTATAATTGACTAACAATCACTGATGTCCATACTCAGACATAGGGAGTTAAGAGGAGAAACTCACGGTTTTCCACCAGTGGAGCCAGGCATCGACGAGGACAGCCCTGAGGGCCTAAGGTGTGAACGAGATTCATACGCTACCTATGGGTTGGAGGAGAGCATTCAACGTTCAACATAATTTTCCATTAACAAATGTGTATATGTAAAAAAAAATATTCCACGTTAAATACAATTTAAATAAAAAAATAAATACATAAAAAAAAACTTACAGAAATACTGGGTTTAAGCCATTTGGAAACGTAACTATGGTATGGTTTACTGTATTTGAATTAAAACGTAATGGATGCCTTTGCTTTCCAATACAAAGTGTTTGTACATGTTTGCATAATTTACCATAGGGCTGCGTGCATAAGCACTGGCTACTGCACTGATTTGGGGCGAGAGGGTTAGCGGGCCTCCGAACCCGCCCGGGCTGGCAAGCTCTCCATTGAGCCCGGCATGAGACATGACACCAAAATGAGCTGGGTAAGAACCGGGTGTCATGGTCAAAGGACTCCGCAAAGCTAAAGAACACCAACAACACAATGAACTTCACTGAATTATAGCATGTTTTGTTTTTAAATATAGAAATAGATAAGGTCATAGGTCATGACCCTCTTACCCAGTGGGTCGGCTGAGGAGGCAGGCTTGTTGACCAAGCGTAAACAGGAAGTGCTGGGCCCAGGTGGACCAGGGGTGAGAGGGTCATTGTGAGAGGGAGAGGAATTGCCTGATTTAGAGGAGGGGGACTGAGTTTTCTCTGTCTGCGAAAGGAACCAAGAGATGGATATAACTATTTGCTCTAAATCAATAAGTTGTATATCATTAATTGATCCCAAAAAGAAAGCAAATATGCATGTCTTCTCAAACTACAATTGCCCCCAAAAAGTTTGACACTTAAGCCACACTAAAAAAAATAAGTGAATACCTTTGGTTTGATATTTTGTTTTACAATGCACTCTATAAAAGTGTCCAAGGGTATTCAAATACTTTTTGCGAGGGATTTAAACTGAGGCATAGTAATCATCAGAGAATAGCTATCATACTTGCGCTGTGTCCTTATTCTTCCCATGAGGGGGGCTGTGTGGTGGGGTGGCCGGTGTGGGACTAGGGGATCCTGGGAGCTCTTTCCTCAAGATGGGAGCTCGATCTAAACCATTCCCATGTGGAGAAAGAGGGGCACTACCTATGGGAGGGGAAGGATCCTGGAAAAAGGGATATTTCATAATATAATTTAATATTAAGGCTGCACTATACAGTATATAGAAATTATCAAAATATTGCAAATGTACAGATTGCAATATGCAAACCGCAAGGCTTTCTGATAACTGAATAATTTTAAAATGTCAAAAAAATATGTTTATGGTGACACAGATAGCAGAGAATAGACTGGGCAGTGGGCACGTGACTGTTACTTGGGGTGGGTGGGTGTGCATGTTCACTCTGATGATGTCATATATGAGAAGATAAACAAGCAGTCGTGATCAGCTCATAGCAAATCACAAGGCATCTGCAGCAGGTGCTGACGATTTAGTGCCAAAATGAAGAAGCACTTCAAACATATGTCAGTATTTTGACTTCAAAATAGATGACCACAATGAGATTGAATTATATGTAAATCATGTAAATCACGGCTGGCAAGGCAAAGTGAAAACACGTTCGAGTCAACACACACAGTCACCTCGAGACAAAGCACAACATTTGATCAGATGATACAGCAAATGAAAAAGTAACAAGTGAAATTATCTAACAAGCTATCTGGTCCCACCGGTCAGACATATAGAGAACTTTTCACCACCCTAAAGTTCAAAATGCCCCCCTAGAGGGGGCCTGGGTAGCTCAGTGTGTATAGACGCTGACTACCACACTTGGAGTCATAAGTCCAGCCAGGTCTCCCAAGCAACCAAATTGGCCCGGTTACTAAGGAGGGTAGATTCACATGGTGTAACCTCCTCGTGGTCCCTATAATGTGGTTCTCGCTCTCGGTGGGGTGCGTGGTGAGTGGTGAGTGGATGCCGCGGAGAATAGCGTGAAGCCTCCACACGCGCTAGGTCTCCGCTGTAACACGCTCAACAAGCCATGTGATAAGATGCGTGGATTGACGGTCTCAGACATGGAGGCAACTGAGATTCCTCCTCTGCCACCTGGATTGAGGCGTGCCACTACGCCACCACGAGGATTTAGAGTGCATTGGGAATTGGGCATTCCAAATTGGGGAGAAAGAAAATGCCCCCATAGAGATTACATCCTAGTTCTGGCCCTGTTTAATTCAATATCATAATTGGTTCTTATATAGGAATTAGAACAACTTTGAACCCTCTGTCTTAAATCCATGCATTAACATTAACATTTTAACTACTATTGACACATTGCAAAACATTTTATGTTTATCTAATTTATTTCCACATATGAAAGTGGCCCAGATCAGAATTGAATTCCCATTGCCATCCAAAAAACCTATTTTTGTCACATGAGAATGGAATAGATCTCATTCATTCATTCATTTATTCACTCTCTATTATTATGTCAGCCTCTGTTCACTCAACTGAGTGAGAAAAAGACTGCTGAGAGCTTCTCGTCTGATGCTTGGAGTGGGGTATTGCATTAATCCTGATCAATTTAAAATGCAGTAATTTATATATTTATAATATTTATTTATAATATATTCTTTAAATTGTAAAGTATATATACAGATATATTCATATAGAATGTTCTGTTAAATTGTTTTGTGTTGTATTAACTTTTAATTTAATGGTGCATGTGAACTCACCTCATTTGAGACATCTACAACAAGATTGTCTTCGCTCTTATCTCCATCACTGTCCTAGAAGACAGCAAGCAGGAGAATAATATTGCAGTGTCCTTTTCCTGCTCTCTCCTGGCCAATTTCACCAATCACAGCAGGGGACACTCTTCCCTCTCTCTAACCCCCTCACTCTCTTTTTCTCTCTCTCACCTTGTCCATCACTATCACACAGCTCACACTACATCTCACTGACCTCTTTCGTCCATCTCTGGGAAATGGGGTTGACAACGCACTTTGTTGCCATGGTAACTGGGCTTTGATGTGATCATGGCCTGATGTTCCTATTGACATCACCTCTCTAATTATACCTGCCCGGATGGACACATCATCATTTTCACTACCCGTATGTGTTTTTGTGTGTTGGGTAAGCAGTACACCTGATGTGCTGTCGAGCACAGTAACCTTAAAATACATGCATACAATAACAAAGACAATTTAATCTGTACATGCTCATGATTTATGTTGTCATTTGCTGAAAATCTTTCCTTCCACTGTAGCTCTTAAATTTCATTCGCACTTTTGCATATTAAAAAATGCTGTCTTGCAATCGGTTACAAGACATGTAAAAAGCAAATGCCATTTGGTATCGCTGACGTCAAATCTGGCTTGAAATATAATGGATGAGTCACTTTACTTTTATGGTGCTTTTTTGTGATTTTTTGAGCTCATCCTGATTTACTTTCATAATATGAAAAAGAGCAGCTCGGAAATTTTGCTAAACATCTGTTTTTGTGTTCCAAAGAAGAAAATCATATGGGGTTTGGAACGACATGAGTGTGTGTACATTTTAACAGACTTTTTCATTTTTTTGGTGAGCAAATTTCTTAAGCTCTTACAAACAACAAAAATAAACATGGCATTTCCCTGAAAGTTACACTTAATGCAATCGTGTTCATGGAGAAAGCTCTGAAACCCTCCTCCTCCCTAGGACCAAATGTCTAGATATGATGCATGGGCAGTGTTTATTTCGTCAATGAAATGAATAACAAAAATAACAAAGATGCATCATGACAATAATCAAACAGTTTTAATTAACCCTTTTGCACGTGAGTTTCTCCTGTACTGACAGATCCCCCAGCGTGAGTTCTTCAATGCACGTTGTTAAATGTTTTTCTTTTAAATGTCAACGTACACTTCAAGCAGATGCACTGGATGCTTACATGGACTAACCAGTTTATATTTTCTTTGTTTGACATCACAAAACATTACCGCAGCGCTGCATCAAAACAGACAGCTCCAATGGTAACAGCTTTATAATTTTAGGGTTTGATTCCTTGGACCGTCCAGTCTCTGTTCACATCATATTTTTGGGTTCAACGTGTGGTCCGATTATGTCATCAACATGAGTACAAGCGGCAGCTGTTTACCACTGTAACTAGAGAACAACTCAAGAAGACATCACAGTGTTAAGTATTAAAGTTAATCTCTTTGGATTTACCACGAAAACTTGCCATGCATAGAACAACACTTGTGTTTTCTCCCGCAGATGCATTAAAAGTGCAACGATGTGATGAATATTAGCGGATGCATTGCAAGAGATGTGAAGAACGTGAGCTGCTCTCTGAAAGTGGTGTATTTGGACACAAGCAGGTAGGAGAAATCCATTATACCATAATAATTACGATCAGGTGCATGCAAAGATGCAACTTTTACGTCATTCAACCCCGGGTTCGCACCAAACGTCTAGTGTGAAAGCTCCCTTATTTATGATTATTTTAATGTTTTTAACATAATAAATAAATAAATATATTGTGATGTCGAAAAGGTTATTTGAGCAGCTGATTCACTATGATAACTGCCTCTCTGCTGATAAACATGAATGCAGATCGCACTGTTTTATAGTATGCCTCTGAGTCCAGCCTAGTGTAATTGCACCGGTTTGATAGAAGAAAGAAAAACCAAGAAACAATTGATTCAAATAATATTCAAATAAACTGTTTAAATGTCAGGAATTCACAACAGAGTAACTTCTAAAAAGTAGCTCATACTTCAGTACATTCATAGTATGCTCTTACAGAAGCTCACTGGTATATCATGTTGTTTAATGTTACATATTAAACATATTAATCTTTAATATGTTTGATACATCTTTAAATAGCTATAACAAGTAATTTATATTTTATTCAGAATATTTGGTCAAATTTTGGTCTGTTACAGTTTGATACATGTTTTTGTCATTTTGCATATAAAATATATAAAAATGATAAAATATGTTATTTTTGTTAACTAAAATAAATGTCCCATTTTTGTCCCAGTAAAATGTACTTTATAAGTCAATTTTATAGAATTAATGAATGTCATGATGAAATGTTGGTTAAAGGTCATTTAGATCAAAATGCACAAAATTATGACTAAAATAAAACACTGTGTGAAAAGTAACATTGTTCATGTATTGTATTCACAGAGACAAATGCCATGTATGACTATTGCAATAAAGAACTTACATAATGAGAAGGGAGGACATCTTTTTCATCACACCGTCTCCGTTTGGCATCACTGCTGGTCTGTGAAGAATAAACCCCTGACGGACCCTGACAATCCTCTACTGCCTGACTGTCCGTTGATGACACTGATTTACTCTACAGAGAGAAAGAGAGAGTACTATTTAAATGCACACTGTCTTACAAAAAGCTTAGATCAGAGGTCGTTTAATATGTGGCAATACAAAATGTATTTAACTTCAACTATAGCTAATTTTAAGAAACTAAGGTAGCTGAATCCCTTGGCTTCAATTGTTCACCTTTCAAAACTAAATCTTGTTTTCTGTACTCTTTGCAATAAGAAACATCCTTCTGGTCTGCGATCACCACTGAAGTGTCCAAAAACATTTGGTCATTATTCAGTGTTAAATGTATATCTCCTAACTTTCATCATTATGAACAGTAGAGCAAAACTGGTCACAGATCAGTGACTTCAAACAATGGGTTTTCTGCAACGATGCAGTTATACGAGCCAAACGGGAAGTGCATTGGACTGAGTTGAGAAAAATGGCCACCAAGAAGCCTAGTTCTCCCAATAAACTCGTTTTCACTGAAATCTCTCCCTCTTTCCTCCCTCTCACTCAGTCCTTTCCTTGACTTCCTCATTTTCTTCCTCTATCCTCTGCAACAACAAAGCATCTCAAAGACCCTTACTGTTGCGACTCCTTCCCCTGTGAGTTATTTTTATTTTGCACTTGTGGTGAAACAGCTTTCATTTGTGGCAAACTGCTCCATTCAGTTTTGAGGAAACAGCAGAAGCTTTTTATTCAAGGAATATTCCGGGTTCAATACAAGTTAATTTCAATCGACAGCATTTATGGCATAATGTTAATTACCACAAACACTTTCTTTAAAATATGTGTTACTGTGAGGCACTTACAATGGAAGTGAATGGGGCCATTTTTTTAAGGGTTAAACATAGAAATGTGAAGCTTATAATTTTATAAATGCACTTAAATTAATTCTTCTGTTAAAACATGTTTATTATTTGAGCTGTACAGTTGTTTAAATTGTAATTTTTACAGTCAATTTAGGGTTTTATATAACTTTACACAGAAAAGGTTCATAAGTGATTTTCACACTAAAATCATGTTTACACTCATATTGTTCATGTCTTGTGGCAAAACGTTTGAAAAAATGAGTTTAACATTCATAACTTGACCCCCATTTACTTCCATTGTATTTCACTGTAACCCAGATTTTTGCTTTTTTTTTAATTATTATTAAAAGCTTTTTTATTTGTGGTAATCAGTATTATGCCACAAATGCTGTCGATTGAACTTAACTTGTATTGAACCCGGAATATTCCTTTAACTTAAAAACCTTTAAAGGAAAAGTTCACCCAACAATTAACATTTTGACATCAAATACAAAGTCATGCACACAACACTTGCGCACAATGGATAAGACAGTAAGAACACAGTTTTTGTAGTTTAAAATTGCGAAATGGTGGATTTAAGTTCTATATTTTTGCTAATAAATGGAAAACCAAAACTTTAATGATTTGGACAGATGAAACGTGTTGCCAATAAATAGTCAGTAATGATAATATATTGTCTAAACGATGCCGGTTATTTTTATGACTTAAAAGTTTATTACAGAAAATGACAAAATTCTGAATGAATATTAGCAGGCTAGCTTGAATTATGCAAACAAAGTCTGAAAAACAAAACATAATTTATGCAATAAAGTGGAATGCATAAAAGTGCACAGCATAAAGAGTCAGTGGGTGCTGACCCCGCCCCTAAGATTGAAATCCTAGAATTGTCCCTGCTTAAAAAGAATATATTTCAGGCCCTTGCGTAGCTATAAGTGTTTGCCAAACAAACTTGTGTAGAGATTGTTTCAGGCCTATGACTGGAAGCAATAAAATCTTCCTCCTTTATATGAACAAGTCTGATCTTTTGCACTGTTTGCTACAATAGGACAAGGGTAACAACTGTATGATGCAACAAATTGACAGAGAATTATAGTTTGTTACATAAAAAGTACAGAGTGAATGGTTTTCATCAGTGATAATGGCAGAGGGTAGGAAAAGTCTTGTTTAGGGAGTCATGGAAGGTCGAGCAGATTTCATAACCCGTTCTTCTCTTTAAAGGCTCTGTATTTGGATTCATTTATCAAAGTCAGTACAGTGGAGGCACACACACACACTTATACACTAACACAAGTTTGATACTCACCCTGCTGGGCGCACTCTCTGTGAGAGAGTGAGAGAGAGAGAGAGAGAGAGAGAGAGAGAGAGAGAGAGAGAGAGAGAGAGAGAGAGAGAGAGAGAGAGAGAGAGAGAGAGAGAGAGAGAGGTGGGGTTAAGGATTGATGTCAACAATTCTATAACAAGCCAAAGTCATGCTAAAAAATCCAGTCAGGGTGAAATAAAAATACATCTATTGTATTGAGCAGTCCCCTTCTGGCCTCCCAGTCTATCAGTGCCTCCAGGCTTTTCAGAAGTTTATCCCATTTAATGCGCCAATTCAACACATCTACTGCACCCTCTCTATTTTTCTCTCTATTTTTAAACATTCTATTAGAGGTCGACCGATAATGGATTTTAAAACTGATATATCGTCTACATCTAACAAATAAGATGCTTTGCCTAAACATAAGTGTAGAGACTGTCTCACCTCGCAAGTGCTCGGGGTCGAGGTGATTGCGTTCGTCCTTATTGCCGGGGTGTGCGGATACTCCCAGAGCTCCTGTGAGGGCCAGCAGTCCAGACGTGCCACCCAGAGACAGGCCTGAAGGGTGAGGAGTGAGAGGGATTCCTGGAGTGTGGTGAGACAGGTGCTGGAGCTGCTGCTGCTGAGATGGATGGATGGAAAAGATAAGAGAGGAGAGATCACAAACAGATAAAGTCTGTTTCTCTCCAGTGAGCAGAATGTTTTGCTCTTCGCTGTAACAGAGACACACATTCTCTCAGCAGTCCTCTGTCTCTCTGAGTTCTGATCATGTTACTGCACTTAAAGCCCAGTGATATATCCCTCATAGAGACAGAGACAAAGATTTTCAATGCTTTCTACATTTCATATTATTCTCAAAACAGTTGAATTATTTCACACTTTTATTACCTAGAATGATGTTATTCTGCAGTGGGATCAAATTGAATGATCTCTCTTATGTCTATCTATCTGTCTGTCTGGAGAGGTCAGAGGTCACTCACCCCTATGATGGCGTTGAGCTCTGCCATGGTAACTTGTTTGGCTCGTTCTACGGCCTGAACAACCTGCTGCTGATGCTTTTTACAAACACACACACACACACACACACACACACACACACACACAATATACAATTTAAGGAAGAGCACACATCATCATTTACACACTAATACATGCGCACACACACACACTAACACACACAAATAAAAAGTGACACATAGGTCATAAGGATGATCACTGCTGAATGGGATGCACCAACACAGGAATAGGATGTGAGGAAGCTCGCTGGAGTTTGCATGTTTTTCTGAGGTTATTTTTGATGTACAGAGCGAGTGAGTGTTCTTTATTCCTTATATTTAGTGTATCGTGGTTTAAAGTATGGATAGGTTGCAAAGAGCTATAGAGTGGTGGTGGTGTAGTGGTCAAAGCACATAACTGGTAATCTGGTAATCAGAAGGACACTGGTTCAAAACCCACAGCCACCACCATTGTGTCCTTGAGCAAGGCACTTAACTCCAGGTTGCTCGAGGGGGATTGTCCCTGTAATAAGGGATCTGTAAGTCACTTTGGATAAAAGTGTCTGCCAAATGCATAAATATATATTAATTCATAGTGTAGATTCACTCAACCCACTGTGGACTACGAGCACTGCAGCTCCAAAGCTTTGAAGATGATAATGAATCGTTGGATCCCTGTCATGGGAACTGGAGCATGGAATGTGTTTGGATGCATAATGGGTCCAAAATGAGTTTTAAATGAAGTCCTCCACATGAATGTGAAGGAAATAAGCAAAGGGTGACTCTACAGGGCTGTTCATTTGTTTATTGTTCTCAAGTTAGATTTTTATGTGAGTGAGGGTTTGTAAATGATTACAGAATTGTAATTTGTGGAAGAACGGTCCCTTGTATGACCCAAAAGTTGCTTATTGCCAGAAAGTGGCGTACCTATTTACATGCACTGTATAAGCAGCGTTCTCTTTACTCCCATATACATGCAACTCAGTCAGTAAGCAGCTTTACTGACAGCAACATAATTTACCCATGATGCTTGTGTAAATAACAAACGTGGTATCCGATAAAATACTTTGCTATTTCATTCTCTGTTGCTTCACTTTATTTCTAGATATTCCAGCGTTCTTACTGTGTTTTCTCAATTTCCTCGCGACCTGTTGCGGAATTGCACTGCAATAGTAGGGTTAAACTCTTTTGTTCTAGCGCATATATGCGAACATGAGGGACAGTGAATATTTTACTTGACAGTGCATGTAATTTCCCCCACTGTACCCCCAGAAATGTTGAATTCTCTCTGCTGTGTTGACTTGTTGTTTGGCTCCATCCTATGACGTTTGTTATCTGGTCTGTTCACGCACATGCACATGCAATAACCTGTAAGATCGCTGCTTATGCTTTTACATGACCACATAAGCCACTTTCTCCAGGAGAAACCCACGTTTGTTAAACAGCTTTTCTTAATCTCTTAAACAGCATAAGGAAAATGGCATTCTCGTTTACATGATGTTTCAGAATGAAAATCAACCGTTATCTTTAGTGCATGTACACGTGGTCAGTAATGCTGGATTCAAGCTGAATTTGCTCCGCCAAACAACCTGACCTCGTCAATTTAATCACAGATGACTTTCAGTAAATGGACGCAGTAAAAGTATATGCTTTGTTAAAAAATGCAAGGTATCAGCATTCCTTAATTAGATGGAAATGAGAGACAGTGTTGTTAAAATTTAAATGCTTTCGCCATACGAGTGAGTGTGTGTGTGTGTGTGTAACCCAGTGGGAGAAAACCCCAGAACCCTGAAGAGTTGTCAATCACTGTCAGCTTACCTCCTGAGAGAGAAAAGGGATGATTTGAGCACAGATTGCACTGAGTCGCTTCACAATCTCCGCCTGAAAGAAAGCACACATACACACTCATGATTAGAAGAGAAAACAGTGGGGGCCTGCGTAGCTCAGCGAGTATTGAAGCTGACTACCACCCCTGGAGTCGCAAGTTCGAATCCAAGGCAACCAAATTGGCCCAGTTGCTAGGGAGGGTAGTCACATGGGGTAACCTCCTCGTGGTCGCGATTAGAGGTTCTCGCTCTCAGTGGGACCATGGTAAGTTGTGCGTTGAGTGCGGAGAGTCTCTGCTGTGTCATGCACAGTGATCCACATGATAAATGTGCGGACTGACTGTCTCAGAAACTGAGGCAACTGAGACTTGTCCTCCACCACCTGGATTGAGGTAACCGCACCACAACGAGAACCTATTAAGCAGTGGGAACTGGGCATTCCAAATTGGGAGAAAAAAAAAGTGTAATATATATATATATATATATATAAAAAAAAGAGAAACAGTGACAATGGCAGTGGCCTCTCAATTCCCATGCACACCAAAGGTTTTAGCTTAGATTGTATTCATGACAATGATGTCTAAGCAGCAATAAAGTCAAACTATTAGTCAAATTAATTGTTATTCTTAAAATGCTACATCTCCCATCATGTGTGTATGCTTACTAAGCTATAGTTTTGAGGCAAAATTGTTCCCAAAAGTGTGCTAAATCTCTCAAAATTTCCTTATTAGATCATCCGTTAGTGTATTAATTTGGAAGAAAGAAATCATAAAATAGGAAATAAAGTTTTTATTATTATTACGTTTTATCTTAGGGGAAGTATGTGGGTTAACGTTAGTCTGTAGAACTTATAATTGGCTTTTAATTAAAAAAAAAAATAGAAGTCTGTGATATGTTCCCATATACTGTATATTGGTATGTAAACATGTGGGTATGTTCCTGTGTGCATGTGAACTGAGAGCTATTAATTCAGCCATTTATCTGCGCTCTGTGTCTGTGTTTTTGAATAGAACACACCCTACACTATGACTACCTCGGCCTAAAAATCAGTACTTCAGGTGGTTTTGTTCTGGCAGTGAATGTACTAAAAGAGAAAACCAGACGAGTTTAAGGGCAATGCCCTATGCTAAACCCGCTAACAACTACAAACACCAGTTTCAGACCAGCACTGCTGAACAAAAACAAATCAGAATAAACCAAATCATTAAAGAAAGCAAAAATTCATATTTGGACCATTGAGAAAATTAAAGGAAAAAACCAAAGCAAACTGGAATGTTATTGGGCCCTAAACAGAAAGTATAATCTGAATAAAGCAGAATATCTGCACACTGTAAGAGGTCAGAGATGGAGCCTCACCAAATACAGGCTCTGTGATCACAGTCTGGCCATAGAAAAAGGGAGACACAGACAAACATGGCTTCCAAAGGAAGAACGAGTCTGTTCTCATTATGACACTGGGGAGGTTGAGACACATATTCTCCTTCACTGTGAGAAATTGACAGAGGTGAGAGAGAAATACCTTGACAAACTCTCAAACCTCATGCTACAGTTTTCCAGTTCAACAGAAACAGATCATGCATCAGTTGCAGCAAAATACATTTTTGAAGTGCACACCCTCAAAAACCAATCACTGCCTTAAATGTACTTCATTTACAGTATTTATTTTCCTTCATTTTATCTTCATAATGTCTTGTTAAATGCTTGTTTTATTTTATATTGTATAGTGTATATTGTTATTATAGTTTTTATTTTATTTATTACCTGGCACCTTATTTTAATTCTATTTATATTTTTTACTGTTTTATTATTATTCTTTGTCTTTTCATCTGTTTTGTGTATTAATGCTTTGGCAATATTGTTTGTAAACACAATCATGCTAATAAAGTACTTTAAATTGAAAAGAGAGAGCGAGCAAGCGCTAGAGAGAGAGAGAGAGAGAGAGAGAGAGAGAGAGCGAGAGAGAGAGAGAGAGAGAGAGAGAGAGAGAGAGAGCGAGAGAGAGAGAGAGAGAGAGAGAGAGAGAGAGAGAGAGAGCGAGAGAGAGAGAGAGAGAGAGAGAGAGAGCTCTTTAGGGCTGAAAAGCTTGAATAGTCTCAATCTCCTTGCAACAGAGCAAATCACACACACACACACATTTAATTATAGTCTCACTAAGAAAAACACCACAAACAGGCATACAAGTGTTTCACACACTGCACCACATGAACAGTTAATTACTTTCTCACAACCACACACACACAAACACCACCTTCATAATCTACTATTATCATCTTTTTAATTATTTTCTTTGTCCTGTGATACGTCTCACTCCCCCTCTCTCTCTCTGTCTCTCTCTCTCTCTAATACACACACACAGTGATGGATTGCAGTGATGGAGGCACAGAAACATAAGCAGACCTCTAAGTGCACTCTAATACCTACTCGAGGAGCAAAGAAAACATTATATTAGGGTTCTGTGTCTTATACAGCCACATAATAACATGGAACTCTTTCATATCAATGTATGTGTATTTTGAGATTATCTATCGATCGATCGATCGATCTATAATTGAATACGGTTGTTTTAAAAAGGATTTTGTTTCGCAACTTCTAGCTGAAATAAGTTTATGATAATGTCATAGAAAAGGGGCTGTAGAATAATGCTGTGCAGATGTTATACACAGCAAATAACAATGATTCTTTGTTACTCCTACCATATGAGACTGCAAATAAGTGAACAAACAGTGTTTGGTTGTCTTTCTGTCGGGACACTGTACCAGTGATGCTGAACATCTGCAGATTGTGTCTGTGTGTGTGTGTGAGTACAATCGAAACAAAGCTCATTTGTGTACAAGATTGCTAATTATGTAACCGTTTTGGAATGAAACTGTGTGTGTTTTAGAGATAGATAGAAAGAGAGAGAGAGAGAGAGAGAGAGAGAGAGAGAGAGAGAGAGAGAGAGAGAGAGAGAGAGAGGTGGGGTAGGGAAATAAAGAAACGAAGAAGGAAAACAAGATGTATGTGTGTGCGTGCACTAGTTTGTGTGGAAATCCCAGGGTGCCAACCTTTTAGCATAATGGCTTTGTCGCTTGATCAAAAAGGACCTGAGTAGGTGCAGATGCCCTGCTGAGTGTGTGTTTGCGCACGTGCATGTATTTACCCAGACTTTATGCGAATGTGTGTGAATATGTTTCCACATTTGCATAGATCGGCTTTGAAAGTGTGTGTGCATGTAGCTATGTGTGCGTCCAGTAGTTAATTATCTTCCATACAAATGGAATAAACCATATAGTTAGTCTTCATGATACAGTACATACATAATGTGTGTATTTACCAGGTATGTTAATTTTATTGCAATTGAAAAGCAAAACTGATACATTGCGCTCTTTCTCACTAGTTTTCTTGATTGATCTTCATTGGACTTCTGTGCTTTACACTTTTATTTTCTTACTGAAATTCAAATTACTGCCCTAGTGGCTGAAGCTGGAAGTGTTGTTGAATGTATGGGCATGTGTGAGCTTCAGTTTCCGAGTGAAATTTCAAAAGAGTGGCGCCAAAAGCGAGTTGTATTTTTAGTTGTAAATGATGTAATCGTGAACAGGAATGCATATTTTATTAATTCTACCTCCTAACCCAAACGTCACTGGAATAAAAAATTATTTTACAGTGAAAATGCAACCTCTGAATCAAGCTCACCTTTTTTTATGTGAACGCGATTACTTTCTGGTTTCTATTTGACCAGATCCTATGTCTCTGAGGTTGCTCACACAACACACTATCAGGCACACTAGAGGGAAATGTGTTTACACTTGAATTCATGCAAAATATCTGATGTGGGATGGCGCTTGCAGTAATTCGGAAGTATGGAGTTCATAAACTTTCGGAAGCAACATGGCAATTTCCAATAACCAAAATTGTACCCAGCAGTTTGGGGATGCCCTCAGTTGAATAAGTGATTCCTAAATAAAATAAATAATGTAAAAAAAAGTCAAAAGGTTTGTATTAAAGTTAGGTTTAGTCTGTGGTACTGTATTGTGCATGTGTGTGTGTGTGAAGGGGCAATGTTTAGAGTTTTGGGCCATCTGTCTAGTTTAGTGTGTGAATATAAAACTTGAATAAATATGAGGTGGACTGATGTGTGTGTGTGTGTGTGTGTGTGTGTGTGTGTGTGTGTGTGTGTATTAGGTCTCTATGAGAGGAAAGATATTGTATAAAAAATAAACTGGCACAGTTTTGGCTGCAGGATGTTTCCACAGATGCCCCATAAAAGGCTGCACTTGGTTTGGGTGAGTGTGTAGTGTATTTATATTTATTTGTGTCCACATGTGCAGGAACGTGCCCCCACCCACCCACCACTGTACATGGTTTTTCTCTCACATTTAATTACCCTTGAGCCAATGCATGTGTATATATGCTTGGTTGTGTGCTCATATCCTTTTTGTGTACGTGATTTTCAGTGCTTTACTGCTCTCCTCCCTCGTTCGGTTTCTTTTCTTCCTTTTCCGAATGAAAGGGCCATCAATCAGACAGCGAGAGCGCAATAGAGAGAGAGAGAAAGAGTTAGGGAGGGGAGGAGAGGGGGATATTGGCAAAGCACCAAGGGAAGAGAGGCTGGCACTCTGCCCAGAAAAAAGGAGAGCAACGAAGAGAGGGAAGGACAGAAAAAAGGAGAGAGAGCACAGAGAGTCAAAATGAGAGGAGGTAATTTAAGAGAGAACAATCTCAAAGAGAGAGAGATAGGGGTGAACGAGACTCAGCAACTGAGAGAGAGAGAGAGAGAGAGAGAGAGAGAGAGAGAGATAATGAAAGCAGTGTGTCAGATGAGGGGAAAGTAAATGGGGAAAATGGGGCTTTATTGAATACCTCTGTACCCATGACCACAATTAGTTATTAGTTTGTCAGTGCTTAATATTTGCCTTTAAATATTTGTAAAGAGAGACAGAGAGAGAGAGAGAGAGAAAGCACGCCATTAGACATGAAGGGGGCACTCTGATAAGACCATACCTGCATCCAGGGGCACCATTTTAAAGGGTTGTGTATGTGTGTGTGTTTTTTGCCTCTTATCCCACCACATACACACAGCTGGCTGTTCTCACATACACCTCATTTCATTGGCTGTGATAATAATGCCAGAGCCATTAGGGGGACTTTTTCACACTACTGCTATAAAACCACACACAAACACAGCCCTGCACACACCTAATTTACTCTTATAGAGTAAGAGGACAGACAGATAGACAAACAAACAAACAGATAGACAGACAGATAGACAGATGGACGAATGAGTGGACAGATAGATAGACAGGGAGGAGAGACGGATGGACAGACAGGCAGACAGATAGATAGACAGGTTGACGGGTGGGGAGATGGATGGATGGGTGGACGGACGGACGGACGGGCAGAGAGACAGATGGACAGACAGACAGACAGATAGATAGCACTTTAAAAAAATTTGTCTAGTTTTGTTAGTCAATTCTTTGATTAGTTGCGATTAACTATGAAAAATCATGCACGATTGGGCAAAAGTTGAATGGGACAGTAACAATTGTCTACGTAGATCACAACATGATTTCGTAAAATGGTTGAAGGATGCGTATGAATACCCTGCGGAGGCTTAGATGTAGACACGTACATTTATAATTTATGCCAAGGGAACACAGCAGCTGAGTATGCACTAACATCCCACACCCTAGTAGCACAGAGTGGATGGAATGACATTGCCCTCAAAACTGCCAACAAACAAGGGTTGAAAATGTAATTACAAGGGGAGCAAGCTTGTAAAGATCACAATCTCTCACTCTCCCAATATATTCAGCTACCCATCCAATCTTATTTGCAACAACCCTAGAACCTCTCTCCACCAACAGCCTTGCAAAATACCACAGCCCTCTCCATTAAGTCTGAATCCAGACAAACCCATGCAGGTGGGCAGTAGGCATCTCTCTAGAGAAGACAAAGAAGGCTTCGTGAAGGTTTGTGCCTTTACTGTGGAAAATCAGGATCACCAAAATGCCTTATTTACCTCCCCTATGAGTCACAGCCATTGACAATAATCCCATTGGTGATGGTGCCATTCAACATATCACTACTCCTCTGAAATTACAGGTGAGATGTTTTCATTGTGAAGTGATTCAACTCTACTAAATTGTTTCTCCTAGAAACCCTCTTGTTATAAGTTACACAACACTGTATTATCCTGGATGGAAGGGAAAATCACTCGATGGTTTTCTCAGTGTTTAAGGGATACATCAAACCCCTTCCTCCTCTGACATATCACTCAATGTTGGTCGAAAGCCTGGAGATAAACCAGACCATCCACTTCTCCAGCAGACACCAGGTTTTTCTTTGTCAAAAAGAAGGATGGAGGTCTTCTATCCTGTATTGATTACAGAAACTCCATCACTATTAAGAACCTGTATCCTCTCCCCTTGGTCCGAGGGATCAGAGAATCTAAACTTTCTTCTAAGCTTGATCTACGCAGTGCTTACAACTTTGTTTGGATCAGAGAGGGGGATGAATGGAAAAACTCCTTTGTTACCAACACAGGGCACTATGAATATCGGGTGATGCCATATGGATTAGCCAACTCACCTTCAGTTTTCCAATCCTTCATAAATGAAGTACTAAGAGGTCATGATTAAGGACTTTGTTCTGGTGTATATTGATGATATTCTGATTTACTCTCCCTCAGAGAGAGAACACATCCATCATGTTCATCTGGTGCTTCAAAGATTGAAGTTGGAGAAATGTGTGTTCCATGGGTTCACTATATCATTCCTGGGATATGTACTAAGCCTTCAAGTTTCAATGGACAACTCCAAGGTGGAAGGTGTGATCAACTGGCCCACACCTCAAAATGTCAAAGAACTTCAAAGATTTCTAGGCTTGCCAATTTCTATCATCATTTGATCTGAAAGTTCAGTTACATTGCCTCACTTCTGATGTCTCTGTTGAAAGGAAAGCCCAAGAAACTCCTTTGGACCGAGTCAGGTCACAGGTTTCGCTACTGCCCCCATTCTGAAACATCCTGATCCCGCCTTCAGCATGGAGGTGGATGCATCTGATTGTAGTATCGGGACAATCCTATCTCAACGATATGGTACACCAGGTAAACTTCACCCTTGTGCTTTTTATTCCTGCAGACTAACACCATCTGAGCAGAATTATGATGTTGGAAATAAGGAACTACTCTCCATCAAGGCTGCACTCAAGGACTGGCGCACAACATCCTTTCCAGGTCCTAACTGGCCATAAGAACTTGGAGTATATCAAGTCAGCTAAATGTCTCAATCCAAAACAAGTGAGGTGGGCCCTGTTTTTCACCAGATTAATTTTCTCTGATACTTATGGACCTGGAAACAAGAAAGGTAAGGCCGATGCACTTCCCAGGTTGCATGACACTCAGGAAAACTCTCCCTCAAGCATTCATTGAAGCTCCAGTGAGATGGGATATTATGAATGAAAGCCAGCAAGAAGAACAGACTGATTCCACACCAACATCTTGTCCAGAAGGGAAAACATATGTTTCAGACACTCTCCGCAATCATTTAATTCATTAGGTTCACACATCATTACCTTCTGGTCACCCAGGGTTTCAACATACTCTCAACCTGGTAAGAAATACCTTTTGGTGGCCCACTCTAGTAGTTGATGTTACAGCTTATGTCAGTGGCTGTGTTGTCTGTGCCCAGTCTCATTCTCCCAGAGAAATCTCTGCTGGTTTCCTAGAGACCCTTCTTGTCCTGCGTCGTCCTGGTCTCACCCGGCTGTGGATTTCATAACAGATCTCCCACCATCTAATGGATATACTACAATCCTTGTAATTTTTTCGACCATTTCTCAAAATCTTGCAGACTTCCTTCACTCAAGGGACTACCCACTGCTTTGGAGACAGCGGAGACACTTTCAATCAGGTGTTTTGGATGTTTGGCTTACGTGAGGATATAGTATCTGAACCAAGTTCACAGTTCACCTGCAGAGTTTGGAAAGCCTTTTGTCAACAACTCAATGTGAACATTAGTCTGACATTTGGTTATCACCCGCAGTCCAATGTTCAAGTGGAACGACTGAATCAAGAAATTGGCAGATTCTCACGTTCATATTGTAGTCCGTTACAACAATAATGGAGCCGCTTCATACCATGGGCAGAATAAGCTCAAAACACTCTCGTCCACTCCTCAACTGGTCTGACCCCCTTTCAGTGTGTCCATGGATACCAACCACCCTTCTTCCCCTGGTCTGGAGAACCCTCAGAAGTACCTGCCGTAGATGCATTGCAGTGAGAGAACCTGGGTTATGGCACACGTCCACATTCAACGAGCAATCTGACATCAATGCATCCAGGCTCATCGTCGATAAAGACCTCCACCATATTACCAACCAGTCAAATAAGTCAAATAATTTACATAGCAATGAAAATTTAACACGTTTAGACTCTTCTCAATGAAAACCCAATGAAAAACTATTGATTATCACCGAATAAAACAAATGCAAGAATTTAGATCACACAATATTCAAATCAAGCGCTCGTAAGTTTGAAACACTGTTCAACTGTTACACTGAAAACACAGTTTAAAGTGCACTTTCAATGATTTGATGAAGAATTGAGTAATTAAATTAAAGCCATCAAGTAAATAAACAAAAAATAAATACCCAGTTCACCGTTGCAGGCCTGATTGAAGCTAGGGTGTGTTGTAGCCTTAAACAAATGGCTGCTTCACTCCAAAGAGTAAAAAAAGAAAACTCACTCACTGTGACCTGGTATGATGTTATATGTATAAGCCATGCACCAACCACTCAGATGAGAGATTGGAAAGGAGTTTGGGGAAGACCACGACCTATTGAGGAAATCCAGCGGTGCCAGAGGAGATTTTAGATTTGGTAGCTCAAACCGCTATCTGGGAAGATATCCGTGCCACTCATAGTAAACACTTGCAATGTTTTTCCTACAGATATAGAATGTCATATAGGCAAACGTACAGAGCCAAACCACAAATTAAACTGTGCTAGCATTAGCATCAGGCTACTGGCAACAGTCCATGCAAAAAAACAGATTTTTCTTGGAAACTTCACTTCCAACTTTTAATCAAGTCATTTACAAGATAAACATGTTAGTCACATTTGCAAGCCAACCAGATCTGTCTTAACAATAAGGTGATCAGTCACGTGACGCCTTGCGAGGAGCAGACGTGTAAACAGCGAGCTCTGTGCACTTTGCTCGTTTTTAATCATTTTTATGTCTTAAACCAGTAAGATTCGATACACCCTGCTACATATCTGTTCTTTGAAGTCAACATGTCAAAGAATACAAAATCCTTGGGCTCTGAAGATTTTAAAAGATACTTACGCGCTCAAGTTGATACTTCAGTTTGAACTGTGCAGCAGGAGAAATTCATTGCCAACCAGCAAGCATGTCTGTGATGCTGATGAAAATGGTTGCAGACTTGGAGGATCTTGCTATAATACACTGATTGATTACTGCGATGGAAACAAAATTCTCTGAGTTGGTAACAAGAACTGGGGACATAGAGAGACAGATCGATTATCTGGAGTCATCGGAGAGGCAATTAGCTGCTAATCTGCTAGCAACCAAACAGACTTGCAACGCGTTTGGGAAAAACTGGAGGATTTGGAGAATCGTAGTATGTGAAACAGCATCTGAATTGTTGGAATTCCTGAGCATGAAGTAGGTCGAATATGGTGAAATTCCTAGAAGAGTTCTTCACGAGTCTGCTCGACATAACAGGCCACAAGCTGGAAATCGAGCGAGATCACAGGGTCTCGGCTCGCAGATCTGCCAGGATGCTAGAATCATGTCACATTCCAATCTGATTGGCTGGCTGTTCGTAATTTCCAGAAGTCAGCATGCAGTCTGACAAGTGAAAAAAAGTTTAACTGGCAAGGTACCAGGTTACTACCCTTTGCAAAAAAGTACTGTGGGGGTTGGAGTACCATGGTAAAAAAAATGGTTATTTGATGGATACAATGGCACTATATGAATACCCTATTCATATACCATTGCATTTACAAGATACACCAAGTTACAATGAAGAATACCACTGTATTACCATCAATGAGCACATTTAAATGCCCACTCTTACATTGATTATGCTTAATAACCTGACAATGTGTAAGGCCACGTAAACACCCTTAAATCCTTTGTTAGTGTAAGGTCATGAACAGTTTACGCAATCCTGATCGGCATGCATTGATTTTTGCTCATTACCCTAATTTCAGCCTTCATGTACTATAAACACATTTACCGACATTCTTAGCTGCTTATCAAATGTGCACAGGGGTTGTGCACTTTGGATGTTTATGCAGTGACGTCAAAAGAAGAGAATAATCAGATGACTTTAAATGGTTTTCTTGCATTGTCTGATTTTTTTAAATAAGATTATTTTTGATAGTTATCAGTGTAAATTCACTCATATTTAATTCAATAACTGAACATACCTTGTACCTTGCACATATACTGTATTACCACTTGCACATGTACATATGCCATTCTATGTTATATGTCCTATTTTTTTGTATGTCTATTTATTCTCTAACCTTGTTTTATATCCCGTGTCTCACTGTAATGTTCTGTGCGCACTTGCTTGGTTCTCCTATCACCAAAATAAATTCCTTGTGTACGTGAGGACACTTGGCAATAAAGCTCATTCTGATTCTGTATTACTGTGCATGCTCGCTCAATGTCTTATTATTTAAAGGCATGTCTAAGCCCAACTGTACATTTTCTTACTTTTCAATGTTTGAAAAACCTTGGTATTGTCACTGTACCATATCCAAAAAACTTGGTAATCTAAATTGGCATTATCCCCTGTATTTTTGGGAAAAAACATTCAATAGTTCAAGAGTTTAAGACTTTAAGACAATGCAGAGATCTAATTTTGAAGAGCCCTCAAAAAACTAAAAAACTAAATGATGACTGAAAAAAATTACTTTAATAAAATGAAATATTAGCAGTATATATGTTGCTTGCAAAAAAAGTTTATTTCGTTGTTGTAACACACTGCAACTTCTGAATGGCTGTCAATGAAGAAAGACACTTAGAGGTGGTGCAATATCAACATCTACCAACAGGGGCGAACTAGAGCACACTAACCAGTCAAACCTTGACTCTTTGGTTCCAACACTGCCTGGTCTACAGTGGAGGACTGATTTGGGATCAGCTGTTGTTCACACCTAAATAATCTCAGTATGATGAAAACAACACTGATCCTGGAAGGCCTGTTTATGATTATGACATTAAGTAAGTGTGGCCTGCAGTAACCTTGAGTGAGCCATCAGCAGGCTGGATAATGTGATACAACACACACACAGAGCCTCCACTCCTGTAAATTAACTGGAAATGAGAGAGAATGTGGCATGTATGTGAAATGAGGTACAGTACGTGCAGAAATGTGTGTGGGTAAGGTTTTGCCTACATTGTTGTAGGGAAAATATCCAGAAATATAATTCGCTCACTATCAGTATAAAAACAAACAAACAAACTAACAAACTAACAAAAAAACAGGAATGACTTGAAAGCAAAAGTGTATGCATATAGTATTTAATTTGACTGTGATTGTCATAAGAGGGATTTTAAATGTGCTTGCCCTAAAACCCCATTAATACCACCAATCACACAAAGATAGCTTCTTACCTGTTTGTGCATTTCGATGTTGAGTCCGTAGGACATCTCATAGTACTGTGGGAACAGAAGTGCAAGAGCAATCAGCAACACGATTAATTAAACAAAACTGAATCATTGTCAATCAAATTAAAACCTCAGCAACCTGACAGACACTAACCACTTTCTAAAACTACAAAGAGTTTGAGGGTGCTAGCATTAAGAAATTGAAAACCGTTCCACTTAAAATAAAAAGAAAATACCAGAACAAAGAGATTTATATTTTTATGACTCTAGTCAGCATGTTTCTGTGCATCTATTTCAGCAGCCAGATGAACAGCAGAGTGAATGATGGAGATGAAATCTGACACAACTGCTTGCTTGTTCTCGATAGTTTCTTTCTCTCCATCTGCCTGTCAAACTCACACTCCGTAACTGCTCTGTGTGTAGCTCAATTCAACAATCCTTTCTCTCTCTCCTTATCTCTGTCTTTTCTGCTTAGCTCCCTTGTTACTGTCTTGCTCTCCTCTGCCCCCTTGTCCTCTATTGTTCCAGAAACTCCATTTCCCATCCGTGATCTGTCCATGACCTACTCTTGTCTATCAAACCTTTACCGTGGTTTACTCTCAGGATTAGAGTTTTATCATACCTAATGACATCACCTAGAAACCAAAAAGTGTTGATATGAAGTTAACGGGTGTCCAAATATTTCACGTTAAAGCAAGTCTATGGAATGACACTTTTAAATTGATAGATCACCCAAGAATGAAAATTCTGTGATCATTTACACATCATCGTGTTGTTCCAAACCTGTATGATTTTCTTTTTTCTGCGGAACACAAAATGGGGAATTTTAAAGAATGTCTCATTTACTGATTTCCATACAAATGGCAGTTGAAAGTGACTCTAAAGCTTTAAAAGAACCCAAATTATAAGTCCATGTGACTTGCGTGTCCTATTGCAATGTCTGCTGAAGGCGTATGTCAGGTTTTAGTGAGAAACAATCTAAAATGTATGTTTATTTACAATGAAAAATTCGACCAAGATTCGCGTGGTTCAAGTTTTAACCGTGCGAAAGTTCTCGAATTAACATTATTTCTAGCTTCAACACATACACGTGAAAAGCAAAAGAACATCGCAAATCCATAAACAGTGAAAGTTCTTATGTGAACAAATTAAAGTGTGAACGACCTTCTCTCATGCACCTTTGAATATGCAAATGCAAAAACAGCAAAAGTTCTCACAAAATAAAAAAATAGCACAAAAGCATAAACAGCATAAGTTCTTGCAAAAGCAACAATAGCATAAAAGCAAAAACAGTGCAACTGTTGCGAACTGTTTAATCTAGAGTGTCAACACATGAATGTGCTTCTCTCATGCACTTATGAACTCACGATATCAAGTTCTCATTAACAATGTAATTTCTAACATAAAAAATGAAAGCGTGAATGAGCTCTCTCATACACCTTTTAATATGCAAAAAAAAACAGCGCAAGTTCTTCCAAAAGCAACATAGCTTAAAGCAAATACAGAGCAAGTCCTCGTGTGAAAAATCTAATTATTAATGTCAACATATAAACATGTGAACAAGCTTCTCTCATTGACTCATGAATGTGCAAAGAAAAACTTTGTCAGAAGTAAAGACTTTCACTATAATATAACTGTAAAATTATTTTAATTCTTTAAATTCACCCTTTTGTGTTGCCCAATAGAAACAAGTAATATGGGTTTGGAACATAATTTTTTAAGTGTGCTATTTAATTAAGATACATGTTGCTCTGTATTATAATTTAATGTCTTTTCAGTATCGATCACTTCAGTAGTTGATGAATTTCAGGTAAAGCATGACATAACAGCAGAACTATTGGGAGATCCCCATTTCACCATCTATCTGGTTTGCTGGCATACTACACGCACACAAACACATATAAATCACATCCACTGGCTCTGCATGCCAAAAGTGTAGTGGGAATGCTGGGAATGGTTTTAAAAACCTTTGCAGTGGCCCTGGGGGCCATTAACGCTGCTTGAATTACATTCACTACGGCCAAAAGTGTCAGCCTCATGTCGGAGCAACATCAGTTCTCAGCATGCTTTCATGTGGAATCATGTGCTTGAGAGACAGTGGACATTTAAATGCAAACAAAATAGCAGATGGCTGACATCCAATATAATTTACAATTTAATGATGTCAAGTGAGAAAGTAGAAAATGTATGATGCCCTAACCCCTGTCCCAATCTAAACCGAAACGTGAATTAAACATTTTGACCAAAAATGTAACCCCAAATCACGCTCACCAATGTTTATGTTAATGCGATTCCTTCCAGATTTTTATACGAAACCAGAACCTGTATCTCTGAAATCGCTCGAGCAGCAGCACAAGAGAAAAAGGTAAACATATTTTAAATGGTGCAAAAATGTATGGATGGCACTTGTCAGTAACTCGGCAGATTGGGGTCAATGTCAGGATACCAGAACATTCAGTAGCAACATGTTGAGTGTGATCAAGCTGCAATCTCAATATGGCCAATATAAGCCAATTAATTTATTTGATTATGTATTGTAATCAGTTGGTCCAACAGAATGGAAACAACTCTATTGGACAACCTAGCATTTGCTAAACCAATAGTTAGAGTTTGGGGTGGGGACTAAATTTTTGTCTAAGCAACATAAGAAAGGCGAAGTGTTTGAAAACAGACATTATTTTTGTAATTCTGTTTGATGACACAAGTGGCACTGAAATTACACACTGCAGCTTTAAGTGACTGGTAATTTATTACCTTGATCTACACACACATTCAATTTAACCCCTACCAGCACAACTGACAATGTTTAATTAAGTTGAAATTGTTTAAGTAGGAAGTTGTCTTTTCTATGGTCTCCTTTAAGGAAATACTATGTGAATGGGCGAAAGTTAAACAGGCATAAAAGACATTTAATGTGGAACAGGAAACCTGCAGCTCATTTTAATTTCAAGGCAATTCTGTTCAGCTCTATAATGTGGCTTTTATCCTTCCAGTTATACTATATTCTATACATGAAGTGTGTACTGCAGACACAGTGAGCCAGCATTCATATTGTATTTGGCTCCTATAGCTCAACTGGCAAGGTAATGGGTTAGATTCCCAGGAAACACATTTACAAATAAATGTATTCCATAAATGCACTGTAATTATGCATTTAAATGCATAAATGTTATCTAACTGCATGTTTAGGAAAGCTAATTCACCATCATGGTCACAGAGAAAATCAACAATGCTTCCGAAAGTTCATATACCCTAAAATCAGTCAAATTAAGGACAAGCGCCATTTGCCATCTTTGCATTAATTCAAGCACGAATACATTTCCTTTTAGCGCTACTGATAAACCTCCAAGACACATGTTCATGAAACCAAGAAGTAATCACGTTCACAAACAATGATGACCGCTATTCTGAGGATGCATTTTTGCTCTAAAATTATCTTGTCACTGGTTTGGCTTAGGGGGTATAGTTAATAAAATATGCATTCCTGCTGACAATATCACATCATTTACAATTAAAAATAAACTTGCTTTTGGCGCCACTCTGTGGACATTTCACCCTAAAACTGGAGCTCACATAAGCCCATACATTCAACAACATTTCCAGCTACAGCCACTTGGGGCAGTGATTTGAATTTCAGTAAGCACAGACCGATTTCAGCTGAAGAGCTTTCAAATTTCTGTGGCTAAATTCACAGTGTGATCAGTCTGTATATGCTATAATTGTGGGTGGGCAAGTTTCACTGTGACATGACGTTGGTTTTTGTGACTGCGATGTACCAGACATCGTCTGAATTGTGATGTGTTTTTCACTCATAATAGCTTCATGATTTTGTTCTCCCTCACAGAGACTCATTGTTATATCTCTCTCTCATGTCAGTGCATTCGTATTCTACACCACAAATGTATGTGTAATCCCTCGAGTGTGTGTCTGTGTGTGTTGTCTGGAGCAGATTGTGCACAGCATGTGGCGGATGTAGCGGGGCTCAGCATGGCGGAAGTTCAACAAAGCTTCTCCTCCTGCCACAGTATGTGTGTGTGTGTGTGTGTGTGTCCGCTTACGTATGTGTATTAGTCTTTGCTGATCCAAAGCGGGGCAATATGTACTGGGTGTCTGCTGGTTCAACTCGGCAGCTGTTTGCCATCCGTCGCTAGTACACATATCCTGCTCTGTAGCAGTATACTCTGCTCCGGATGCTGAAATCTTTGTAGAAATCTTGCCTGTGACTGAAACCGAAGACAGCTGCTTTGCTATAGCACTGCCGAGTCAATAAATTAACAGACAGTGTTTTGTGAATTAAGGTATATGGAAACATTAAAAAGAGCTTAAAAAACCATTGATAATGCATTGATTACATTGCTTACTTCTCAGTAGAAATAGTCACAAATATAATATATGCTATATGCTATATATATACACACACACACAAACTGACCAGACACTTCAGTAGGTACACCTGTACATCTACTTATTCATGCAATTATCTAATCAGAAAATCGTGTACAGTAGATATGGGTCAGGCGCTTCAGTTAATGTTCACATCAACCATCAGAATGGTAATTTAATGTGATTTATACCTTGGCATGATTGTTGGTGCCAGACGAGCAGGAGCATTTCTGTAACTCCGGGGATTTTCACGCACAACAGTCTGTAGTGTGTAAAGAGAATGGTGCAAAAAACAAAAAACATCTAGTGAGAGGCAGTTCTGTGGGCAAAAATGGCTTGCCAATGTCAGAGGTCAGAGGAGAAT
This sequence comes from Xyrauchen texanus, assembly GCF_025860055.1. Taxonomy (NCBI): domain Eukaryota; kingdom Metazoa; phylum Chordata; class Actinopteri; order Cypriniformes; family Catostomidae; genus Xyrauchen; species Xyrauchen texanus. Next base: position 15,538,028 of record NC_068323.1, read on the forward strand.
GGCCAGACTGGTCCAAACTGACAGGAAGGTGACAGTAACCCAAATAAACACGCTTTACAACAGTGCTATGCAGAAAAGCATTTCTGAATTTACAACACATCGAACATTGAGGCGGATGGGCTACAGAACCAGAAGACCCCTCCAGGTACCACTACTGTCAGCTAAGAACAGGATTGAGGCTACAGTGGGCACAGACTCACCAAAACTGGATAGTAGATGATTGGAGACACATCGCCTTGTCTGACAAATCTGGATGTCTGCTGAGGTACACAAATGGAAGGCCCACTACAGCCTCAGTTTTCTGTTCTTGGCTGACAGAAGTGGAAATCAACTTGGACTTCAGCTGTTTTAGCCCATCCGCCTCAAGGTTTGATGTGTTGTGCATTCCGACATGCTATTTTGCTCACTATAATAGGGGTTATCTGAGTTACCTTAGCTTTCTGTCAAGCTTGAATCAGTCTTGTCATTCTCCGTTGATCTCTAAAAGAGGTCATCAAAAGGCGTTTTCGTCCACAGAACTGTCGCTCGCTGTTTTTTTTTTCTTCTCACACCATTCTCGATACACTCTAAAGACTGCTGTGCATGAAAATCCTAGGAGATCAGCAGTTACAGAAATACTCAAACCAGCCCGTCTGGCATCAACAATCACGGCACGGTCTAAATAACTGAGATCTAATTTTTACCTGATTCTGATGGCTGAACATTAACTGAATCTCCTGACCTGTATCTGCATGATTTTATACATTACACTGCTACTGCACGATTGGCTGATTAGATAATCGCATGAATAAGTAGATGTACAGGTGTGCCTAATAATGTGGCCAGTGAGTGTAAATTTATATAATGTATATACTGCATACTTCCTTTCAATTGCCCTTTCAGATGCCATTTTTGTGTTGCCGCAGCACAATGGTCACTTCCAGTGTTTACAGGATAACTGATTATAATTGGAGCAATTATCTAATGACATATTGTTACATTGTTACATGTTACATCATTCTCATCCAGTGCAGACATTGTTTAAAACTAAATTGAAAAGTAATGAAAACTAAACTAAATTTAAAGGACAAATTGAATATGGAAGAGCAATAACAGCTAAATTTTAAATTAAAATCTATAATAACACTGTGTTATAGACAGCAAAGGATAAATCTACGCTTGCCTTCAAAAAACAACCAGATGAAGTACAGGATGTTAAGCACACATTGGATTCGAATGTGACTTTATGCCTTCCTACCTTTGTATACTACATATAAGTGAATGTAACATTCATGGCTTGTGTGTGTGTGATTGCCACTGTATTAGATGCAGCTGTGATCTTTTGAACTCAGACACATTAATTGGCTTGTCTTGTACGTGTGATCCAGTAGTTTAGACAGACTACATGGATCAGATATAATTTCCATTGGGCTGCCCTTTGTGGCTCATCGTATGACCTAATTTACACCACACAGGCCAATTTTTCCATTAGAACTGACTGATATACTGTAAATATATCCAGCTTCTGTATTTTCAGACAAGATAAGCTTTTAAGAAAAAGGGAATTTTTACTAGATTTGCAATTCCTAAAGGAAATATAATGCCTACAAGGCATCTAAACATACATTTTATAATTTTAAGTTTTAGGATTTGGTTCTGCATAAATAAAATGCTGCATTAAAGTACAATATGCTTCTGTGCAGCCATTGGAATGTAATGAAGATGACCAATCACAATTCAGCAGGCAAAATCATAGTCATCGTTGTTTGTTTGATTTTGAATCACAAACATTCTAAGTGAATGGGTGATTTTTATACTTAAAAAGTATAACATATAAAAGAAATTGCTAGAGACCAGTGAAAAGCGACACAAATACAATGAGATGCAACAAAAACATCGGTTTGACGCATGTAAGAATGCAAGAAACGCATTGTGTGGGAACATCTCTGAAGTCTACCTTGGACAGATTGACACCTCTCTCCGTACCGCCATCAACCAGCAGGGGACGCTTCTTGGTCATCAGCTGGTCGAGCTCAACACAGATAGTCATGCCACTGAAGAGATGGCAAGGAGGATAGCTGAGTTAACATCAATGCTTCAACATCTACAGATCTCTCCCAGCGCCAGTCCCACCCCCACCATTGATGGCAATAATTTCTGTCACAATGCTCTCTGGTTTTTGATGATCTAGCTGATTTGGCCATCAGGGTGGATAAATCGCCTCGTCGTTTGATGAAGATATCGCAGAGATGCTCCATCTAGGGAGGTTCCTGTCTCATCTGCCTGTTTTCCATCATCGGCCAGTTAATCAGAACCAGTGTCGTCGGAGGAACCCATGCAGGATGAGAGAGCCCGGCTATCCTCCTAGGAACGCTACAGATGTTTAGTCAATGGTATGCCTTTCCAACTCCCTGGTCATCTCCCAAGCACTCCTCAATTATGTGCTTTGGGACATGGTCGTCAGTTCTTTTTGTTTACCACGACGACATTTGGATTTTTTCTTGTAATCTCAATGACCATGTAAAGCATGTCAGGCGAGTGCTTCAGCGACTGCTGGAGGATTATTTTTTCGTCAAGTTGGAGAACATTATTGTGTGAGTTTTGCGCACAGTCAGTTTAGTTCCTGGGGTTCATCCTCTCACCTGACAGAATCCAAATGACTCTGCCAAGGTTAAAGCGGTTGTCGATTGGCCAAACCTAAATCCTTACAAGGCAGTCTAGCAGTTTCAGGGGATTGCCCATTTCTACCGGCGGTTCATTCTGAACTTCGGTCAAGTCGCTGCACCTCTGACGAATTTGACCTCCACTAAGACATGCTTCATTTGGTCTCCACAGGCTCAGTCTGTGTTTCAAAATCTTTAAAGCTGCTTCATTTCATCTCCCATTCTGATTAATCCTGATTTATCGCACCAGTTTGTGGTGGAGGTTGAAGTATATGTCGGATGAGAGGCTGCATCTGGTTGGAGGGGTCGGAGGTTCCTTTTTTGGTCTGGACCGATCACAAGAACTTCAAATACATTCATACCGCCAAACGCCTAAATTCTCAACAGGCATGTTGGGCACTTTCTTTTGGCAGATTAGATTTTTCCATATCGTCAACAGCAAGCTTGACGCATCGTCCCGAGACCATCTTAACTTCTCTAGTTACCGTTCTTTCACCTAATGTGGTGGTAGCAGCTATGTCTTGGGAAGTTGAGTCTCAAGTCAGCTCAGACTTACGTAACATTCTTATTCCCACGGAGTGTCCAGCGAATCTACTATTTGTTCCTGAATCGGTCTGGACCAAAGTCTGGCAGTGGGGTCATTCGTCTAATCTCGCCTGTCACCCAGGGGCTGCTCGCACTCAGGCGGTAGTTAAGCAGCGGTTCTGGTGCCCCACACTAGCGCAGGATGTTCATCAGTTTGTTGCAGCTTGTCCAGTGTGTGCTTGTGGTAAGAATTCCACTGCCAGACCCTTTGAGATCCTGGTCACACATTGCCTTGGATTTGGTTACCGGTTTATCCCCGTCCAATGGCAATACAGTCCTTTTGACTGTGGTGGACCAGTTCTCGAAGGCAGCCCATTTTATTCCTTTCCTGTGATCAATGACAGCAGCTACTGTCATTGATCACACCTTTCAGATTCATGGCCTCCCGACAGAAATAGTTTCTGGCAGGGGACCCCAGTTTGTCTCTAAGTTTTGGACAGAAGTCTTTAGGCAAATGGGTGTGACTGTAAGTTTGTCCTCTGTTTTTCATCCCTAGACCAATGGGCAGGCCAAGCGAACCAAGATTTGGAGAGGGTCCTGCGCCGTGTGGCCTCCTGGAAGCCGTTGACTTGGAGTTCCAAACTTACCTTGGTCAACTATGCACATAATTCCTTGCCGGTGTCATCTACGGGAATGTTGCCTTTCCAGTGCTGTTTAGGCTACCAGCCTCCTCTGTTCCTCTCCCAAGAACCCGAAGCTATTGTTCCATCCATGCACGCCTTACTCCAGAGATGTCGTCACACCTGGAGGATCCCCAGAGAAGCTCTTCTGCGGACTGCCAATCGGAAAAAGCATCGGCAGACCGTCACCATTCTAAGCCCCAGTTTACGTGTGTGGTCAGAAGGTCTGGTTATCTTCTCAAGACCTGCTGCTTAGTCTGCCCTCACATAAACTGGGATAAAAATGAAATGGACAGTTCACCATCATGCTTAGTCCGATGGTGGTTCTACTAAAATTACCTCCCCGTTGAAAAGAATCCATCTGATTTTTTAATGTGTCTAAGATCAAGCCTGTTCAAGTTCAAGTTCAAGTCTTTATTTGCCAAAACGATGCAAATCGCCTGGAATTCATTTTAGTGATTTGGCTCACTCAGGACAGTACAAGACAGTATTGGACCAAAATTACAACACATCATCAGACATGACATATACAATAAAAACAAAACAAAATCAAAAAACAAATTCTTGGGTTGCTACCAATGGATAAGTATAATAAATGATCAAATAAATAAATAAATCAAATAAAATGCTAATGCATTTAGTGATACTGAGGAGAAGGACATAATTGTGTAAGCAGAGCAGATAACGATTGTTGGTGTAAATTGAGGGACCTCACAACTTGTGGATAAGTGCTATTTGAAAAACGGGTGGTTCGGGATCTGATGCTTCTTAGCCTTCTACCTGATGGTAGAGGAATTAAAAGGGAATTAGCGGGGTGCAAATAATCTTTAAGTATTTTCAGTCCAGTTTTAAGTAGGCGGATGTTGTAGATGTCACAGATCTTAGGGAGGTCCAACCCAATTATCCTTGACGCTGTCCTAACTACCCTATTCAGCGCATATTTATCCTCTGCTGAGCAATTACCCCACCATACAGTGATGGAGAAAGTAAGTGTGCTCTCTATCACAGCTCTGTAGAAGTGGAGCATTCCCACCTTGGACACCTTAAATTTCTTAAGTTGTCTTAAAAAGAAAAGTCAGCTGGTGAGCTTTTTTAACAATCTTGCTGACATTGGTTTCCCATTTAAGGTTGGAAGATATGATGGTCCCAAGGAACCTAAAACTTTCCACCCAATCCACAGTTTTGTCCTTGATGGCCAGGGGCTGGAGCGACATACTATTTTTATTCCTAAAATCAACAACCATCTCCTTGGTTTTGGAGATGTTAAGGGACAAGTTGTTAATTAAGCACCACTCAGCCAGCATGGACACTTCTTTTCTGTAAGCCGTTTCATCATCATTGGTGATGAGGCCCACCACAGTGGTAGCATCAGCAAATTTAAAAATCCTGACTGAATCATGGTGAGAAAAACAGTCATTAGTATAAAATGAATACAAAAGGGGAGACAGAACACACCCTTGGGGGGCGCCAATGCTGGTGGACATTGATTTTGACAAGAGGTTATTAACTTTAACCACTTGTGATCTGTCAGTTAAAAAATCAAGGATCCACCTACATAAGGACTCTTTAACACCCAACCCTAGGAGTTTGTCACACAGTCTCTTTGGTATAATATTATTAAAAGCAGAACTAAAATCAATAAATAGTACCCGTGCATATGTAGCTGTCCCTTCCAAATGTTGAAGAATGTTATGGGTGCAAAGAGAAACAGCATCTTCAACAGACCTGTTCTCCCTATATGCAAATTGGAAAGGATCAAGAGATGTAGTTGTGAGATGATTGGCCACTATTCGGCTCAAAAATTTTCATAATAACAGAGGTTAGAGCCACTGGTCTATAGTCATTCAAGCAACTTACATTCGATTTCTTAGGCACAGGAATGACTATAGCTGATTTAAAACACGCTGGGACTTTACATAGTCTAAGAGACCAATTAAAAATGTCAGTGAAGACATACGACAGCTCATTGGCACACCATTTGATAGTGGCAGCAGAGACCTGGTCGGGGCCTGCTGCCTTCCTGCTGTTTTGTTTTCTCAACAGATGCCTGACCTCATGTTCTTCTATCAGAAAAGGTGGTTTAGGGGGAGCTATATCATTAAGGGGATTAAAACTGACTGTACATTCAGAATTACCTTCAAATCTACAATGAAATAAATTTAGTTTATTGGGTAGCAAAGGATCATCATCAAGAACTGCATGACTGTTTTTATAGTTTGTAATCTGTTGAAGGCTTTGCCAAGCACCCCTACTATCATGGACACCAAGCTTAGCTTCAAGCTTGGCCCTGTAGTTAGCTTTAGCCTTTTTAACAGCCCGTTCAAATGCATATTTAGCAATAGTGTACTGACAAATATCTCCACTCTGAAAAGCATTTTTCCTCTCCAAGTACAAATTTTTAATATCGTTACTAAACCATGGCTTGTTATTGCTAAAAACAATCACGGTTTTAGAGGGGAAGCATACACCTTCACCAAAGTGAATATAAGAAGTAACAGCATCACAGTATTCATCCAAGGTGGTGAACTCATCCCTGAATACAGACCAATCTGTAGTATGAAAGCATTCTTTTAATTCATTTTGTGCTTGGATAGACCATTGTTTAATTACTTTTTTAGTTGGCTTAATGGATTTCAGTCTCTGACGGTATCGAGGGATGAGAAAGATGGTATTATGATCTGACCGTCCCAAAGGGGGCCAAACAATAGAATGATATGCATTAGATATTACACAGTAGCATTTATTAAGTGTCTTTTCTCTCCTGGTAGCAGTCTGAATCTGCTGCTTGAACTTGGGTAGTGATTTCTTTAAATCCACGTGATTAAAATCGCCTAAAATTAAAACCACAGAATCCGGGTTAGAATTCTCTACCTCTGTTATGTGAGTCGCCAGCTGCCTACAAGCCTCCTTGGCTCCTGCCTTAGGTGGAATGTAAACAGCAGCGAAAATGACGGAGGAAAACTCCCGCGGGAGGTAAAAAGGTCTGCATTTAACAATTAAACATTCCAGCTCCGGTGAACAGTGTCGCAAAAGAACAGCAGAGTCAGTGGACCAGCCTGGTCGGAGGCCGGGAAATTTTGCAAACTGTCCCGAATACATATTAGTTCATGCTTGTCATATGTGATCAGACTGACAGAGTTATCAATAAAACAAAGCAAAACAAGACAAACACAAACACAGAGCCACACCGCGTCGCCATAGATCGGCGCCATCATCGGTTTGTTCGCTCCCCTCTTCATCCTGATACTCCCGTTGCTCCACCTCCCATCTCATTGAGGGAGTTCCAGCCTTCTCTGTTAGACGTCTCCTTGACGTGAAGTGGAGAGGCAGGGGTTTTCAGTACCTGGTTGACTAGGGGGCTACAGTCCGGAGGTGAGAAGGTGGATTCCAGTTGGTGACATTCTGGATCCCGACATCATGAGTTCCATAGGCATCATGGTGGACCCTCAGGGGAAGCAAGGATAGTGGGTGGGGATGCTGTCATGATCCGGTGGGTTTGCCCATCCTTTCATGTGTGTCTGCATGAGGTTGTTTCCCTTGTGTGTTTTCCTTCTGCTGCGTGGAAGGCGCAATTAACTTTTCTATGGGAACGTTCATTTGTGCTGTTCACAAACTGATTATTACCACCTGCAGCTTGTAACTCTCTCTATTTATACCCTCTTGTTTCTTGTTTCTAGTGCCATATTGCTCACTTGTGTAGCAACTCAGTCTTGCCAGTCAATCAGTTTTGTCCTGTTTTGCTCTTTGTTTGTCTTCTGCCAGTTTGTTCAAGTTTGCTGCTATCAGTTGTATTATTGCTCTGAGACTGTCTGTTGGATTTACTCACCTTTGGAAATCTTACACTGTAATCACTGTCATCTATTCACCACCGGGGTGTCCCAAGTTGGTCATCACTGTCTTCTTCCTCACCTCAGCCACATTGTCTCCAGTCACCTGCAGCTTGAGCCAGAACTCTTCACTGTTGACATTTTCTACTGTGTTTTCAATAAACTGTTATTTGTTTCTCTGCATCCCTGGGTCCTCAACTTCTTTCATGACACTTCTAAAGCCACTTTTTGTATGGTCTTATTAACATTTTACTCATCTGCCACATTCACCTTTTTTTTTTAATTATCTGATATTATTATATTAGCATTTTATTATAAATGAATATCACTATATTCATTACATGTTATAATTATTTGTATTTGTATTGTTACATATTGAATTATCTTTATTTTGGGACTTTTCCACCAAATATTGATTTTATGTGATTAATTGTGATTCATTATTTAGCATATCATGTAATTAATTCCAATAAAAAGTTACATTCAATTTTTTTTCTTCATATTTAATTATTAATAAAAATAGAATGTTTGAGGAATATCAATAAGTTTGCCTTGCAAACATTGTCATTATAGGAGAAATTAACATATCACATTAAAAGATGTAATATAAAATTAATTACTAATATTTTAACCAGATTCCCTCCAATGCTGCTGTTTTTGCCATTTTAGTGACAATAAATGTAGCCAAACTAAAGGGAAAAAGAGAGGGTAAAAGGATAAGGACACAACATAGATTCAAACCTTTGACACACTTAAGCACCACAGATTAACGTGTCTGGATCATGTGTGCCAACTGCTAGGTTATGGCTCCAACTACTTCAATTGTGTTTTAATACTAATGGATCAGAACACAATGCTAAAAATACAAGGGAACATGCAATAATGCGAACACAAACAAAGGTACAGGTGAGAGCTGAAAATATTTACAGAAACTCCTGAGCATTTCCTGTCAGGCTAGCAGTTTCATTCCAGATTGTTACCTCATACATCATAATCAGTGATTTGAAAATGCCATTGGTTTCCAATTGTTTCCATTATCATTTTCAATCTAAAATGTTAAAAATTAACGCAATTTGTTCTATGTTAAAAAAAAAGTCCCTTTGAGACAAGTCGGGTCACTCAAGCCATGTTCGTATTTTTCCTATCCACTTGAATATGGAAAACTGAAATCTCCAAAATGGTTGGTCAAGATCATAATCGAATAACATATTTTAAATTAGCAATACAATCTGGCAACAACTGATCCAGTTAATGCAGATGCACATTCTCAAGTAAACAGACAATGCTAAATTTATAATATAGCGAAGTAAACCTAAAACCTGCTTAAAAACAATCATTATTTTTGCATTCATGTTTGGAGATGCTATTGGAAGAAATTACACACTTTACCCTTCACAATACTGGGGAAAATGAACTCCTGTAGCGTAGATGTGATACTGGATATAATTCTTAACCAGATGGAAAGTTTCTTAAAACATGGATGAATGTTCATTGCACTACTAATAAAACTGCTGACATCTAATGAAGTTACTTATTGAAACATTCATATTGTCTTTTTACAGCAGTGACATTATTGTAATCAATCACAGGCCACAAAAAGAGCTGAATCATACATTACAGTTCCTCTTCTTTCAAGTGAGACATTAAAGTGCAATTATACGAAAGCCACGAACACTGTTAGCATCAGTGATGTTGATGGCTCTTCTTGAATCCGAGACTGAATTACAAGTTACCTGGTAAGTTTACTGACAGATGGGGAGAAATTGCAATTGCGTTATCTGCTAATAAAAACCAGAGCAATGATTCATAGACCCCCAATTTGTATCAGAGTATTTATAGGTGAAGAAAACTGAACAGAATGCAATTACATCAAATTGAATTTCGAATTGAATAAAACCACAGATAATTAGTTAAGTATAATGAGAATGGCAAATGTCAGTAAAGGAATAACTACAACAAACAAAGGAATATGTGTAAAACATCACTTTAATAATAAATCCCAATTGCTCTCATTTCTATATGATAATAACTCCAATTCTCCAAGCAGAAAAGATATTAAATGAATAGCAAATGGTGACTTTTTTTCTGTTTCTATGTCAAAACAATCCTAAAAAAACAAAAACACATGAACATATAGCATCTTTAATGCACTGCAGAGGCATTGCAGTGTTTTATTTTTACTATTGGATTTATATTTGGTTTGGAAAAATCAATTATTTTTCCATCATTGCACAGCAACAATTTTAAAACTCTTAAAACAGGAGCAATCCTCAACATTTTGGGATTCCCAGATTTCAGGGTTTTTTTTAGGTATACAGCTGTCCCACCTGCTCTGTACTATTTTTGGGAGTAACATACACGCCCCTAAAGTGGCAGACACTCTGGGAAGGGTGACTAATGCTTTTGGAAATGAGGCATCAGTGCATTAATCCCTGCTAATTCAGAGTCTGGGGGACGGAGCTTTAACTTCTATCAAGAGATTATGGGAGAAAGATTTAAACTTGGTATTGGAGGATGGAGTGTTGTTTAGAAACGAGGAAGGGTGCACCTTGATTTTACATAGATTCTATCGGACCCTCTCTAGATTGTACAGGCTTGGCCTTAAAAGACACACACACCAGCTGGCGATGCCAATCAGAAGATGGAGACTCAACTCATGTTTTTTGGTGGTGTGTTAAGATCCAAGAATTTTGGTTGAAGGTTCAGAGTTTTACGTGTGATGTATTGGGCACTCTGATTTCATTTTGCCCCAGACTCAGTATTGGGCGATGGGCAGTCATCTATGTTGGGAATAAACACCTAAAAAAATTGGGTTCTGATCATTGCAATGATTGCATTGAGTGGAGAGAGAGGTATATGTATAAATGTGTGTGATTTTATATATATATATATATATATATATATATATAGATAGATAGATAGATAGATAGATAGATAGATAGATAGATAGATAGATAGATAGATAGATAGATAGTGAGGGGAGGGGGTAATAGTGGGGGTTAAATGTTGATTGTGTGCATGTATGTTTTTCTTTTCTTTATTTTACTTTATTAAAAAAATAGGAGCAATCCATTAGTATATCTTCGAGGGTATCTTTGTTAAAACCACCAGTCTATATATTTTGACAATCACTCTGTCTCATCCCCTCTCTCATTCTTTCACTCACACAGCACTCAAACATTTAGTTTCATGTTCAAACACAATCATGTTCAAATGTGTCTTATACCCACCCCCCCCCATTCTCTCCTCCTTAACTTACAGTATGTCCTTATTTCCTCTCTTTTTCTTTCTCTGGCATAATCTTTTTGTCATCACAATGTCTCCTGCTGTATTTTATACTGTCTCTTATTCTGTGACTACTATTCCTCTTCATCTTCTCTATTGTCCTTTATCTCCTCCATCCCTTCTTTTTACTGCAGTTTCAATCACATCTCTCTGTCTTTTTCACTCCTTGTACTTCTTTGCTGCTGATCTGTCCTGTTCTCTCTCTACCACTCTCTTTCTATGTCTCTCTCACTGCAAGCGCAAGGCAATTGGTGAAAGTAATGTTCTTGAGAAGAGCAGAGAGAGACTCTGTTTAAATAAGATGGATTGGTTTGGGTGTGTGTGGAGGGGGGTTACAGCAAAAAGTAGTGCATTAATCCCTCCCCCATCTCTCTCCTCTCTTTCTTTTTCACACACACACACACACACACACACACACACACACACACACACACACACACACACACACACTTCTCTGTTATGAAAAAACAAGCAATTCACATCTTGGTCTTGTAAATGATACAACACAGATAGAAGAGTTGGACACTGTTAAATTCACAACAACGACTCAAAGGGACAATTTATGAATTGACATAAAGCTTGCTTAAATGTGCTCTATAAATAAAGGTTGACTTGACTTGACTATTACATAGATAGTGGAAATTGACAGGACATTTTAGGATGAGACAGAGAGAATAAGATAGCAACACATTGCAGGCCAGACTCAAACCTGCATTTCCTGCATTAGAACCATGGCTCAATATCTCAGGAGCAGGTGTGCTAATCTCTGCACCACAGCACCGACTTGAACTACTTTGTAAAATGTTTTGCTTTATTGGATAAATAAAATCTATTGAAAGAAGTAGGAATGTGACCGGGACACGTTGTAGAGTGGATTCAAACCTACACCTCCACATGAGCACCCTGGCTCAATATCTCAGGAGTAGGCACACCAAATAGTTCACCACAGTTTCAACTTGAACTACATTTAAAAAAGTTTTTTACTTAATTGGATAGCTAGCGGAGTTTGACAGAGGAGGAATGTAATCAGGACATGTTGCAGGCTGGACTTGAACCTGCATCTCCCCACTTTAGCACCCTGGCTCAAAATATCAGGTGTATGTGCACTATCCACTGTACCACAGCATATATCACAGGTCAGATTCTAACCTTCATAGGAGCATCATGGCTTAATATCTCAGGGGCATGTGTGTGAATCGTTGCACCACAGCTCTGATACTGAACAAGGTCTTTAACATGACTGAATACTGTCTAATCCACTGTCTCAATCATTTTTGTTAGCTAGGAGTCTAATTCGCCATCACAAATGAGCTCAGCAAACTATTTCATGCCAATCAACATTAAATCATTCACTAAAGAGAGACAAAAAAAGAACATGCAGTTCCCAGTCTAGTCTCTAAAGAGACAAACGTGACTGTAAATTCATGAAAATAAAAGGAAGGCAGCTGTAACAAGTCTCAGAGCACATAGCAAGTCTAACAGGCAAAATATAGCCTCTTGGGTTATTTGCGCTCCACAAGCACTGAATCTCTGTTCCCTCTTATTATTTACATGTCTGTGCTTGCGTCCTGCTCTCTCTATCTTTGTTTCTCCCTATTGCTGTATCCATCCACATCTCTATCTCTCCCTCTCTCACATTCCTCCCTTCTCTTTCCACTTTTTCATCTCCTCCAACCCCTATTGTAATACTGATGATGTGTCCTGATGATGTGTCCTAACAAAACACCCAGTAACATGAAATAAAGTACAATCTCTCTCTTTTTAACACAGACGGGCTTTCATGCGAGGTGGGTGTTTGCTGGAGCATACAGCAGATGTGGCAATCTGAGGGTTGATCGGACTCACCATGATGTAGTGCCTCTGCATCTCAGTCTTCTCGCTGGCCAGCTTCTCACATTCCAGTTTGAGACTGTGAAAAAAAAACAGAAGAAGCGTCACAAAGAAATTTGCGATTGCATTTGTCCATTTCAGTTATGTATGTAAACCATAAGTTATGATGTTTTGCACTAAACCACTTTATTTGCATTAGCACTTCATAGTAGTTAGTCATTAGATAACAGATAATATAATCATAAGTTTGATAATAGAATAAGGTAAATTTGGCATTCTCGGCTTTGTATTGAGCATTAGAGTTTTTTTTTTTTTTGACATTTCAGACCAAAGTTGCTTTGGAACAATATGTATTGTGAAAGATGCTATATATATGAAATTAAATTGAAATTTGAACAAAAATTTGTGCTGACCAAAGTGGTTTAAACATGCTTAATGAGTGTTCTTATATTACTGTGGTGGTAGCAAACCTCAAAACTCAAGGGGGAGGGCGATAGAGTTACCTTCAAAAGTCTGTGCAATTAAACTGGATGTGTTATTATTCAGGTTAGTTGTAATAAATATATCGATTTTACTTTACTTGCTCAGAAATATTCTTTAAACTGATGCACCCTCATGACAGTAGTTGACTTGAAAGAAACAAACTTACCACAGACACGGACAATTCACACTAATGTCCAAAATATCATGTTGATTACACAGACAGTTATATGCAGCAAAGAAGTGACCAAAAGTCATTCATTTTCATTTAGAGTTTGCCATTTGAGGTGACATGAGCGACAGCAACCGTTTGCGTTACAACATCATTGAAGTTCGACTTAATGCAAACGTACAGCAACACAATGCATCAACTACCAGTGGGAGTGCAGACAGTGGAGCTCACATGACCTGCCTGATTATACGTTTAGATTAATTTATTTAGCAAATGCTTTTATCCAAAGCTGATACATACAGTTGGAACGCCTACAAGCAACCAACAGTACAGCGACTTGCTGACCTCCAGTGGTTTAATGTGAAAGCATCTTTCAGCAGATAACACTTTACATTGTTTATATCATATTGCTTTATGCAATAAATTAACATTAATTCAAAACACATCCAGCTAGTTATTAGCCTGTGGGCAGAGAATCATAATAATCCCATGCTTTTCACATGCTGAGATGAGTAAAACAGCACATAAGAGCTCACCTGTGGTACTGAGCCTGCAGGAACTGGAACTCCTCTTTAATGCGGTCCAGAGTCTCCAGCACTGTGAACTTAAATGACTGTCCAGGCTGCAGTGGTACCTGATGAATCAATAGAGAATGGGGTGAGGGTTGAGTTATTAATCCGTAAACAACCATATATCAAAAATATAACCCATTTTGAGGCTGTAGAAAAGGAAATGTTCAAATACTCTTGGGTCATTCTCTTGCGATACCCAAACCCCATCCTCACCATTAACCTTACACTTTGATAGCCACAAATACGTTCTTGCAAGAGTTTTCCCAGAATGAGGGTTTACATCTAAACGTCACAATTGCCCAGTTGGTAACTAGATGGTCACAATCGTTCAACTACACCAAATCCTTAACTTGAATCTCAAAAATATCTAATCTTTGGCTGGTTTAAAAATTCTTACAGTTACCAATATTTGTGTAAAACTCTCAGCTCTGTTTTACATTTTACCATATTTAATAACCTCATGGAATGGCTTCATTGCAGTTTTCTTTCCTGTTGAAGTAGGAAGTTTGGGCTGCACATATCAATATTTATAAAAAATATCCAATGAACCATAATTTGCTTCTTGCTACTGATAGCCAAAAGTTTAAGTGGGAGGGGCAGTCTCATTCTACAAAAGGATTTTATTGGAAAAAGTTTGGATATGCCCATTTTTGCAAGGTGAGTCATCAATACTTTGGTCCATTTTCCCAGAAGAGACTGTACATTTTAAATGCATGTATCAGCTAAAATATTATTTTGTCATGTTTTAGGAGTACAGCTTATTTTGCACAGACGTGTTTCGGCGTGTGCCTTCTTCAGTGTGCAACAAAATCACAATGTACCCAGTCTTATATAACCACACCCCTTACCACACCCATATTAACACCAGCCTATAATATAGGATAATGATCAGACCAATAATACCAACAGTACACAGATGAGGCTGTTATACATTTGCAAAAATATTTTTAAAAAAAAATAATATAATTGTTCCAATTATAAGAAACAACTTAATGATAGATCATCATTCATCCCACACGGGATACATGTGTTTAAGTCAAAGATATACCAAGCTTCTCGTTGTAAGAGGCGGTTCTCACGGTCTCCCCCTCTTGGAGCCTGATCAACACATTCTAAGCCCATAAATTTGAGCGTATTGACAGCATGGCCCGCAGAATTGAAGTGCTTTGCAACTGATGATTTTTCATCATTCTTCCTAATAGCACATTTATGCTCAAAAATACGGGTTTTAAGTTGTCGCTTCGTTTTGCCCACATAGAGTAACCCACATGGACACGTCAATAAATACACAATAAAAGTGGATACGCATGTAATTCTGCCCTTTACTTTATATATCCTGCCTGTTTTTGGATGTGTAAATGAATTAGCTGTAAGCATAAAGTTGCATGCTGCACAGTTCAGACATCTAAAATTTCCATGTGGAATTTTGAAGGGAAAAGGCAACTGAATAGGTGCAGGGAGGTGCGACCGCACTAACCGATCTCGAAGGTTAGGTGCTCGTTTATAGCAGCTTCGTGGCAGCACTTGAAAACTGTGTCCTATAACCGGATCACTGCTTAAAATGTGCCAATGGCGATGCACAATACTCTTTAAACTGTTAGAGATCTGACCATAAGTGGATACAAACGTAACTGCTGTGTTATTAAAATTGTTCTGATTAGTACGTTTGGTCATCAAGTCTACCCGTTGGGTACTCCGCGCATGCTCTAAACAATCGCTCACTAAATTGTATGCATAACCCCTATCAAGAAATCTTTGACATAGTTCCCCCGCTTGTCGTTCAAAACTCTCATCATCATTACAAATACGTCTTACTCTCAATAATTGACTATAAGGCAGACTACGCTTAAGAGAGGGGGGATGAAAACTCTGGTAGTGCAACAAAGAGTTGCGGTCCGTTTCCTTATGAAAAATTTCAGTATGTAGCGTATTAGCCACCTTTCTCACTAAAACATCCAAAAAGGGATTCTTATAATTGGAACAATTTTATATATATATATTTTTTTTTTTAATATTTTTGCAAATGTATAACAGCCTCATCTGTGTACTGTTGGTATTATTGGTCTGATCATTATCCTACATTATAGGCTGGTGTTAATATGGGTGTGGTAAGGGGTGTGGTTATATAAGACTGGGTACATTGTGATATTGTTGCACACTGAAGAAGGCACACGCCGAAACGCGTCTGTGCAAAAAAAACTATATATGCATAGTGACACTTTGTCTATTTTATATGTTATCTTTTAGGCCAGCACTCTTAAAATTCATTATATACACTGAGTGAAGCCTGCTCTCATCCTTACTTAGGAGTACAGCTAACACATAGATGGCCTCAAAGATGACAGATATGGACTAAAAGCCACAGAACCACAATTTTGATTTGATTTTCCTCCAAAATCTCTGCAAAACATGTACAGAAAAGTGCAGCTTCCAGGGCCTAGCAACAAGTAACATTTCTAGCAAGACCTACACACTCTAAGCTGATCATACAGTACCCTTATGTACCTCTCCTCCACATCAAGAACCAAAGCCCTTTCCATAGCTATTTTTAAACACGTTTCCCATTCTGTCAGCTGCTTCCTAAAATGGCCGCCTTTTTCCTGCTCTCCTACGGGCTTTCCATCATCCAAGGTTCTCGCTCTGAAGCACGAAGTCTGGCAATCGGCTGAAGATTGGCAGTTTCAATAGGATTAGTCTAGACAAGCGAAATTCAATGAAATTCCAATTAGGCTAACGGTGGAGGTCAGACACTCTGTGAGCTTTCGAGTAATTAAGTTGCAGGCACGCAGCTGACTGGATTAGTTCAGTACACAATGTGTATGAACGGGGAGGGGCATGTCATCATATTCCTTCTGACCCTCATTCATTCAAACATGCGTGCGCGTCCGTGTGTGTAGAGTAATGTAAAACAGTTAACGATGGGCAAGGAGGAGGTGAGAACCGGCTTGTCAACATAAATATTAATTTAATAAGAAACTTAAAACACAACATAAACAAACACACATGCGGACATGCTCCTAATTCTCTCTCTCGAACCATCGTCACCGGCCACCTTTATCCCTCGCGCACCTCATCAGGCCGATTGGGGACCGGGCGCGCGATATTCCGACCGGCCCCGCCCCCCTCCGCTCCACAAGTAACTATCCTGAACACTGTGTAAACCACATAAGACTCATTGGAGTGCAAAAGATCAGGGCAGGGTTTCCACATCAACACGGAGATACAATTTTGCTATATTGTATCGCGAGGAATCAAACATTACAGGACAATTTGGACCAAAAATTTCATATTAATGTAACCATGGGAGAATTGCAAGGATAGTACTAGATGTTCGATTTCTTGCATGCCATTCCATCTTGTGCATGGTCGAATGTTCAGCATTTCAGTGTATAATATTTTGGTCACAAGCCCGTACGGACACAATCAAATTAGACAAATAAGATACTCTTCTAGCACAGTAAAGCATGCACCAACGACGTGCAGATGCAAACTATCCATGTGTCTAGACAAACTAGGCTGCACACAAACAGTCTGTGCTTAAGGTGCAGACAGAATTTACGTCAAACGCACTGGCACATGGAAAACCGAAATAAACTTTGGCCTTTAGATTTAAGGATTTGTTATGAACAATAATAATAGAGATGCTTATCGTAATAATAACTGATGATGTTTATTGATAGTATAAAACATCTACACTTTGTTTTAATTCTGAATAAAAAAAAATTCTTTATACGATTTTCACCTTTATGGCTGAGTAAATCAGACTGTATGAAATGAAGGGGGGTCCGTATGTGCTCGTGAACAAAATATGCAAACACACTCACAGATGCAAACGCATGTGTACACGTACAAACATGCATACACAAACACACAGAACCTGGGTTACGGTGTCTGTTTAGACACTGTGTGTCAGACAGAAGGAGGGGAATCTTGAAATCCAAAACTGATCCAGTTAATCTGGGCGAAGCAGGACGAGGCCCGGTGGAAACACAGACAGCGAGCCATGTGGGACAGAGCCTATTCAATCACAATTTAGAAGAGCTGCAGCAAGCTAGCCTAGAATTACTGGAGATTATCTCCTGAGAGGTCAAGGGGGGAGCGGGTGACAGAGAGAGAGACAACCAGATCCCATAACAATGGTGAGAAATGAAAACCCTCCCAATCACCAGCTCTGATCATCTATCACTGCTGGAGTTGCTATTTTAGACACAGTGGGGGGAATTAACTAAGAATGAATCAAGGCCGCTGATTGCACATACTGTGTTTTATCACCGATTCACTAAAGCAAAGTTTCTCAGCCTTCAGGTCGCCAGAGAATATATTTAGAAAACAACTTTTTACCACAATTTTTAAAGCACCTATTCTAGGCTAGTGCTGTTCAACTATTTTCTTGCGGGGGCCAGATAATCCAGATAAAAACTTGGCAGCAGCCAAATGTTTTTCTACATTTATCTTAGCTAACACTTTCATTGCATGTAAAATGTTACTTAAACACCCTTAATACCGTGCATTTATTCATATTAAGATAGTCACAGTGTATACTGTATATTTAATTAAAAAATTTTAAGGTCTGGCCATAAATTCATTCATAAGATCTGGCTGAAGAACAAACAGAACTTACACTCTTGACTAACAAAATTTTTTTTTTATCAACTTCACTTTGAAAAAAAACAAAAATTAAACATAATAACCCTTTTTAAAATTTTAGGGCTATTGTTCACAAATTATGAAAACCGAGGAGAAACATTTAGACTTGCTAAAGCCCTCTCACAATATCAACCCACATATGAAAACAATATAAAAATGTCATGTTTACTTAAGAATGCATTTCAATTTTATTATCTTTTTGGGAAAAAAAAAATGATATGATAAAATGCCTATTCTTCCATTTTCTCTATAAAGTATTATCGTATTCAGTGAGGAAAAAATTAGTCCAGCAAATATTGTGAATTTTCACACAATATCCAGTGCAGGAGCCATTTTTGTGCATATAATCAATGAAAAAAGAAAAAAGTTGATGCAGTTAGTGATTGAGAGGGCTGACTCACAGCTGTATAGAACCAAATCTAATCAGGATATTTCCACATTATAATTTTTTTTCCAAGCCCTACAGACCATGAACAGATGAGACGTGATCATTAAACACTTCAAGAATAGTGAATGAAAGCAAACTTTTCAGCACATTTTCTTTGAATATTCAGTTTTCATCATCGATTGCTTTTGTCGTCTAATGTGCATATGTGCTGACAACATTTCCATCACAACTGCAGTGATCATTTTTTACATCTGTAGATTTGACTGCAGCCACACAACCAAGCAATTTTTAATAAATACATTTGATTGAAAAAGAAGCAATAAAATGCTCACCTAAATGGTGTGTAGAGCTGTTGGAAAAAAAATCGTTTCAGCAATGCATCGGGATTCATACTCAAACAATTCTGAATCGATTCTCAAAAGAATCAGAATTGATTCTGAGTTCAGTTGAAATCACGGCAGAGCAGTGGTGTGCACCAAAGACAAATGTAGAAACAAAGACGCATTAAGCGCATATAGTAAAGTCAAGTGCACAAACACGACTGTTTGCAGACCAGCTGTATCAAACACATGACCATTTGTGCCCGAATGAAACAACGATCCTGAAATTCTTCCACAAACACACACACATAGCAACGGCAGAGTTTAATCGTGATAACATGCCAACAAACAACATGAAAGACAAGCTTGCACCAATAATTGCACTGATTTGCACACAACAGGGGAAAACACAGAAGAAAATAATGGAGGCAGCAGTTCGGGAGATGTTTTCATTTAAAAACATGCCTTTCTCTACTCTTGCGATTTTGTCATTGCCAGTCAGTCGTTTTAAAAGGTTTTAACTTCTACTCACAGATCAAACAGGTAGAACAGTGCATACGGGACGCTTGATACATTTCTGAAGCAACAACTGTGCTATTTAAACCGCTTTACTATCACCTGTGCAGGTGAGGAGAGGAGAAGATGACAGCTGCACTCTCATAAAAGCAGATTTATCGCTCATCCTGGACCAGCAACTTCCAGTTGTGCTTCAAAATTTAAATGAATAGCATGGCATAGATTCATTTTAAATAATAATGAAACACTATTAAATGATTTCCAATGCTTTAACAAAAATAAAAATATCAGTTGAAGTAATAGTATTCAGTGTGTTTTGATGGAGAACCAATATTGTTTTTGTGCTTTTAAGAGGTTCTAAAGAAAGAAACTGAACAATTGAGATACTCTTTTAAAGTATAGATCCATTTATTTAATCTTGTGGATATTCCATGTTTTTTTCACAGCTCATACGGAATGTAAAAGGCCAGTTTATGTAATGTGACTCGTTCAGATTTTTTAAAACACCTGTTAAATAAAAAGATGAAAGGGAAAAAATAGAGAGTAAAAGATACATTTGGAAGAAACTGAAAAAAGAAATAAATTGAAGGGCACAGAGAATCGTTTTATAATCTAATAGTTATCCTTTGAATCGTAATCAAATCGAATCGTGAGGCCAGTGAAGATTCACACCTCTAATGGTGTGATCCATGTTTAGCAAATCAGTGTAACTAAACTATCCAGTCCGCATAGCTGACGGCTGAATGCTGTTGCACATGCCGCTGATCGCTGAGGCTCACGCATATTAACGCTGAGTTTTGCATAGAGTGCGCTCTGGTATTTCAGATTGCGAGACAATTTGATAGAAAATCAGGCCAGACAAAGATGACTGGTGGGCCGGATTTGGCCCACGGACTGCCAGTTGACTAGCCCAGTTCTAGGCATTTTTTTGCGCATCTGCTCTACAATGGCCACAAAGGTGTACTCAATGTAAGCCAGCAGCCGAAAAAGTGTCACTGACTGCTGGTATGAAGGTATGCTTGCAATTATTTGTGTGAAGCAAACACCAATACAAGTTTTATATAACCACAGAGATGGGATGCGTGCTTTCAACTATAAAGGACTGTTCACACGGACATGGTCTTGCAATGAAAACAGATTGAAGAAGGAGTGCATCAGAATGGAGAAAAAGGCAGGGGCTTTGAGGCATGTCTTTCAAAGTTTAACTACTTTTCACCACTTTCACTTGACACAGTCAATAATATTGAAATTGACTAAACAGAAAATAGTCAAATGTTTTGTTTCTCTGTGAGATCATATAGTTTATATAATTTAACTCTGTTGCATGGCAAATTTGGAGCATAATAAATGGATTATGGACAAAAAAAAGATAGAGAACTCCTGCACTAAAGGAATTATGCAAATCAGGTAGCTGCAAAAGCACAGCAAAAACGCCTGTGTTGAACGCAATATGTGCGACACAATAGCGGTAATAGTGCAATAGCAATTGTATTATGGATAGAGTTTTCTGAATAAAGAATAGAATAAGGCATGTTTGCGCTGAAATGCCACTCTTTTAGCACATTTCCCGCCTGTCTAAACTGTATTTCGGGTGGTTTTTGAGCTGAGATACATCACATAAAAGATGGGGGAGAGAGAGAAGTGCTGGCAGCTTCCGAGATTTCTTCGTAACTGTTTTCCACTTGCATCCTCTCAGACAGGCTGGGGATAGAGTCATCCATGAAATAATTATCTGCTGCACTAGTGAAATATTTAGTGCGAAAAGACACATGAATAGATGAGGATTACCAGAGAGTGGGAGGAAGGGAAGTGTCAGAGTGATTTCGAGGGGAGCTGGGCAAATGTGTGTGTGTATGTGTGTATGTTCTCACTCTCTAAAAATCCATCTCTCCTTCCTGGCCAGTTCTGCAAGGCAGATCAAAGCCTCCAAATATGATGTTCTCCAAATAAATACAGCTAGAATTACCAGTATAGAACTGTTTGTAGTTGCTCAGGTTTAGCAGATACACCTCCCAGCAAGCTTTGGTCACAGAGGGATGAGTTTTGGGTGACTAGGGCTGTCACTTCCGTCACACCCTCATTACACCACCTGAGAGAACATCCCTTCTTTTCACCCTTCATATGTGAGGCTTTCAATCAATCTTAAACCCCAATCAATGGTGGGAAGTCGGATGGCTGCACAGACTATCTCTAGGAGTTTTAGCACGACGGCTCCCATTGTAAGGCCAAAGAAAAGCCATCGCCATCATATACTGGATTAGGAAGTGTGGAATGGCAGGCAGAGAAAACAGCTTTTAGACATTACAGAGTAAATCAGCAATCGTTTTGCTTTGAAAGAAAGAAAGAAAGAAATTCTAATTTGGAAGACTCTGGATCTGTTTCAGACCAACAAAAAGGAGTCACAATAAAACAGTGGGAAGATATGAAACTAGAAACCAAGAGGATTACTGTCCAAAAATGGCCAGAACATAAGATTTATTAAAACAAGAAGTCTGGATGTAAAAGAATGAGAAAAAGAGAGCACACAACCTCAAACTACAGCTCATTAAAGGAGCATATGTGCACTCTGTGGCCAGGAATTTGGCTACGATTTGTCCTTGGCCACCACATCAGTGCAATAGAAAACTGGCAATCTTTCTCAAACATACAACATAACAATATGAATATGGTACAAATTCAAGAATATATATAATATATAATTATTTCTTTGTATATATATATATATATATATATATATATATATATATATTTATTAGGGCTGTCGTTTTAACGTGTTAAATCAGAGCGATTAATTTTACAAAAAATAACGCGTTAAAACAATTTATGCAATTAATCGCAATGCCCCGTACAAGGAAGATTCCTGAAAAATGCAGAGGGCAGTAATTGAAACGTCAGCTGTGTGGGCAACACACAGTTTATTCAGTGAAGACACAATGCGTTTTTGCATTTAAAACACTTGATGGAGTGCATATCCTAACTAAGAGATCTCAAGCTGTGTTCTAAGTATTAAACTATATTTAACTTGACACAGTGACCTAAAACATTTTATGTCTATGATGCAACGCACCTGAGATGCTACACAATCATGTCTGACGCAGGTGTACTGTACATTGACGGGTCCTTAAACAAGCCCTCATAATATATCTCCAACTGATTGACAAATTCACTTGTGTAATGAACTGCTGTGAACTGTATGCTGTCTTATGATCAATAATATGGTAGTAAACAATACATTTTATTCTAAAGCCGCTTTTTGTATTGTCTTATCAATGATTAACTCTTCTGCTAAAGGAATGTAATGCATTATAATTATCTGAATATTTTATATATATATATATATATATATATATATATATATATATATATATATATATATATATATATATATAATTTTTTAATATTTAAAGATTAATATGTATAATTATTTCATCAATATATATTGAATTATTGTTATATGAGGGCTTTCTCAGCATATATTTGTATATGCGATTAATTAATCGGGACACCATGTAATTAATTTGATACTTTTTTTTAAATATATATATATATATATATACACTCACCTAAAGGATTATTAGGAACACCTGTTCAATTTCTCATTAATGCAATTATCTAATCAACCAATCACATGGCAGTTGCTTCAATGTATTTAGGGGTGTGGTCCTGGTCAAGACAATCTCCTGAACTCCAAACTGAATGTCAGAATGGGAAAGAAAGGGGGTTTAAGCAATTTTGAGCGTGGCATGGTTGTTGGTGCCAGACGGGCCGGTCTGAGTATTTTACAATCTGCTCAGTTACTGTGATTTTCACACACAACCATTTCTAGGGTTTACAAAGAATGGTGTGAAAAGGGAAATACATCCAGTATGCGGCAGTCCTGTGGGCGAAAATGCCTTGTTGATGCTAGAGGTCAGAGGAGAATGGCCCGACTGATTCAAGCTGATAGAAGAGCAACTTTGCCTGAATTAACCACTCGTTACAACCGAGGTATGCAGCAAAGCATTTGTGAAGCCACAACACGCACAACCTTGAGGCGGATGGGCTACAACAGCAGAAGACCCCACCGGGTACCACTCATCTCCACTACAAATAGGAAAGAGAGGCTACAATTTGCAAGAGCTCACCAAAATTGGACAGTTGAAGACTGGAAAAATGTTGCCTGGTCTGATGAGTCTCGATTTCTGTTGAGACATTCAGATGGTAGAGTCAGAATTTGGCATAAACAGAATGAGAACATGGATCCATCATGCCTTGTTACCACTGTGCAGGCTGGTGGTGGTGGTGTAATGGTGTGGGGGATGTTTTCTTGGCACACTTTAGGCCCCTTAGTGCCAATTGGGCATCGTTTAAATGCCACGGCCTACCTGAGCATTGTTTCTGACCATGTCCATCCCCTTTATGGCCACCATGTACCCATCTTCTGATGGCTACTTCCAGCAGGATAATGCACCATGTCACAAAGCTCGAATCATTTCAAATTGGTTTCTTGAACATGACAATGAGTTCACTGTACTAAAATGGCCCCCACAGTCACCAGATCTCAACCCAATAGAGCATCTTTGGGATGTGGTGGAACGGGAGTTCTGTGCCCTGGATGTGCATCCCACAAATCTCCATCAATTGCAAGATGCTATCCTATCAATATGGGCCAACATTTCTAAAGAATGCTTTCAGCACCTTGTTGAATCAATGCCACATAGAATTAAGGCAGTTCTGAAGGCTGAAAGGGGTCAAACACAGTATTAGTATGGTGTTCCTAATAATCCTTTAGGTGAGTGTATATATATATATATATATATATATATATATATATATATATATATATATATATATATATCATCCCTTTTCTCCCCAATTTGTAATGCCCAATTCCCACTACTTAGTTGGTTCTCGTGGTGTGCAGTTACTTACCTCAATCCGGGTGGCAGAGGACAAGTCTCTGTTGCCTCCGCTTCTGAGACCATCAATCCGTGCATCTTATCACGTGGCTTGTTGTGGATGACACCGGACTCCCAGCATGTGGAGGCACATGCTACTCTCCGCAATCCATGCACAATTTACCACGTGCCTTATTGAGAGCGAGAACCCCTAATCGAGACCACAAGGAGGTTACCCCATGTGACTCTACACTCCCTAGCGACCGGGCTAATTTGGTTGCTTAGGAGACCTGGCTAGAGTCATTCGGCACACCCTGGATTCGAACATGCAACTCCAGGGGTGATATTCAGCGTCAACACTCACTGAACTACCCAGGCCCCACAAATTCAAGACTTTGTATGAGCAGTGGTTAGAACCAATAAGACTTTTAGTTCCATTCATTAATACACTAAGTGGGTTACGAATGCCATTTTATAACTTTAAATGTTACAAATAGCATCTGCACTGGCCAACAAATCAGATGACTGTTCTCCTAACTCCATCTTCACCTTTAGTTTGTGTGCTCAGTATCCGCATTATAACTTGTGTAATAATTCAGTAATAAAGTTGTAAGAAATTCTCTTATAACACTTCCTGACACAACTCAAACAAACATGTCGCCCAGACCCATAAATCCACAGTGCAAACACAGGTATCAGACACGCAGACATCTCTCACACAAACATGTTCTACAATATGTGCAGTAACACACTCAGAATTTTACAGCCTCTTATTTGTATCAGGGATCTCGGTCTCCTGGTTATGACAAAAAAATCTCCAGACCTCCTGTGGAGAAAAGGGATTTAGTTTCTCTCACCTTGCACATGACATTTTCAGACTTCACACCCTTTACCAATGATAAAGGATTGGCTTTACCATCCAGACACTCACTAGAACACATTCATCATGACTAATCTTAGATCACATGTAAAAGCAACTTCAAATCTGTGATTTAAAAGAATAATTGACCCAAAAATTTAAATAGTTATCATTTACTCTTCAAAAATTCTCTTGCATTCCAGGGGAAGAAAGTAAGTCATAATGGTTTAGAACTAAATGAGGGTGATTAATGATGACTGATTTGGGTAAACTAGGCTTTAGGATTTAGAGCTTACTTCAAGTAATGTTTCTCACTGAGAAGTGTTGGAAGTTTGTGTTCTGTAACTGCTGGGAACTGAAGGTGTGGCTGCAGGGGATTATGAGCTTTCCCAGCTCGGGTTCTTTTTTATCGTTATTGTTTTTGGCACTAAAGCCCAGAACACATTTACCCCTTTCTCATTCCACCCCCTCGCCCCCAGTCCCCGTGCTTCAGATAACAGTAACCACAAAAATCCAGTGGAATCAATTACCAATCCTCCTGATGCTGTTTGCCTTGCAAATCAGTTGTTAACCCCTTCACTAGGCAGGTACAGTTGAAGTCATACGTTTACATACACTTAGGTTGAAGCCATTAAAAAAAACAAAATTTAACCACTCCACAGAATTCATATTAGCAAACTATAGTTTTGGCAAGCAGATTAGGACATCTACATTGTGCATGACAAACAACACATTTTTCCAACAATTGTTTACAGACAGAATGTTTCACAGTGCCTCTTTGTTTGTCATCATGGGAATATCAAAAGAAATCAGCCAAAACCTCAGAAAAAAATAATTGTGGACCTCCACAAGTCTGGTTCATCCTTTGGAGCAATTTCCAAATGCCTGAAGGTACCACGTTCATCTTTACAAAAATTGTATGCAAGTATGAACACCATGGGTCTACACAGCCATCATACCGCTCAGGAAGGAGATTCGGTCTCCTAGAGATGAATGTAGTTTGGTGTGAAAAGTTAAAATCAATCCCAGAACAACAGTAAAGGACTTTGTGAAGATGCTGGAGGAAACGGGTAGACAAGGATCTATATCAACAGTAAAACAAGTCCTTTATCAACAGAACCTGAAAGGCTGCTCAGCAAGAAAGACACTGCTCCAAAAAAGTCAGACTACAGTTTGCAAGTGCACATGGGGACAAATATCTTTTTGGATACATTTCCTCTGGTCTGATGAAACAAAAATTTAATTATTTGGCCCTAATGACCATTGTTATGTTTGGAGGAAAAAGGATGATGCTTGCAAGCTGAAGAACACCATCCCAATCGTGAAGCATGGGGTGGCAGCATCATGTTGTGGGGGTGTTTTGCTGGAAGAGGGACTGGTTGACAAAGTTGGCAAAATGGCTTAAGGACAACAAAGTCAAGGTATTGGAGTGGCCATCACAAAGCCCTGACCTCAATTTTTTTTTACATTTGTCGGCAGAACTGAAAAAGCATGTGCGAGCAAGGAGGCCTACAAACCTGACTCGGTTACACCAGTTCTGTCTGGAGGAATGGGACAAAATTCCAGCAAATTATTGTGAGAAACATGTGGAAGGCTACCAAAAAAATGTGTCCCAAATTAAACAATTTAAAGGCAATTCTACCAAATACTAACAAAGTGCATGTAAACTTCTGACACACTGGGAATGAGATGAAAGAAATAAAAGCTGAAATAAATAATTCTCTGTACAATTATTCTGACATTTCACATTCTTAAAATAGTGATCCTAACTGAAGACAGGGAATTTTTTTCTACAATTAAATGTCAGGAATTATCAAATTTATTTGGCTAAGGTGTATGTAAACATCTGACTTCAACTGTACGTACATGCAGAAGCTGAGTCATGCAGATGCACAAATGAGTGTAAAAATGGAGAAAGAAGCACATTTGTACTAGAGGGGTCATTACATCAGGGTTACCATTTGATACTGATAGTCTACCATCTGATTTGCATTGGATGGAGAAAATGGGAGTGTTGCATGCCCACGCTATACTCGCAGCCACTACAGGTTTTGTGAGTGACTGCCAGGGTGATGCTATGAAGGTACTAGGGTGTTCTGAGTGGTTTTTAGCAATTTGACATGAGGTTGCTAGGGTAGTTGCTGACTGGCCCACTTCCAAGTCTCTATGGCTATGTTCATACCGCAGCTGAATGTGGCCCAGATCAGATTTTTTTGTTAGATTGTTCACATGACATTTTAAATGTAGCCCATATCAGACACTTGTCTGAACAGCAGGCACTCTTAAACTGACCCGCATGTGTGTAGCACTCTTCGAGCATGCGTATAACAAACTCTGACTTTTTCCATCATTATAGTATGAATTAAATTATTATTTAAAATTGTATTATCTATTTTTAACCCAGATCTTATAATGTCTGCAAGTGATGGAGAAAGGCGTTGATTGACAAAGTATTTTTATTAAGTCATTTGCATTCGTATGGAGGAATTTAAATAATCATCGAAGATCAATTGTAATATTATAGACGAGAGAAACGCACCATAAAATCGAACACACCGCAGGAAAAATGGCATTACATATATGTAAGGTAAGAAGAGTGTATCTTTATTTCATATTTCTATTGACTGGCTTGAATTCATATTGTGTTGAAACTGTGTTTTCTGTGCGAGTGACACAAGCAAAGAGCACCATTATATAAATGACATCTATATCTTTTCATAAGCATATTTAACGTTCAGTCCAAACAAATTGCTGAACACAATTGATGAAGCCTATACTTTTTTTTTTTATTTCCTTAAAAAGAAACTGAATGCATTAACTAGACAGATATGACTCTCACTTAAAAGTTTTAAAATGTATGAATGTAAGAGTTTCTTTTTACTACTTAAGAAGGTTTTTGTCATCAACAACTACATCACATGAAACAGGTCAGTAGGCTGGAAATCAAGTTTGCAAATGACGAATGTTGAGGTAGATCCATGTAAAAATCACATTAAATCTGACCTGGCTGTTTACACAAAAGACACATTGGACAAAAATCAGATACATATGTGATTTATTTCCTCATATGAAAATGGCCCAGATCAGATTTGAAAATGTCAGATTCAAAGCGCTTTTGGCTGTTCACACGATCATCCAATTAACAGATCTGTCACATCAGATTTGGGCCACATTTAGCTGCGTTGTGAAAAAGCCTATGATTTTCTGGTCTCTAGATATGGTTTGGGTCCTTACTTCACTATAAGTCTATGGGAGAGTTCACCCTTTTTAATCGTCTGCCAGCCAAAAGGTTTTAGATTGGTTACTAACAAACGTGAGTTTGTAACAGCACACTTCTTTCAACAACCCACATGATTTAAGGTATCATTCATGTCCAGAGTACAAATGGTGCCAGACATGTTGAAATCCCCAACCCAAATAAGCAAATGTAATAGTGATGTTTGCCTTAGCAAGAACCACCTATAAAAGAGTTTATAAGAACAGTTTGTTTCCTGGAAACAGAATGTTCTGTCAAAAAAAAAAAGTTACAAAACAAGAAATGGTGTGAACAAAAAAGCCAATGTATTTGCTCGGTTAAACACAGACACAATCAGACCTTTCTCACACATTTTGCTGATCATATTTCATAGGCCACAAGGGTAAAAATTAAAACTGGCTGTGGATTTCACTTGTCCTTTGGAAAATTTAAACATATTTTGCTCCTTAGTTAAAGGAATATTCCAGGTAAAAGACTTGTTCAGCTCTCTAGGACAGAATCTGTGGCATGCTGTTGATTATCACAGATAATACATTTGATTCAACAGCTACATATTACTAAACGGAGAGTTCTGTTGACAGACACACACTTCCAATGGAGGTCTATTCAACCACTCTAGGCAAGAGGTTGCACCACTGCTAACCATTGTGCATTTTGTACACAGATTATTTTCATGTTTTTACAAACTGAGGTACAAGTTGAATTTATTTTCTGTTATTTAGATGCTGTCAATAGAGATTAACTTGTTATAACTCTGAATATTGCTCTATAAGAAGGGCATATTTTAACCTTAAAACTTTTTATTAAATGAACAAACGTACGCAGGTAGTGTTTCTGATGTATAAAAATACATACCAAAACTGTATCAAGGTCCCTTCCACTCATTCATAAAGACATTTCATGGTTTGTACTCTCATTTATTGCAGGTTTAGCCTGATATGCTGAACCATTTAAAACAGGCTGCAATGTGGATGGATTGTTTGGATTTGGATTCTAAAGACACTTACGTACCTAAGACGGGTTACAGATAACAAATAAACTTACCACGGCCAACCCTATCCAAACCCACCCTCATAAACCATCTAAACCACTCTAAATTTGCCCCAACACACTATGCACTATGAGATTTATTGGAGGGGTGTTGAATAAGGTTTATTACACAGAGTGTTTGATTCCTCGAACAACTTTCTATCAACTGGATCTTGAGAGCACCTAGTTGCAGCTGACAGTGAATGTGTACATGCAATTGAAAGTCTATATAGACATCTCCATTACATTAAATTGCTCAATCTATCTCATTTGTCCTCTAACAGCAAGAACGAAGGAGAATGAGAGAGTGCAGTGTACTTACCGGGTGTCTACCCTGCGGGTACATGGTCACCGGAGAGATGCCGGCTTTCGGTTTGATGGCCAACTCACTCCCCTGACCCTCCGCACCCCTGCTTACCCCCTCCACCAGGGACAGAGCCCTTGATCAAGCTCCTCTGCTAGGAATCTGATTATGCCTTTTCCGTGCTCGGATCCCACAAAGCTGTCAGTGCATCCAATGAGGGGAACTCATAAAAAAAGATTCCCTCACTTACACTTGGACTGGATTTTTGACATCCCACTATTAAAGTCCATTTAGTGTCCGTCTCTCCCTGTATGACAGCTCACTAGAACAGGGAATTCTGAAGAAACATGTCCAACTGTCCCCTGTCTTGTCCTTGTGCAAATATCACCAACAAGTTACAAAAACAAACACGTACCTCCATCCGAATGTGCCACAGTCTTCTTCCAAACCTTGTAACGCTACCTAAAAACTAACAGACCTTCTTTACTGTGGTCTAAAAGACGGGGGTGAAGGAGGAACAAGCTTTGTTTTTAATCTATATCTAGAGAGGATGGAAAAAACACACAGGAAAGCAGAAAAGAACAGCAGGTCACTGGAAGATTCAGCAGGCTTTTCAGCAGCAAGCCCTAGACTGTAATATATTGTGCCTGTTGGCTTCAACAAAATACAGCCTGCTCAAGCTGCACTTAAGGTGGAATCAGTGAGATAGTTAGAGGACAGATAGATGGAGAGATAGACCTGTTCAGTCAGACAGAAATAGATACCTACACATGCTCAAGTAATAACACATAATTCCTTGTTGTTGCTTTGAACAGTCTATAGATTAATACAATTCAAAAAATAGATCCAGAGAAGGATGACATAATGGTTAATGTAATATAAATTAGATTAAGTTATGTAAATTAGGTTAAATAGAGTATGAACAGAGATGTAAATAGAGCTGACGAAACTAATGCACAGATTAATAACACATTTTTTTTAACACATTTACCAATTTTCACTTTAGATTCTGAAATCTAAAATTAGATTTTATTTTGTCTGTGCGAGTTCTGAACACTGGTTGGAATAGGACAGAACCTTTTCGATGTGTCAGGGGACATTTCACTGACGTACATCACGCAAACAAACACACAACAGTGATTCCATGTCAATGGAAATTACCTCTTACAAAACAAACCCAGATAGGACTTGGGACAAAATTAAAGTACTTTGCATCCTTTGTAAGTTGGAATTTAACTACCACAAAAGCACGTCAAGTCTTAAATATCACCTAAAAGCCAAAAACACCATACGAGGAAACTGCCTTCCATCACCCGCCCCATCCTACGAGGCCATCAATGCTGAGGCTGCTTCGCATGACAGGGCGCCAATGATGAGGTTGCCTGAACATTCAGCAACATCATAGAAATGTCAGAAGCATAAAGAGTAGTAAGGGTAGAATAACATTCCGATCTCTGACGTTCTCTGCAGCACTTTACATGTGGAGTTCAAAAAAGTGATGCTTGACACTGGTGTTGAGAGGTGCGGTGATGCTCTGATGCAAAATTGTGTGAATGCGGCTTCACAACTGCTGTAGCAATGAGGATAGCCACAGCCTGTTAGCCAATAATTTTGTGGAAGATGGGGGTTTAAGTGACTGTGCATATGTTGCATGCATTGCAACATATGCACAACCAATGGGGAGTAGTTCTTTCAATTAGTTAACCTCCCACTTGCACTTTGGGAAATGCATCCATCCATCCAGGAAGGTTTCAAAGGTCATAAATTTAAATATAAACTTAAACAATTCTCATCAAATTCATCCAAATCCAAAATGATCTGCGCTATGCTAGGTACATACATTTTATTGCTCTATAAGTTTATCCTATGTCAACGATTGTCTCATTTGTTCCAAAGAAATTTTAGGAGAAACATCAAAGATCTCAATAAGTCTCCTGAGCAAGACATTTTTCCTCTGGGGAAAAGCAAATTAGAAAACAAAAGATATATTAAAAAAAAGAGAGAGAGAGAAGAAATGTGAGAGATGAGGAATGATTCTATTTGGCCGCAATTTTGTGAAAGCATTAGGTGCATCCAACCCCATATTTGCACGTACGGCACTGACAGATGAACATTCATCTGCCCTTTGAGAAATAAAGTGGCAAATTTAGTTGTGATTGCAACACTAATGGCCTTGATTTATCCAGAAAAAACACAAAAGCCTGCAAAAACACAACAACCAATTTATTTGCTGTCATTTTACAAACAAAGACCTCTGTCTACCTCATTTTGTCCTCTAGCAGTCTATCACTCTGATTTCTTCATCACCCTCTTGTTCTCCTCCATCACATTGAGTTGATCTCAGAGGTGTTCCCCGGTTAGTCATCCTTCAGTCTGACACCTCTCAGGTCAGGGATTGCTCTTATCGCGTTATCTAATTGTGCGGCTTAGGCAGGTAATTATTCACACGACTCTCTCCCTTCCATCTCTTACAGATGCATGAGAATGACACTGGCTGAGCACAGACAGGTATCACTGACATGACCAATGGAGATGTTCTCGAAAATAATCTCTCCTAAACTGGTGAAGCAGGTCACAGTGTCAAAACAAGGAGCATAAACCTGAAAGGACAAAATACTGATTACAAACACATTCCTGCTACTTAAATCTATCTATCTATCTATCTATCTATCTATCTATCTATCTATCTATCTATCTATCTATCTATCTATCCATCCATCCACCCATCTTACTCCTTGCTATGTTTTATTACAGTGTGTGTGCTCAGTTTCATGTCAAATGTGATAGTTTAATGTTTTCTCTCTTTTTCTCTGTAAAGCGTCTTTGAGTTTGGAAAAAGGTGATCAGTTAAATTTTTTGTGATTAAAAATGTTGCGATTAAAATTTCCTTATAAAAGACAAAGAACAATATACAGCAGATATAATAGCAGAAAACTGATGAATATGTATGGAAATAGTGATACATGTTATAAGCTAACTACTTTTGCTCAGGTGTATGAATGTATGAGGAAAAGTGTATATTTTAGGTACCAAAACGAGTCACTGTTTATTTGAGGTTTTATTTGATTTATTTTCTTAACTAATTTTAGTAAACTTTTCAAAGTTTATAGACGTTTAATTAAATAGTCTTGCAGTGTGACATATTTTTAAAAGTAAAAATATTCCATGTAGTCTCTAAATTAATATGAGATACATGTATAATGGTTATAAAAGAATCAGAATTATTTTTATTAAACCGTTTTTAGAAATATAGCATGTCACACTGTAAGACGCTGTAACTGTTCGACAACCTATATTATACTACTTATTTATTATTTTGATTAATTAATAATTCATGTCGTCTGTGAAACAACGATCTAAAACATGTTATTTAATTAATACCGCGGTAAAATAATCGAGATAAGACGCACCTCACCTCAGCTCACAACACTACAGTCCACCTTAAAACACCGCCGCTTTTGAGCATCTCCATCTCATTTTCTGATTGGCTTCAGCGACTCATTCATTCAAGCCAATGAAACCGTCGAGGTCCCACGTTGGAGCTTGACATCAGCTGGTGAACAGGACCAATCGTGATATTTGCGGTCGCTGATTGGCTGCTGGCGCTGATGAGAGAAAGGCGCGATCTTCTAGGATTCTAGGCATTGACGTTCCAAGTACTCCGCGCACGCGCACACGCCCCTCCCTGCCCCCCCCCGCCGCCGCCGCCACAGCTTCGAGTTGTCAATCACGCTGCATAAATGATCGGTATATTCCACTGTTAATTTCAGCCTCACCTATGACTACTAACTACAAATGAGCAACATAGTGTTGACTGCCTTGAACAATTATCCACAGTAATAAATCAACGCTCTTTATTTAGCGACTCATAGTGTCTCTGTGGTAACCTTGTAAATAAATGAGCAGATAATTTTATTAAATTAATAGTTTAGCCAGAAATGACATTTCTGACATAATTTACTCACTCTTTTAGAAGCTGGTCTTTATCATACAAAAGTGCCTGTTCGTTCAGACTGTCAAGCTCCAAAAAAAAAAAAACCTCCATAAAAGCATTGCTCCTGAAGCAAAAGAGTTAACATATTATGACTAACATTTTGTCTGTTCATCACACATAGCTATCAAACAGCTTCAAGACTTGCTAAATAGTGTACGGAAAATAAAACATTTGCTTTTTGAGGTTGCGGCCCTCACACTAGGATTTAGGATTGAGGTCTGTACCATGGTTTTTAAAAAAAAAAAAAAAAGCTAAAATCTTGGTTACTGTGAGGCACCCAATGGAAGTGAATGGGGGACAAATGTTTGAAGGAGGGCACGGCCGGGTCGTGATTCCGCACACCCGGCCCCTAATCAGGCTAATCAATCCTCTGAGAGGGATAAAGGCTGACCAGAGATGGCAGTGCGACAGAGAGTGTTACGGGCAGCTGTCCGACACCTGTGTGTGTTTGTCTTTTTGGTTAAGATTATAATAAAAATATTATTTATATTATAAAGCCGGTTGATAATAGTAATAATTTTTGTATTGTTTTCCTGTAAAAATATCCAAAAATCCTTAAACCAAGATCTGTTTGATTGATCTTGTTTCAGAAACAACACTGCATGAGATATTTAGGTTTTTCAGAGAATGTGTTTTTATCATGTGTATTTTGTTTTACTGAGTTTTTATAGTCAAAACAAGTGAAAAAAAAATCTACCCGTGCTGAAGAAGTAATCCAAAGTATTTAGAACACGTTACTGACTTGGAGTAATTTACATTTACGCATTTCGCAGACGATTTTATCCAAAGCGCGGTGCACTTATTACAGGGACAATCCCCCCAGAGCAACCTGGAGTTAAGTGTCATGCTCAAGGACACAATGATGGTGGCTGTGGGGATCGAACCAGTGACCTTCTGATTAACGGTTATGTGCTTTAGCCCACTACGCCACCACCACTCAAGTAATCTAATGGAATATGTTACAAATTATATTTTACAGCATGTATTCTGTAATCTGTAGTGAAATACCTTTCAAAAGTAACCCTCCCAACCATATGGGACAGAAGTTTACACACACACTAAGTTAACTGTGCCTTTAAGCAGCTTGGAAAATTCCAGAAAATGTTGTCAAGCCTTTAAGCAATTAGCTTCTGATAGGAGGTGTACTGAATTGGAGGTGTACCTGTGGATGTATTTTAAGGCCTACCTTCAAACTCCGTGCCTCTTTGCTTGACATCATGGGAAAATCAAAAGAAATCAGCCAAGACCTTAGAAAACTGTGGACCACCACAAGTCTGGTTCATCCTTTGGAGCAATTTCCAAACACCCGAAGGTGCCACGTTCATCTGAATAAACAATAGCATGCAAGTATGAACACCATGCGACCACACAGCCATCATACTGCTCAGGAAGGAGATTCTTTTTCCTAGAGATGAATGTAGTTTGGTGTGAAAAGTTAAAATCAATCCCAGAACAACAGTAAAGGACCTTGTGATGATGCTGGAGGAAACAGGTAGACAAGGATCTATATCCACAGTAAAACCAGTCTTTCATCAACATAACCTGAAAGGCTGCTCAGCAATAAAGACACTGCTCCAAAACCGCCATAAAAAAGTCAGACTATAGTTTGCAAGTGCACATGGGGACAAAGATCTTACTTTTTGTAGAAATGGCGTCTAATTAAACAAAAATGGAACTGTTTGGCCATAATGACCTTCGTTATGTTTGGAGGAAAAAGGCTGAAGAACACCACCCCCAACTGTGAAGCATGGGGTGGAAGCATCATGTTGTGGGGGTGCTTTGCTGCAGGAGGGACTGGTGAGTTTTGACAGAAGAATTAATGTAAGTGATTTTTTCAAATAATAAACCTGCTTTTAAACCCTCAAAAAATTGGCCATTGTAGTTGCCTCTCTGTAAACTAGATTTTTGCTTTATTATTATTATTATTTTGTTTATAAAAGGAGGGATGAATCAAAATATATTTCTGTGGCAATCAACATTATGCCACACATGCTGTCAATTGAGCTTAACTTGTATTGAATGTTCCTTTTAAGTACATTGATACCTGTAGTACCATTAAATTATCACATGATATCTCAGTACTATTGCACCACCATTGAAGTTTTTTATATGATAGATGGGTCACCTTTTATCAGGCAGAGTTTGTGTGTGTGTGTGTGTGTGTGTGTGTGTGCTTATGTGTATTAACCTACCAACCACACACATGCACACAGTGAAAGAAAACGAGACTACCTTTGTCAGTGAGTATCGATTGCTCTGATAGATGGGGGGTCTATTCTTTAACTGAACAAAGCTCCAGTTGCTAGCGAGCACATCAGTGTGGCCAGACCTCCAATCTCTCCAGTAATTAACTTCAGGCTTCACCTGTTGTGGCAGCTTGAAACTGAGCAGTGTCTTGCACCATCAAACACAACACCGTCTTTCTTAGTTATCTGCATGTAAGCATGTCATGATCCAAAGATCTTTATCCAAATATACTGTTTCCCTTTATAGTGCATGCTTTGCACCCTGGATATAGCATTTCTGCAATGCACAGTATCACTGTTTGCAAGCTACACATATAGGGAAACCACTTTTCACATGGGGAAGTCTAATGCACACTAATGCTGACACACGCTATCAAAATGATCCTACTTCCCACTTCTGAATTCGTAATACGAACAATTTGTTGTTGGAAACATGGAGGACGTCAGGTTCAATCATGTATTTCTTGGAGAACTCTTATTTTTACACCATAATACACGCTAGCCAACTGGATGACAACAATGGAATTTTGGTCAAATACATGCTATTTTCTCTGTGTAACTTACAAGCATCAAATAGTTCCTGATATACATAAATATATACAGTATGACTGAAAAGGATAAGCAATAAGCGATTGACAGCCATAGTATTCATGCATGCTACATTTTATAGCTTTGCGATTTCATGAATGTGACATTGAGACAACAGTGTTGCAAATGGTCAACATGTGTTAAATAAACTTGATCTTTCCCACAACATGATCACACTGGAATTTTTTTTTTTTTTTCACTTTTTCCTTGGAATGCATGTGTAGTGAAAGGCACTGCCTGTCTGAAATATTTTAGATACATTTGTGTAGTAATTCCATTAATGCACTGCTAACCCTTACATAAAGCACATCAGGTTGGAATATGTGTGGGGGGAAAAAATGTGATTAGCATGCCAATTAAAATGTTCAATAGCTTTTTTTGCAGCCAAGACTAAGGTATGTGCATATAAATAAATGTACTTTCTAACAGATGAGTAAATAATGAAGACCATCTGAAAACATATGGGTGTGCTAATGAATGTCAGTGGGAATGTTTTGCGTCTGCGTAGAGAATGACCAGCGTTTTTTTTTTTATGCGGCTGTTCTTCCTTCCTTTTAGATTGAGTGGTCGTCTCGCTGGGGCAAGGTTATGAAAAACCATCATGCCACACAAACAACTCTCCAGAACGAGATCAAACACAGCCAAGCCAACTACACAGTGCCTGTGTGTGTGTGTGTGTGTGTGTGTGTGTGTGTGTGCATCCTGATAAATCCTATTAACAGAATTCACAGATCCTTATATGTGTGTGTGAGCTGGGGGAGTGTATCAGCAGCTGCGAAACTAACCTTTATAGTTTGGAAATGAAAAGGTACCAAGGTTAGCATTTTTGCTCAAAAATGTGCTTATTTATTTTTAGATGGGGTCAGGGGGTAGAGTTATTAAAATATGCCTTCCTGTTCACTATTACATCATTTACAACTAAAAATACAATGCATTTCACCCAAAACATTCAATAACACTTCCAGCTTCGACCACTAGGAGGCAATGATTAAATTCCGGTAAGCACAGAATAATTGCAGCAGCAGAATTTTAACCTAATGTTGTCAAATTCATAGTGAGGTCAAGCTTCTAAAATGACAAAAATGCATCATGAAAGTAGTCCATATGACTCACACACTATATACCAAGTCTTCCGAAGTCACATATTTGTGTAAGGATATGTGGAACAGCTCCTAAACTAAAGTTTGGATACAGATTATAACAACATGAGGGTTAATGATGATATAATAAATAAATAATGATCCAAGGCCAGCTTAATTAATTCTGAAGTTGATCTGAATGTATCTGTGCCCCAAGATGGAACTTTTCCCAGGTCTGCAGGAAGAGTAAAACGACTAGCTGAATATAAAATACCAAATATTAAAGACCCACTAGCTATAACCTTGCTGTTACTGGAAATGGAAGTTAGTCGGAATGAAATATGACTAAGATCCTTTGACGTTGTGAGTGACAGAATTTTGACATGGTGAGATGTATTTTCCTATTGCAATTTGTCGGAAACAACAATTGTTACGGTCGGTCAGTGCAAGTCAATAAGTGCACTGAATTCACACAAAATAGCTTTCACAACCCATTTTAATTCTGTGAATGATGTAATAATAAAACATTTTAAAGTCACATGACTGCAGTGAACATACACAGGTACTGAATGAATGTGTCAATTGGCAAAAATAATTACATGTTGGCAGGGATGGATTACCGACCGGGCCAATGGGGCCAGTGCCCAGGGGCCCTTGACTGCCCGGTGGGCACTGGGCTTTAAGGTTGCGTGATTCAGTTTGGCATTTCCCCCACTCGAAAACCCATCAACAATTAAAATTACCCCTCCCCCGCTCAACAACTTTTGGTCATGACAACAAACACACCACCCAACACCCCCCAAATGCAATAAATACTTTGGCTGAGAGTCTGTCCAGATGTAGTGTGTGTGTGTGTGTGTGTGTGTGTGTGTGTGTGTATATGTGCATGTGTGTTTGAGAGAGAGAGAGTATATGTTTGAATGTAAAGAGCTCTACATGGAAAACTGCGTTAGAGAAATAACAGCAGAATGAGAGTGAGAGAAAGTGGAAGAGTAATATAGAAAGAGTGTGTCCTGCCTGAGGGGCAGATGGTGAGAGTAAACATTGAAAAATGTCAGATACAGTGTTTTGAGGATCCAGAGGGAGTTTTGTGCTTTAAATAGCCTAAAAACATCTAGACCTTAACTCATAGAGGAAGTGAATTAACAGGCAGAGAGAGAGAGAGAGAGAGAGAGAGAGAGAGAGAGAGACAATGGACATATGTGTTTTATTACCACCACATGTTTCAGTTCAAAGATGTAACTCAACGGTACTCAGCAAACAAAAGCAGCAATAAACATGCACAAGTAATGGCCACAACCAATCAAAATCAATTGAGTACAACAGTGCACCCCCACTGTTTTATTTGTCTTGGTTCCGGAAGTTATGTATGTCTTCAGAAGACTTGGAATACAGTACACATGGCATATGGACAACTTTTACTATAGTTGCGATATACAGTGTATGGTGCTTTTTTGTCATTTCGGAGCCCTTGTCCCTAAAATAGCAGCTTGGACATGTTGTCTATTTACATGACCTAAATGATGACAGAATTACATTTCTGGGTGAGCTATTCTTTTTTTTTAATTGTTTTTAAAGTAAAGTAAATTAATTTTGTTGTTGCTTTTGTTTTGTTGAAGCAACAGAATAAAGGCGTAAGGCAGAATAAATTGAACCAGGAAAGGATCTTGGAAATAAATTAGATTTATATAGTTCCCTCTCTCTATCCGTACCCAGCTGCAGAGATTTCTGGCCAGTTGGCACGCTGCCCAGCCCATGCCATGACAATTAAGTTCATTAGCTAAAAGTCTTCCATCTGGGAATGCCGCCTGTTACAGACAACATTAACCCTTCCCTGATGTACTCTTAAAAACACTCCGGACTGGAGGAAGTAAATAGTCTAATAGTCAACATAATCTTTCTCTCTGTGTCTTACTGATATACAAAGATCTTTTCAATCTCCATTTCTTTTCCTCTCTCAAGCGATTTGGTCTTCCTTGGTTTGATTCCAGCATTAACCTTTATTGTTTGTAACAGTGTTGGATTATAGGCTTCAAATAAAAATGGCTGTGGATAGACTTAATGGGCTATTACAGATCACAATCCAGCTAAATAACTCCATTTGGTGGAAGCCTCGCATTAAAGAGGTAAATCAGTATTACAACAGCGTTCAACATCAAGCACATTGGAATGAAACTAAAGCTTGAATATTCTGTACCACAGCACAGCTGTAAAATGGAAATTTAGATCATTACATTCTCTCGGTTTAGGCTTTCAATCGACAAGCACTTGAAATGGAGATATAGTGAGTGGTCAACATGATCACTTGTGAACTCGGCATGTTATCAACAAATGTTCCGGGAACCCTTTCATCGACCGTATTCTCCATCACTACAATTTTTACACCGTTACATTTTTATACTACTGAAGGTTGAGATTAGTGTTGGGGTTTGGGTTAGGGCATTTGGTTAAAAAAAAAAAAAAAAAGCATTCCTGTTGATTGTTACATTTACAACTAAAAACAACTCTTACATATGCCCATAGGTTCAACCGCACTTCCAGCTTTGGCCACTGGAGGAAGGGATTCGAATTTCGGTAAGCACAGAACGATTTAAGCATAAGAATTTTCATCCCACTGTCGCCGAATTCAAAGAGTTTGAGATTTAAGGAAAAAATCTGCTGTAATTTAAGATGGGACACAATAAGGAACCAAGAGGCTTTGGATTAGTATATCTAAAGGTGACAGCAGTTTGGAGTGACAAAGTGACAAAAGTCTTTCATTTTCACTCTGATTAACACTGACGAGATAGAATATATCACTCGCCAATATCATGTTAAGCTCTTACTCTTACTCTTGTCAGTTACTCTCTCACTGATTTATCTCTTTTCATCTCCCCCTCTCTCATCACCCCATTCCTGTGACTCCAACACACTTTGATGCCAGTGACCTGTTCTCCCTTGGGAGCCTTCTGTTCCTTGCTGTTCACACAAACAGTCCCTTGATTGCCTCATCCTCCATCTCCCCTAGCTCTGGCTGATACCCACACTAAATATTGTATGTTGAGAAACTTTGAGCGATGTATTATTAATCACATTTGATATTCTGACAGTTTGAGGCTCTCTTCTGCAAACATTCACAGCACTGTTGCATTGCACTCGTCTCTCTCTCTGTCTCTTATACAAATATGCCAGATCATACCGGAGTGTCAGGTAAGGAAATATCATATTAGAAAAAATAACCTCAGGCATTGCTTTTGACTGACTGGTATTCTGTAAATGAAGGAATGGAAAATTAAAGTCAAAATAGTCAAGTCACAAAAATATTAGAGACCATGACTGCCTTTAATTATGTTACCATCACTGAAAGTGTAGTAAGCTATAACACTGTATTAAAGGCAACATGAAATCCATGATTTAATAAACACATATAAAAGGGCCTTCATCTTTATCTAAATATAAAAATGATAAATACAATTTATACTTTATGTAAAGTGTATAGACTTGCAGTCCAAGCTCTCTGTCCTTACACACACAGTAGTCCTTCTGTGGCTGAGGCGCAAATGGCTGAGACGGAGTGGTGGTGGCGTAGTGGGCTAAAGCGCTGAGCTGGTAATCAGAAGGTCGCTGGTTCGATCCCACACAGCCACCACCATTGTGTCCTTGAGCAAGGCACTTAACTCCAGGTTGCTCCGGGGGGATTGTCCCTGTAATAAGTGCACTGTTAGTCACTTTGGATAAAAGCGTCTGCCAAATGTATAAATGTAAATGCAAACATTTTGCAGTATAAACAGACAGCACAATGACCACTACAATAGCCCAGCCACTGCTGTTTGGCTGCAGCCTAGAGCGCATGCTTATGGGAAAGCACAGTTAGGGCGGTGGAAGGAAGGAAGAAGGAAGATGCAAGCAAGGAAAGAAGAAATAAAGTAAGAAAGAAGGAAAGAAAGGACAGAAGGAGGAAGGAACGGGTAAGAGAGTAAAGAAAGCAAGGAAGGAGTAAAGATGTTGAGAAAGCAAGGAAAGAAGAAATAAAGAAAGGGGAAAGAAGAGAAAGCAAGGAAGGAAGGAAAACGAAAGGAAGGGAAAAGAAAGGAAGATAAAATAAAGAAAGAAGAGAGACGAGGGAAGAAAAAGGAAAAAGAAAAGTAAGGGAGAGAGATGAAGAATGGTAGAAAGGAAAAGAAGAGAAAGACAAAGCAAGGAAGGAAAGATGTAGAGAAAGCAAGGATGGAAGAAGGAAGGAAAATAAAGGAAAAAGGAAGAGAGTGATGACGGAAGTAGAGAACGCAAGAAAGAAAAAAGAAAGAAAGAAAAGAAGAGAGAGAAAGGAAGAGAGAGAGAGAGATGACGGCAGAAAGAAAAATAGAAAGAAAGAAGAGAGACACAAAGAAAGGAAGGAAGAGAGAGATGAAGAAAGAAAGAAAGTAAGTTAGGGAAGAAGGGTGTGCGCAGAGTGACAGAAAAGCTGTGCGAACAGGAACAGAAAGGAGAGGTGAGAAAAAGTTGAAAAGTTGAAAAGTATGAATGTGTGACAGAGATTGACAGAGGAGATGGAGGGAGAAGGGCAGGAGGGCAGTATTTGTCAGATGCCTGATAGATGGAGGAGGTGGTAAATGAATGAATAAAGAATGAGAATTCAGATGAAAGAGCACTCCGGGAATAACAGATTTTCCTCCGCCGACACATCCAGACCAAGGCTAAAAGAGAGAGATGTGACTGATTCGAGAAATCTCATCCATTGACAACTAAAGTTTCTTCCTGTAACAGATTTAGAAAATTTTTTATTTATACTTTAAAAAAA
This sequence comes from Xyrauchen texanus, assembly GCF_025860055.1. NCBI lineage: Eukaryota > Metazoa > Chordata > Actinopteri > Cypriniformes > Catostomidae > Xyrauchen > Xyrauchen texanus. The sequence continues at coordinate 15,580,924 of NC_068323.1, forward strand.
AAAAGAAAAGTTCACCTAAAACATTTTCATTTCAAAAGATGCCTGTATGCCTTTCCTTCTTCCATGCAATAAAAAGGATATTGAACAATATTAACGCTGCTATTTTTCATTCAATAAAATAATATTGAGACCAAGGACAAAGGTACCATATACAGTAAGAAGTTCATACCACTCGTGTTCTATAGTCCAAGTCTTCTGAAGACATATGATAGCTTTCTATAAGGAACAGGCAGAAATTGTATTTATTTCACTGGAAATCTTACCCTATGCTGTATTTCATAAATAAGAACCAATGGTATCTGAGATCACTGATGTCAAATCTAGTGACATGTCTTTTATTTGTAGCCTGTTTGCCACTTTTTATTTGTCAAGTACTAGACCAGGACTCCAACAGTGACATGTCATTTCATCGCAAATTGTAATGAACCTGCAGGAGCTCCATATAAATCGATACAAAACTAAAAACACCCACTCAAGAGACCCAGACCATGAAAGGGTGCATTTAGTGTCTTTGATTACTTGGGAGAGGGCAAATCGCAGCCTGACTGGGTTTCAATTGGGGTCTTGAAATGGACATGAACTTTGTAGCAGAACGGTGCTTGATAAATGAATTAGATTGGCTGCTACAAAGGAGACTATGAAGTCACTAAATTATATCTGGGGAGTAGTGGAGAAAACATGCATACGAGAACTGGAGAGTGTTTGTATGTTAGCATTAATGGATAACAGCCAAACAAATGACACATTGGGATCCCAAAGCCAGCTGTATGCCAGCCCACCACTGCAACAAATTATCATTAGCATCAAATCAGGACCACATCAAAGCTAATAGTGCTAGCATCAGTTGGAAACATACTCAACGCAAGTACATGCAAACGCTTGTAGATACTATACACAAAGTTGATTTTGCGAGTAGCTGTATTCTGAAATGTCTCAGACCAAAAATATAAAGCGACAAATTGCATTCCCAACATTGCCTCAATAACGTATTGTATACGCTAACGGAATTAGCTTAAACTGTTGTCTCCTGCAGTCAGTTTACAATTGACCAAAAATGGTCATGGCAGAGCAACAGTTTGAAGACAATCTTGCTGAGCAAGTTATTGAATGTTAGTTAAACTGTCGAAATGTTTATAGCTAGCTACCTAAATAATAACACACCTAGTTTAATGACAGACATTTGAATTCTATCATCCCAGTGTTGAAGTTTGTTACAACCTAGTAGCGTAAGACTGCATGTTTAGGCACATAGGAATACTAGTTTTCTACTTACAAAATACTAAATAGTACACACTGTGTACAAATTGCCATTTAAAAAAAAAAAAACAGCAGTTAATATTCCATGGGTAAACATTAGCATGCTACACTGTTGTCAAATGACCTCATCACGTTGCATGTTACTGCTGTCCAGTTAGTGGCGTCTTGGAAATTAAAATGGTTATTTGGTATTTTTAACACAGTTTTGTGGGAAACATGTCTAAACTTTTGGAGGTCAGATCAAAAGAGTCAGAAAAGAGTAAATATGAGTAAAAATGGCTCATTCGTCACAATGGAAATTTTCTTTGTTTCAGTGTATGTCTCTGGCCTTACCTTTAATTAAAAGACAAATCCTGATGTACATACACATAGGCACCTTAGGTAAAAGCTATTTTGGAGTAAGTATCATAGGCAAGATAAATGCAGTCAGGAATTAATTTGATTCCAGATCAGAATATTTTAAGACTTGCTCTCTGCTGCCTGATTTTATTGTTATTGTAATTTTTTTCCAAGATAAATGCTCCCAAATCTCAGAGCTGTCCACCAAGCAGTGTTTTTTACTTACAGAAGAAGTAGTACAAGGAAGGGAGGAATGGATGGATGAGAAAAGCAAAGGCTTAGAAAAACAGACAGGCAGTCCTTCTCCCATGGTTCATCTCAGTGAGCGCTATGTCAACAGAGAGAGAGAGGGGATCACAGGACAAGAGGGCTTAAAGAGAAATGAAGATTAAGATGAGTGCTGTGGTTATCGCCAAAAGAAAAAAAAAGAGACAGAGTGAAAAAACAACAATAGAATGATGAGTCTGATTGAAGCCTGAAGGGATAGAACAAAGAGAATGAGAGTGATAGAGAAAGACAGAGAGGGAATGACAGAATGAGAGAGAGAGAGAGAGAGAGAGAGAGAGAGAGAGAGAGCTGAAAGGACTGACAGACCAAACTCTCAGGAACACATGAATAAACTAAGAAGCTGTGAGACAGAGAGAGAGACAGAGAGAGGATGAGTCAATCATGATTAATCAATGGCCTCTTGTATTTCAATAATCACCCTTCCACCCATCTGTCTTTCCATTCTTGAAAGGAAATTCTACGACATCAGCAGAAATGTGTCTTGTGTTTTAAGTTTGTTTGCATTGTGGCTTTATTTTAATGACAATTGAACACACTTCCACCCAAATTATCATTAAGGGCCATTCACTGAAGGAGCTGTATTTTGTAAGGGGGAGGCCACCCAATGGCCCAAGGATGGTATCGAATGGTGTGGCTGAAGGTCTCCTGTGCATTCTCTCTAATCGTGCAAACTTTATTTAGTTCCAATTAAAAAACGATATTATTCGTTTTATGATCCCAGTTTATTTGATCTGACTCCAATTATAAAAGTTTCCAAGGATATATCAATTTTTTATCTTAATTATTATTATTAAATTTGATTTAAGATTAAATAATCAAATTTAACTCCATTTTATATTGTACTCGTTCATTTGGATTCCTGCCGCTTAGAATGACTAAAATGACCTGAGATGAGGTATGTAAGAGAGGGGGCAGATGTGAGTGAGATTTGCGTTTTATGGTCAGTAGGGTGTGTTGTCTCAGGTGGAGATGATCTTCTGTGTGAGAGTTTTATGACGTTGGTTCTCGCAGAGTTCTTTCAGTTTTACCAGAAATAGCACCTTTTGGGTGTAGACATTCTGATGCCAGCCTTACAATTTATACAGATTTTGTTGTCATTCTTCTTGTTCCTGCTCTAAAAGTGTCTGGGCTTTAGTAAGTCATAGAGACCCCAAACTTGGCAGGGTACAAACTCATTCAACACCAGGTGGTACTATAATGTTATCATTTACATTTTTGCTAATATCTTCGCAACTGCCACAGGCAGCAGCATCAAATTACAGCAGCTAATAACTTACATTGTGAAATGCTGATCATTATGAATTTTGGCATCCACTTAGAGGTTGCCAAAATTAGGCAGCATACCAAATTTTGTGTGAATCGGCCATAAGGTGGTGCTATAATGAGCTAATTTACTTTTTATGCTAATAATTTCAGAACTTCAGTGTGCGCTAGAATAAAAATGTCTATTTTCTCTGGATACATCAAGAGATTCTCCTTTTATTTTGGCGTGTATCTTGAGAACACAACATCCAAACTTGACAAAAAGTAACACATGGACAACAAGACATTGTGTGGCCACATGCCAAATTTTGTCAATTTCCAAAGCTGGGGGGGCTATAACATAAGAAAATCTTATTTTGCAACCGTGACCAAAGGATTTAAAGTTTCATTACATTCAAGATAATAATATTTGTATATGTGTTCCCTAGGAATCACACCAGTGACCCCGCTGTTGCTAGCGAAATTCTCAACCAGTTTGGTTCATTTCCGTAATGCAATACAAATGAATAAATCAAATCCCATACTCATTACTGTTAAACCAATGATAAATTATTTAAACTGTAAAGCATTTATGGTTGTCTCTTCTTTTTTCTTTTGCTTTGGAATAAAACATTTTCAAAATGTTAAAAGCTGGTATGATCTCATTCTGCTCTGTAAAATGATCACAACAGCCTCCAAAACATTCAAACAATGTGCTAAACGGAAGTGAAGACAAATAAACCAAACCCTGCCTTTCTGACAATATTCTGACAGAAAATAGGGCACTTTAATATTTATTTAAGCACTGGGCTCAGATCCAGAGAAATCCTGTGAGAGTTTCAGACAGACAGAGATATAGAGAATAAGAGAGAGAGGAGAGAGAGAGAGAGAGAGCTGCCAAAGTACTCTGTGGCTTACCAGCACACAGAAAAACTAGACAAGGGCAGAGTGTCATTCAAAAACCACAGTCATGAGGGAGCATGTATGTGTGTGCATTGGAGAGAGAGAGAGAGAGAGAGAGAGAGAGAGAGAGAGAGAGAGAGAGAGAGAGAGAGAGAGAGATACGATGGCAGTTGGCAGCAAAAAATATCAGCTCCTGCTGTAACTTCAAATTTTGCCAGAGAGTGTATGTTTTTATGAATCAAATACTACTTAAATGATTGGAAACTAAAATAAATACAAAAGAGGCAGAAGATTTTTAAGGTAAGACCTCTAAGAATCTTGAAGATCACATAAAAAAATGACATATAGTATAACTTAAACATCAAGTTAACTGGTACATTTCATAGCAGATAAATGTTTATCAAAGCTTGGGCCTACCTAAGGCAGTAGAATCTTTCAAAAATGAAGAGGAGCTGGAGATAATATATCCAGCAGATGTTTTATCAATCAAAGATAAGATGATGAAAGAGATGATCCTGAGAGCATCCAGAGATCCTGCTGTCTGACTACAGTGAACTAGAACCCAACAGAGTCTGGGGTAACCTGCTCTTCTTCACTGATCACCCATCAGCCTGGCACAGCACTCTCATAACTGCTATGAACTGCAGCAGAAAAGTTGCTTCAGTAAAGGTAGACAAATCACTCTGGAAGGAGAAAAGGAGATTAAGCTGACTGTAAACTTGTATCACAATTGTACGTCATAGTCCAGGTGTCAGAACCCAGCCTTGATGAATTCCAGAAGAATTTCATGGACATTAAAATGGAGGTTCAGAAGTTAAAGATCCAGAGGTGAAGAGCAGTGTAGAGGCCTGCACCACAACAGCCACTAACACTGACCTCAGCTCGAGCACCCCTGTAGCAAAAAGACACCCTGTCTCTCCTGCATCTCCAAAGATCAAGGGCTTGAAAGACAACATCACTGAGGTGGAGCAGGACTACTTCCTGTTTAAAGAGGAAACTACCAACAACCTCTGTCAGCTCCAAAACCAGACCAGCCACCTCAGCTTACAAAAACATCATCAACTCTGCTCTGCAGTCAAACAGCAGGAGAACAACCAGAAGCTGAGAGGAGCTTGTCAAGAGAGATCAACACAGCAACATGCTGGAGAAACAACTGGAGGAAATGAGACAACAGCTACACACAAGCACTGAACACGTCACAACCACAGAACAACAGCTACAGTGTGCCATGACACAAACACTCAACACCTCTACTCCTGAACACATCGCAAACACAACACCAGAAGTGGTTCAACGCACAAACACACAACATCCCATCCCCTGCAACCCCTCAGGTCTCTTAAGACAGCAGCACCAGACAGAGACATCCACAGACCACAACAACATCCAACAGAGAACAGAAGAGGCAACAGAACATCATCATCCTCTGTGACTCCAACGGCAACCACCTGGACCAGAGATGACTGTTCCCCGGGAGAACTGTGAGGAAACTCTGGTGTCCCACCTCTCATTCTGTTTTGAAGCTGCTGAGAGAGGATGTTTTGGGAACACCATCATACTGCACACACTGGGACAAACAACCTCAGCACCAGAAGAGTGGATGTTGCCAAAGCTCTCATCAACGTGGCAAAATCAGCTAGAGGAATCTACCCCAGTGCCAGTCATCATTACTACACTGCTGCCTCGGAGACATTCCACAAAACATCATCAATGCCATTATTGCAGCGATAACTGACGTGTGTGCACTCATGCTGAATGTACACATAGGAAATCATCAGCACATCACTCATGAGCATCTATGTGACTGTCTCCACATTCATCGAGAGGGCATGACATTTGCAAAACCAATCAAAGATGTAACAATGAAAAGGTCTGAGAACACACCCCCTGACTGTGAGGAGAGGTTGAGACAGCATGCCAGCAGACAGACAGAAAGCTATACTGCTGTTGTGACAGGAAGATGTCAGGAATCCAGAGAATGACAGAGGTTCAGGACCCAAGCGCAGAGATAAAAAAAAACAACCCTGTAGGAAAACAAATAATCCAGGGCTGGGGCAGAGTGTAACTGGGAATCAGGACCAACCGGACTGAAGAGGAAAAGGGCTGATAAAAAGGACAGACATGAACAAGACCGACTGGAACACACAAGACTGGAAACAAGATGAACTGGCACTGGACAGCAAACACAAAGAGACTAAAATTGGGAGAGAAATCAAATGGGTTAATAGGAGAAAGGTGAGGCAAATTAACTAATAATAAGCAAACAAGGAGGCAGGGTATGACGTGAGAGAGACACGCGGCAATACAGAAACAACCAAAGCCAAGTGGTCACACAAGACAACAAAACACCTCAACGGCCTGAGCGCACATCACCAAGACAATATACGCCCATGCCAACTGACAAACCAGACATGACACTTGCCAGTCAGGCCAAAGAGTTCAGCTTTTGTTTCTCATGGTCTGAGAGTCCTTTTGGCAAACACCAGGCGGGCTGTCATGTGCCTTTTACTGAGGAGTGGCTTCCGTCTGGCCACTCTACCATACAGGCCTGATTGGTGGAGTGCTGCAGAGATGGTTGTTCTTCTGGAAGGTTCTCCTCTCTCCACAGAGAAACGCTGGAGCTCTGTCACCTCCCTGACTAAGGCCCTTCTCCCTCAATCGCTCAGTTTGGCCGGGCGGCCAGCTCTAGGAAGAGTCCTGGTGGTTCCAAACTTCTTCCATTTACGGATAATGGAGGCCACTGTGCTCATTGGGCCCTTCAATGCTGCAGAAATGTTTCTGTACCCTTCCCCAGATCTGTGCCTCGATACAATCCTGTCTCGGAGGTCTACAGACAATTCCTTGGACTTCATGGCTTGGCTTCTGCTCTGACATGAACTGTTAACTGTGGGACCTTATATAGACAGGCGTGTGCCTTTCCAAATCATGTCCAATCAACTGAATTTACCACAGGTGGACTCCAATCAAGTTGCAGAAACATCTCAAGGATGATCAGTGGAAACAGGATGCACCTGAGCTCAATTTTGAATGTCATGGCAAAGGCTGTGAATACTTATGTATTTACATGTGATTTATTTAAATTTGTAATTTTTAATACATTTGCAAAGATTAAAAAAAAAATACTTATTGTTTGTAGAATTTTGAGGAAAATAATGAATTTAATCCATTTTGGAATAAGGCTGTAACATAACAAAATGTGGAAAAAGTGAAGCGTTGTGAATACTTTCCGGATGCACTGTAACATGGAATGTACGATAAAGGGTCAATTAAATAATTTGGACACCCCCATTTCAATGAAGGATATTTCAAATCAAATCCCTCAAAAATAAAAAGTCTAGTGGATCAGATGGAATTTGCAATGAGATGTTGAAACATAGCAGCCCAAATACAAGAGAGGCCATTCTCAAATAATTTAATTTGCTTTTAAAGTCATTATACTTTCCTGAGAATTGGAAAGAAAATCAAATTACCTCAATCTTCAAACAAGGTGACAAATGTAACCCAAACAACAACAGGGGAATTACAGTGAGCAGCAACCTTGGCAAACTATTTTGTTGCATTATAAATGACAGATTAACCCAATATCGCCAAGAACACAAGATTTTACATATTGTAATTTTCAAATTGGATTCATGTCAAAACAGAGAACAACTGATCATATCTACACACCGCACACACTTATAAACAAACATGTGAATCAAACAAAGCAGGGGAAGATATTTGGTTGTTTCATTGATTTTAAAAAGGCATTTGGTCCAGTTTGGCATAATGGATTATTCCTCAAACTGATTCAGAGTGGAATAGGAGGAAAGGTTTATGATTTAATAAAGGACATGTACAAAGACAGCAAATGCTGCATTCAAAATAAATAACAGAAGAAGTGAATATTTCAGCCAGAATAAGGGAGATTGTCAAGGTTGCAGTCCAAGTCCAACTATATTTACATATATGAATTGGCTAAAATGCTTCAAATCTCATCTACCCCTGGACTTACTCTAGGAGACAAAGAAATCAAATGTCTTCAGTATATTATAGCAGAAGAAAATCACTATTTAAATGTAACCTTCCTATTAAATTGTGGCTGAAAATCTTTGACCGCATCATCAAACCCATCTTATAATATGGCAGTGAAAACTGGGTCCCCAAATAGGAACTGAATTATGGGACCTAGGACAAAAGTCCAGTTGATATCTTCCACCTTGAATTTGGTAAAAATATCCTGGGAGTTCAAAAGATGCGCTTGTAACCTGGGCTGTCGGGCAGAACCGGGCAGTTTCCCTCTCTTGACAGATATTCAAAAGAGAGCCAGTACATTCTGGTTCCACCTATCAGACTCTTCCCCCAAAAAACACCATCACTGTGCACAATAGAGCAGCACACCCAGAGAGTGACCCTTTACAGTATTTTGTGGACAAACACCAGCTAAATGTATGAATGTAATTCAATTACAGCAGGCAAATTAAACATATACAAAGCAGGACCCCAGAAGAATATATTCATAATTGGCAAAGCAAGCTCAAAGAAATCAAATAATTTATCCTATTTCCAAAAAATGAAGACTATATAAATTGGGATCATATCTGACCAAAATGAAAGACAGGAAGGACAGGAAGCTTCTGATGAAGTATAGTGTAAGTGAGCACAGTCTGGCAGTGAGACAGGTCGGCACAGACAGAACTGGAGACCCAGAGAGGACAGACAGTGTTCACACGGCACTCAAGGAGTCATAGAGGATGAACTACACTTCCTCACTGAGTCCAGTAAATATGAGACCATCAGACACGCAAAGTCATAGGACAGATACTGCCTGAATTCAGCAATGTGGAGAAACTTTCATATGTTCTTGGAGAGAAAGCTGAATGTATAAATTGTCATGTCATGATCTGAGGGAGAGAGGGTGACCTATCACGAAATACTGAAAGTGTCAGTTTCATTTACTGTTACTCATTTTTCTCTGTAGTTACTTTTTTTACATGTAGTGTGTCTGTGTCTGAGAGAGAGAGAGAGAGAGAGAGAGAGAGAGAGAGAGAGCACACAGATCATACCGTCACAGTTAGACTTGACTAGTTGCTGTTCTCCATGATTGACAGTAGCTTATGAAACCAAATCAGGTTGAGTATTTCCAACAGATTGATTAAAACATCATGATGTCTGGATTTCCAAAATAAACATGGAATATGATTCCTAATGGGATGAAAAGACATCAAATAGTATTACAGTAAATGAAAAGGAAATTTCATAGAGAAATTGAATCAAAGACTGTAATTTTTCAATTACCGAATTCCAGAGGGGTTCACGTTTAATGCTCTACCTAGTGGAGTCGCCAGAAACTCTCACTTTTGTGGTCAGCGATGAAGACCATTTATCTTTCAACACTTCCAATAACTGCCATTACTCAATGAACTCCTTTAAAAATCATAAAATAACTGTTTGAAGCATTAAACCAAACCACACTTTCATAAAACCGGAATTATATAATCACGCAATTGATGCTCCGTTAAATCAAATTACATAATCATAGTTTGTTGGATGCTAAATATTAAATGCAACATGAAATACAAATTTAACCCATTTACTTTCTAAAAACACGTTCCTGATTTTATTTTGTGCACTGTTTATCAGTCTTTATTGTTTGTCGTAATCTTTCATAAAAATGTAATAAAACTATCACAACTACTGCACTTTTCATCTGACATCACCAAAACCTCTTATTTTTCAACCTCTTCTCTTCAATCACCTGTAATAAATTCCTGATTATTCCCACCCACATTTTTGACTGTATTTTTTTGGAAAAACACTGTGGAAGTAAATCGTAATAATAATGTATTGCAAATAAAGTGTTGTGAACGCAGTTTCATGTCGAGTATTCATGACATTAAATGAAATGTAGAAATAAGCAGTCAACCAATTTGAGTTTTTCAAAGTCTGATTGTGGGAATTTAATGAACGTTTACTCAAAATAAAAATTATTCATAGACAAAGCAGACATGGTTATCAGCAAATGACAAAAAATATAAACAAAAGCCCAAATAATGGCCATTGTTTTGGTCTGTCTTTAACCGAAATAAGAAATGTATGTGAAAAATGGTTGGAATTAACTGAAACTTCCCTCAAAACTCACTTAAAATATTTGAAAACTGAATCAGTATTAAATAAGGCTGTTGGTAGAAAAGTAGACATGGTTTTCGGCCAATGCAAACATGTTTTCAAAAAGCCCAAATATCGGCTGATATATATATGTTGGTCTGTCTTTAACCACAATAATGTACGCAAATAAATATTTGGAATTAAACAAACACTTCCCCATTAGCGGACATGGATATAGCCCAATGGCAATATAAAATTATTTCAAAAAGTTCAAATATCGGCCGATATAAGCAAATTTAGAGATGTATGCCATAAAAATAGTTTGAAATAAATCAATATTCACAATGAATTCACTTAAAATATTTGAAAATAGAACCATTATTTCATGATAAGCAGAGATATTTATCGGCCAATGTCAAAACATTTCAATAAGTCCTAATATCGGCCGACATATAGGTCTGTCACGGACTGAAATTCACTCAAAATTAAGCAAGATCAAACACGCCAAACTCACCCTTCTCTACATTTTAGAGAAATTTCATTGGACCTCTAAAATCCCTATGCCAACAGGCGCATACACAAATTACAATAACAACAAAAACATCACTACATTGATTTGATTGATTTTATTTGTAAGGCACCAGAAGCATTTCCTTACTGCAGAAATTTCCATTTATGTATAGTAAATGTTTAAGTACTTTTGTCTGTTTTAATATGGAATGAAGCTATTTCATAACACTATTACTTTTACACTGTATGTTTTACAATATACATAGAATTAAGAGTTGAAAACCAAACAACCAAAAGACTTTTATAAAGCACAGAATGCTTAAAATGCTTTCAAACAAATGGCAAAAGGCAAGCAATGCATTCGGGAAGAAGACGGATGTCAGGGGTCCGGAAAGAAAAGAAGATGGGCCTCAAAAGTTAAGAAACCTCTAAAACACAGACATATCATTCAAGATTGACACAAAAGCATCCATTTGCACATAAAGCTTTAGGCTTATGTATAAAGTATACATACAGAACACCTGCTGCCCACTTTTAGAACAAAATACTTTGCATTTGGCTCGATCGGATTCTTAGCTCTAAACTATGTAGCGACCACTTTCTTAAAAAGAAAACAACAATGCAAGATAATAGATTAATCGGACTATGTAGCAAGTCACAGTCATGCACATTGATAAAGTTGTGCAGTAGGATGAAATCTGGCACTTTTTCTTGTAAATACAATGGTAAAGTTAAACAGGACATGCCACTTTTTTTCCTATGAAAAGACCCAATTCAAAAACTGTAAAGAAAAATAAAAGCACTGTTTTCTCATGTTGGCACTACCACAATGCTGGTCATTTAGACTTTTCTAAACTGAAAGATTGTGTGCCATCCTCGTAAGCTAAAGGCATGTTAAGGAGGCATCATGTAATGAATGATGTTCAGATACAGTTTGTATGTTTCTACATTATATTACCACCATTTTGAGGGGCATTCACTAATTGATGATAAATCTAAAAGATGTATTTCTCCAGTGCACATTGTAACATCACATTTAACTATAAGAATTGGATGCAAAACCATTGCTACGTAATTGGTTACATCACTCTGCATTTACATAAGAATGGTTATGCTAACTATTTACACAGAAATTAGTTTCAGGGGTTTTGTCGAAAACACTGAACCTCACTGAACCGAAATGGAAAAAAACTAAAGATGACAGAGACAACTATTGGGACTTTGAAGGAAAAGGGCTATTTGCACTTTGTCCTTAAAATGCAAACATATCAATGATTAGATTACGGCTTCATCAGCAGGTTAGCGGTTACTTCAAAATGCATTTCTTGTTTGGATGCAAAGTTGTGTGGGTCTCGCTGAATACATTTTAGAATCATTCTTTATGGTGGGCATTTTGTAAAATACATTACCAAAAAGACACAGGACAGGACACAACTTCAATTGAAAGTGACCATGAGGGTGTTAGAGTGGACTTGCTATGAGCTTACTGCCCCCTCTTGGTAAAATGTCATATTACACAATTGACACCATAACTTGCTTAGAGAATAAAAAAATCTAATATTTGCATTCTTTTTCATTTTTAGCTTTTACCTCAAGACCATTTCAGGTAATTCAAGTTGCTTTGATTTCTTTTTTCTTTGATGGGAGTATTATATTTGGGTTTGCTATACAGCTTTACTCTTTTCACACTTCCTGTAGCACAAAAAAATAAAAATAAAGGTGCTTCTTCACAAATACAAATTTTTGCAATACTTTCTCTTACAACATACCTTCTAATGAAGAAAAAAAAAACATGACTAGATGTAAAACCATGTACACAATCGACATGACTGTTTAAAAAAGACTAAAAATATATTTTACATGGCATCCCTTTTCGCTTGGTGAGCAGGTTAGCTAGCATCTTCGTCTAATACTCTGTCTGAGACGGCACAAGAGTCCAACACTTCCAAACACATTAGAAATCAGGCAAACAGGTAGATAGATGCAGTACGTTGAAGGGCATTATATTTTTTTCTCTCTCTCTCTCTCTTTAGCAAGCTTCATTTCAACAGTATTCATGGGTAAATCTGGCAAAAAAGATGTCCAGGTCATTAAAAATAATAATAGTAATAATAATATGTACAGTACTGTGCAAAAGTTTTAGGCACATAAGATGTTCACAAAAGCATTTGTCTTAAATTGGTTATTTATATCTTCAGCTTTAGTGTGTCAATAGGAAAAATATATGTTATACTCTCAAATGGTTCTTTTGCAAATAGATTAGAATAGAGGAACAGGGAGCCCTGCAACAGATGTCATGGCCCCCACAAAGCCCCACACTGAACATCGGGTCAGTCTGAGATTACATAAAGAGACCGAAGCAATTAAGACAAAATAGAAGAACTGTGGCAAATTCTCTAAGAAACTTGGAACATCCTATCTGCCAAACAACCAAGAAAAACTGTGTCCAGGTGTACCTAGGAGAATTGGTGCTGTTTGAAATGTGGTCTCACCAAATATTGATTAGTTCATTAGTTCATTAGTTTAATTTGTATGATGTTAATTGATTAAGGAAAACTACTTATGTCATTATTATTTTAACAAGTGCCTAAAACGTCTGCACAGTACTGTATATTATTTTTCGCATAAAGACATTTTTGAGACTCTTAAGATTTTTTGCAATGCGCCAATTATTTCATGACCATTTTCCTCCCAAATTCTCTTTTACCATATGTCGAGATGTTTCACTTTTGATGATTGTTTTGGTACTTAGCATTCCTGTAAAATTACAGTACAAATACTGTAATAAAATGATTCTATTCAAATAGCACAAATTAATGGCAGTCCAACAACCAGGGTTCCCACTCTTTTCAACCAATGATTTTTCCATGACTTGAAAGCTAATTTCCGAGCCCACACATTTAGCCTTTCATTCTGAAAATTGCACCAAAATCACATAATCGCAAATTAGTAAAAACAACCACAACATTGCTTTATAAAAGTTAAACAGAAAACATTTCATTTTAAATTTAATCCATACAAACATATTGGGTGAATCCTAAAATGGGCAGGGATTAGCAGGACATTGTTGTCTCTAATTGGTCAGGCAAGTCTCAACACGAAGGATTTTTTCTACTGACCCGGTTGGGCCAGTGGTTTCTGATTTTTACTTGCCCAGACAACATTTTCACTGGCCCCAACGCAAAAATGAAAAATTGCCGTTTTTACCATCATGGCTTTAAAAAAATAGGACCCACTTTATATTAGGTGGCCTTAACTACCATATACTTTTAATGTACTTTGTAAATCCAAACGTACTTTAAATGTAATTTAAATTGTTACATTTACCCCAACCCATCCCTTACCCCAAAATCTAACCACTAACACCTAATCCTAACCCTACCCTTACTCCAAACCTACCTCAAACTCAGTAGCAGCAAATGTGGGAATTTTACAGAACAACATGAAGCTACACAGTAAACAAAAAGTCTTGTATGTATTTAATGTTACAACATAGTAGTTAAGGCCATCTAATATAAAGTGTGACCAAAAAATAGTCTTATAGAAATTATCTGTTGATTTCATGTATTCTAATGTGTGGATTGATCATTTTCAACAACATGTTAAAACGAAAAAATTGGGAATTTCGTGCACTGTGATTGTGAACTGTGGAATGTGTGGCCATCAGGCAGTCCGTTTTGTCGAGTCCTGGGTCAGGTATTCTAAATAACATGATATATTTTAAACTCTTCACCGTGTTTTTAATCCAGTGCAATGTAACCCCCTGATTAAATATTTTAGGACAGAGCATAATAAATTAAAATAGATTAATTATATAAAAAAATCCCAAGATTGTTCAATGACTTTTTAAATGTACATGATTTTTCCTGGAAATCTAAATTTTAAAATTCCCTGATATTTCCAGGTTTTCCATGACCATGGGAACCATAAACAACAGATACAAATTGATGTATTTATAATTTACATAATGTTTCATTATTATTGTTATAAAATACAGTAATAATGTTATTTTTTTATTACATTAATGAAAAGTGGGGGAAATGTCCTAAACGTCATGAAAATAATGTCACAATGCAAAAAATCTAAAAGAAAATTATCCTTTTTAGGACCATTCAGCAAAAAATTATTCCTGTAAAGAGTTATATTTACTGTATTACAGTAAAACTACTGTCAAATATTCTATTTAAATCAGCTCAATTAAAGGCAGTTAAATATTTATTTAAATGTATTTATTTATTAGATTTTTTTTACATTACAGTAATAAGAATGATATATTGTTGCATTACAGTAAAAGGTGGTAAGGGAAAAATGTCTTAAATTATCCTGAAAATGATGTCGGAATGCAAAAAATCTTGATGGTCCAAAAAGACAAAATTTTCTTTAAGCAAAATATAAAATCCTGTAAACGGTAATATTTATTTTATTACAGTATAAATACTGCAATAATATTATTCTATTAGAATCAGCTCAAATTAGAGGCATTTCATGAATTCCTTTATTATTATTGTTTTTCATTTTAATCGCATTACAGTAAGAGATATTTTTTTTGCATTATTGTAATGAGAAGTGGGGGTAAATGAATGGCTTTAACTGTCATGAAAATAATGTTGGAATGCAAAATATCTTAATTGTCCTAAAAAGGTTACATTTAGTTTTTCCTTTTGACTTGGTGTTAAAAAAAGACCTAGACATGTGAGATTCACCCTTATAATGTTTTCTCAAGCTGCAATGGTGACCCACTTTACAGTTTAAGGTAGGATAGATCTGCAACTTCTACAACAGGAAGCACAACAACAGACATGCCTTTGAAAAATCACAACAATCCTTTAAGCTCTAAATGGATTACGCCACAGCTAAATTTTTTGATTCAATGTTAATTTTAGAGTTACTGCCTTGGCCAAAGTGCTTCTGACTCAGTTATTGTAGATTGTAGCTGTAAAAGGTGAAAGATTGTAAGAGGGAGCAAGTGAGATGGAGGAAAAAAGAGAAAGGGAGGGGGATTTTAACACTATTATTACTGGAGGGTCGTTGGTCCATTAACAGGTACACCATTTTCTAGACCATTTCCACTACAAGCATAGGAAATATACAATATATATAGATATATACATACACACAGGCAAGAAAGAGTGTAAATAAAATCAAATCAAGCATCCGCAACAATAAAAAGGTGGTGTATAAATACATGTACAGTATAAAGCTGGTGGAAAGAAGAAATAATGATGTTAGGCATCTGCAGACAGTAGCAGTGCACAAGTATAGAAAGATGGAGGGAGAGAGTGAAGGAAAAGAAAAAGGAATATAAAAGTGTGAGTATTAGGAACATGTGCCTCTACGTTAAGCTCTGGATGATGATTGGATGAAAGATCAGATATGGTGGGCATCTAGTCGGACTTGTCTCCGTCTTCCTCACGGTGGCTGTCGGAAGTCTCGCGTGTGCTCTTGTCCTCCTTGGCCATTTGGGCCTGCGAGGCCAGGATGCTGGAGAGGGAAAAGAGGCCGGAGCTGGAGGTGACCGCGGGAAGGCCGGCTGGTTGGCTCAGGCCGAGGGGGAGAGGGGTCATTGGCAGCGCCAGTCCCTGCAGCTGGGAGAGCTGGTGAGCCTGAAGCTGCTGCTACAGAATGGAGAGTGAATGTGTTGTACATCTGCAAGTCATTCCTGCGTAAAATGTTATTATTGTTTTCTATGGAATTATAAAACTAATTGTTTTATCTTGGATTATTGTTTCCAATGACTCCTGGTTTTTATTTTTATTATGACTGTCCCACAACAGTTTTGCCATCATTTTCACCACACCAACTAAATTATGCCCTTAATACAATTAGTTGACTTTTTTCAAAAGAAAATGTACTTGTTGACCAAGTCGACAACATTGTGTTAGTGAAGAGCATGTTTGCAATAAAATTTGTAAAAAGTGTAATTTGAAGGAATCAAATAAATGTCAAGGTAACAATGCACACTAAATGTGATAAAAATTGAAAAGAGACAAATCAGCGTGAAATCCAACAGCAACAAAACATAAAATTCATCAATAACGCCCCCTCCTTTATACATAATTAAACTGCCATAAACTCATATGCATTTCCACAAGCTTAGCCTATAAACCTGTACATGTGCACCCACACACATGTAAAACCTACCCGTATGATGGAGTTCATCTCTGGTGGGGTGACCTGTTTGGCCCTCTCTATCGCCCCCAGGACCTGCTGCTGGTGCTGAAACAGACAAATCATGGCAGTTCATGGCACCTCATCGCATACAGTAAGTAATTAAGTACTTACCATCTAATTTAAAACATTCAATTCAGAGTGTTAACTCCAAATGTACTGTAAAATAAATCAAATATATTACAAAAAATAAATATGCAATATGGCAAATCAACATGTAACAAATCATTGTGAAAATGTACAAATGACATGCCACTAAAGCTGTAAATGTTCAGGTAATGGCATATCTCTCTCTGTACCTCTTGAGACAGGTAAGGCAAGACTTGAGCACAGATCCCGTTTAATCTCTTCACGGTCTCTGCCTGCAGGGAGGGAGAAACACACACACACACACACACACACACACACACACACACACACACACACACACACACACACACACACACACACACACACACACACACACACACACACACACACACACAAATACACACACACACACACACACACACACACACACACACACACACAAGCAAATTTATCAATTTCAAAGCAACCAAAATCCCCACTCAAAATATAAGCAGTCCTCTGCAATATCATCTTATTACGTATGTGCACCTCAGAACTGTCAATTTGAACGGGAGTAATTTCTGCACCACTAGCGTCACCAAACAGAATTGTAAAAACAAATCATCTCTGTTTTCAAACACATTTCAGAAAACACCTAGTCTTCCATTGGTTGTACAAACAGACAGTCCCACCTTAAATTCAGATCATTGATCGATTCAAGGTTGCCGTGTTGGGGCCGATAGCCCCCTCAAAAAAAACAGAACTGTTTTAATAGCACCAAAGAGTTCTACTTTTAAGTGAACTCAACCTTCAAATAACTTACTAATAGCTGACTGCATATTTAAATGGGATAAGAGAAAGAATTTTAACATTGTAACAAATAACACAAATGGTGTTTCAAGAAAAACTGTACACTAAAATAACAGTCGACTGATATTAGTTTTCAATGACTGATACAGATGTGTATGATACAGATGTGTATGAAGTGGCTGATTGTGGATATAATGCTGATATACTTTATATGTGATTGAGGCTAATACAATTGAATAATAGACATTAAGATATGCACATTCATGCTGTACACATACGCTGATATTAAAGTTTTATGCGCAATATTTTAAGCAGAACATTTTTTAAATATTTTAAGGCTGGAATCGATTGTTTAAAAAAAAATAAAAAAATAATCGCGATTAATCATAATTAAATTATGGTGCATGATACATTACAACAAATATAAAAAAACCACCATAAATATATTCAATTTATACTTTTCATAAAGAACTTGCAAGAAATTTGTTAGTCATCATTTATTTGAAATAAAATAAAAAAATTATATATATATTTTATATATTTTTTTTATTGTGGATAATTAATTAATTAAGAGTTAATTAAAGACAATTTTACATGTAATAATCTTTGATACAAGTACATGTATACATGCTATAAAATCAGTGGACATGCTGACAGTTTAGGGTTATTGTTACAGTGAGATTACTCCTCACTGTTAAAATGCAGTTAAGAGCTAAATCCTCTGACGTTTCCAGTGGACTTTAATAACAGGATCATATGGCCAGATTCGATTCATATAAAGTTTTATTGGCAAGATTAACTTAAGTGTACTGTACATTGCCAATGTATTATTAGACAATATATACAGATATAAAACAAATTGAAGGCTGAAGTTTAATTTGCTGAAGTTTAAAATCTCAAAATGATTATTTTCTCTGGATGTTGTTCAGTCTAGTATACCTGTCTGTAACTTGCTGAACATCCACACTATCACACATACACGCGGATTTTCTATTCCAAGGTTCCACTTTTGAAACTGGTCAGACGACAGCAGTTGCACATTTACAGATGATGTGAAAAGATACAGCAGTTTGCCCGTTATGACTCTATTGCCCGTGCAGTAAATCTGCTCCCATGTTTATAATGCCCGGGGACATACATTAATTGCATTTCTACTAATCGCAGAAATTAACGTGTTAAATTTCCCAGCACTAAAATATTAATTGTATCCCTTAAATCCATACCTCGGGTCTTTAGAGACCCAGGACCTCATTACACCCTGTACCTCATCCTCATACATTTCTTCAGTATTCCTCAATCTATCTCTTGTAAAGAGTGTAGCACAACATACAGAATATATATAATGTGTATAGGGTCTTTAGTGACCCAAGGCATGTAAGAGTTTTTGCACTTACATAAATTATAATTTTTTATATCTATTTAAGTTTACCATCACAGGATATATATTTATCTGTTAAATATATTACAAGAAATGAGTACTATATTCATACATACAAAAAAATACTGTATCACATTGACATTCTGTGCAACAATGAATTATCAACAACAGTCAATTATCAGTATCCCATATGTGACAACCATTTTTAATAGATGTAAATGCCTTTTGGATTTTAGGGTTAACAAAAATATTTGGAAATAGAAATTGTACATTTTCCAATGACTAGGCTGTAGATACATTATATAACTGCAACTAGGGATAGTTAACGTTTCTGTTACTCGTCCAAGCAGCCACCGTTCTCGGCCAATGCGATCATTTCCAAATATTGGACAAACATCAGCAAATTTATATCATTACACTTAAACAACTGGTTGATTATAAAATTGTACCTAAGAATAGTGCATTTTTATGTTAAAAAGGCAAAGCAGGCACAGTTCTCAGCCGATCCCATTTTTTCCCCCAAATAGTTCATTATATTGAAAATAGGAATAGTTAACGTTTCCGTTAATCGCCCAAGCATGTGCAGTTCTCAGTCGATGCTGGAAATGTACAAAAATCAGACAATTTATCAGCATGGCTGACATACTTATCTATAATCACACTAAAACTACAGGTAGATTATAGAATTGAAAATAGGAATAGTTAATGTTTCTGTTAATCAGCGAAGGGGCACAGTTCTCAGCCAATTCCCGATAATTTCCAAATATAGGCCAAACATCTGCCAATTTATCAGTCTGGTCCAGTCGATCATTACACCAAAACTATTGGTAGACTACAGAATTGAAACTCTAAATAGTTAAAATTTCCATTACTCGGCCAAAGGGTACAATCAGTTGCCATCTTTCTTGCATTTAGTTAATAAAACTAAAGAGGGATTGAAGGAGAAAAAGGGGAGACAGAGCTCATGTCAGACAAGCATGATTTTTCCATGTATTTAAAATTCCTGCAAGAGCTCAAGAAAAAAATGTAGAGAGAAAAAGAGAGAGAGAGTGAGAGAAATATGCAACACTTTCCCCATTTCAACAGCTTGCCATGCTATTACTTCTTACAGCATGCAGGAGAGAGAGAAAGAAAGAGAGAGAGTGAGAGAAAAGAGGAGTGTGAAATGAAATGACTGCATACCAAGCACTGGGATTGCTTATTCTTTGCATTCATGCCCTGTATTTCTCTCTCTCTTCCCTTTGCTGAAATATATTTCACCTGTGTCACATAAAGGGGCAGCAACTGATGAATTGTGTTCTTGAGACTGGGTGAGGAGGTGGCAATGGCGCGTACCTAGATCGGCGCAGACGTGCAGTCTGTCAATCTCTGTGCCCCTGCCACTGAAAATCACATTCAGCCACTGTCTGTGTGGCTTAAGGCACGGGTATACTTAGTTTTTCTGCATTCCAGATCGTATTTTGCCTGGTCAACCACATTGCATCTCAAAGTATAGTCTTTTGACCATGAGTGAATATGAATGTGTTAAACGCATGCGCACAATGACTGCTTTGTGATACGTTTTTTCAATGGCAGGCGCATGAACCAGCGCGCACAAAGGATTGTCTGTGTCGAGAAGTCTGCGCAGACTCTGCTGATGACGAAATTTGCGTCTCTCATACTGTGTGTGGAGTGATCAGAATTTTATTATTATCAAAATTATTGCATGTTTCAAAGGTGGAATTTTTTATTTTTATTTTAGGACTTTATAAAGTGCAACCGACATTGTAGCATCATATCTGCACTGTTTATACACACAATCCATACTGTGTTACTTAATGTTTAAGTAATATACAAGCCACATGAAAGATGTTTATATTGACAAAACAGTATCAGGGGTTCCAACTAGTCATGAAGTTAATTTCCTTTAGACTCCCATTCATATTTCTAGGCACAGTTGCCCATCAAATTTGTCACATTTTCAATAATAATAATAATAATAATATCAAATAATTATCACTGATGCATCTACTCATATTGGCTACTCATACAAAAATTGAAAACAACAGCTCTTTACTCTTGACAAAAATTCTTCAGACAGGTCAAGCTTCATAACACATGACGATATAGTTTTAAGCTCTCCAACTCCTCGTCAATTAGATCCCTGAGCATACTTTTTAAATACACTCTTCCTACTTTTTCTTTTTAGCTAATATCCAACATTTCAATAGATGAAATGCTGTGTAAAGACATTGGTTTAAAGTGACGTTACTGCTGAGAACATTAGAAACAACAACTGAAAGTGTAATGAACTGTATGTTATGAAAAATGACATTTTCCTGGTTAAGGTACAGTAACTAGAAGTGTGGTATACCGTTGACACATCTGTGTATAGAAACAAATGTAGCAGCAATGCATTCAATAATGTTCAGCAATGATGACATAAATATGTATGCATGAAGAGCCTCCAAGAAAGGATGTGGAATTTGTTATCTTAGACTAGTTAAGTGAAAAAGACGCAGACTCACCTGCTTGTGCATTTCAATATTCAGCCCATAAGACATCTCATAGTACTGCAAAGAAAAAACAGTTGTTAGATAAGAATTCACTATTTTACATTTCTGATTCCAAAAAACTGAACAGGACCCCAACATATCAGATGTGCAGGTGTATGGGTACTAAAGTGCTAAAGCAGAGATTCTCAAACTTTGATGTTGCAACCCTAAATGGGGTTGTGGGAGAATTCTATTAACTTCTTTGTAGTATTTTATTATCATTTTTATTTTATCATTTTTATCCACAGTTTTTTATGACCAACCACTTGGCGGCTAGACTGTTTTCTGGTTCCAGTCTCCATAAGAAGTAAAAACTACTGAATCCGGCGATCCAGATGGAGAACAAAAACCATTTTTAAGTGTGTATTCTGTGATAACAACTTGAAGTAGTTAATGATAACAACGTAACTAACCTTGGGCCATCGCTTCACGTCAACTACCCACTCCTAAAACTTAGATGAGTGAGGCACTGTCAAAAGAGAATCATCAAAAATCTGTAAATCGGCACTGCGGAGCCACATGCTTTTTCACTTGGCAATTTTCATCTATTAAAAAAGCTAAACATCACATCATCCGCTAAAACATATGCCGATGTGAGTTAAAACACTGGAGGAGGAACACTTCCACATTTATGTATATATGGCGGACAGCCATAGGCCACAACAATACAGTACATTAAATGTGCAGCTTCTCTCCTGCGATATTACATGAAATATAGGCTACAACATGACCTGGAAGTAAAGGTAAACTTAAAATATCCACACTCGTACATTCCTAGAGAAATTTTGGTTTGGTGAATAAGTAGAAGTTTGGTATTGGTGTGAGGCAGGACTCAGGACTCTTTTTGCATCAAGACCAAATACCAATCAAAGTAGTTATGTAATTACGCCTCAGAGATACTTAAGTGAATAGCTTAATTCTGAATAACATTGTTGGGGATGTGGGTTTTTGTAACTTAAAAAATGGGTAGAGGACCAAAAAAGGTTGAGAACCTCCTGTTCTAAAGTGTTCAACTTGCTGATATCCCAAACGTCTACAAGTAGACTCAACTACAACACAACCTCAGCAACTAAACGAGATTGTGGAGCACCAGAGATGGAGCCAGAGTTGAATTTAGAGTCAGCTTTGCCAAGCAGCAGTGGGTCCCTAAAGCAATTACCACCCACGCAAAACAGACGCCCACCCTCCCCATCTTCAGCGGGTGCGGATAGAGCAGGGGAACCTGAAAGGCTATTAGCGAGAAGGGAGGGGGGTAAAGGGGGCGCTCTGACTGATGCATGTGAGAGCAACGTTGCACAGATTAAATGAGATTAAGCCGCTCGACGGATCAATTAGAGGTGGAATATCAGATGGCAACATGGGGCCCGAACTGGAGACAACAAGGTTAGATGAGGTGGAAAGAGCAGGGAAATATCAATGGTGGGGGTGGAAAGAAAGAGAGAGGAAAATGTGGACAAAAGAAAAAATTGTTGACAAGGTAAAGGGGGAGGACAAGGGAGGGAATAAAAGACTAGTAGAGAGAAGACCCATAAAGCCATAATAAGAGCAACAGAATGACTAGAGAGTAGGGATAGGTCAGAATAGTAGAGTCGACCAACAACAATTTTTACACAGTTGCTGTGCTTTAGCGAGTGTGCCGACAGTGTATTGTGCTTTCAGCTGTTAGAAAAATTGTGTTCATCCCCTTTAAGCACCGATGCAACAGCCATACACAATCAGACAGACATTTTGGCCATTGTGTCACTTCTTGTGTTGTTTCAGGAGCATGAGCGTTGTTTTAAAATGCTGTATAAAGTTAAATATAGTTGAAGAATACAAATTTAAGAAATGCATTTTGCTCCATTATGCACCATCTAGCTATTTTTGAACGCAAAAATGCATCTTATGTAAACGCCCCCAATGAAACGCGTCTGATCGGTGTAAGATAAATAAGAAAAAACAGCCTAATTATACACAGCTTGCTTAAAGGAATAGTTCACCCGAAAACGAAAATTCTGTCATCATTTATTCCCCCCATCATGTTATTAAAAAAACATATGACTTTCATTTTTCCGTCATTCAGGTTTGGAATGCTATGAGAGTGCGTAAATGACGTAAATTTTTGGGTGAACTATACCTTTAAACCCTACTACCGAGAAACAAACAGAGAATACAGAAAAGACACAATGAAAACAGACAGGTAAGGGTTTGGTTTGCTCTTTGTGGATGAGAATATTTTGGGCACATCCCTCTAGAGGAGAGTGTTCTCTGCAGACTTACCATGATATAATGACGTTGCATTTCAGACTTCTCGCTGGCCAGCTTGTCACATTCGAGCTTCAGACTAGAGAGAGAGCAGACAAAGAACAATGGTGAAACAATGTATACACAAGACATATACTATACCAATCAGAGTTTTCAGAAGTTAGACAGCTTGAGACTTTGCCACTATTTATTTAGAGCACGTACTGGAAATAAGTGTCATTGTCACAACTAAGAACTACTCTGATAATTGATTAATGCGGAAGTGTTTCATTTCTGCGCCACTAGCATCACCAAACTTAACTGCAAAAGTAACGGTTACAAAAGAATTGAAAATAATAAAATAAATAAAGCTCATTATTTGAGCTGTAAAGTTCTTTAAATCGTCAATTTTACGGTTGTTTTTATGGTTTACAGCTTTACGTCACCATGGCAACAAAGTTGTAAAACTGGATTTAACTTGACAGAGAAAAGGTTAGCAAGCAATTTTAAATCACACAAAAATCATGTTAACATGCAAATTGTTTACATCTTGTGGCTATACTTTTGAAACGGTGAGTATCTTAACTTCGAAAAATTGGACCTCATTCACTTCCACTGAAAGTGCCTCACTGTGAACCAGAGTTTTATAGTTCGAGTTGAAAATTCATTTCAAGGTAACCATTATTGTGTCATAAATGCTGTTAATTTGGCATAATTTGTATTGTACCCAGAATACTCCTTTAAGACACTTTATCACGCAAATGTACTGTTCGCCATTACTCCTTTTGTTCCAAAAGAAAACAAAGACGTGGAATTTCAATCAAAGTGAAAAATCTAAATCAATAAGCAGTTTCATATGGAAAACAATTACGCTCTGAGTTGAACTGGAATAGATCCAGCATTCATACGAAAGCAAGCCAAGAGAAAGTATCTCATCTATATAAGAACAAAGTGGCAGTCCTTTAATTCAACACAAGAGGGTTCAACGGCGTATGACAGCCAGGCTGTGTCTCTTCATGCCTCTCCAGTCTGCTGCCACCACTTATGCCAAAAAAGAAAAAAAAAAAAACTGCTGCTATGATGGTGTAACATATATTTGGGGTTGTCAAGGTGACCATACTCCCTGCTGCTAGGCTACCTGTGATTGGCCATGACAGCCACTGATTGGTCGAGACCTCCTGAAGGTTCAAAAGATGCTCTCGAAATAAAAACAAAAACAACAACAAAAAAACGACACATTGATGGAGTTTTATTGCTGTTCCTTTCCACCTCCAAATCACTCCTGCTGTTAGCCATATTTTGATTTATGTATTCCCTGATCTATCTATGCATTTGTAGACAGGAGCGACAGCTCATGCTCTGGGGATCACCTGCAGTACATTTCATTTAAAAGGCAGAACACAGAGCCAAAAAAGGCCCTTGTCTTTTGAATCTCAATTGAAGTCAATAGTGGTGAACGCACGCTCAGAATACACATACAAAATGTAGAGCCTATTCTTCTATGTACCAGTGTTAAATGAGGGTTTGCTCGTTGTCATGGGAATAGGGATGGAAAGACATATTGCCTTAAAGATGGGCCATAGCTGTGCCTTTGTGCCTTTTAAAAAGTCTTCAGGGGTCTTCTTCAATAGTCAAGGCATCAGACAGATCACAGTAGCCTTTCCGTGTTAATCAGCGAGGGACCCGAGACACTGGGGGCCGCTTGTTAGATTCACTCAAAGCAATGAAAAAACATGCCTGCTAATGACGAGTTTAGTCGCACAGCTTTGTAGAGTGCTTCCTTAAGGTATTAAATGTGTGTGTACCTGTGGTATTGTGCTTGGAGGAACTGGAACTCGTCCTTGATGCGGTCACAGGAGTCTGACGTTGTGAACTTTAGCTGTTGCGATGAAGCCTGCAACAAAACCAGTTTAGAGCAGTCAAAAGCATTATTCAGTGCATGTACATATTAAAGGGATAGTACACCTAAACATTTTTAATTGTGCAAAGGAGAATGTTAGGCAGAATGTTAGCCTAGATGCCAATGTATTTTTTGCCAGTACGTCTCTGCTCAGTGTGCATAACGCAGATTTCATCATCAGCACAGAACTGAGCGCTTAATATTATGCAAGTTTTAATCATAATTTGTGCCCTATGGTATGCTTGTGTAGGAAATACATTTAAATAAAGAATAGGGTATTTCACTCACAAAGACCTCTTATACAAGAACAGTGATGCTTCTTATACAAAATATTATACTCATTTATTCAAATTTGTATCTTTTTGACATCCATTCAGAGGCACTGCTGAGTGTTGGGTGTGCCCATCACAATAATACATATCAGACTACATTATCACTTTATGAAGTGATGCAAGGAATAACTCTTTATAGCTATACAATTATAACTTCTGTTCTGTTGTTACTTGTGTTACAAATACAATTTAAATTTGATCAAAATTACTGCGCTTCATTTTATTTTGTAGTCGTGCTTGTACAAGTGTTTTAAGCACTCTACAGTACGTGCTCACTCAAATGGCGCTGGGATGACCGCAAATCATTTTTCTTTTTTCAACGAAATATCAGAACGAACCAATTAATTATACTTCCCAATGCTAAAGAGGACGTTCTGGAAGAGTATGCTCGGTTTGCGCGTCTTTGTGCATGCTCAAACTCTTTTCAGCCGCTCACACAACAGCAGCTCTACTCAGTTGTATGATGTGAGGTATTGGGACATTTTAACAAGAACAAGTA
Source organism: Xyrauchen texanus (assembly GCF_025860055.1). Lineage (NCBI taxonomy): Eukaryota > Metazoa > Chordata > Actinopteri > Cypriniformes > Catostomidae > Xyrauchen > Xyrauchen texanus. The sequence continues at coordinate 15,607,463 of NC_068323.1, forward strand.
CATGAGTAAAGTATCTACCCTGATGTCAGTCCTTTAATAAATGCATCATTCTTTCTGCGGGGCACTTCATCCATGGAAATAAGGAGTATTCCAAACTCCTGTTGAACTCTGCCAGTGGATGAAGCTGATGTTGACAGGCAGCACAGAATGCACTCTCAGAGACGAAGCACTGTGAATAGCGGCTGATTATGATGGTTACATCCAGTGCCCAGAATATGAATTTCATATAATTTCTCCTAATTCTGTTCCATTTCTAAAGTCTCTCGTGGGCCGTATCAGAGCAGTAAGAGGGCCACAGATGGCCTGCAGCCTGGACTTCAGACACCCCTGATCTACACTGGTGGTCAAAAGTTTGGAATAATGTGCAGATTTTGCTGATTAAGGAGGAAATTGCCTATTATTTTGCCTTGAGCCCCAAAATCACCAACAGACTTTAAGGCCAGATTTTATTCCAATTTAACCCCTGTATATAACAGAATCAGCTTGACATACAGGGCTTGGATCACTGCTGCATTTCAATGAGACTGCCAAGATGGGCAAAATCAGGCCAAAACAGCTGAGGCCTTGGAAATGCATGGAATTTTGTAATCAAGTGTGAATTTACCAAAGATTAACACCCCAAAAAGCACCAAATAATATCTTGGATGGCTTTCTGTGAAATTTAGATCTCAGAATTTTGAATGCATCTGTCATGTTTGGAGCTTGATGAAATTCAGATTTTTGAATTACATATGTTGCACTTGCAGGCAAGCTTATTTCCCTTGTGCAGGGGGCCACACCTGCAGGGAAAATGCAGATGTTATTGGAACTGTTTTTGCACTTTTGGACTGGATTTTCTAGACTGGTTGATATGTTGGCGGTATTCCCAATGAGAAACTGCCACACTCAAATTTTGATGAATGCAGGCCTTCCAGCTTTCAGTATAATTCCAGTAATGCTGAAAAAAGAAACCTAAAAACAGCCTCTGCTATTGCAGACCAGATTCTGGCTACAGAAAATGAACGATAGTAGGGATGTGCTTTTAAGTCATTTCAACTACTGGAGCACTTGAGAGATAATGGGAAAGGGGGTCAATGATGGATATTTTTGGCAGCTGCATTGTCTCTTGTGGTTTTTCTAGTGTTTGTTTGTAGACAGTGAAAAAAGTGTGCCATGTTAAAAAAAATTCTTAACTCTTAAAAACATTCTTGTGTTCAGTTCTGTTGCATTCCATCAACTGAAATCCATCGAACTAGTTTTGAATGCAAGAATGTGTCCTGTGTGAACACCCCTGAAAAATCTCCGATCAGTGTTGAGCGCCCAGCATTGAAAGACGCCATAGTATGATATTCCTGTACAGTTTCTTCAACCAATACATTTTCAAATTAACACCCAAAATGCCAGGTTAATAATCAGAATTTAAAAAATTATTTCATGCCCATCCCTAAGGCTAAGTATCACCAACCACCTCACAATACGTATCGCAATACATATTTCAAGATTCATAATACAGGTTCAGTTTTTAAATCGCTCTCGTTCATCATAGAAGCTTTTCTGACAACAAGGGAAATGAATCATAAGGAATTATACGATGTTCCAATTCGCACTGATCTCAACGATTCAGGTTCTAAAATATATATATATATATATATATATATATATAAAAATATATAATAAACCATACACATCTAAAATTACGCCTCACTCTCCACAGCCCCTCCCCAGCTTTCTATATGACACCTCCTCGAAAGCAGCCACCCTCCTCGCACCACTCCCGAAATGAGGGCACTCCAGCCGACTTCCATCCCCTTAAAACAATCCGTCTGCAGGTTATCCCCAATTTTGATGACTGCCCCATCGCCTAAAATTTCGCCAAAAAAAATAAAATTATTGTAAATAATTTTAGCTGTATACCTAAAGAACTGAGATCTGGGGATCTCAAAATGTTGAAACACATTATCAAAGATCTCAACATTGCACTCTCACATAGGTCACAGAGCGCATTAACCCTCTGGGGTCGACGGACGCGCCGGCGTGTCCTGCTGGATATTTTCGTCATTACAGCAGAAACAACTTAAAATACTCAGTCATTTTTGGGTATACAGATAAGTGTAAGACATCATTAGAGACTATAAAGGGTCTACTTTTATATGTGTACACTCACAAAAACAACAAAATCTTGTGCTTTTGTAAAATAAAATAAAATAAAAAGGGTGAGCTGTAAGCAGTCGCTGTGTTCACGAGCATATATCTGAAACACTTCGCAAAAATGAACTGAAACTCCGTGAATATTTATCTTACAAACGTGAAACATATGTCTAAAGAAAGCTTAAAATGTCTACTTTTAAATAAAACAATTCAAATTTAAAACAAATATTCTCCTACAATGCAATCTGTTTGAAACATAGCGATGTACAGTTTTTACTGGTCTATCTAATTATCTGTAATGTGATCCCACCCACCAGCAGAGCACGCCATTCATACGCTAATGTGCTGAGGCGATCAACATGCCCCGACTGTGAGGTATAATGTAAACAAACACATTTAATTCATTTTTCTGTGCATTTGGAACGATACACAGGCAAGAAAGCTCCAGGATTGTAAGAAAGAGTTAACATTTTCCTCAGAAGAAGAGCAGGCCTCCGATGAACGTTTGAATTTTGAAGAGAGACTTGATCCAGACGAGGATACAATTTCAGATGAGTAAGTTTAGTTTTAATTAGCTGACAATTAATTATTTTATATAAACATGTGCATATTTTACTAGTGGGACTGTATTGACATTTGAAATATGTTTTCGTTACATTTAAATGGTGTTTTGGCCAAATCAAGCATTTAAATTGTATGCTGTAAGATATAAATATGATATGTAATATGATATAAAAATAATATGAATGTTTAGATTATATATAACTAGTTTTTACGCTGCCTCATTATCATCAACAAAGCTTGTGCTTGCAAATATGTGTTAGGGTTAAATTAGTAAAATACACTTTAAATATGCCCATATTAGAAAATCATCATATTATAATGATTTCTGAAGTATCATGTGACACTGAAGACTGCAGTAATGATGCTGAAAATTCAGCTTTGATTACAAAATGCATTTTACAATATATTTAAATAGAAAACTGTTCTTTTAAATTGTAAAGAGAGTTCAGAATATTAAAGTTTTTACTGTATTTTGGATCAAATAAATGCAGCCTTGGTGAGCAGAAGAGACTTCTTTTAACGGCAGTGTAGGTCTAAAATTAAGTCTTTATGTAAAGAAAATATATAGTCCGATTACTACTTTTAACTTAAAACTTGATTTTGATCATTAAGTCTCCTCACATTCATTCTCTTTGTCACATTCCTCATTGATGGGGCCCAGGGGAGGGGCTTTTTATCCTCAGGTGTGAATCACATAAATATTTGTGATAGTTCACGCCTCCTCGCATATTACCTTTCAACACTAAAAGTGTCTTATAAAAGTTAAATGACTATATTGTTTCGTATGAATGAGTGATCAGGATGATTTTCACATCATTTTGTAGCAAAAACTCTAGGCTACAAAATCCAGTTCTCAAAAGGCTTGTGGACAAATGTTTAGTATGTGTAATATGGCCTTATTTCAATGACTTAAAATTTTTGTTTTTTCAAAAACCATGCATAAACATTATTTTCTCAAAAATACAAACATGTACACACATGTTGCTCACATATTATTGTAGCCCAGTTTGTGCTGAATACAGTGTTATCAGACTTCAACCATTAGTATGTTTTTAAGCAACTGGAAAAAGCACAAATGTCAAGGCATGTCAAAACTCCTCCAGGGCCCCAAAACACCCACAGACCCCAGAAGGTTAACCTCCCTCACAATCCAGTCTAACCAGCAGAAAGGGGACTTATCTTTTTGTTATTTTTTTATTTTATTTATTCCAACAAAGACAATAGATTTAACAAAAGAATGATCCATACGGAATCAACTTTTAACCCTTTTTATTTATAACCAACTCATAACCATTCTTTAATGATTCCGTATAAACTTCTAACAAAAGTGGAGCCAATTCTGTAGCATAAGATCTAAAAAAAAAATCAGCGGCAAAGCCTTCTGGCCCCGGAGCCTTGCCTGTAGGCAAGTCCTTAATTACCTCGCCGAGTTCCTCCAAGATTATCTCAGAATCAAGGAATATTTTTGCTCAGTCGTCAGATTAGCGAGTTCTAATACTTCCACAAAGCTTTTAATATCTTCTTCAGTAGACGAAGACGTTGAACTATAGAGATCCAGATAGAATTCTTTAAAAGCATTATTAATATCAAAGGCTGAGGTAAAAATTTCACCACCAGCAGATTTCACTGAGGGAATGGTAGACAAATACGGCATCTACTTTATATGTCTAGCCAAAAGCATACCTGCTTTTTCCCCCCTACTCAAAGTATGACTGTCTTGCCCTTAATACCCAAAACTCCACCTTCAGCGATAAATAGTATCAGATGTCATTCGGCGCTTCAACTGTGTCTCTGTACTTTTAATATTCCCTTCCAACACAATTTATTGATGAATGAGGCATACTGTATGATCCGACCCCTAAGAACTGCCTTAAGTGCCTCCCAAGCCACACCCACAGAGGATAATGAGGACAAGTTGGTCTCCATATAAACATTGATTTCAGCCTTTAACATTTGTTGGAATTCAGGATTTTGCAAAAGAGATACATTTAAGCGCCAACTAAATTATTTCTTTTTTTTGTATGTGCCAACATCTCTAAACTCACCAGGATGTGATCTGAGACTAAGATGTTTCCAATTGAGCAATAAATAACAGATGAAATGAGGGACTTACAAATACAAAAAAATCGATTCTAGAATAAATCTTATGGACTGATGAAAAGAATGTATAGTCCCAACCAGATGGTTTCAGAAGTCTCCAAATATCTGTAAGACTAAGATTTTTACACATCCTGTGAGGCGTCAATGTTGCTCTAGGGGGCTTACACAGTTTTGCTTCACTATGATCAAGATTGAGTCATCAAAAGATTAAAATCCCCTCCCAATATTATATCATGAGGGGTGTCAGAGGCTTGCAACATCCCTTTAAGATCTATAAAAAAGCCCTGATTGTCAGAGCTAGGTGTGTAAATATTAGTCAAAATCAAACTTTGCCCCTGAATTTCTGCAAAAACAATAATGACTCTTCTAATTTATCTTTAGTCTGTTTGAGACATTTGAATTGTAAACTCTGCAAAAAAATGAATGTCTATTTCAGGACACTGTATTTTTAAGATAGTTTTGTAAAAATCCAAATAATTTTACAGATCTTTATTGTAAAGGGTTTAAACAATGTTTTCCATGCTTGTTCAAAGAACCATAAACAATTAATGAACATGCACCTGTGGAACAGTCATTAAGACACTAACAGCTTACAGACGGTAGGCAATTAACAGGGTTCATACACATTTTTACCAATAATTTTCTAGGACTTTTCCATGACTTGAGGCAAATTTTCATGACCATACATTTCCTAAAACGTCTATGTACTTATGTCAAATAAGAAAAATCCATGTCAAAACTTACCACAGCATATCTTAACTAAAATGAATGACAACTGACAAGCTATGTGGTTTACTACAAAATAAACATTTATTTAAATAACGCTCACTGACACACCCGTATGACTTAAATAATATATGTGTCAAACCCTGAGAACTCCATTGTGTAACCTTCATAAACATAAATGATTCAGAGGGACAAGAATGTTTGAAAAAAAAAAAGGAAATAAAAGGTGTCCAGGATCACTAACATTAAGAATTAAACAGCAGACTTTAATGCTGTGGAGGCACATTAGGTCCCAATGCAAGATAACTCCAATGAAAAAAATGCTTTTAGGATAAATGAGCCACGGGCCATATTAAACCATGTGGTTGGCCGGATCTGGTCTGCGGGCTGTGCGTTGCCCAGGACTGGTCTATACACTTTGTTATGATTAAAACAGCAGTCTTTAACGGCGTTAAATTAACGCTGACTGGTGCCAGAAACAAAGACACAGTCTGTCAGGTGTTGGAATCCTATTAATTAGAAGCTACTGACATGTAACACGCTCTCACCAGGACTTGCATTCTAAAATTGGCTTTTTAGCTTAAAATATGACTCCTTGGTTATATATGAGAGAAATTGAGACAAACATTTGATCCTTTCTGCTGATGTCAGCCTCTGTTTTCTTTAAATGTGGAGCACTTGCTCATTGACCTTGTGAATAAACCACAACCCGGCTGATGGTATTTCTGTAAAATGAGATCGCCATCTAGTGGTAGCAAGTTACGTGTGGATCATGCAAGGCAAAACCAGCAGAAAGGAAGTCTCAACATTTTAATGAATCAAAGGAAACCGACACAAATAGATGTCAATGAATGTGTGTGTATCTCTTGTTCCACAAATGCACGTTCAATGCTTCACAAGAATTCACAATTTGTCTTTGATTTGGAAGATCTCCCTTTGGTTGCACACACAAATTGTGATGTATTTGTACAAAAAGGAACACTTTATTCACAAATCTTTCTCTATTTGTACAAATTCCAAAACATTTATTTAATGATCAATTTAACAGATGCAAGTTTTTGAGGGTTGAAATACACAATTGTTAAGTTTTTTTCAAATCAATGAGTAGATATGCACACATTTATGAATACATTTAGGACTTATCCATTTGGTAATTGTTTGTGTGTGAGTCGGCTATGGTAAAAACAGCTAAACAAAAGTCTCAAAATTCAAATGAATCAAACAGAATCAACACAAAAGACATCAGTGAATGCACGCATTATTGATCCACAAATGCAAATTCAATACTTTACAAGATCTTTTTTTTTTTTTATTTGGAACATCTTCCTTTGGTTGCATGTACACAAATTGCAATACATTTTTACAAAAGGGAACATCTGTATTCATAAATATGTCTCAATTTGTACAAATCCCAGCACATTCATTTAATTTTGAATTTCACATACACAAGTTGAAAGGCATTTGTCTGTGGATTGTAAGATACATTAGCAAAATTTATCAAATTGATGTATACGTAAGCACGCAATTGTTAATCATTTTGAGTCTAATTTCATCCCATACCTTTTCCGTGTATCGCAACATTTCCCTGCCACTCAAGATGTAAGTGTGTGTTTGTTTTTGTGCAACCGATGATGTCATCATGCTTAAATCGGCAAAATCGCAAGCGCAAGTGTTGACCCAAGGACAGTTTACTTTCTCACTCATGTGAACCGCACCGCAGTTTCAGTGCAACTGAACTCCTACAGATAGTCTTGTGTTCTGTACTGCGGTCTGCAAAACCAAAATTACCAAATTTTCATGCAAACAGTTCTCGGTTTCAGAATAAACTGCCAGCGTGAAAGCCCCCTGCTTTTGCTCTGGTACACTGATGTGAGCGACTCTTGACAGAAATATCAAGGAACATCACTGACAACCAGTGCAGGTCTTCTCTCATGTTTTCCATTAAAAACAGGATAATGTATACTAAGACTTTTAATGATAGCTCATCAAGAAGTGAATAATAACACGGCTCAGACTCACAAGCAAAAATCCTCATAAGTTTAATTAACATGGCAAGTTATTACATACAAACATTTAAAGCCTTAATATATTCAAACAATCATGTAACTATGACATTTACTAATTCCTTGTACACTATCCATATGAACTTGACCAATCTTTAGCAAACTTTTCTAGCGTTAATGAGGTGCCAAATGCGACCGCATGGCACTACACCTATTCTCAAACTACTCAGTTTATGCAGCAATGCATTTTGCATACTGCTGCTCCGCGCGGGCTCTGAGTAGCGCTTATTCACGTTGCTTCGCAATCACGCCAAACTTGAAGAATTATTAGCACACTTGTACTGCTGAAAATATGTTAGAAAATTCCATTACTTTTCCCAAACATTCAGTGTTAACTTGTTTTTCCATGACATTTCCAAGTCTGGAAAACACAATTTCCAAATTCCATGACTTTTCCAGGATCTCCATGACCGTAAGAACACTGAATTAATGTCACAGTTATAAAAAATGTATTGTGTCAAAAATAAAATTATAAAGACCACATCCCAACATTAGTGCAACAATCAAACCCCAAACTTCCCCTCAAACCAAACAAACAGAAAAAAGAAAAACGCATATTAACCCCATGCATGACAGCGCCAACCAGGTCCATCCCTCTAAACACAAACAGTCCATGTACACCTACAAGAGCCCCCGTGACAACCCCGGTGTTTCTAAGCAAATTTAGCAAAACAGATTACACAACAGAAGATAATCTAGAAAACAAACTACAGCCAATATTTGGAATAAACACACAGAATGCGTAGATTCATCCACATAACTGTCCCGAAGATGTGTTCTGGCCCATTCGACTGCTACATGAGTGCAACAAATGACCCAATCACTCCAATGTCCTGCAAGAAATATTCCACAAAACAAACTCCAAACAATAGGAGGCATAAGCACAAAGAACGAGCAGATTCATCCACAACACCTTCACGAAGGAGTGTTATTCCATAAAACAAACTCCAGCCATTAGGCGGATCCAGCACAAAAAGAACAAAAAAAGCCCCCAGTTTCCTCGGATGGTTAAGTAATGTTCAGTGAGTCAGGCCCACTTGGCTGCAACGTGAGTACCACAAAATAACTTACTCCATTGACTATGAAGGACATGGCTTGCTGGGGATTTGTAAATATTTTGCGGCCATCCTTAGCATCAATTCTCAATTTGGTCGGGAACATCAGTACAAAAGCAACCTTCCGTTGATGTAAGAGTTTCTTGCATTCCTTGAATTGATCACGTTTCTCTCGTCGAATTCTCTAATCGAATTCAAAGACAGGAAACAAGAAACTGTTGTGGTTCTTCCAAGAAAAGTCTTCCTTTAGCTCGCATAACATACATCTCAGAAATGTATCCAGAATTGATTGGGGCCTGTCTCCCTCAGCAGAGCGCCGAGCCAGAACTCTTTGAGCTAACTTGATTTCCAGCTTATGGCCTGTTATGTTGAGCAGACTCAGAAAGAACATGTCCAGGAATTACACCATATTCTGACCCGCTGCTCCCGCAGGAATTCCAACAATTCGGACGTTTTACCGCCAGTTACGGTTCTCCATATCATCCAACTTTTCAGAGATTCGCTCCAAATCTGCCTTGGTTGCTAGTGGAAGATTGTATCGAATCTCACCAGTTTTTGACACAAAAAGTATTAAAACTAGCAAACTGCGCAGAGCTCGCAGTTCACACGACCGAACCTTGCATGGCGACTCACGTTTTCGGTATTTAAAAAAAACCCTACTGACTGCACTGAGAACCGATCTTAGAGTTTGCACTTACGATCTTCTTCATTATTGAAATGTAGGACATAATATGAACACAACTAGATTAATACAAATATTGATATAGGGATCTAAAGTACAATATAGTGATGAAAGGTACCGTGATTTATGATTGTGTCTGCACAGCCCTACTATAGAGTAAAGAGAACCAAAGATAACACAAGAAAAACAAACTCAGATACGTGAGCAATAGTCATACTTGTTCATTTTGATCTCTTCTGAACAGTCAAGCAGCTGATTCATCATATTATTTTCCTAATTGTCAACACGTTCTTGAATCCTTTCGAGTGTTTGTGATTTTTCCATTAAAAAAATCTTGAGTAACTCTACAGGTGACAGCTTAGTGAATCTCAGAGCCTGTGGACCAACCTTTAACACAAACTGTGTACTTAGTCCGAGCTCTCCGCACTCTGCTGCGAATGAAAGAGTGGCTTGTGTCAACAGTGAGCACTTAGTGCCCAAACACTCCATCTTTTGCATTCGCTGTTAACAGTAGTCCTTACATCTTTGAGTGGCCACAGGAGATCTGGTTTCCTAAGGTAATACTAAGCAATGGGGCCGATTGGGATTGGAAACGTCATTGAGTCAATAGTCTTTGGTGGAGTGTCTGGGGAAGGAGATCACGGGTGTTACGTACGCACAATAGATGCTTTCAAAGGCAGTATGGCTGCTTGCCACAACATAACGTCATCCAGATATAAAACGATGTTTATGCAGTGAACAGTGTTAGCTCTGTGCTAAACTGAGAGTGGACTTCAAAACGATCATTAATAAATTAAAGAGTGTGTTGAAATAGATTTACGCGAGCAATGTGAATGAACAAGCACTTATGTGGACCTAAAGCCACACCATAAAAAAAAAAAAAAAAAGTTCACCTAAAAATTACTTCTCAATGAATCTAAAGACTATACATTTTAACTTTTGGATGGACTAACCCTTTAACCAGTAAACTACACAACCCCTAGTGAAGTGACGAAGGCCTTCAAGGTTGCAAGGTTTAGTCTAATGATTTTAAGCTTAAGAGAAAATCCTATATTAACTTAAATGCACTTGTGCGTACATACACATAAGAGCCAAAATATGGGACAATCCCTAATTTGACAAAGCTTCTGTATGCTTCTCCTTTGAGATGCAATAAAACCATTAAAAGGCTTTATACGCTGGTGAGCAAATCATGAGTCTTCAGCTGGTAAATGGGATTCATTATTGTCATAACTTACAGTCGGGCCTACCACCCAATCGTTTTACAGGAAAATAACAACATTTTCAGCAGGTTTTTTTTGTCTGAAAGGATACCAAACAAAAGGCACGGATGTAGTTATATAAAGAGGAGAAGATGGTCTCTCAGTGAATTACAGTAAGAAAGCCAGTGCCACCAATCCATTTCATCACCCCAAATATTCCTGTGTAATTAGAGCTATGTTTGGAATAGCATACTACCATTTCTTGAATATATACAATGTACAGCAGTGGTTCCCAACCTGGGGTCTGCACTCCACTAAGGGCGCAAAAACCTCATATGCTTTGAGGCAGTCTAACATAGGAATGCACCAATACCACTATTTATCTTCCGATCCGATTCCGATATTGGAAATCTAAGTATCGGCCGATACCGATCTGATACCAGTATTGTTTTTTGCATAATCAGTTTAGAATATCTTTACATTATTGTGTGGAACTAATTGGGAGTACTCTTTAATATGTAAAGAAACACAAACCTCTAACACAAATGATAATAATATATTATACTAGTAATATATCTCAATCGTACACCTTTAACTTTTAAACCCTCACGCTTTTATTTTGACATTCTGAATTCTCCAGGAAGTCCTGTATGTGTCTGTTTGTAGGCAAGTTCACAGTAGTTTAATTCGCTTCTTATTCAAATTCTGGTCAAATGCACCTCCGGCGCCGTTCTAAATGCATATTATAAGTGCTCAAATATCACGCACTGTTGTGAAGGCTAAAAATAGCCACGAGTGCATCACCAGCCTGTGTGTAAGTTTGTGTCAACAGATCAGCACCATTCATGAACACACTGGCGCTGTGCATACTATATATTTACTTAATAAACACAGCATTTTGTGATTTACAGCGGTATCGCACGTCATCATGCAACACATTTTCACAGGCTGTAAAGTGATGTCACTGACAGAGCTTATCTGTGCTGACCGCATAAGTACGGTCATGAAATTAGATTGTCGATGATTTTCATTATCGTTTTGTTGCAGCCCTACTTTATTTATTTTTTGTGGTTTAACATCTTAAATAAAGCATAGGCTAAATAAGGAGAAATTACATAATACCTGTCACCTTTTCTAATCTTTCAGTTTGTGCAGTTGCATCCTACTTTTCATACACCAACCTGCAAACTCATTAATGTCACTTTGTTCATTCTTGAAGTACAAAATCTTTGTATGCAACATTTGTTTGTGCAATGATTAAACTCTGTTTTTTAACTAAAGAACTGCATTTTTTCAAAGTGACAAAAACAGAATGAGGGCAGGTGAACTTGAAGCTACCCTGCAATACAATGGGGTGGTGGAAGCTAATTATGTTTGGGGCAGGAATTTGATTTAGATGATTATCTCTTCACCCAACCATAGTCATTGCAACTACAATTAGTCATCGTTATCAACAACGTTGACAATAAAAATGGTTGAAAAAAAAATTTAATTGTCGAATAGTCATTTGATCTCATTTAACACAATATGAAATAATTTGAAACGCTAATGATGATGTGGGAGTGCAGAACTTCAGCTCGTGCTTGATTGAGGAAGAAAGAACAGCTCACAGTCCAGACACACTCCAAACTTTCCAAACAGATTAAGGTGATGTAGACTGCGGAGTATGAGAGAATTATAATTAAGTAAATACAGAAGTAGTGTTGTTGTGATGTGAAATAAAGTGGAGCCATACATGGTGTTCCGCTGAAGCAAAACTTGCCTGTCAGAGTGTCTGAAAAGGAAACAACCCGGCGTTATATCTTTAATGCATCCTGTATAAAGCGGGTTGTATAAATAAGCACAAATTCCAAAACTGGCATTTCTTTATGCAGTCAGAGCCGCTTATGAGTCGCATGAAAAATAGCACGAGAGAGTTTCAAACTTCTCCCTGCTGATACACTCTCACGCGGAGACGCTCATCCCTCGCACGTGTTTACTGCAGCTAGATTATAACATGATGGATCGTGACATAGTGAATCATAATACATGTGTCACTGTGTGTATCAGCAATGTGCAGCTCTATTAAGAAGAGTCTTTTTTGGTTTGATTTCCAATATAAATATCTAAAACTCCTTATGTATTTTTAGGAGCTATACTGCAGAAGATAAAAATGATATCGGAGAATGTTGAATATAATATTTAATATTTTAAAACATCTAAAAATTCTTAAAACAAGATAAATTTACCTGAGAAGCAGCATATACGATATTTAGATTTGCTTTAAGAGAATGTATATTGAATAGGAGTGTATTTTTTTTTTTACAGCACTGGCAGAAGTATAAATAAGTGAAAAAACACACTTGTATACAAAATACACTTATAGGACTATTCAAGATACATTCTCTGAAGTCTAAATATCTTATATGTTGCTTTTCAAGTAAATGTTTCTGCTTATAAGGATTTTTAGATGATTTTAAACGGAAAACAAGACAAAAACACAATAACAATTGGATATTTTGCACAATAGGATATTTTTCCCTATTAATTCAGTGAATGTCATTTAGAGGTATTTTTAAAAGATGATTTTGTCCTCTTTATTGTTTAATACAACCTTTTAAGTTGAGGCACCAAGGTGGAGCTAATGATTAATCGTTGCAGTAATCGCCTGAATAGTCAAATAATCGTTCTAATAATCATTAGATTAATCGATAATCTAAATAATTGTTAGTTGCTGCCCTATTGCAACACTCACCCCCTTCAAACCAGGAGACACCATGTCATCCCACTTCCGAGTCGAGCCAATTCAACCGCTTTAAGACGTTTGAAAAGGGATTATTCACCTTTTATCACTTCAGGTACAACGTGCTCCCAAACACAAGCTTCCTCTCACAGGAAAGGCTGACGGTGGCAGACAAATTACAGACAATCAGCTCTCACTTAGCATAAAGAATGCAGGTAGGGGGAAGTGAAAGAGAGATAGAGTTGGAGAGAATATTATTCCACCAAACTTTTTTTTATTTAGTCATAATTTACTCCATAACCAGTATGACTTACTTTCTTATGCGGGACACAAAAAGAGATGTTTTAATGAACATTGTGGGCTGTCTTTACAATACAATGGCCGTGAAAAGTGCCTCACTCACTTGTTCTTGTTATTAAGGCATAAAAACACATGCACATAACCAACGTAAGACACAGCACTGACCCTGATGGGGGAAATAACAGGCCTGAAACTCTCTCACACTGGTCAGTGGGCCATCAATGTTGCTGAGCCTTGATCGAGAAACCAGTCACAAGTAGATTACACAAAAAAGCACAGTGCAGACAGCTAGAAGGGTTAGAGCTCACTTTGAAAATTAAAAGCAGGTGGGTCAAGATTATATCACGATAATGAATAATATTATATTACGATAACGATAAACATACATTTTTTTAAGAAAATCTATAAATGTATTAAATAACCACATTGCAATGCCTATTTCTGAATAATCCAGTTAGTAAATTAAATACTTTTTAAATCAACTTTACCATCATGTTAAATTTCACATTTAGCCACATTTCAGTCTGATGTTGTTGTCTCTAGTATTATTATTATTATAAACTTTCCTTAACACAATTTTTTTTCTTCTCCCTTATTTGGAAACCCAAAATTCCCAATACATTCTTAAGTCCTCGTTAGTCCAGCACAGATGGCGCCGAGTATGGCTGCTGCGTTGCGAGCTCCGTTACAACACTGCGGTTTATTGTTTGTTTTGTTTACAGTTCTTTGTTTTTTTGTCTTGGATGTTGTCTGCCTTATTGTTTACGACAGACAAACGCTTTTGGACATTAGTTCTACAATCACACATCGAAAACCGGACTTCAAATTCCTTAATGCCGACCCGCTGTTTACAAACACGCCGGCGGAGCCCTTTGTCTGTGCTGCTCGGCCGCTGAAACGCAGAAGGAAAAGAGGAAAACGAGCCGGCGTTCTCATCAGAGTAAGACGTCGTGCAAATCGACCCCGCTACCCAGTATACTACTGGCAAATGTTCAGTCTCTGGACAACAAACTCTGCGAGCTGAGAGCGTGGATCTCTTTCCAACGAGAGACGAGGGACTGCTGCGTTATGTGCCTTACAGAAACCTGGCTGTCTCACGGAGATTCCAGACTCGGCCATCGAAATCACGGGCTTTTCCGTGCACCGAGCGGACAGAGCTGAAAGACCTCTCTGGTAAAAGCAGAGGTGGTGGTGTATGTTTTATGATCAACAAATCATGGTGTGATCAGAGGAACGTACATTTCATCAAGTCTTTTTGCTCTCCTGATCTGGAATATCTCATGCTTCTGTGTCGACCATTCTGGCTGCCGAGGGAATTCACAGCGGTTATCATCACAGCTGTGTACATCCCCCGCAAGTCCGACACAGACCGGGCACTCAGGGAACTGTATGGGTGTATAAGTGAGCAGGAAACCGCAGCACCCTGAGGCTGCGCTCATTGTTGCCGGGACTTTAACAAAGCCAACTTCAAAGCAATCGCCCCAAAATACCACCAACACATAAAGTTCAACACACGAGGGGACCGGGTTTTGGATCATTGTTACTCTCCCTTCCGGAAGGCTACAAATCCCTCCCCGCCCCCATTTGGCAAATCGGACCATTCTTCCGTTCTGCTTCTGCCCGCTTACAGGCAGAAACTGAAACAGGAAGCACCCACCCTCAGAACGATCCAGTGCTGGTCGGACCAATCAGACTCTGCGCTACAAGACTGTTTTGATCACGCGGACTGGGAGATGTTCCGGTCCGCCTCTGATGACGACTATCGAGGTTTACGCTGACAGCGTAACGTGTTTCATCAGGAAGTGCGTAGAGGACGTTGTTCCGACCAAAACTATACGGATATACCCCAACCAGAAACCATGGGTTAACGGCGATGTTCGCGCGGCACTCACTGCGCGGACCTCCGCTTTAATTCTCCTAACACGGAGGAGCGTAAACAAGCCAGTTATGCCCTCCGTAACACTATCAGTGCAGCTAAACGCCAGTACAGGCACAAACTTGAAAGTCAGTTCAACACCACTGACTCCAGAAGTATGTGGCAGGGAATTAACACAATCACGGACTACAAGCGGAATAAAGTCTCCGCCATGAACACCGCTGCATCTCTCCCGGACGAACTTAATACATTTTATGCTCGCTTTGAGGACAGTAACACCGCCTCGCGGAGAGTGCACTCGCGACTGACGCTACAGAGGTTGATTCACTCTCCGTCTCTGTTGTGGATGTAACCCGATCATTCCGACGGGTGAACATCCGTAAAGCCGCGGGTCCAGACGGCATTCCGGGCCGCGTCATCAGAGCGTGCGCGAATCAACTGGCTGGTGTTTTTACGGACATTTTCAATCTGTCCCTCTCCCTGTCTGTAGTCCCCACATGCTTCAAAACATCAACCATTGTGCCTGTACCGAAGCAAGCTATAATCACATGCTTAAATGACTGGCGTCCTGTTGCTCTGACCCCCATCATCAGCAAATGCTTCGAGAGGTTAATCAGAGATCACATCTGCTCTGTTCTGCCCCCTCTTTGGACCCATTGCAGTTTGCCTACCGCAACAACCGCTCCACTGATGATGCCATTGCATCTACAATACACACTGCTCTCTCCCACCTGGAAAAAGGAACACATATGTGAGAATGCTGTTTGTAGACTACAGCTCAGCATTCAACACCATAGTGCCCTCCAAGCTTGATGAGAAACTCCGGGCTCTGGGCTTAAACAGCTCGCTGTGCAGCTGGATCCTGGATTTCCTGTCAGGCAGACGTCAGGTGGTTAGAATGGGCAGCAACACCTCCTCATCACTGACCCTCATCACTGGAGCCCCGCAGGGCTGTGTTCTCAGCCCACTCCTGTATTCCCTGTACACACATGACTGTGTGGCAACACATAGCTCCAATGCCATCATTAAGTTTGCTGACGATACGACGGTGGTAGGTCTGATCACTGACAATGATGAAAGAGCCTACAGAGAGGAGGTGCACACTCTGACACGCTGGTGTCAGGAGCACAACCTCTCCCTCAACATCAGTAAAACCAAGGAGCTTGTTGTGGACTTCAGGAAGAAAGACGGAGAACACAGCCCCATCACCATCAATGGAGCACCGGTGGAGAGAGTCAGCAGCTTCAAGTTCCTCGGTGTCCACATTACTGAGGAACTCACATGGTCCGTCCACACTGAGGCCGTTGTGAAGAAGGCTCACCAGCGCCTCTTCTTCCTGAGACGGCTGAGGAAGTTTGGAATGAACCACCACATCCTCACACGGTTCTACACCAGCACTGTAGAGAGCATCCTGACTGGCTGCATCACCGCCTGGTACGGCAATAGCACCGCAGCACAACTGCAAAGCCCTGCAAAGGGTGGTGCGAACTGCCAGGAACATCATCGGAGGTGAGCTTCCCTCCCTCCAGGACATATACACCAGGTGGTGTGTGAAAAAAGCTCGGAGGATCATCAGAGACTCCAGTCACCCAAGTCATGGGCTGTTCTCACTGCTACCATCAGGCAGGCGGTATCGCAGCATCAGGACCCGCACCAGCCGACTACATGATAGCTTTTTCCCCAAGCAATCAGACTGTTGAACTCTTGATCTATCAGGATCAATAATTAGCACTGCACTTTATTCAGCTATAATCTCACACTGGACTGTCAACATATTCTCCTCAATACAACTGCTATATATATATATATATACACATATATATTTCATATACTCCCACTTATTGTATTGTATTGTATATTCTGTTCTATATTCTGCATTGTATATAATTATTGTGTTGTGTAAGTATGTGTACATCTGATTTGTAAATTGTTTTGTGTAAGTATGTGTACATTTGATATGTAAATTGTTTTGTGTAAGTATGTTGTTTACTGTAATTGGTATATGTCTCGTCACTGTCATGACTGCTATGTTGCTCGGAACTGCACACAAGAATTTCACCTACTGTTGCACTTGTGTACATGGTAGTGTGACAATAAAGTGATTTGATTTGATTTGATTTGTTAGGGCTGGGCAATATGGCCAAAATTGTTTTCACGATAATCTTTTTCATATTGTTCGATATCAATATTTATCATGCTATACATTTACACATTGCACTTTCTTTTTTTATTTCAAAGTTGACGGAAGAAAACAAGAAAAATTAAATTATAAACAGTCAAAATAGTCTCTACAAAACTGCACAGGGGTCCAGAGACGGCCAAAGCAGTGGGGTCTGCGGGATCTTTTAACAATTTTACTGTCTTTTACCTTTTATCAATTGAAAATGAATGTTGAAAGATCATCTGTTTGTTCTGAAGCATAGTGACAGCAGTCCAGTATTTGTTGGAATATTTTTACATTAAAATGAAATATTTTTTATATTTTCTTTAGAATCAGATACCCATGTATGGGGCATAGAAGCCCTTGTGACTGTGGAATGATGCAGAATGTGGGTTCAGGGGTGTCCCGAGAGAAAATTTAGAAAACGTTTTTAAAAAATTTTTAAAAAACAATTGTATATTTTCATTAAAGTGAGAGACTAGCCTACCAACTAGTAATTTTAGTCTTTCCTTATAGAGAACAATATTCAAGATTACAGCGCAGAAAGATCAGAGCTGTTGTCCACATCACTGTTGTTCTGTCGCGCTCTTCACTAGAGACTATGAGAGGGCGCAACCGTTGTCATGAAATCTTGCAGTGCGGATAGAATCAATCCAGTGTCCGACGTAACCTAATTGTTAGGAAGGCAGCAAGCATTAGCAAGTTCATCCAGTCTGACCCAACGTTACCACTGGTGCGTTGTGAGCGATGCTGAGAGTGTTTTCAATTAATTCCTATGAAAGCTGAGTGTCATGCTCGCAAGGTGGATCGTAGGATTGGCAGCGGTGCGGAGCAAGCTCTCTCCTAGCGCTGTGAGCGCCTTTGAGCGGATTTAGTCCGCCCCAGTGGAAACACAGCCTGAGAAAGCCGAACTGCTTGTGTTTTAGCGACACGCAGTAAATATCGATTCCTCAAAAGCTTATCGTGGATTTTCTTTATCGTGATATATATCAATATCATTTTATCGCCCAGCCTTAGTCCTCATTGTTGCGTAGTGACTCGTCTCAATCCGGCTGGCAGAGGATGAATCTCTGCTGCCTCCACGTCCGAGACCTTCAATCCCTGCATCTTATCACGTGGCTTGTTGAGTGCGTTACCTATGAGGCTTCACGCTATTCTCCGCAGCATCCACACACGCCACCAAGAGCAATCCACATTATACTGACAGGAGGTCATCCTGTGTGACTGTACCTTCGGGCCAATTTTGTTGCTTAGGAGACCTGGCTGGAGTCACTCAGTGGGGCCTAGAATCGAACCCATGTCTCCACAGGTGGTAGTCAGCGTCTTTACTCACTGTGCTACCCAGGACCCCGCACCCCTAAATTCTTAGTCTTTCCTTACTATGACAGGCACAGACATAGAGTTAATTACTGGTCATTCATATGACAACATTTAGTTTAAAATACAAATTTAGTTTTGTTGTAATAAGTGAATCTAAAAAAATTATTCTAAAATGGACTAGCAATTAAATATTTCATAAATAATAAAACATGCAGTTTTGCAGTTCTTGATTATTTGTCTCTTATGTCAGTCAAATCTTCCCATCTGGTGCCAACAATCATGCCACGCTCCAAATTATTGAGATCAAATTTTTTCCCCATTCTGATGGTTGATATGAACTTTAACTGAAGCTCCTGACCCGTATCTGCCTGATTTTATGCACTGCTGCCACATGATTGGCTGATTAGATAGCCGCATGGATGAACTTTGGTGCCAGTATTTCTGTAACTGCTGATCTTCTGGGATTTTCACACACAATCTCTAGAATTTACTCAGAATGGTGCCAAAAACAAAAGACATCCAGTGAACAGCAGTTCTGTGGATGGAAATGCCTTGTTGATGAGAGAGAGAACAGAGAAGTGGCTGATAGGTGTACATAAATAGCTTCTGACTATAAGTCGCAGGACCTTCCAGAAAATGCGACTTATATTCCAGAAAATACGGTAAATTGCATTTAACCCAGGATATTCCTTTAACATACACAGTAGGGATGGGCGATAGCACTTATTTTATTTTCTAACTGATATATCTATACTTCATTTTTTGTTTTGTGATTTCTTGGGATAAAATGGGTCAATTAAAATATTACTTTTAGTAATTCAAGTATTTTTTTTTCCCTTTACATTTGTGAGCCTAAACAGAAAATTACTAGAGTTCTGTATTGTTTACTCTTACAAAACCCTACAGTATCTATAGTTTAACCATGGTATTTATTTAAACCATATACCACACAATTAACCATGTTTACTACAATATTACTTTAGTAAAACCATGGTTAACTATCGCTGTTTCTGAATTTCGAGTGTCCGCCATATTGTAGGAGTGTCTAAATTCTGAGTAAGCCACTCGTTCCCAACTTTTGTTCACTCATTCTTACCCACAATGCATTCTAATTATGGGCAATTAACCAAGACGTACGAGCTGGGAGAGGGTGAGTGAGTGAGCGGGCAAGAGAGACGACGGTTTACAGATTCCTTCACTCCTGCAATGTTTAATTCTTTATTTACTAAATCATTCACTGAGGTGATATTATTTTAACTCAGGAGACTGCACACAGTAGAAATGACAATTCTCTGGTTGATTTAAATATTCGGTTATAACATGTAGGTTATGAGACGCTACCCAGCTTGAACTGGAGTTTAAAAATACAAAAGTATAACAAATAAATGCAATAATGTACATTTGATCAAATCAAATGTTTCTGCGTTGTTTCTGCGACAGCCCCAGAGCGCCGACACTTGGGGTGTATACGTCAGTGACCGAACTCTATCATGAATATCGGTCACTCACTGCTGAGATATAGTGCACTCACTGCCATTCACTATATAGAAAATAGTGAATGATTTCAGAGACAGCCTATTTTTAGTTACTTATTTATAATAATTACACACAAACTCATAAGTAATGTCAGTTTGTTATGTTGTTATTTTAGCGTGAATTTACTCCAGCAGCTGTTTCTCTGATTTTCTATCATTACCTCCACAAGGCACTGATCCCTCGTGTGAACAAGCCTTGTGACGACGCAAGCATGATAAGATGAGCAGAAGAAGAAATAGTTCCCATCCTGCAAGTATTTGCAAATATGGCCTAATCCTTTTTATTTCACTTTGAAGCCTATGATTATTGTTCATGTTCACCAAATAATAATATCCCTAGTTAAAAAAAAAATTATGTTAAAATAAATATTTTTGTGTGAGAATCGGAAGTAGCGATACTTTAGGATCGATCCGCCCATCCCTTGTACACAGTACAGACTACAGATAATTAGCCACCATCAACCTGATTCAGCCAGAAGGATACAACTAACAAACAACACATCCAACAAAATGTTCAACAAATCTTTGGTTCTGGAGGTGAAAGTGCATCAGGAATAGTTCTTTAGCCTGGTGTGTCTCTCGACAGGCAGGTCTGAGCGAGGAGCTGCAACATTAAACAGTCCCCCACCAGGCTGCTTTGTTCAAGACTGCTGCTTTACTCTGGGGCACAGCTTTCCCACAGCGCAAGTCCATCACTGCCAGAGAATACTGATGCAGCCACACGCACACATGCACGCACACACACACACACCATATAAAGCCTCTAAGCCACAAAAAAACCTGTGCTAGTAAAAATAATCCTGCAACGCAATTATCCCAGCACGCGTCCTTCACACCAAAGGCCAGGAGGAACACAAACAGACAGACAAGCTAATTAAGCCATCCAAACCTTGTCCTTTCACCACAGTACAGGCCCGGCCTATTCATGGCAGATGCTTTGTCAACGGCGAAGCTATTGAAACAGTCTGAAATTTTCATTCAGCTTTAAAAATCACAGAAACATAGAAATACATATCACTTAAACGCTTCCTTATTCTCTCCATATTCATTTTTGGAGTCCAGAAAGGTGCTTAGAGATTTATTTGTGATGCTAATGAGCAGTTATGCTATTGATGCTTTATTGTGTGTGTTTTAAGCTCTGGAAATTAACACTGACAAATTGATTCTCTGAAAAGTATTGGTGGTGTTTGCAAAGGTAAGCAACACTATTATTATAGTTCATATTTACGATTTGAACAAACCCCTAACCCTAGGTATTAAACTTCCAACCTTCTTGCACTAGGTGGTATAGATTAGAGGTTCACCGATACTGGATCTGCTTAACTCAATGCATCTACAACAATCTCACATACTCTCCGTATCTGTATTGTACATGCTCAATGTATTATACCATAATGTTCAGAACATTCCATAAGCTTAATTGATTAAGATGACACAAATGTTATGGTATCCTGACATGTATGCAAACTGGCCATCAAATATAATCAAAATATTAGTGTTGCTGACCTGGATGCTTTTCGCTCCTTCAAGAAATCGATTCGGCGAGAGTTAGCTTCAAGTTGGAGTCTGAAGACCTAAAGGGAAGCGTCCCTATTGTCGTCTGCACGCTAGATCCCTTGTCCACCCGAACCCTTCTGAAAAAGCAGCTACAAGATAAGTGGGATGCACCTGCAGCTACTGCTAATCCAGGCTAAGCTAACTTTAAGATATGTTACAGCTCGACTTATGCCAATCTATGTTGGCACACTTATGATAAAAAGGTGTTTGAGGAGATAACGTAACGGTAGATGTTTAATGAATCTGAACCGATCCGTTCAAATACAAAACAATGCTCAGACCGTCTGTCATTATTTTCCCCAGTCAAAGGCTATGCGTGTCTCTGTGCGGTGGTTTGCGGCTGGAATTACATCATGACTAGTCGAATCCACTCGACTAATTGACTTGACTAGTCGACTATTCAAAAGCAGTAGTTGTGCAACCCCTAATACCAATAACAAAGGTGTTAATTAATCGACCAATAGTTTTTAAAATCAATATATTGAATGCTTTCAAACATTTTCCCTAGTCTTTCCTTACTGTGACAGAGTAGCACAGACAGAGAGGCTAACAGATGTCTAAAATGTATAAAGTCCCAGATGCAGTTTATTGTGTCCCAACAATAACCAGAAAACGAAATACATTTTCAGTTCAGATTCAGGACATTTATCCCAGCCTGAAATCTGACGGGAACTGATTTAAAAAATCTTTGCTTCACGCTGTGTACACAAACAGATAATGGAAACAAAATATTTAATATATTGACTAGATTAAAGGTTTATATGTTTCACCAGATTACTTTGTTTTTATTATTATTATTATTATTATTATTATTCACAAGTTGTGCTGATGTGGCATGATTTTATATACTCACATTTGTCTTTGCATGCGCTTGCTTCAAATTAGAACACTTGATGTTTATCGAATGAAAAAAAACGATAATTGGGAGACGGACTCTAGTACGGACATGAACACCTTAACATCCGCACAACACCCTAGCATTGTGGCAGCAAATTTAGCACAGGAAAGCAAATTTTCTCATTTTATTGTTAGTTTTTCCCTTTACTGATAGGATGGTGGGGAAAGAACAGGAAATGAAGGGGAGAAGTGAGGTCAGGGTAGGATCGTCAATTGATGCGAGTCGGATTTGAACCTGCGTCACTGTACAAGCAAATTTTACAATATGTCAGAGCCTGTGCACAATAGACCACAACTCCAACGAAAACACATTTTTTTTATTACATTACTTAACATTTACAAAATCTTAAATCATCTTATTGTGACAAAAAAGAAAAAAAAAAGAAAGAAAAAAAAAAAATAAAGTAATCGCAGTGCTTATCCAATGTTTCTTTTTCCTTATGTGTGAGAACATGCATATTTTTCTTCATCTTGGCAACAAGGGATAAACAGTGCAAAGTGGACCTCTTTAAATGTGCACATGTGTGTGTTGGTGCGTAAGAGACAGAGTTTATTTAATGAGCAAGATGTGGGAAAACAGGGATTATCCGCTGTGTTGAGGGATTTAGGGGGGGAAAGACGGAGGTCTATCCTGCTCACTCAAGCAGACTTAATAAAGCTGCCCCAAATGCTCCTCCTAAAGCATCAGGTCAAGAACAACACACACTCGCTAGTGTGTGTCTGCATGTGTGTGTACATTTCAGCCAACTCTTGCTTCTCTTTCAAGCTATTACTGCAACAATGGCTTTCAGAATCGACTCCTTGAAAAGCCACAATCAATGGAGCACTCCAATTCACAAATCTCCACTATTATGACATCACTTGTCATACAAAATGGAGGACAAAATGCTTTTAAATGTCAACATTTACCGATACCGGTACCGACCAAAGAATCTATATATTGTGGCAGGTACTCACTAGGGCTACATGATTATGCCAAAAAGAAATTTCATGATTAGGGAATTTTGGCAGCTGTAATTGAAATCTAGATTAGATTGTGCAGCCCGAGTACTCAATACTAGGGATGCACCAATCCGATACCTGGATCGGCATCGGCTCCGATACTGAAGCTTTTAAATGGATCGGGTATCGGTCCAACGAGCCCGATCCAAATCCGATAAAGTGTGTTCGTCATGTTTGTTACTGTCAAGCTCAAAAAATGACATAAAAGAACCATAAAAAAACATTAAGTGTAGTTCATATGACTTGTGCATTTTATTCAAAGCCACTTGAAGACATGTGAAGATGTGAGCTCTGTGAATCACAAAAGGCTGTGTTTAATAAGTAAATATATAGTATGCACAGCGCCAGCGCGTTAGTGAATGGCACTGCTCTGTTGACACAAACTCACGCACAAGCTGGTGATGCACTCGTGGCTATTTTTAGCCTTCACAGCGGTGCACAATATTTGAGTGCTACTCACGAACAGCATCTTAGATGTAGATGCTCAATAGTTCGGTTCACTTAGAATATGCAATTAGAACGGCACCGGAGGTGCATTTGACCAGAATTTGAATAAGAAGCAGATTAAACTACTGTGAACTTGCCTACAAACAGACACACACAGGACTTCGTGGAGAATTCAGAATGTCAAAATAAAAGCATGATTTAAATAAATTACTGTTGTATTTAAAATTAAAAGTAAATAATTATAATATTAATAACAATTTATTATTATTATTATTGTCATTATTAGTATTTGTTACAATTTATAACAATATTTGAATTGATTGGGTCACAAAAAATAACCGCGTGAAAAGTGGACTGATGTCTTACAACTAAATTGAACAAAACAGAGATCTGAATCCTTTAAAGTCCAGATGCAAGTTGACATTTTTTTTAAATAAATAAAAATCGTCTGACCGAAGTATATTTTGGGCTTCACGCTATGCTTTGCAGTTTGCACTATTCACTTTAATTTGCAAACAAATGCAAGGCGTGAAATTCTGAACTCCACTTTGATCCAAAGTACGATGAACTTTGATCTGCGAATTCACATGATATTTAAACTTTTGACCAATAAAAGTTCAAAACAACACATTGACCTCTGGGCTTAATGCAAAGAACACATATTTCAAAGCTACATGTTTTTATTGTTGCTGGCAGATGGAATAAAATCAATCATTATTATAGATTTATTATTATTAAAACCAGAATCACGTTCTGTTCGTTGCGATGTCCGAAGTAATTTTGCATTCTCAAAGCCTGGTGAGACTGCGGCTTAAAGACGTGGTCACACAAACCTTCCACAGCGAAATTCCACAGGCGAAGATGGTGTGGGCTGATGTTGAGCACGTGTGAAACCATCAAAAATATAGTTATATATTATATAATGTGTCAAACAGCCGTTTTTAATGCTGCCCTTTATACTCCGTGAGACTTAAGTTAAAAAGAGTTGAGGATTCCCATTGAGATGACTGTATTTCGCCCATGGAATTTAGCCGTGCAAAGGTATGTGTGATTGCGCCATAAGGGTTTGAAACTGGAGGCATGTCTCATCATAAACCTTGTCATGGTGGAGATGAAAGAAGAGGATGTTGATACATCAAAACTGTTGGCAAAGAATGATGGGGAAATGTTGTAATCGTTCACGTTACTCCACAACATGAAGGCATGACATTGTACTTCTGTTTTTCACTCTACCGTGAAAGCCTTTGTGTAAAATGGTTGGGGTGGGCACCAACTTTACAAAAAGGCTGCATGCAAGTCTCGGCAGTCAACTATGCCAGGGTGAACAATTCATGTCACGAGCCATTCAGGCTGGTCAGAGTAAACACCTTCTGTGTCAAGCCTGATGAGAAGTTGTTGCTATGGAGCCACAGCACCGTGGCAACAAAGTAGTGCTGGGCTACAACTGGGGCCCACATTTTCACATGTTCCCTGTTGGTCATTCATTATCAGACTGTGCAAGGTGTGCAGTTTCACAATCTTTAACCAAATACCAGAAACAAGACAATTTAAATATTTCCTCATTTTGCCACGAATGGTTCGAAAATAAGTAGGGCTGTCGATTTAATGCGTTAATACAGTGCGATTCATTTGACAAAAAAATAACACGCTAAAAAAAACTTACGCAATTAATCGCACCATAATAGGGAAGATTCCTGAGAAATGCAAGCTTGTTGTACCACCTGCTTACTCCAGAGGGTAGTAAGTAAAATTTCAGCTCTATGAGCAACGTGCAGTTTATACAGTGAAGAAAACACTTCAGTAGGAAGAACAACGCAAACATGCGTTACATTCTTGTGTTTAAAGATTGAGTATTAAACAATATTTAATTTGAACTAAAAATGTTATGTTTATGATGTTTATCCCCTCATAATAAATCTCCAACTGATTGACAAATTCACTTGTGTAATGAACTGCTGTGAACTGTATGCCAATGATGTCTTATGATCAATAATATGGTAGTAAACAATACATTGTATTCTAAAGCCGCTTTTTGTATTGTCTTATCAATGATTAACTCTTCTGCCACAAGAATGTAATGCATTTTAATTATCTGATATTTTTTATTATATATATATATATATATATATATATATATATATATATAAAATTTTTAATATTTAAAGATAACTATGTATAATTATATATTGACATAAATATGTATAATCATTATATACTGAGTTATTGTTATATGAGGGGCTTTCTCAGCAAAAATGTGTATATGCGATTATATTAATTAATTGGGACACCATGTAATTAATTCGATTAAAAATTTTTATCGATTGACAGCCCTAAAAATAAGTGAAAGGTGCTGTTATAGACACCCACATTTTTTGACTAATAAAACATTCAGTAAAAGTGTTACCATAGTTTATGGGCATTTTTTTTCTTTTAGAATAAAAAATGTATCCACCTCCGTGAGCATATATTTTTTTTTTTTATGTGTATTTTGGAGATTATATTCACATCTTGGTATTTCCATCCAGCATATTTTTAATGTGATATTCCATAACATAAAAAAATATATGGATTGAAACCAACCAAGTGGCAGGTGGTATTAGGGGGAGGGGCATTCTCATTCTAAAGAGCATTTTATTGGAAAACATTTTTGGAGAGTGCAAGATGAGTCAACAATATTTTCTGACTATTTTCCTAAAATAAAAATACAGTTAAGTTTAAATGCATGTAGGCTATCTGCTAAAAGTTCATTTAGTCATTTAGGAGTGCACTATCATATAGAAAATCTCATAGCTAATGGACAAAAACCCACAAGATTACAGGCTTTCCATGACCGTGAGATACCTAGTATTCCTCCAACAACTAGCCCAATGAATAGTGGTCAAATTACACTGCAAACTGAGATCAAATATTACAAAAATAATACATTTGTAATAGCAAATCAATTCTCTCATTCAAAACCTCTTCATAACACTTCAAATAAGAGAGCCAAATATCTGCAATGTTAGCTCATTAATTAGTAACAGCATGCAAGTAACTTGGTGTGATGACCACATTGAGTTACCACTAGGGTTGGGCGATTAATCAAATTATATTTTCAATTATGATTTTGGCTTCCAACAATTATGAAAACAAGATCATCGAGATAAAACGATTATTGTGCCACATTCAGTTTAGAAATTAAACACCCCGGCATTATATCGTTAAAGCAACCTTTATTAAAGTTAAAATAATAAGGAAGCAGGTTATAAAAATAAACTCAGAAACTGATATTCTCTGTGAGGTCTATGAGTTGTGTATTGAACGGGGAGGAAATGTAATCTTCTCGCGGCTGATGCACACACTGGCACGGGAAGCTCGTCACTCGCATGTATTTGCTGCAGCTAGAATATAACGTGATGGCCTGTGACATAGTGAATAATAATATATGCATCACGTTCACTGTGTATATAATCATGAAGAAAATCGGCAATACACAGCTCTATTAAGAAGACAACGTTTGTTTTATGGGAGTTAAAGATTAATCAAAGTGAACATAAAAGTGAGAGAGAATGTAGTCTTACACTGGAACAAAATACTTATTTGATTAGCCTTTTTTGACTTGTTTTACCAAATAATATCTAAAACTCCTTTAAAAACAATGTACATTTACTGTAGGAGCTATACTGCAAAAGAACAATTGTTATCAGAGGATGTTGAATACAATATTTAATCAGAGCTCAACATAAATACTTGTCCGGGACAAGTGGATTTTTGAAGGGGCAAGTGAAAAGTTAATTGTTCTTATCCGACTGGACAAGCAGACTGATTAAAATGTCAATAACTAAAAATATCCTGCTATATTTGTGATAGCCTAGGCCTGTGTCACTTATTACAACATTAATATTATTATTCTGCTGTTGAAAATAATCTAGATCACGTAATTTTATAATTCGCTAGTGATCTAGTAAAATCTGCACCCTGTTTGAGTGACAGGTGGCGTATATGTGTGTGCTGAACATGCTCGCGCTAATGCGCACCTGAATGGTCAAATAATAATTCTGCCAAAATGCCCATCTTGGTGACGTATTCATGTAAACACAGAGAGTGATGTCTAAAGTGAATGTAAACAACTGAGAAAAAAGAAGATTTGTATTAAAATGTCAGACTTGTAATAGACCTGCTTCCGTCTAGTGTGTTATAATAATCAAACAACCATAACAAGAAACTCACTCTGCACTCAACACTCACTGCTCTTGACTGGGTAGCTTTAGTAGCTTTAAAAAGTAGAGCTGTGGAATATAATAGTTTTTACGATGCATCATAATGCTGACGTTTACAATTCTGCATCGATGCATACATTTTTTTTTTTAAATATAATATACACTATATGTACTGTTTTTAAAAAGTAAGTAGTCTTATTAAATATTAATAAAAAAGTTGCCTATGTCCGAAAGCAAAGCACTTGCGTCTGATGTTCGCAGATAGGACACATGTCGGAGGGAGAGAAGCAGCTTAAAAATGCACCTAACTTCTTGAAAGCATATATTTGCGCATATTTAATTTTTTTTTCTAAGTAGAAAAATTAGCTTGATAAAAAATATCCTGTAAGCAAGACATGTCGAACTAAAATTAAATACTTTGGCAACACAAATATGAGGAATCACAATTCACCCAGAGCTAAAGCAAGCAGCAATCACGCAAAACACAGCTAATCAGCCAACAATACAACAAGCAATGGTATCAAATTTACCTCAGAACTCCGAAAGGGCATAGATCATCACACAGTCCATTGCCACATTTATTGAAAAGGATCTCCGTCCGTACTGAAGGGTGAGGGTCAAAATCCCTTGGCTCTTCAGATATATCAATACATATATCAATACATATATATCAATACATATATATATATATATATATCCTTTTATATCAATATCTATCTATATTCTGTTGCTTAACTTTTTTAATAAAGTGATGAATTAACTATATGCATGATCACATAATCAATTCTATTTTCTTATGCATAATTGAAATATACTTTGAATCATATGTGTGTTGAATGTTAATTAGTCTCTTTTAGGAACATTCCAGAGTCTCTCTGTCCTGCACGTCGGCTGAAGGTCTTTTGGGGGATAAGCTTATTTTGCTCTCCAGCCTCTCAGGGGAGGGGGTCAGGGGGAATGCGTTAAACATGTGTTCCAGATGTATTCTGTGTTTGATTGTTACCTTTTCTATGATTAAGTATATGGTTTAAAGTCCTATGCAATACTACCTGAATAGTAGAAGTGTGATTTTCTATTATTATTTCTTTAGGGAAGAAATGTATGTTATTTCAACCCTCTCCTCTGCCCGAGGAGTGAATATTTTATCTCTCTTGTTTTGGTTCAAATGGCCTGATAATGTGTGCTCTAGCAGACTTGTGCCCAGAGAAGGACTGTCGTTCGTCAGTGTTTTGTGTGTGCGTTTGACCTTCTACCTAGGTTTTGAACCAGGGATGCACACCAGGCCGACTCGAAGACGCCCCGCGACCATCTGCGAGGTCACTTCAGACGTAAATCGCGGGCGCGGACGACAAGTGCGCTGATTAATGTTGATAGGCCATTTAACTATCTATATGTTGTGACTTTATGTTCTTTTAGCCAATCAGGAGTGAAATAATGGAATGTACGTCCTTGCAAATGGTATAATTGATGTAAGATTTTGTGTAAGGTACGAGTTAGCTTTCGATCTCCTCGTGAGACTTTGTCTCTGGCTCTACCAATTTCACTGCAAACTATTTTTCAGTAAATTTTGATTCTTTAATTGAATTTCTCGACTCCTGGTTTTCTTTCTCCACATCTGGTCCAGATCATAACTGTTATACCCCTAACAGTACTCAGTTGTGGAAAACACCGGATTTCGCTTCCTCCTCCATGCCCTGGAGCCGAGATACAGAATCCCTTTTCTGAGTTTTTTCATACCTGTTCTGTACAGTGACACAAAATCTAAAGTGATGGAGTCGAGTGGCCATCACCTGCGATTCCTGGACATCCATCGCCACAGATTCATATGTAACGGTTATTAATAAAAGAATTGGTGGACAAGATGCATCGTGATGCATCGAGAATCGTTTTATAATCGAATCGTTACCCTCTGAATCGTAATCGAATCATAAGGCAAGTGAAGATTCACATCTCTATTAAAAAGTATTAAAGGGGTCATGACATGGGTTTTTTTATTGTATTATTATGTTCCCTTAGGTGCAATTATAGTATTAATATATTTTTTTTTAAGAAAAACTTTTAAAATCTAGTGATTTATGACCTTTTCCCACCCTGTTTCTCATCCTCTGATTCAAACAGTCTGTTTTGGGGGCGTTTTCCATTTAAGACTTCAGTGTTAACGCCCACTGTTATGATTGGCTAACGTCAGTGCCTATGTATCAATTATTGACGCTCCCAGCCAGAACAATATGCAAGTAAACTAAGTAAAAACACTGTGATTATTCATAATGAATGAAATCGCGCTTTAAAAAGTAGTTTAAAGTTTAAAATAGATTACTTACAGTTTGCGTCGTCGTTGTTCCCAGAATAGTCGGCACGGACTTATCTTTGAGCAACAGTTTTCTGGCAAAGCCAGCATCATATTGAGATTTGTTCTCAAAACAGTCATCCTTAAAATGTACAGAACAAACGCTTAAGTTAACCTTGCTGTGACTGGGACGTCCGCAAAAAATAAACTGCATCCATTTTTCCCTGACGTCTGGATCTTTCGGCAGCTTATTCAGAGGTTTTGTTTGACCACAGCCAGGAACAGCACATCTGTGTGGCATCGTAATTTTTCTGTTCACAAGTAGTCTCTGTCAGAGCTCGCTGTCCATCGACTGAACACTTGTGAGGCGCACGGCGATACGAAATGAGCGTAGTTGTTTTGCGCTTAAAGCGTAGTTATCTTGCGCTGGAGGCGGTCATATGCAAACGCTGTTACGTCACTTCTAACCGACACGTCACTTCTAACCATGAATCCAGAACTAGCTGTATTTTGAGCTTGATTAAATAAATGATTCGTTTAGAATGGGGAGGACGTCTTAAAATATTAAACTTGCAGGACGTTTTAATGATACAAAGACCTCTTATATACCAAAAGATCAAGGCAAATTTGGTTTCTCATGTCATGACCCCTTTAATGTATTATAATCATACATTGAACACCAGTAGTAGTTTTATGTTGCATTTCATTCTGAATGTTTACTTGAATAATTGATAGCCTACTGCTGTTAAAAAAATTTATCTATTTCTATTCACTGCTGTTTAGTTAGTTTATTACTGACTGTTTACTGGTCTTTAAAAATTAAGAACTTGAAATTCTTCCATAACTAACATTTAGTTTTATTATTTGTTGTTGTTGTTTGGAAGTTCACTACAGACTACTGAAATGTTGGTATTGTGATAGTGTATAGACTTTATTGTACATGGTAGATCTCGCTGCAATAACATGATGAAAAAGTAGATCTCATTCCGTAAAGTGTGAGCCTGATGTAAATGAGGCAATGGAGGCTTTATTTGACTACCACACAAAACATAAAATAATTACCATATGGCAATATGAGCCTCCTCCCCTACACAGTGCAGTTTATATTTCAAGTTCAAGGAAACCCAGTGTTAAAAATTCAATAAATGCATGATGTTTCCAAAGTCAACGAGTAATCGTGTTAAATAATCTCAATATTGACCAAAATAATCATGATTAAGATTTTTGCCATAATCGAGCAGCCCTAGTTACCACCAAACACTTCTAAGCATATTACAAATGGTCTGACCACAGATAAACCCACTTTTACTACTCACCCAGTTTAGTTACTGTAGGTTGATTACTTAAAAAGCGACACTCACTATGTGCAACCTAATCCCAGGCTGGGATGTATATATATATATATATATATATATATATATATATATATATATATATATATATATATATACATACACACACACACATTTTATTGTGGTTGTCATTTTAGTGTTATTTTTCAAATAAGATTGATCTTATCATGATGATGTCATCAATGCTGCAACATGTTGCGAGCTGCAGACAGCGGGGTGAGAGACGAGCACGTATCAGCCGGCAGAACTTTAAATCTCTCCCAGTCTCGACTCCCGCTCAGATTGGATCTCTTCCGCGACTGGTTGAAGTGACAGTTTTGGAGTTTGTGTTTATTTACATGGCATGCTCCCATATTATATTAACTTTAATTATGGATGAAATAAAGATATATCGCCAAGCTGTGATCTGAGTTTCTATCAGACACTCGAGCTGCAGCACTCCTCTCGCCTTGCATGTTATCATTGTAGTTTAAAATTATCTTAAGTTACGTTAAATTACATTAAGCGACAATTCGACAATGGTACTTTTTTTATTATTATTGCAGAGATTTGGAGTTACAAATGACAATCCATAGAGTGCAATGCTTGTTAGTGTTTTCCATGAAGACACCCACCAGAGTTTTGTAGATAGCCGGAGGCGGCACGAAATTTGATGGAGGCGGCCGTCTAGTAATTCTCTATGCAGGAAAAACCCTGAATCCATAAATTAGTTCATAACCTTCTAAACGGTGGTAGCAGGCTCTCTCTCCTTTGTTAAAAATAAATAAATCAACTTTTAATTTACAACAAGACACATAGACCACTGCTTAGCTGCAGGGAAAATCTTGCATAATGCAAATATGCAATTATTACAGATTTACCCTAGATTTTTTTTTTTTTTTTGCCAAATGTCTTAAAAACCTCATAGCCTGTTGACATAAAAACCTGGCATTTATCCATGTCCCTACAGGCTGAAGAAGTCAATTTATCAGAAAATACTAATTCAACATCTCAAACTGAAAGATTGAATATGTACCATATAAAAAATTACTCAAATGAATTGTGGTGCACTTGAAATCTCATGATGCACTGCTGCAAAGTACAGACAAATAAAAGGTTACAAAGGTTTAGCAGAGGAAAGCACAAGATCTAAGAGGTTTAGGACTTAGGAATGATTAGATTTAGAGGTTTGAGGCATTTATTTTGCCCACTTTCTCATATCAACACGATTCACCAACTGTTAAGTATTAAAGCCACTCCAATCACACAACATCTACTTTGTTCCCATATGCCAAAACATGCATTAGTGGATTTTCTTGCAAAATGTTGTGGTTGATAAATCAGAAAAAACTAACACAGTAAAATGCATGATAAATACTAAATCGTTGCAATAAGTTCCAGCTTGCACACAGACTCTCCTGCCAATGCTAAGCTCAGCCCAGCTAACAACATCAACAAAGCGCCACAAAACAGCTCGATTAACACTCACCGAGTGCCTGGATTGTGGAAACATCATGTCAGTTTTTGTCTTCGGGGTCTTGCCTCCTCCTCTTTAAAGAACAGTGAAACGGTTGAAGAGACGAGGTTTATATGTGCCTGTATTTTCTTTGTTTGGTCGCTAGCTGAGGCTCTTGTGGCAGCTACAGGCAGCTCGCGCTGCTGCTATGGCAATAAAGCAGCCTGATGTGTGCAGCACCGAGCGCGCTCTTTAACACGCATTCGGTATGGAAAAAGATCCGTAGACGGTTTGCTGGAGTATGTTGTAGCTTTCTTCCGTTTGCAGGTTGAGAATAAGCTCAGATGAGGACTCGTCTCTCCTCCCTTGTTGGAGAAAATCAAGTGGCTGGCTGTGCAAAAGTGGAGTTTTGAGAGGTGATGGCTGCCTGCTGCTGTCTGTATGGAAGGTGTGGGTAAAAGAGGACTTGTCTCAAACCCGTGTGAACTGCCCTACCATGGCCACATCCACACTAGCCCTCAGTTTACTAACGTCATCGTTTTCCAAAGTATTGATCTTAAAGGGATAGTCCACTCAAAAATGAAAATCCTCTCATCATTTACTCACCCTCATGTCATCCCAGATGTGTATGACTTTCTTTCTTCAGCACAACACAATTTAAGATTTTTGGAAGAATATTTCAGCTCAGTAGGTTCTCACAAAGCAAGTGAATGGGTGCCAAAATCTTGAAGCTCCAGAATCATCATAAGTCAGCATAAAAGTAATCCATAAGACTCCAGTGGTTAAATCCATGTGTCCAGACACGATATAAAAGGTGTGGGTTAGAAACAGATCAATATTTATGTCATGTTTTATCATGAATTCTCCTCACTGCCCAGTAGGGGAAGATATGCATGAAGAATATGAATCACCAAAGTCAAGAGAAAGTGAAGGAAAAAGGACTTATATTTTGATCTGTTTCTCACACACACCTATTATATTGCTTCAGAAAACATGGATTTATCAACCAGAGTTGTCTTGAGTACTTTTATGTTGCCCTTATGTGGACTTTGGAGCTTCAAAATGTTGGCACTCATTCACTTGCATTGGCATGAGGGTAAATTATGAGAGAATTTTCATTTTTGGGCAAACTAACCTCTAAATCACAGCAGCACCATCTTTGATTTTTAACAAGAATGACAATGAGGCTGTGAGCGACAGACTTACTCTCTTCAAACATATTAGTGTGGATGTAGCCTTTAAATAGGGTGACCATATTCTGGTTTTCCAAAAAGAGGACACATAAAAATAAAAATAAAATTTTATTTCTGCTGGGAAAACCATGAATGCAAAAGACACTCTATTAGCATAACATATATAAATAAAAATCTCCAACATTCTTTTGAATGTTGATGTACTAAAATAAAATATTTGATGCCATGAGTGTACCTTCATTTACCATTACTATTATTTTGAATGGACATGGAAAATGAAGCAATGTGATAAATTTACCTGGTTGCAAAAAATAGTCCATTAATTTACCTGATGAACTTTCACCTTGCTTCGCAGAGCTAATGTGTGCTTCTTAATCACTTGCATCTTTATTAGCAACTGACACATAAGTGCAGCGACCTGGACGAAAGCATGGGAATAGTTTGTGCAAATCTTCTGTAAATTTGCACTTTCGTTGGGGCATCGTTTCCACTCAGCTGACATTTGCTGCTGTTGTCAAGCAACTGTTTTGATGCCGAACACAACAGTGCTTTGTGTGTAGCGGAGAGATTGACAGGCAGGAATGTGACCAATAGTTGCTGCAAGCCAATTATAATCAACCAACTGGTGCGCGAGAAGGCGGGACTTAGAAAGAAGGGTTAAAGCAATGCAAACATGCGTGCACACACAATGAAGTATTACTGTTTTACTGGCATCAGCATTTTTTTAGTCAATAATCTATTTATATTAAATTTGTAAAATTTTGTTAAAAAAAAAAACATGGCTCCATATGCTTATGCTTTGTTTTTTTCAGCATCTCGCCCCACGTTTCTTTAAACAGCCTGTCAAATAAATAAAGAACATCATCTCGAGGCTACACTGTGTCCTGTTATATGCGTTGCATGTAGCTTTTTTAGCACAAGTATGCATTTGGTCTAAACAGCCCCTATGATACACAAAATGCTGTCTAGGTAGGGAGCTCACTAGATTTTAAAACACACCCCTTGTTCGTGTATGGTTAGGTACAATTGCAAACCAATGCCTGTAACTGTAAACTTTCACTCTATCAATTATTCGGTCCAAAATTTGAAATTTTCTTCCATTTCATTATTTTATACTCTTATAGAAATAGACCACGGTAACCATTTTCCTCAGTTCAATAACTTAAGCATAAATGTTCATATCAAGTAAAACCAAAATGTATATCCAATCTCTTTCAAACAGCATATTCATTTCAGAATCTGTAGTTTATTTTTTGAAGAACGTGATGAGTAACCAAATTAAATCAAGTTTTATTTTAGTAGTATATGCAAACTATGTGGAAACTATGGTTACAATGGTATATAAGGGGAATTACCATGTAAACAGTGCTGTGAAATAGAATAAACCAGTTAAGATATAGGCCTAGCATTTGATGTTTTCAAAATTAGTCAAAATGCAGACTTTGAGAAGTCCAGACAATTTCAGATGTTACAACCCTGTTTTGCAGACATTGTGTTATCACGGTCCACCTTCATCAAGAAACTTTGACTCTTCAAGACAAACTATTAGACAACGTCTTGCTCAGCTTTCATAAAAGCAATGATGTAAATGAAGCCCAGCACAAACCTACAAGTATAGGAACAAATTTTATTCCAATTTAAAATGGATATTTTTTTTCTTTAAAGGAGAAGGCTATGAAAGTCATTTTCATGTATGAATGAGGTTCAGGCAACAGTGGTTGAAATGAAACATACAAAAGAGAAATATGTCTAAAATACTGTAAATGAACAATAATTAAGCCCCTTGTCAGCAGGGTTTCACGTTAATATGGTTTCTCCTTTACCCAACCCTCTCCACCAAAAACAAACACATGCAATTTAAATGTAATTTCTTTTAAAAACAGCAGTTTGTCATCTTTAATCTTAAATACAGAATAAAATTGTCCTTTTCCTGTTGCATTATTTACCATAATCACATACTTAATGTTTATGTTTTAAAAACAGGACCATAAAATACACAAGTCCTTTTTAAATGATTTCCACAACATTGGCACTTGTAAAGAGTCTGGTTCTACAAATCAAAGGGATTGGCACACTCAATATAGTACATCATTTACATTTGGTATGCTTTAAAAAAAAAAAAAAAAAAAAAAAAAAAAGAGCAACCAACCGAACAAGAAATACATTACAAAGTAATACAATACTTTGATTTTATACACCACTACACAAGTTTATTTTTAACCTGTTTTATCAAAAACAAATGTATTATATTAAAGTGTCCTACATACAAGTGTTCAGGTAATGCATCGACATCAGGAAAAAAAAAAAAAGGTAAAAGATAGCTTCATATTGTACGCATCCATCACAACGTGAACCTCAAGCAAAAGTTGAATTTCTATTCATTAGTGTTTGCATCTCTCAAAGTACCTGGAACAAGTTTGGAGGAACAGGTACATCATGAGTGGAGTCCATTCCATTACTACTTACTGCAGAGTAGGTTCAGTGCATTGACCCAGGGAGGAAAAATACATCAACCTTCACCATAAACTGTTGATGACCAAAAAAACAACTTAAACTTAAAACACCAGCTGAACAGCACATAGATGGACAGCACTTCAGTAATCAAAGCTATTTTTTACCATCTGCACAACATATTCTGATGTTTTGTTGTACTTCAGTAATTAATGTGTACCAAATGACCGGCTGTAGTGTTTTCTGTTGGATAAAGAATGAAAAGTTTGGTGTTTCTCAGGTGTAGATTGGCCTAGCCCTTTAAAATAATGCCTGTATGTACAAGCTTCAAACATCCACACGTCCAAAAACGCTGTCATAATTTGCAGGACCTCTACTTTTAATTACATTAGAGTTCGAAATTGGCAAATTTGCAAATGACAGTACCATCCCATCCAAATAAATATACAGTTTAATATGGCGTACAAAAATTTACCCAAAAACATTACTGTATGCAAATTTTGGATGTTTGAGAAACAAAACACAAACGAAAAAATAAATAAAAGGCAGCTTAACTGGCCTGGCACGGGAGGGTTGTTAAGAATTTGATGTTCTGACAATTTGGCAAACAAACGCAAAATGCACTAAAATGGTTCAAATATATACCGTGTATGTTAAGAAATCTTAAGTAATTATTAATTAGAAATGCAACGATTGGCAAATATATACAGCTATGTTTGTGGGAAAACATGTACGAACTGCACCTTCGAAAGCAAGTTGTGCCCCGAACCGACACTTTGAAAACCAATAAGTTGTCGCAAATAGAGAAACCTCGTGAAATACATTCAATTATGGGTAAAACAAGCTTGAGAAATTTTACTCGCCAATAAGTGTCTATTGTGGTTCAAATATTTTGTATCTTCTCAGGTTCAACGTAGATTTGCATTTTATTAAGCTACTATTATCTTGCGATATATTACAAAGCCAATACGACAAAATAGGAGCTGTTCCTCTATCGCAAGTTGGCGGAAAACAGTAAAATGTAGGGTGTGCCGTAAACTGACTGGTAAATGGGCCTCAACAGAAATGCATTCAACCATAGTGGCCCCAAAACCATACATGGCAAAAATGTGCTGCACCACTTTTGTTAAAATATACATCGTTTACCGCCACCAACAAATGCAGTTAATCCTCATCTTAAACCCTTAAATTTACAGAATTAACCTGATAATACTTTGGAGAAAGCAGTCCATCAAAATGCATTAACTTACTCTATGAAATTATAACGAATAAACACGTTTTCTTAAGAGGACTCCATCCATATCAAAGATCGCGAGGGCTCACATAGCCAGAAATAGCTTTAATTTCAAGGTGTTCCCTGGATGCTTTGCAAAATGAACCTACGGCAATGGCACATGACTCCCCTGGCGTCACCACACTGTCCCTGATTCAGATACCCACTTCGGCATACCTATTGCTCTATAGTCTTCATAGAGTCCTTTCATTCGGTCAGCTCTGCCCATAATTAGCCCTTGTAATGAAAGTATGAAAACTCACCTGAATTACATTAAGACAAAAAAAGCCAGCTATGAAACATACTAGCTATGGAATCCAAGAAATCCATCAAGTGAGAATGAAGATATGGTACTACGAAACCGAGAGCAAACTCTCAAATTACAAAAAAGCAAGCAGAGACCAGTTAAAGAACTCAACCACTGATAAATTCTCAATTTCCTATTTGCATAAAGCGACGTTCATGAAATGGAAATTCAACTTCCCATTTTCAAGCATTTCAAATATTCAAAAAAGACCAGAGCTGTGACAATCAATTACGAAATACCAAAAGAAAAGTAGATCACTTGCCAATGGATGTTTTTTTTTACAGCAGTAGAGACTCAATCCCCGCTTTCATTGTAGTGCGGTCACACGGAAAAGTGAGTCAAATTATCCACATTATATCTGGTCCATAAATTACTTAAAACAAAATAATCAAATTGATTTCACTCAATTTAGCACTTTTTTTGTTGTACTGCGTTGCCCAAAGAGGTGACATCCTACGTGGAACAAACAGATTTTCGAACATTTGAGTCGCTGGATTTTTCTGGCCACATCTATGAAAATTCCAGAAAACAAAATCCACGCAAATATTCATGTTATACTGTGTAGAAACTTGAATGAATAGGCTGGGAAATCCTTTATTTTGATTTCTTTGGTCAAAGACCAAACATTAAACTATTTGTGACGAAGCATGTAAACAAAATCACAATTTTTCGCAAACTTCCGTAAATATCTTTGAATAATAGCTCTATCCCTTTAACTGTACTGACTATATACCTCAATACTGGCAAATATCAGACTGAAGGAAACTGTTTGCCTCTATAAAGAACAGTTTCGTGAATACAAGGATCTGGGTAGTATGGCAAATGTCGCAAACAATTTCGGGTAGTAGAAGCTTGGTTAAGAGTTGTAAAAACAATCAAATTACATTTAGAAAACTTGTGTGGTTTACATTACTCATTATTTATATTACAGAAAAGAGTCATGTGGTGCACAGTCTCTTTTCAAAGTACTCCAGTAGTGATGGAAAAACTTGAATCTCCATACATCACCCCTAAGATAGTATTACATCAAATCTAATCGCCTCCACCTCCAATAGTGTCATAGCATCTGTTGGCAAAACTAACACCTGGTTGAATTCAGTGATACAGGGTGAAGTTTAGACTCAATGTAGCACACAGGATGACCTGTGGTGTCTGTCCTTCAAGAATCTTGCCACTCTTCATTATGGATGCGTGCATCTCCACCCAAAGTGTTTTCGTAAAGTTCGTACCTCAGTTCCACTCAGGTAGAGCTCACCTGCAGCCCATCTACAGAGCAGATTAATGCTCGCTCTCATTACGCACCACTTAAGTGGCCCAGACTTCATGTTTAACTGAGGACCAATGAGGAAGAGAAGATGATAAAGCTTTTAACTGGAGTGGTACGCCAAGTGTCAACACTCATCCAGAGAGAAAAACAAGCAAATAAAAAGGGCTAAGAACATAAAGATCCAGTGCCTAATGGGGTGAAGCTGTCAATTCTTGTGCATGTGTGTAATACATAGGTGTGTAGTGCTTTTGGCCATGTGTGGGCTGCAGGTGTCTCTCTCTCTTTCTGACTCTCACACCAGGTTGTACTCTTTGAGGTTGTGCTGCAGGATGGTATCCTTGACCGCTGCAAAGACAAAGCGGATGTTTTCGGTGTCTGTAGCACAAGTGAAGTGAGAGTAGATGATCTTGTCGCTGTCAGGGTTTAGGTCTACAAACATCTTCAGGATGAACTCGCGACCTGCCTGGGCATCCCTCTGTGGACCTGTGAATTGGTGGACAGGTTAGTAATAACTTCAATACGTTTTTATCTCAGCTAGGCATGATGACTGAGAACCAAGATTGAAAAAATATATTGTAAATCAAAATTAGGTAAAATGAAAAACTAAAACTAAATAAATAATAAAAAAAAAAGTTATCACGTGACGACAGGGTTTCTACAAAATCCATTTTAGACAAAGTCTGGAAATAAGATATCAGTTTACCTCTTAACCAAAATGATGAAACATGAAATATGAAAATTAGACTGGAACTACAAATGCATTGTTTAAACCAACAGTAATTTATGTAAATGTAAAAAATAGCATTCAATTAAAAAATTTGAAAAATGAAACTATTACAGATAGAGCATAACGAAATTCATGGATTTATATTTGTTTTTGGGTTTTTTTTACGTTTAACTGTGTGTAACATCTTAACCACATTTGTGTGGCAAGATACTAGAAGTTAAATGTGATGCAACAGCCAAAAGCTGTCCGACGCATGTGTACATAGATCAACAATTAAAAAAAGTGAAGATGGAATGTAAGAATGTTTCCTGTGTGAATGCCACCTTAGGGTGGAGGAAGTGACATCTTCCACAATCTTATGTTGTGTTTTTTTTTTTTTCATTTCATCAACACACTTAATTGCAGTTCACATGTCTACCACAAGCTGTCACTGCAGGCTTCCTTTGAAACTTAAATTGTGAGGGGCATTTACCGTCGAATTCAGGGAAATAGTCCACCAGGTGAGAGTACATGATCTTCTCCTCCAGCAGGTCCTTCTTGTTGAGGAATAGTATGACTGAAGAATTCTGGAACCAGGGGTAGGTGATGATTGTGCGAAACAGCGCTTTGCTCTCCTCCATTCGATTCTGAATTATTTAAAAACAAAAAGTCCATAAGGAGAGGATGGCCCTGCTTTGCTTGCATTAAGGGTTAATGCATCATTATTGAGCATCATAACTGTGGTTGAATGTAGACTGTACTATAGCTAATGGGGTTCTATAGTCATCACTGGCCACAGAGCGCTACAAGAACTACTAGGAACATGTTTTTTCAAACAGCTTATACACTATTTGCAAACTAATTATCAAATGAACCTCAGGCAAACTGATTTACAGAACTCCAGAAAGGTGGGAAAAAAAAAAAACAACAACTAAAAAGTATGATGTTACTACCAATCTATTTGCACATGTAATGTGGTAAAACCCATAGTTTTAGGATGTGTACCATGATAATACCCTAGTTAAGGACATGTATCATTATTTTTAGGATGTGTACTGTGGTAACACCATAGATAAGGTCATGCACCTCATTTTTAGGACGTGTACCATAGTAATACCATGGTTTAGGACATGTATCATTATTTTTAGGATGTGTACCATGGTAATGCCATAGTTAAGGACTAGACTTGCCACGATGTCATCATTTTCATACCGGTGTGTATCCACATTCAAAACCGGTTATACCAGTAATTCGGTTAGCTGGACACTCAGTGGTGCTATGGTGTAATTTACATTGCTGAATGGCCTACACAATAATATAAGGCAGCTTGATATCATTCCACACCATTTCAGATGTGGTGCTTGTTGCGCAAATATTTTGTGCCACGTTTGCAAGCAGCGGATAACGCGGCTCGTTGGCTTTCCACGGAGATGTTACTCTTTTATGGGAATCATACGTTTGTTCATACCGATAATGGTCTTGACGCAACAAGCAGAATGCAGGTTATTTCTTTAACTGACAAGCGGTCAAAGAGGTACAAATAGAACATAATTACATTGAAAAACAGCACTAATGGACGCAAATGTTTTCGTTTTTAAAGCTCAACGGAAAGTGCTCTCCATTTATAGTATTTGACTAACATGCTAAAATGGTATCACTAAAAATGTATTTGGCCTTTTAGGGCCTGTCTTTGTACATGTTATTAATGTTTATACATATATGTTGTGTACCGAGGTAATACCATAATTTAGGACATATACTATAATTTTTAGGAAGTATACTGTGATAATACCATATCAGTCTTGCAGTATTGTGAGGACCCTTTACATATGCATGTTCTACTCAGTTTCAGTCTTCTGAATAATTTTTTGCAAGAATAGCATCATCTGTGAGAATGCTGCACATGACCTCAGACATCTCGGCTCAGGAGCTGCTTTAAGTTCAGTTCGCTTTATTTTCACAGAGCTGATCGTTGCGAGCACAACTCTGCAGTCACTTTAAATAAAGGCTATACATCTTTGATTAAATCATAAAAAACAAAATTTATATTTCAGTGATTATCAAAATTAAAATTTGATTTACATTTAAAATAGTTTTTAAATCGTAATTTTTCTTAGTCATTTTCTGCCTGTTGTCACAGAGATACTTGCGTGATGGTTAATGGAAAGGTGGTTATATACACGTTTTATTTATTTTTTTAACCTCTGTTATTTTAATAGCTTTTTCGTTTTAAGTGCAATTTGAGTTCAAGTTTTTCATTTTTTAATAAATGAATTTAATTTTCAATGCAAAATCACTAACGAAAGATTATTTACCAATCCCTCAGCCCGGGGTTTGCCGATGAAATTGGATATTATTATGTATGTATACACACACATACATTTATTTATTTTTTTTTAGAAATATCATTAACATATTTCTTGCATATCGTCCAGCCCTAGGAGGGAACAACCCAAATGTATTCACACATATTCAAAAGTCATTACCTTCCAAAGCAGCTAAACTGGGTCCTGGGATGAAATGGTAATAAAACACCAACATTAAACCAGTGTTGTAAAAAGTGATTTGCCCGGACAACAAATTACCCGACCGGTAGCCCATGATGGAGAGAATGCATGGATTAAGTAGGTTTGTTGAAAAGCCATCTTTCAAAAAGTTGAACATCACACATTTTAACTGCACTTTGTTAAAATAAAGTTCAAAGTTTGAAATCAAGCTTCCTTGCATTGTGTAAGCTATTGCTTAATGAAAATTACTCCATAGTACCACTCGGCATCCAACCAACATCAACACCACACCGGTGTGAAAACTATGATATCGTGGCAAGTCTATAGGACGTGTACCATGGTAATACCAGATTGTAGGATGTGTACCACAGTAATACCAACATTTTTGGGTCATGTGCATTGATAATACTATATCTTCATTGGACATGTACCATAGTATTACCTTCTGATGCCATCACTGAACCGCCACCGTGCTTTTTGTAAGGGTCAAAATAAGGGCCGACTTTTAATTAAACAGTAATATTGGGTTAATGAGAAACATATTACAGGTATAGTTTAAAATGAGCTATATTTCACAAGAAGAAAACAAAATCATTCATAACACACTCAACCACCTGAACAACATCCTTGTTCTCAAGATATATATCCTTCATTTGTGGTGTCAATTTTGCTTGGATGCTATGAGAGATGAACCAATTGATTTAGATGAGGGTGTTCAGTCTAATAAAATCCTTAAGAGTCTGGATCTAGGTCAACTTTCTCTTCCACATATCTAAACCAGTTCAGAAACAGAAAATAAAAAAATAAAAATCTTCAATTACCTCATTGTCAGACTCAACAAGGACCTGGTCGTATTCGCTCAGGGCAACTAGGAACATAATGGATGTGACATTCTCAAAGCAGTGGATCCACTTCCTGCGCTCTGATCTTTGCCCTCCAACATCCACCATCCTGAGATGGAGGTAAGAAAGTATGAGTATAAATAGAACTACAAAGATGAAGCAGAGAAAAGGTTACCAATACCCCTTTTCCACCGACACGTTGCTGTTGCCCAATCTGGTCCCATTCTACATGTTTCTACTAAAGAAATGGTGGGCGGGATAAAAATCTGTCTACACAGTTCCTTTTTTTTTTTTTTTTTGCTGCACAGCTTCCTGGCATGGAATACATTTCTGATTTTTAATCTCATGTGTTGATTAATTAGTATGCATTTTATTCATCATACATTTAAATAATGTTTTATTTGAAAATTAACAGCTACATAAAGACAGCTAGCTTGTGGTGGC
This sequence comes from Xyrauchen texanus, assembly GCF_025860055.1. Lineage (NCBI taxonomy): Eukaryota > Metazoa > Chordata > Actinopteri > Cypriniformes > Catostomidae > Xyrauchen > Xyrauchen texanus. The sequence continues at coordinate 15,652,062 of NC_068323.1, forward strand.
ATGAAAAAATAATGACTTTGTCATTATTTGAGGGTGAATATACATCCCTGTAGTCATGTAGTCAAGTATGGGGTAGGGTTGGGCAATACTGAATTTTCACAGTATATTTGTGACAATATAACACCAAAATCATTGTGATATCTACAATGTTGCTTAATGTGCAACATTACGTTTCTAAAGAGCCTAATGACACTTAAGTTTGCAATCCTTCCATGACTCAGGAGTTTGTGTCGTTAAGGGCAATATTGTAATTGCAACTACGATTTAAACTTTTATTTTTTTATTTTTAAGCATTACAGTTGCCATGTTTGAATCATTTCCATAAATCAGTTCAAACTGTCCACTTCAATGAACCGATTCAAAACTGTGGGTCCATTTATTTGTTTGCATCGCTCAAATATTTACAGAAGTCCCTGCATGTAATTTTTCATGTATTGAACTGTTTTAGTAAAATATAAATATACATGCATGTAGTTGTTGAAAAAACTAATTTAAGCATGTGAATGCAAATACATATAGAGACAAATTAAATAGTCAAAAAGCTGAAAAAAATATAATATAGAGCCACTCTTCATCAGTTCTGACATACATGACATGGAATGAAACAGTGACTCTTTTAAACTGTACATTTCTCAGTAAGGATGCAAAACTAAAACACAAGTGCTTGTAGACATGCCACACAGAAATAGAGAAGTGTACCGTTTCAGATGCACTATGAGATACGTAACATTCACGTAAAGACAAGGAGAAAACTGTACATGACAGAGCTGGGAGAAAGATGGAGTGAATGAGGAAAGCATGTTCACAGACTTTGCCACAGTATTAGTAAAGCCCCTGGACAGACAGCAAAAACAGATACACAACTGTATCTATGAAGCATGAGAATATTAAAATTAAGCACTAAAAGGCCTATTTACAACAAGATCGCAAACTAGACTTGAACTTTGAATCAAAACATTGCGTTCCTGGACATTTTCACACTGTGAATGAAAATTTGTCAAACAACAGAATAATATAAACCATTGACCAATAAGATATTATCCGATATTATCTTTTGGGTCATGTGACTGGAACCAGTAATACTGATAGGCAGCTGTCAATGGGGCTGACAGCTGTTGATACTGTTAGTTTCCAATTACTCAAAGCAATAACAAAGTGGTCCAAAAATAAATAAAACAAATTATATCTATCTATATACACACACACACACACATACACTCACCTAAAGGATTATTAGGAACACCTGTTCAATTTCTCATTAATGCAATTATCTAATCAACCAATCACATGGCAGTTGCTTCAATGCATTTAGGGGTGTGGTCCTGGTCAAGACAATCTCCTGAACTCCAAACTGAATGTCAGAATGGAAAAGAAAGGTGATTTAAGCAATTTTGAGCGTGGCATGGTTGTTGGTGCCAGACGGGCCGGTCTGAGTATTTCACAATCTGCTCAGTTACTGGGATTTTCACGCACAACCATTTCTAGGGTTTATAAAGAATGGTGTGAAAAGGAAAAAAATCCAGTATGCGGCAGTCCTGTGGGCCGAAAATGCTTTGTTGATGCTAGAGGTCAGAGGAGAATGGGCCGACTGATTCAAGCTGATAGAAGAGCAACTTTGACTGAAATAACCACTCGTTACAACCGAGGTATGTGAAGCCACAACACGCACAACCTTGAGGCGGATGGGCTACAACAGCAGAAGACCCCACCGGGTACCACTCATCCCCACTACAATTAGGAAAAAGAGGCTACAATTTGCAAGAGCTCACCAAAATTGGACAGTTGAAGACTGGAAAAATGTTGCCTGGTCTGATGAGTCTCGATTTCTGTTGAGACATTCAGATGGTAGAGTCAGAATTTGGCATAAACAGAATGAGAACATGGATCCATCATGCCTTGTTACCACTGTGCAGGCTGGTGGTGGTGGTGTAATGGTGTGGGGGATGTTTTCTTGGCACACTTTAGGCCCCTTAGTGCCAATTGGGCATCGTTTAAATGCCACGGCCTACCTGAGCATTGTTTCTGACCATGTCCATCCCTTTATGGCCACCATGTACCCATCCTCTGATGGCTACTTCCAGCAGGATAATGCACCATGTCACAAAGCTCGAATCATTTCAAATTGGTTTCTTGAACATGACAATGAGTTCACTGTACTAAAATGGCCCCCACAGTCACCAGATCTCAACCCAATAGAGCATATTTGGGATGTGGTGGAACGGGAGCTTCGTGCCCTGGATGTGCATCCCACAAAACTCCAACTGCAAGATGCTATCCTATCAATATGGAACAACATTTCTAAAGAATGCTTTCAGCACCTGGTTGAATCAATGCCACGTAGAATTAAGGCAGTTCTGAAGGCGAAAGGGGGTCAAACACAGTATTAGTATGGTGTTCCTAATAATCCTTTAGATGAGTGTGTGTGTATATATATATACACACACACACACACACACACACACACACACACACACACACACACACACACACACACACACACACACACACACACACACACACACACACACACACACACACACACACACACACACACACACACACACACACACACACACACACACACACACACACACACACACACACACACACACGTATGTATAAAAAACAAACAAAAAAAAAAACCACACAAATGGAAATTTAAGAAATGTATACAATACCCACGAAGCACAATTTTTTGCAACAGTGGTACTATTATTTACGGTGGCCATGAATTGCAAAACAACAAATCATAAAACACAATAGCAAATTTGAAAACAAGAGCAAATCAGCAAACACAACACCAAATCCAGGAACAAAACAAGTTAGAATACGCAACAGCAATTCAGTGGAAACGGAGAGGGTAGATACCACAGATTCTCACCGGATTGGCTGTGTGGAGAATACCTAGTCCTTTCCTCAGGACCGATTATCTGCCCACATGCGCAATTATTTAAATATTCATTCCAAATGCTCAATTACTGAAAATTGTGAGGGGTTTGTCACTCGCAGTAATGGGACACAAAACGGCGAGCTGGAAAAATGTACGATCTTTGTCTACGGTAAGTAAGGGAAAGTCTACAAATTCCATAAACAGCGCTAAAATGCCAATGTCTAATCGTTCATTCAATTGACTTGCATATTCTAACATAACAAACCTTTTCTCATTTTAAAGGTTGCAGTAGACAGCCGGCGTGATGGCTCACATTCTACATTTGAAGCATGCCAATTAGGAGTTCAGTGTTCAATTATTTTAGAAAATCTTTGCTGAAATTTTACCAAGATATTATTTTTGTATTGTAAAGGTTGTAGAAGGCTGCTATTAGATATGCTTATTTACTCTAGTTGAGATTTTCCCAATATGTGGAATTATACAAATACAGCATTCAATTCTTTTTTTAAATAATAATATTAAAACAAACTTAAGTTAGTCATTCATACCACTGGCTGCCTGCAACAACTTTAGTCATGTATAAATTACATCTTGATGAATTTTAGTGCAATTTTTCCTTAAATAATTGAATACTGTATCCATATATTTAGATATACTTGGAAAATGTGTCCATTGGCAGCAACTGGAACCTTTATAATTTTTTGCACAGTTTGTGGACTTTAAGAATGTCTTTTAAGCAATAAATGAACCATGAGACCATAGATGTACATCTTACCTAAAAACTAACTTTTCCCGCTCACTGTTTTTACTCTGTTCAATAAAGTTTCCCATTACTGTTTTCCTAAGAGAGAAAACACTCCAAATGATTTCGTTTTTCAGTCAGTGAACTTTTGGCATGGATTGTGATATAATCAGTGAACCAATCCTGAAGAAAGGACTAGGTCTCACTCACACAGCCAATCAGGTGAGAAGCTACCCTTTCCGTTTCGACTGAATTGCAGTTGTGCTTTCGGTTTTGCCATTTTATTTTCAGAATTACTGTTGTTTTCTAACCTGTTGTTTTGTTTCCGGATTTGGTGTTGTGTTTGCTGATTTTCTCTTCCATTTTTCTGGATTTGCGGTTGTGTTTTTAGATTTTTTTTTTTTATGCGTTTCTGAATTGTTTTGTCTTTGGATTAGCCGTTGTGTTTTTAGATTTGTCATTTTGTTTTCACTTCACGGCCACCATAATGATTTCTAACAGTACACCTCTATTATTATGTTGGCTTGACTGTACAAAATTTGTAGAATAACAGTATGGCAACATAGTTTTTGCAAAAATCCCTACCACTTACTCCTAGAACATTCAAACTACATTCACCAAACTTGGCACGGACCTTAAAAGGTGCACTCAGTAACGTTTCGCTCATATAATGTTGGACTTAGTGACACCTAGTGGTGTGGATGCTGCATCATTCAAAATCAATAGTTTTCAGTTACCGATGCCACTGTAGAAACACACTATTCACAATCAGCCATGATTAATTTAATCCAAGAGTGAAAGTGTCCAATAACAAGATGGTTACTGAGATTAAGCAAGTAGTATTCAGCGGTTCATGTGATTCTAATATGGCAGCCCCCATGAGGGCACTCCAAACCATACAGAATAAATCCGCTTTTATAAGGTTACTGATATGACTGAACTGTTCATCTCACATCAGGGAAAAAAATACTGCGTGCACCTTTAAGAATGTTCTGGAACAGTGTGCCATGTCTTTTGTCACTGATCGCATTTACAGTTTTTGCACAGTGGATGACGAAATATTGGGGGCATAGACTTACATTAACGGAATGTTTTAATGGGCCAACAGAACACATGTTAATACAAACTCAAAAATTCAAATGTAAACAAACCCACACAAGGTCTTTAAACAGCTTTAAGTTGCTTTTACTCACTCGGTGTCAAAGTAGCTAGAATCTTACTGAAATGTCTGCATAACCATTAAAGTTAACTTTTAAAACTAGTTTAAACTTTCTGGGAAGCTTTGTAAATCCCACGTTCAAGTTTCTCTTGACAAACTTCACCTATCTAGTTGTCATAAATCTCAAAATATACTTCTATCATGCCATCACTACAGTATTTCATTACAGCAAGTGACATTTCTACTGTCAGATGCCTTGCATTTTGCATTTCAGAAAGTAAAATTGTTATTATCTGGCAAGCCGTAGGGCAGTTAGTTTTAAAACTAATACAATCTATTGGTATTTTTGTTTCACTCTTTTTGTGAACAGACATTTCACCTGCATTTTTTGTTTAGCATTTTCATATTCTTAGTTTTAATAGGCCTTAAAGGGATTGTTCACACAAAAATCAATAAATCTCTCAATTTACTCACCCTCATGCCATCCCAGATGAGTATGGCTTTCTTTTGCAGAAAACGAATGAAGATTTTTAGAAGAATATCTCAGATCTGTAGGTCCATACAATGTAAGTGAATGGTGATCAGACCCTTGTAGCTCCAAACATCACAAAGGATATCATAAAAGGAAATAAAAAAAGTAAATGGAAAAGTAATCCACATGACTCCAATGTTTATATCATTATTGTCAGAAGCTATATAATAGGCGTGGGTGAGGAACATCAAAATTGAAGTCTTCTTTATACTCTAAAACTCGACTTTCACATCTGAAAGTCACATGTGGTGCCTGTTTTGGTTCACCTTCACATCTGAAAGTTACATTTGGTGCCTGTTTTGGTCCACTTTCTGAAAGTGAAATTGGTGATTTGGAGTACAAAATGACTTCGATGCTGTTCTGTTTCTCACCCACACCTTTTAGATCACTTCTGAAGATATGGATTTAAACACTAGAGTCTGCTCACTGGAGCTACAATGGTCTGATCACCATTCACTTGCATTGTATGGATTTACAGAGTTGACATAATTCTAAAAATCTTCATTTGTTTTCTGCTGAATAAAGTCATACACATCTGGGATGACATGAGGGTGAGTAAATAATGAGAATTTTCATTTATGGGTGAACTTTTCTTTTTAAAACTATCCCCAAAATAAAAATGCAAAGCTAGAATATGGCCCATTCCAAGCTTCGCAATAAACGGTAAAGCTCAATGTTCCTAAATTAATTACAAATAGCAAAAATTCAAATGGAGATTCTAACTAAAACAGAAGGGAATAAATCACAACAATTCTCAGCTGTGCCATTTTCTTATTTTTTTTTTACTATACCTCCAAAACAGCTCACTCTGGTGAAAACATAACATTAAGACTTTATTATATGTAGGCAACACAGTCTTGCTACCTCAGTCTCTAGTGACCAGGCATAGAGCTTTGATAAATGGACTTCAGGAGCAACAACCTAAAATAAAGCCTCTTCAGCCAGCCTCCATTCCGGCAGGAGGTATAACTGACCTACTTACGAGGATAAGCTCTCTTATTCTGAAGGACGAGGAACCGACGAGAGAAAAAGACGATTCAACCCTCTTAAAGAATGCTTAAATAGTTGGGGTTGGGGAGCTTGACCATGTAGGTTACATAAACAAAATGCTTAACCTTACTATTTCATAATATCGTCTACATCTTATTTGCATTAATACATAGGTGTCAAGCTAAAACGATTAATGCCTTCAAAAGGTGGCAGGTATACATTGACATTTACGTGGAATGTGACCCTACCATCTCCCGAGCAGTTATTAAACAGTTCGGAATAAAAATTTAAAATAAAAAAACATTGCAAACATGTTAATTCAACATGTCTAGCATGAAGCGAGAGGAAACATTGAGTCAAGCCATGTTGTAAGCAAAGTTATTTCTGGCGCCAGGGTGCGTAGGAGGGGTTTGACATGCTGGCTTCCAATTGATTTGCAGGCTTTTGCGATCACCTCGGTTCAGATTCTATCGCTCTCATCTCTGCTCTACATAAGGAGGGGGGGGGTTGTGGAGAGTTTCTCGTTGAGGCATCACCTGCCGAGCTGCAGGTGGTAGACGTTCACCTATGCAGGTCTGAACTGAAACTCCTACCAGTCAGGTAGTTTTTTTTTTTTTAGTGGAATATAATTGGCTTCCAGCCAATCATTTGTGATGTTTAATGGGTTAAAGTACCTGTATATCTTACAGCTATTTCTTACACAATAAGTAATCATCTGCCAAGTCTTCACTACAGTATGATTGGTAACCCCAAAACGTATTGAAATATACTTGAAAAATGATCACAAATACAAAACCTGAAAATGTCTGTGATAATGCAAAAAGGACTAAGAGGCCGTTCAAACCGAACATGTGAGTGTTCGGTTCGGCCTCTAAGTAGTACACTTATAGCGACTAACATCACAGAAGTGGATAGACGTTATGTGTAAAGTACACAAACTAATTAGAAATAAAGTCTTTTTAACGTTGTTCAGTTTACCAAAGCGGAACAAAACAATGTCCCGATTCACAGCAACATGTAACATCAAAATTATGAAAAGAAAAAACTGGGGGAAGACCCATCTACATCATAATGTTCTACCTGAAAATGATGCTTTGCAAGTCGAAGGGATATTCAATAATCCCTGTGGTTGGGATGCGAACCCTAAGAACGTCTTGCTGAGTCGGCAGATATGATGGTTCTGCGATACGATCCAAATCACTTAGATAACTAGAGAGAGAGAAGGAAAGAGAGGAAGAAAGAATCAAGCATGGCAGCAGATTCCCTTTAAGAGCCCAAGAGCTTTGAAAAAGAATGCCATTTACATTCCTGGGATGCGACGGCACAACCTGCAAAATCAGCAGACAATCCCTTTCAAATGTTAGTCAGAACTCTGACAGGACCTTGATGTTGTTCAGCACTTTGGAGTTTTTTTGTTTTTTTTTGTTTAATGAACGGTTCAGGCAAAAACAAAAATTCTCATCATTTACTCACCCGTGTGACTATCATTTCGGTTTTCAAAATGCAAAAGTGACATTTACTGTTGAAACAATTGTTTAGAGGCTTGCTAGTCACAAGCTTCAGCAGATGGAAAGATTTAGTTATTAAAGACTTAAAATTCAGTCCATTTCTCACGTAAACCTATTAGAAGACTTGGATTATAAGACTTTCATGGTGATTTTATGGTGTTTTTCATCATTTTTGCATTTAATTGAAAAATAACAGCATATCGGTTTGGAATTTCATTGCAGAGGTGAGTTAATAATGTTTTCATTTCTGGGTGAACTATTCATTAAAAGATCAAGATATGTCCCGGGTGCGCATGAGAATGTGATCAGGAAAGGCAGCAGTACAGTTGCAGCAGCAGGTTAAAGGTCAGGAGACAGTGGCGGCTGTGAGGGTGTGCCGTGGATCGGCGCTACCTGAAGATAATATTCTCCAGGTCAAAGGGATACTCTATGATGCCAGTGGTAGGCACTCGGACCCTCAGCACATCCTGCTGGCTGGGCACATATCCCGTAGACGATATGCGCTCTAAATCGCTAAGGTAACTGTGGAATGAACCGGTGAGAAGACAGAGGGCATGTACATGTGTCTATATGCAGAACTACATAATGAAACCCTCACAGAATTTGAACGCTCACATTCTGTTGATTTAGTAAAAATCTGTTTAATGGATTTAAATACAGTAAATTGTTTATTTCGTGATTATGATTAGCTGACTGTACATTCCTTAATACTTTCAAAACACAAATTACAAAATAAATAAACCAACCCGGAAGGGGTTGAGAGTGTGTACAAGATTTTCAAATTATTCGAGAAGAATTATATAGGTGTAGATTCTATGTGGGTGTAACAATAATGTAGCTATGATGCTCTTGTTGACATAAGTGTGATTTTAGAATTATATAAAGACTCTAACTGTAATACTATATTTATACAGCTGTGACTTATTACATGTATGACAACAAATAAAACTTGTAACAGACCTAAATGAGAGATTTAGCATTAAAACAACTCAATAATTTAAAGCAATTAAGTTAGAGAGTTAATTGCTACTGACAGCACACACACTTACTATTTAGTGGAGTCGGAGAGCTGGTACTCTCGCCTGCGGTCGTAGGCTTCCTGGATGCCTGGATCCGCCCAAAGCATCTTTATTGCATTGATGTAGGGCTGGTCAAATGAGCAAACCTTCTCCACATCAACCTCTCTCACCAGCAGAGCATTGGGCTGTGGATAAGCATATTATACTGTAAATACAGCACATTTTATGAGGCAGTTAACCCAAAAATGTAAATTGTCAATTTAAAACACCCTCATTCTTTGTGCCTTTGTGGAAAACAAAATTATACTTTTCATCGAATATCCTAGTCCGTCTTTACAATAGAAAAGCAGTTGACAGTGATTAGAGGTTGACCGATAGTGAATTTTGCTGATACCAATAACTAAGGTGGGGGGAACCGATAACAGATTCCATCAACTTATAGGTTTTGTTTTCAAGAATTAACCTATCAAATTATAAAAAATTTCTTGGTCTTTGCATACAATGAAAGGCACAGACATTGAGGCTCCAAAATGAATAAAATCCCAAAATCCAAACATTAACCAGAAAAGATTTGGTGCATAATGCTTTTAACAATAAACAAGTCCAAAATACACTCAGGACTCTTATTTTGAAATGAAAGTGACTTGGATGCATTACAATACTCTACAGTATACACAGATTAGCCACAACATTAAAACCACTTGCCTAATATTGTGTAGGTCCCCACTTGTGCCACCAAAACAGTGCCAACCCGCATCTCAGAATAGCATTCTTCTCAATAGTGCCCGACCGATTTATTGGTCGGCCAATAGACTTTCACAGATATATAGTATCGCCATATATGTTAACCAATATGAAAAGTTTTTTTTCAGAACATATAATGCAGAAAACAAAGCTTGGAGTGATTTCAAATAGTGTCATTACGTAGTTTGTCCAGCAGTGCATGCTCCGACTCCGGGACAGGGCGGAGTTAAGCGGCATCTTCACGGTAAATTGCTAACTAGTTTGTGAAATACATACTAGAAAGTTAATAAAAAAAAATTTACCATATAATTTTTCCTTTTCAATATAACTAATATAACGTTAACCTAGGGCTGTGCGATAAAACGGTAACGGTATTTATCGATGGAACACCTTTATCGGTAACAATATAAACAATTTTCTATATAATGCCCGATAGTTTAATTTAAATGCATTAAAATGTAAAGACACATGAAGTTTGGTTGCATGAACAACCCTCATGCATGAGCCATCCCTGGATCATAAACGCATATGGCATCATATGGCTTGATAACGGAACATGATACGAGTGACAAGCAAACAGCCAATAACAAGTTGCATTGCTATGGGGTTCAGTTGTGCCATCGCCATGTAATATCAGAACACACAAACACATTAGAAAATGAGTGCCATGCCTGCCGACAATGAGCAGTTTTTTGGTTTCTTCAGACCAACATCAGAACACTGTTGTAAGCAAGCTTTTGGAAAAAAAAAAAAAAAAAGGTCCTGGCCAAGTACGGAAACACAAGCAACTAATTATTTCATCACTTTTCATCGTTTTTCATCATATTTCATAGTTTTGTCAGCACGAGGGGGACCTACACAATTTTTATAGCCTTTATATTCACCAGATGAACAGTTTTGTGTGTGTGTGTGTGTGTGTATATAATATATATATATGCACAGCCGATATGGGGTTTTTGAGACCAATACCAATTTTAGAGGGGGGGATATTACCCATATGGTGGCCGATAGAGTACATTTTTGAGCTGGAATGAAAACAGACCTTTTCTATGTGGATTGTTCACCGATATGACTATGCAAAAATACTCAGAAGGCTGCTTAAATATTTTTTATCAAAAATATGACATTATTATTATTATTATACATTGCCAACCAATTCTAGAAATGAACACTGAGAAAATAAAAAATAAATAAAAATACAATAAATAGCCAAATAAACATACTAAACTGTGTTTACACAGTTAAACAAATCAGTCAAATGCTGACTATAGTAATACTGCCAGTCAATTATTGGCAGGTTGTAAAACAAGAATCATTTACCCTGTGGAGACAAGAGAAAAACAGCAGCAGCGGTGTTGCACCGTATTCTGCAATACAAGTTGGAGCGCGCTCTGCAGGACAAACTACGTAATGACTCTAATTCTAAAGCATAGTTTTCTGCATTATATGTTCTGAAAAAAGCTCTCATATCTGTGCATATTGGTAAACATATACGCAGATACGTCGGAGACACACGATATTTATGATTTTTTATTTTTTTTTTACGTTCTAAAACGTGGCACAAGTTTTTCAGTAAAACCGATATATCGGCCTAACCATTTCCTAAATTTCAAGGACCCAGATGTATTTTTAAAGTAGTCAATGCAACTCCTGCACCATATTCTAAGTGTTCTAAAGTCATACTATAGGTTTTAGTGATAAACAATCCAGAATTAACACTCTAGGACTCGTAATTTTTGTAAAATAAAATTGACCAATCGCACGTCAATAAGTCGCGAGAACTTGCCTCGTTTAGAATGGTTACTTAAATTTGAAAAATTACTTTATCCTCACCACAACCTATTGTACACCTTACAGAAGACCTGGAAAGTGACGCATACTATTAATATTATTTTTCTGAGATTTAAGGCAAGTCTATCAACTGAATTGTATTGAAAAGACAGATCGAAATATACATTAAACATTATCCTTGTGTAAGAAAGTCATAAACTATATGAGGGTGAGTAAACAACACATTTTTAATCTTAGGGTGAACTAATCCTTAAATAGCTATGTAAAACTAGTGACTTCCAAAGAGAATTAGAACCAACAAGGTCAACAAAGTTGTCAAGTTAAAGTTTAAGTATCCTTTTTAGGAAATATTAACAGATTTTTTAAAAACAAAAGATGAGAATAATTAACTGTAATCCTGCATTTAAGACAGCTGACCATGGTGTGACGGCAATAAAATTTACAAGCGAGGCTAGTGGAGCTTTTTATAGCCAAGTTTATGGCCTATCGGCGTAGATTTGCATATCAGCGTGCATCAAGGACACGATTACATTGCAGTGGTCAGGAATTCTTCTGCATGCAACAATCACCTTGTTTTCTTCGTATTTGAATGGGATCTTGAGGTGCTCAGTGGCACGGATCATGGCCTGCATGGAGGTAAAGATGTTCTGGTAGACAAGTTTGGTGAAGCCACGTTTGTCCTCGTCGGTGTAGCCAGTTCCGTGAATGATGCGCATCTGTTTGATGAACGTGCTCTTGCCGCTCTCGCCTGTGCCTGAAGAGAAATTTTAAAAAAAATCGTTGGAGTACATCTAGTACATAGAAACTGTAAATGAGAACTCAAAAGGTGTATTTACACACTGTCTTCTCATGATGTTAAATTCCCGTATTATTTGAGCTCTAAAGTGCTTTAAATAGTCATTTTGGGTTTGTTGACATTTCATTGTCATGGCAACTAAGATGGAACATTGGCTAACTTTACACAGAAAGGGTTAGCAAATGATTTTATCACACTAAAATCATGTTTACATGCATATTGTTCATTACTTGTGGCTATACCTTTGAATAGGTGAGTATTTTAACATTCAAAAAAGGGCCTCATTCATTTTCATTGTAAGGACATCACAGTATCACGCATGTTTGCCTTTTTAATGAAATAATATATGTGGTAATTAATATTACACCAAAAATGCTGTCGATTGAGCTTAACTTGTATTGAACCCGAAATATTCCTTTAAGCCAATGCAAATAAATCATATGGTGGTATCACATCCTAATATTGGACTTCTGTACCAGAATCGAAGAAATCTTAGCCACATCAAATGCAGCAACATTTTTCTGCCTGGCATTACCAACATGGAAGTGAACTTGCATTTCAAGTAGCAGAGGAAAAGTAGATATCTGTTTTGCCGAGACTTGATATGACCAAGTGTAAATTAAATATGCATACTCAATTGGATAACAATCTGATTGATCAAGACATTAAGTGTAAATGGGCCTAAAGTGTATTGACTCAGTGGAGATATGAATTTATACAACTTCGTACAATTATTAAGAGGAGAATCTATGTTGCCTGCTCATCTAGACCATTCAACCAAACCCTGCATTTACCAGCACAAATAATGCTTAAACTTTGTACAAAGCAGTAATTTAAGAACAATTTTCACTTGAGCTGCACGTCACCCTAGTTGTAACAGAAATTCTATCACCAGAGGTAGAATTTTCCAAGCTTTTGTATTTCTTTGGTCATGAGGTCTTTGAGTAAAAACGTCATCCTCAAAGTCCAACAATACAACTTCTCAGGAACTTGGGAGGTCTTGGAAGACTAGAGGGAAAAACAAGCAGAGTCGCTGTTCCAGTTTTCAAAATTCATCACGTCCTTGACAATAGCGTGTCAACAGTTTGGAAAGTCATGCTTCGATTGGCCTGATAACCAGTTCCGCAGGTTTTATCTTGGTGTAAATTAAATTCACATACTGACATCCTTGCCAACTGTTATTTAATTCATATAAGCAAATGTGGCTAAATTCAAAACAATGAACTTGTTATTCTTGCATAGCTACATGAGAAACCCCTTTTCAGAAACTAAACACATTCAAACTACTCACTGAAGCATCCCTAGTTTTTTTTAAATCTTAAATGTATAACTAGCTTTTACAATTTTGAACATGGTGCTTGCCTGTGCAAAACTTGTCGTTAGGAGTATGGGTTAAACCCCTAAACCTAGGTATGAACAATAGTGAGTCTTGCCGTCGCAAACACCACTAATTTAACGCCGATTAATCCTTTTCACAGACATGATTGTATTTCTTATGGAATGTTTTTCAGCAGAATTGGCCGTCTTTGCAAAATTGTAATGGAATATCCCACAGTACTGTGATTTCAGCTGCGTTCTATTCATTGATAGGTGTTCTGGGCTTTATCACATTTCATGAGAGACAAACACAAACATTTTAAATTAGTCTCAATTATATTGCCAGACTTCCATCTAAAAAAACAAAAAAAAAAAAAAAATACAATTCTAGTGGTTCATGCACACACTCCAGATATGCTGAGTTAATTCCAGTCCGGATCCTACTTTCCCCAAATTATTTCCGGTCACATTTCTACAGTCTCTCCCTCAAGTTGACTTACTGATAGTTTTAACTTCAGCAGCTGGACTGTCATGCCCTTGTCTTCCTACTAACTATCTGCTCCCTGTTTGTCTCTCTACACTGCCAGAGGTTTGCTGTCAGGGGAAGCCCATAAAACAGCCTGGTTTTATAACCACTGCTATCGTGGCTCACTCAGCTTACCAAATAGCTGCACCACCCTGCAAGGTTACAACAGGACTCTTGCTCCACAGAAACTGCCACCGAAACTTTGTGGATTACTGCAACACCTTGATACCAGAATTTGTTCGTATTAGATAATGTTGCCTTAAAAAAAAATAAACATGTCTTTGGATGAAAAACTACGTAAAGTGCATAAGAAAAAAAAAAAGTCCCATTACTGTAACAAATGAAAGTACAAACTTTTTTTTGCAAATGGTGGGCCTATATCACTCCAATTTTTAGAGTGAAAAATCAAATGAGTTTTGTGGGTTCAAGTCCATGTGTGTTAGCTTTAGGGATGTGCAAGACTAGTTTAGTCGATTAGTGATGACTAGTAAGATTTAAACCATACAATTTTTTTAAAAGCTTTAACTTTTTTTAATATTTAAGACGGCGTGTAAATATTGGAATTATTTTGTGTTATAATGGACAGTAAGGAAATATTGTATTATTGTAGTTTAAATAATTTCACAAATACCATTACAATTAGTATAAATAGCTGCTTTGAAACAGTCAACAAATTTTCATTGTTGAATAGCCATTTGATCTCATTTAACGTATGAAATCACATTAAACTCCAATGGCGGCGCGTGAGAGCAGCACTGCAGTTCGTGCCTGACTGAGGAGAGAATTACAGAAATCAAAGTTCAGATGCACTCTAAACTTTCCAAACAGCATCAGGTGATGTACATCACAAAGTTTAAGGGAATTATACTAAAATACCAAATAAGCAAATACAGAAGCACTCTCATTGTGGAATAAGTGGAGTCGGAGATCTTTAAAGGAAGCACCCGGTGTTACATCTTAAATGCAGTTTTAATGCATTACAGCTTTATTAAAAGTTCCAATAATACAAAAGCAGATCATGTAAAGAACTATAAACTATGACATTTCTCTGTGCAGTCAGTGCCTCTTCTATGAGTTGCGCGAATGTCCCGGTCAAAAGGGGAGAGATTTAAAACTGCATCCGGCTGATACACAGTGTCGTGGGGACGCTCGTCCCTAGAGTCTGCACGCTTGCTGCATCTAGATTATAACGTGATGGCTGGCGACTTATTGAATCATAAAATGTCACCGTGCATTTCTTATCGGGAAGAAAATTGGCAATACACAGCTTTATTAATACGAGAGAGTTTGTTTTTTGTGAGTTAAAGATGGATTGAAATGAATGTAATGTAGTCTTCGCCCCATTATACACTGCTACAAAATACGATTTTGATTTGTTTTGGCTTGTTTTCAAATATAAATATGTAAAACTCTTAAAATAACATAAATTTTTTTAGCAACTATACTGCAGAAGAACTTTTTTTTATCTGAGAATGTTGAATATAATATTAAAAATACTATTATTTTTAAATATCTAAAAAATATAAAAGATTAATTCACCGAAGCAGCAGCATACAAGATTTTTTTTTTACTTGCTTTAAGAGAATTGTTCTTGAATATAAGTATATTTTGTCTTTACTGCACTCGCAGAAGTATAACCAAGTGGAAAAAAAAATACACGTTTATACAAAATACACATATTTAAGATACATCCTCTTTAAGCAAGTCTAAATATCTTATATGTTGCTTCTCAAGTAAATCTATCTTGTTTTAAGGATTTTAGACCATTTTAAATGGAAAAGACAAAAACACTTTATAACAATAGGGTTTTTTTACTGACTATGAAAGACACATGATCAGATAGATGGTAAACAATAACTGGATCTTAAAAACAGAGGACTACGCATGATTATTATTAAAATGTTTTTATTGATAGTTATTTAAAAAAAAAAAAAAAAATATTGTGTATATATTATATATATAAAAATCACACAAACAACTCTGAACCTTCAACAAGTTCCATGTATGATTAAAAGTCAAAGGGGGGAGTTTGTGATTTTAAAACTATGGTAATGTTGGAGCAGTCGTTATATGCACAGGTAGACTGTTCCAAAAGCCTGGGACCAGCGACCGCAAAGGAGCGATCACCGCTAAATTTCAGTCTAGACCTAGGGACAATAAGCAGACATTGAGTACCTGATCAAAGAGATCTAGAGGGGTTATGAGGATGTAGTAGTTTGGAAATGTACTGTAGCTTGGTGCAGAGTTTGTGTAATGCGTTCACTTTTGCGTCTGCCCTTTAAAAGTCTAGCAGCTGCATTTCGGACCATTTGTAAACGGGCCAGGCTTGATGAATTTAAATACAGAATAAAGCAGATTACAATAGTCCAACTGTGAGGAGATAAAAGCAATTCAAAGAAAGGGCTTAATAGACCTACATGGACAAGTTTCACAAAAGTGGGAACTAATAAATGTCAAGATAATGTCAATAACACTCAGCATGTCAAGGATGTGAGCTCAGAGTCAGAATCTTCATCTGGTGTTGCAGAAGTGAAAACGGGAAAGCGAAAATGGCAGTCAATGGCATTAAATCGTTTTTGTGAGGAATACTACTCAGACACACTTAACTGACCTACAGAGCTAGAGATGACAAAGATCTCTGCATGGACCTGGATAAGAACCCTCCCCAGTGGTTTAAGATGAAGTCGATTGTAACTAGGGCTGGGACAACGCGTCGACGGCATCGATGACGTCGACGCAAAATATGCGCGTCGATTCGTCGGATCCAAAACAAAGATGGCGGCGCCGGCGAGTAATAGTAACACGAGTGGCTCCTCAGACTATCAGAAGTGCAAGGCGGCATGCACTCGTTCCTCTAAAGTATGGGAATTCTTGAATTTAAAAGGAAACAATTCCGTGATATGTCGTCTTTGCAAAATGGAGATGGCCTTCCATTCTAGCACCACGGCAATGCACCAGCATCTGAAGAGGCGCCACCCGGTTGCAGCTGCAGATGACAGAGCACCGTAAGTTTCTTTTCAACTCCCCACTTTGCACTCGATGTTGGAGTAGGCTATAATACGTTGTCGACACCTAAAGTTTTCTCTTATAGCTATGAATGAATGTCGTGAAAAATACATAGAGGACACTGACAACGCGCTGACAGACAGGACCAAGCAGGTAACATTTAATAAAGTCTCAACTTTCAAATTTGGTCATTCAAAGAAAATTAAACCATAAATAGGCCTACTATTTTGTGGCTCTTTAATGTGTTGTGACAGATTGCCTCAGTTAAAGCTGCTTGTGAACCGATCATCTTTTCCTTGGTTAATTTATAGCATCAAATAGGCTAAACATGAATGTAGCCTACATCAGAAGGACTGTCGTTTTATCCGCGAAAAGATGAATGTAGCCTACATCAGAAGGACTGTTGTTTTAACCGCGGAAAGATGAATGTAGCCTACATCAGAAGGACTGTTGTTTTAACCGCGGAAAGATGTCAGTACAGTAGCCTACAATCCATTATTCAAATTCAAATCCACCGACGTTAATCTTCTCTCTTCTGACTACTTTGTCGGACAACAATGGCGTATTATGATTGATTGATCAGATCGCCAGTCAATCAAACTCCCGGCAAATGTTTTTTTTTTTTTTACATTTTATACACCCCCACCCCCGATGAAACCGGTATTACCGGTGTTGTCACAAGTCGATTAATCGAAATCGAATCGAACTGAAAAAATGAATCGTTAGATTAATCGTTTAAAAAATAATTGTTTATCCCAGCCCTAATTGTAACGTAGTTCAATAGAAAGGAGGCGGCGAGAACCGGCTTGACGATATAAATGATATTTTAATAATAAACTTAAAAAGACAACAACACACACGACGGACATGTCCGTAAACGATCTCTCTCTCCTCGCACCGCCATCGGCCTTTATCCCTCTCGGAGGCATAATTAGCCTGATAAGGGACCGGGTGTGAATAATCACAATCCAGCCCCGCCCTCCTCCCTTTCCACAACGATATCCTAATCCCCCACTCATAGCCGTCCCTTCCACGTTGGTCCCAAAAGAGAATGTTTTCTGTGGCAGGACGCTACAGTCTTCGCTAACGTCTCCTAACTAAACATGTAGCTTTTGTTTCTGAATACAAACATGTAGATGCATGAATGATTAAGCTGTTTTTGTCAGTGAAATATCTAGACTATTTTATGATTTACCATTTGGGTTTTTTCTGGCAGAATTCTAAGCAGCAAACAGTTTTGTGACACAAAAGTTATAGTTATAAAGCTTACAAATTTTTTGAATAGCCTACCTGTTATCCTATTGAGGTGATGTGCTTGGCATCTATAGCCCATTATTAAGAAATGCATCTGATTGGCATCTTGTGTAAATTACTCCAGCCTAATTATAAGGGCCTTTATTGACTGAGTAGTCGATTACCTGTAGACATAACCCACAGACTTTGATTTTGAAATATTGCACATCCCTAGTTATCTTTGAAGCCATCTATATGCTGGGGTACAGACAATTCACTTTTAATTCACAATTAAATCATTCCCTTCCAAAAAAACTAAAATGAACCCAAAACACTGATGAACCAAACAGATTTTAGTCCAAATTAAATGCTCTCGAGACAGAGAATGTCCCTTCCCTTAATACCACCTGCAAATAATTTTAAAGTTGCAAATCCCAGTTTATGGCTGTAATATGATTAAAGACTTTTGGCTATAAAAAAAATTAAGTCTTTCCATTCGTGGAATGTTTTTCCTGCATTTAATATATTTTGGCAGCCGGCAAGGTGAAATTTATAGTCATCGTGTTTTCCACTTTATTCACGCTAAACATGCTTTTCATCTGAGACGCACATTTGTGTAGCACAACGGAAGCCTGGTTTTTGTGTGTGGTCAGCACTGAAAACAGGAGTGCTCACACGTCTATGGAAATAATGCTAAATAGTTTAATTTTGTACAGCAAGTACTGTTTCAAGTTCTCAAGTAAATAATCAAGAAGTCTATAAAAAGGGAGGAACCACCAAAGTTAGGTCCCAAGTCGGGACTGTAGCCGGGCGATTTTAGCTGACCCGACCCCTCAAGGAATTAGGATTAAATGTTTTCCTATAGAGGTGCCGGCTTCAGGTGCGTGACACGCAGATGGTCACTACGTAAACTTTGAGCGTTGACGGAGTCAAACCTGCATCCAATCGCTCTTAAAGAAATGTACGAATTTCAGGTTTACTGGGGCAGTTCATCAAGTCTTTGCTGTGTGAAAAGCACCAATTAGTGAACACGTTCCATTTGTGCATAAAGGCATTTCTTGGACTGTGCTCTAACCTGTAAAATGGTGTTCATAACCAACTGAGTCAATTCTGGGTTGTTCGCTGTGCTCCGCTCAAAGGCCACACGTTTAGGCTTCACTGCTCTTGCTGGGGATGCCAAATTGTGCCTTGTGTTAGAGATAAGGTCTCTTTTCAGTGATATTTTCCATCAAGGCCCGTCCAGTATTTCTGCCATCTCCAGAAACTAGGACTGATTGGGCCATTTTGGCACAATTAACAGGACTGTTTTCATGTCCACTCGGAGTTCAACGGTTACAAAAATACTCAAATTATGCCATACACAATTATGCCACTGTCCAAATCACTGAGATCAAATTTTTTTCCCCCTCAATTCTGATGGTTGTGAACATTAACTGAAGCTCCTGACCCATATCTGCATGATTTTATGCACTGCAGCCACACGATTGGCAGAATAATGGCATGGATTATTGTTGGTGCCAGATTGTTGATTCACACACAGCGGTCTCAAGAATTTACTCAATGGTGCCAAAAACAAAAAACATCCAGTGAGGGGCAGTTCTGTGGATGGAAATGCCTTTTCGATGAGAGAGGTCAATGAAGAACGGCCAGACTGTTTCGAACTGACAGTCTACTGTAACTCATAACTGCTCTGTACAATTGTGGTGAGAAGAATATCATCTCAGAATAACAGAACAGATGAAAAGCAGCGCGAGACACACTGGTGGTGCATGCACTAAAAATATATTCAACAACACAAATATCTGACGAGACCACATATGACCACACTTTAAATTGTCGCAATCAATTATTTTTGGTTGCAAAAAAAAATAAAATTAAAATAAAAAAGCAGTCTGGAGCCCTAACCTAACAGTATCAAGGCGGATACTGCCACCTATAAAACCAGGTATTCTCCGAAATGACTTCAATGGTACTGTTTTACAGTTTGAACTGAGACAGACACCGAAGAATGGTCTGTATGCGCACCTCATGCTCACAGTCGGCAAACTCATAAAAAGGAGATTTACTGCTGGGGATGTGTGCCTTTTGCCCAGTTGACATGAGACCAGATTTTCCATATGGCAAAGCAGCAAGACTCTGTATTCGCCCAGCAGTGCCTCTGATTGGCTAATAATAACAACCAATCGCTAAGGTAATTCAAAACACACACACACACACACACACACACACACTATTCCTTCTCAATGGGGAGAGCACAGCATCGATACATTTCGTGAACATACAGGGAGCCAAACTGAAATGGTTTTTAAATTGATACAGTTCCCTCAAATCAAATCTAAAAAGCTGCCTGTAACACGGTGCAAATGGTATTTGAAGTGCGCGTCCTTTAGCTCTATTGACACAAACTAGTCCTGAGGACAGCTGTGTAATAAGATCTGTTTTGTAGTTAACATTTTGAATGGGCACACTGCGATCGCGATGAGAACTAGACTGGGCTGAAGCCTGCCATCCTTCTCCAGAACGAGGAAATAACGGCTGTATCCTGCTGTGTCGCAGTCGCGGTAGCGTTTTTTTGCTAGGAGACTGTGAATCTCTGCACGCAACACCAGCACATCCCGAGGTCGGACCACAGTCTGCAAAGCGCCTGTGAAGCGAGGTGGCCGGCATACAAACTGAATCATAAGTCTGTGTGCTTGATCGTTTTAAAACACTCAGTCCGACACACGTGAGGACTTGCACAATCTCCAGCGTTCATTACGAGAAGATTGTGCATTTTATCTTGCAACACTGGCACATTTTCGGATGGAACAATGTAAGATAGAATTGGATTGTACAACCATGTTCGATAGTTTTTTTGCACCCAGTCAGAAATGCCAGTAAGGGCTCACCACACATCCACTTAACAGGACAGAGCTCACCATTGGGAAGCTGTTGTGCATAATGTGTGGGCTTTGAAGTGGGAAAGCTTTTTATTGAAAAATTGTGAGTGTCTCGTGAATGTGCAACTAGTGCTGAACTTTTTTTTTTTTTTGCATTATTGGTGTGATTGAATGAGACACAAAAACAACATATTAAACAATCTTTTTCGACAATCAGCATTGGGGAAAAGGGGAACAGCGCTTTTCCTGTGCGCTGGGGGGCCTTTCATTCAGACAGGACTGGTGACCGAGTCAAGTTTGTAGGCCTCCTTGCTTGCACACACTTTCAGTTCTGCCCACACATTTTCTATAGCATTGAGGTCAGGGCTTTGTGATGGCCACTCCAGTACCTTGACTTTGTTGTCCTTAAGCCATTTTGCCACAACTTTGGAGGTATGCTTGGGGTCATTGTCCATTTGGAAGAACCATTTGTGACCGAGATTTTAACTTCCTGGCTGATGTCTTCAGATGTCGCTTCAATATATCCACATAATTTTCCTTCCTCATGATGCCATCTATTTTGTAAAGCGTACCAGTCCCTCCTGCAGCAAAGCACCCCCACAATATGATGCTGCCACCCCATGCTTCATGATTAATGGTGTTTTTCGGCTTGCAACCCTCACCCTTTTTCCTCCAAACATAATGGTCATTATGGCCAAACAGTTCTAATTTTGTTGTTTCATTAGATCCGATGAAATCTCTCAAGAGTACTTACATCTCCTTCCTGAGCAGTATATAATGGCTACATGGTCCCATGGTTTTTATGCTTGCGTACTATTGTTTGTACAGATGAACGTGGTACCTTCAGGTGTTTGGAAATTGCTCCCAAGGATGAACTAGACTTGTGAAGGTCCACAATTTGTTTTCTGAGGTTTTGGCTGATTTATTTAGATTTTCCCATGATGTCAAGTAGAGTTATTGAATTTGAAGCTAGACCTTAAAATACATCCACAGATACACCTCCAATTCAGTACACCTCCTATCAGAAGCTAATTGGCCAATTTTCTAAAGACTTGGCATCATTTTCTGGAATTTTTCAAGCTAAACTTCTGACCTACTGGAACTGTGATAGTCAATTAAAAGTTGAACAATATGTCTGTAAATAATTGTTGGGAAAATTAGTCATGTCATGCACACAGTAGATGCTCTAAACGACTTGCCAAAACTATAGTTTGCTAATATTAAATCTGTGGAGCGGTTCAAAAATTGTTTTAATGACTTCAACTTAAGTGTATGTAAATTTCTGACTTCAATAGAAAGTGTATTTTGTAAACAAGTGTATTTCTACACCTGGCTATACTTCTGCAAGTGCTGTAAAGACTAAATGTACTTCTATTCAAGATCTAATCTGTAAAAGCATATATGCTGCTTCTCAGGTGAATTAATCTTTTATATATATATATATATATATATATATATATATATATATATATATATTTTTTTTTTATTGGAAAACAAGCAACAAAACAAAAACAAATCAAAAACGTATTTTGATGCAGTGTATAATGGAGCCTTTGAATACTACACTTTACACATCCATCTTTACCTCACAAAACAAAACTCAATGAAGATGTGCATTACCAATTTTCTTCATGATAACAAATGCACACTGACATATATTATGATTCAATAAGTCACAAGTCATCATGTTATAATCTTGCTGCAGCAAGTGCGTGCTCGAGGGGTGAGAGGGACAGAGTGAGCATCAGCCGGGTGCAGTTTCAATCTCTCCCCATTAGATCGGGACATTCGTGCATCTCATAGAAGAGGCACTGACCACACAGAGAAATGCCAGTTTTGGAGTTTGTAGTTATTAACATGATCTGCTTTCGTATTATTTGAACTTTAATAAGCTATAACACAAAAAAAAAAAAAAAAAAATTTATTTAAGATGTAATGCCGGGGTGTTTCCTTTAAAGACACTCGACACGCAAGTTTTGCTACACAGCGAGAGTGCTTCTGTATTTATATAGTAATTTTGCATAATAATTCCCTCATACTTTGCGATCTACATCACCTGAAGCTGTTTGGAAAGTTTGGAGTACATCTCCTCAGTCAGGCACAAACTGCAGTGTTGCTCTCGCACATCAGAGTTTAAATGTGATTTCATGATACATTAAATGAGATCAAGCGACTATTCGACAATGAAGATTTCTGTCAACAATTTTGTGTCTACATTGTCGACTAACCGTTTCAGCCCTACTGTGCAGAATTAGTCATGACAGCTTAAAAGTTTCAGATGCTGAGAAAGACATTACATTTTGATGAAATATGAGAAAATATATTTTTTTGGAATGACTTGCACTGATTAGTAAATTAAGTCAATTTTGATTTCATGTTCATTTCTAAAGCCTCCATGGGCACATAAATGCAGTGAGCTCTTGTTTGAAGACAAAAGTTCAAAACAGCAGGGAGGTCAGGGCCATCTATGGCTCAAATTCCATTTCCTGTGTCTCTTCATTGTGGAAGGATGCAGCGTTCGACGGCAGTGACAGCCATCCTACATTCATGTCTGTGAGCTCACAGTGCAGCAAAGACGTTGCCATGGCAACATTTTTACAGCATTTAGCACACTGCAATGATTCAAAAAGGGGCTATACATTAGTGAGCACTGCTCTCCTTTCACCATTAAGTGTGTCAATCCTCCAACAGGAAAACAAAATGCCAAATGCCATGCAATTACTATCAAATAGAAACAGAGATCATTTAAACTTTTTCCTAGATGCAGGAACCATATGCTGCTGATGAATCAGGGCAATGCACATTATGTTTTCATTATGAAGGCAGAATAGGAAACGGAGTGTGAACTGGACCCAAGAAAATAATGACTCTTCCTGTATCATCCACACAGACAATTTAAATTTGTTTTTTAAAAAAACTTTGTTTTTTCTCTGGAATAACGTTAGGGATGGGAATCATAGGGAATTGAATGATTCCAGTTCTGCTTCCTTTTAATATTACAGTCCCTTACCAATTATTTTAATTGAGAAAGAATGTGGAAATAAACACAATTCTTATCGGATTTACCAACGAGTCATTTGTTTGGGAATTGCACTACACTGTTCACGTTGTATGTTCAGCGATGTAGGTTAAAAAAAAATTATAGATAGAACAAGGAACATGCATTAAATTAAGTTGGGGGGTTCTGGATTGACTGTCTCAGAAGCAGAGGCAACTGGGACGTGTCCTCCACCACCCGGATTGAAGTGAGTAACCACGCCACCACAAGGACCTACTAAGTAGTGGGAATTGGGCATTCCAAATTGGGGAGAAAAGGGGATAAAAATACATAAATTGGGTAAATTTTGATTTCACATTTCACTTTAAATTCAACCAGCAGCCAAACTAATAAACGGCGATACACTGCTAGATATCAGCTTCAGCATCATTCATTAAACAAAAGTTTCTGGAGATACAAGATAAACAGCAGAGATAAAAATAAAAGCAGCAAAAATGGTTAGATACAACTAAATCTATAACTTACACAGCCAACTGATTATGGTCCATATTTTAAGCTGGTTCAATCAAAAGTTCCAGATCTACATTAGCAGTTTCTCCATTTATTATATGATTGCAGATACCCACGGAAAATCAGCTCACATAAGCTTATACACCCATATCAGGGAAAGTATAAGCGAGTGCTTGCCAAACACATACTGGGTAACTGGAACAAATCTTCCACCGTATCAACAGATGTAAGATTTTAATCTCCCACTGAACCCAGATTCTGAAATGCATCATATGTGGGTGTTTTTTGTTGTGTATTTACCACTGGGAGTTACCACTTAAAGGCATAGAGTTGCACCTACACACCTGAACAAAATACAATACTGTGTTTTTCTTAAAGAAATCCAGCTACTTTCACTTAGCTGGTCCAACCCATTTCACAAGATAAGTTTAATAATCTAGCAATGTTGAACTAATATAAACACTTTCTGCAGTCTCAGAAACTACGCTCTGGTTTGAACATGAAAATCATGAGGTGGGTATTAACGGGGTATTTGCATGGTTTTAAACTTGCATGCAAATATGGAAACCTTATCGCAACTTGGTTGTAAATGTTAATCTGGTGTTTCATAAACACCACCACCACCACCACCACAGAGAACAGATTGCTTTGCTTGAGTGAGGTGCAGAGTTATAAATGAACTTACACCATTTTGTCCACATTTTTAGTGTGATTTAACAGGGGAGCACGCAAGTAGGATGAGTAATATGAAGAGAAAAAAAAGAAGAAAAAAAAAAACATCTGACTTGTTGGCACAGTTAATTCTAAATGATTTATACAATTAAACCATTTAAAAATGTATGTTGCATTGCCAACATTGATCCGATTAAACATGCTTGATGTGTGTTCTTGTATTTTTGTGGTGGTAATAAACCTCAGTACACAAGGGAGCTAAAGAGTTCAAATTAAATTAATGAAATTTATAAAAATGCACATTTTGTCCCACTGAAATGCCCACTTGACAGTAAAAGCATGATTTTGAAATTTAATTTACTGATATTACAAAAGTGATCTGTCAAACATTAACACCTTTTTGGGCTAAATTAAAATACTCTGACAGCAGGAATGAGTTAGGTATACTTTTCACAGTTTCCTTTCATCAGGATCTTAAATTAAAACACAGTACAGTCATGTGAAGACAAGCAAAGCCTTTTAAAAACTAGTTTAATCACAGACACATTGAGTTTTCATAGAGGTTTTAAAACAAATAATCAATCCCGAATCCGCAGCCCAGCCCATGCTTCTTGCAGCACTGTATATGATGATCTGCATGGGCGAAAGCTCAAGTCCGGTCCACATGTAAACATACATCTGTCCATTGAACCGCGGTGACTGATCCAGGTAGTGCCATTTCATTTGGCTTTAAGAACGTTTGTCGTTTTATATTTCTTATATGCAACAAAAAACTAGAGCACACAATCAAGAGTCAGCCAACTTTGCACAAGTGCAACCTCTTGCAAAGTTTAATCGCACTGTTAGGAAAAATGGTCACAAAACGCGACCGTTTAGTAGCAGTCTGGAGCCCTGTATCATTCTTTATTATTACTTAGACTAATTATAACTATAAAAGAAAGTGAATATTACATTTCACTATACAGCTGTAATATATTTCGGTTTTAATTTCTTCCATTTCAGGTGCCTGGCTGTTATTTGTAAGCGGGCTTACATTTTGACGTGAGCCCTTTTGATGGAAGCTTCACTACGAGTGCAAATGCTGTGATTGTATAGATATATCGTCTAGTGCTTGGCGATATGACAAATATAAAATCTCAATTAGTTTTTTTTCAAACTTAAGGATGATTTACGATTTTTGAAAAAAGTAACTCCAACATGATTCAAATAAGATGTTCCTTATAAGAATTCAAGGCAACCTGGTTAGAAAAATACGTTTTTTTTTTTTTCATTATAGAAAACAAAGGTGTGCTACAGAAACGGAAATGTGTGCAACATACAAAGTTTAAATATTAAAATATTATTTATTTTTAAAAAAAAACACTGACGTTCAGAAATAATAGTATAAAATAAGAAAACCACAAAATCCCTCAAAGCCAATTTAGGTATTATTTGATCTAAATCAAGTCCATCTAGAAAGTGGTCTAGAAAATCATGTTTATCTAGAAAGTATTTTTAGTATATCAATCAATTTGTATAATCACCATAAACACATGCATATAGTCCAGATATCAGAAAAATGTCAGTGTAGTTGAAGACGCAAGAAACGCAGTTTCAAATAATAACGTCCGTCAGAGCCATCTAGCGGTACACGCTGAGCAGCAAAATGAAATAATAGCCGTTTGTCATAATGCCTAAATGTGAGCTATAAATGTAGAACATTTGAAACATGTCAGATAACTAGGCAATAATTAGCGATCTATCTGAATCAACATGGTAAAAGGAGATGTGGATGAATCTCCCATTTATAGACTTTCCATTATATGATTTTATATGAAGCACCCATAACTACCACGTACTTTCTAACACTATTATAAACGCACACATTTCTGTTGATATATCAGCTTAGTGCTTCATGATTGTGCAAGCTGGGGGGATTTTCCCCACAATTTGGAATGCCCAATTACCAATGCGCTCAAGGTCCTCATGGTAGCGTAGCGACTCTCCTCAATCCAGGTGGCAGGGGACAAATCTCAGTCGGCTCCACATTGGAGACTGTCAATCTGTGCATTTTATCACGTGGCTTGAGCACATTACCGGGGAATTAGCATGTGTGGAGGCTTCACATTATTCTCCACGGCATCCATGCACAACCACGCACCCCACCAAGAATCACAATATAGCGATCACGAGGAGGTTAACCCAACGTGACTCTACCCACCCTAGCAACCAGGCTGCTGATGAAGCCAAAATGAAGTCACTCAGCACGCCCTGGATTCGAACTTGCTACTCCAGGTGTGGTAGTCAGCATCTTTATTTGTGGAGCTATCCAGGCCCCAGAACATTTTGTTCGATTAAGCTGGTGTAAACATGTTGGTAGACTTTGTCCTTCATGCAATCACACTGTACAATCTTACTAGAAATATTACCAGCTTTAATATTGGTCTGCTTGTTGTTAACCTAGGTTAGAGCAAGCAGCCGCACATATTTCCACACATGTTCAGCTTATCAGATTGAGGGCGGCATCGAGCAGTCTTGTTAACATTTGTTTTTCTCTTTTATATTCAGCCATAGACCTTTTTCACAGACTGAGATGACGTTTCTGCCTTATTTAGCAGCGTAAATTTAGCTAACTTTGATTATTTTTATTAAACATTGAGTATAAGTTTATAACATTATGCTTTTTGCTATATTACCCTGGAATTAGTTTTAAAACTAATAGTTTAAAACTAAAAAAAAAATATAGTTCCCACAGCTGCTGAGAGTGACAGAAAATTTGGAATCTTCTTCCATCTGACTCATAATCCACCAGGCTCTATTTTTTTTTTCCTTCTGGAAAGTCATTCAAATGTAATAGTCGATTTTTTTTATTTTGCTCTTGGAGCAAATGGGTAAGTGAAAATAATATTTACCGTCATCTCCCATTCACCATTGTTGAAGTTTACGCTGCAAACGTTTACTACCACATTCTAAAAACCCGGAGTGTGAAAAAATTATATTGGTGGATTGACAGTGTATTCAACTACAGCAGTGTTTCCCAAACTGTAGTATGCATACCCCTGGTGATATGTGATGTGACAATGGGTGTATGCGAATATCATTCAGAGATCTACCGTTCTTTCAATTTCATCACAGCCCAAAATAACATTCAAACCAAGTTCATGTTTTTCTCACTGGCAAAAACCCTCTAGTGTAGAAACATCAAAATGGTTGTGTCAGAAAGGGTCAGAAAAATATGAGATGAAAAAACATTTTGCGGTTAAAGAAAATGCATCTACTCATGCGTCAAACAAGTATATCTTTTTTCGCCAGCCCACTCCAAGGTCATGTAGTTTAGTGATAGCAAGACTCGCACATGTAAGTTGCCCACAATTTGAGGTTTTTTTCCCACAGTTTAAAACTTAATTTGTATTTAAGGTTAGATGCATAGGGAGTTTTGATTCTGATGGTATAGGGCCCAAGTTCAAAAGCTTTGATAACAGGTGCCAGACATTCAGCGCCACCAAATCTTTTTCCGCATTCACAAGCGGAAATTTTCACACACATTTGCTCACAAGCTAGAGACCCGTTTTTACATTGATGTATGAGGTTTTTTCAGCAAATGAGCTCAACATTGCACAGATACTTACCCGCAATGGTCGAATTGGACGGCACGCCGTACCTGTAATGATGCGCAATTCCAGTCACAGAACGCTTTTCTTGCGACATGATGAGGGGGAGTTTAAGTTATGCAGTTATATTATATCTACCATTACCATCTCAATCGGTAAGCCATTTATTCAGTATGTATATGATTAATATAACATGTACAAAACATGTAAACTATAAGAGAGTTGTTTTACAAAGATAATTGTGTTACAGACATTTTCAAATTACCTTGTGTGAATTGTATCGATGCATTAGAGAGGAGGGGTACACAAAAGGATGTTGAATGTTTGAAGGGGTACACCACTGTAAAACGTTTGGGAAACACTGAACGCGTCTGCTAATATTGTTATGCAAAACCTCGATTTAAATAAAATTGTGTCAAAAAAGTACATTTGAATTAAATTAATTGATTGATTGATGCAAGACACGCTTCACAATGGTTTAGTGCTCTGCTCTGTCATCTTATACAACACATGATTCTCAGGGTCCGTGGAGTTTCCAGTGTATGAGGAGTCTGCTTCACACATTAAGCACGTAGCTCATGCAGACTAAGATTGCCATTCGCAGTTTAATAATCACATTGATACATATTACAATTTTCTGTCAAAATAAGCATGAGCATTTGAAAGTAGTCGTGTGTCAGTCAGACGGTATTGCAGAAACTCGTTACATCGCATTTTAGTATCGACGTGGTGCCACAGTACCGGTACGTTTGGCAACACTACGCAAGTTATTTTGCTTTTTGACAATTTGGAGTTTAGAAAAAAAAAAAAAGCTGCTAGCAGAAATGCTTTAAGACCAGACATGTCTTAAATTGTTGTAAATTCCTGTTATCATTTATGTTTGTGGAAACACATTGAGAATGCAATTGTGCTTGAGTTATGTTAAACATTGCGGTCTGACATTTTTGAGCAAAACAAAGCAAAACAAGAGTTTGCATAGCTAGAAGTGTCTGCATTCATACACTTCTGTAGAGTTTGCTTCAAGCTTAAAACTCAAGGTTAGGGATTTGTTTAGATCACTAGCTCTTAAGTATGAGCAAACGTAATAGTGATGCAACAAAATATGTTATAACAGCACACAAGAATCATGGACTTTGGAGACATTGCATTCAGAAATTATTCAGACCCCTTAATTTTCTCGCATTTTGTTATACTGCAGACTTATACTAAAATGCTATAAATAATTTCTTTTTTTCACATCAACCTACACTTCATACCCCATAATGACAAACTTTGCAAATGTATTAAAAAGAAAAAATGAAATACAACATTGACACAAGGATTCGGACCCTTTGCTGACACTTGAAATTTAGCTCAGGTGCATCCCATTTCTCTGGATCATCTTGGAGATGTTTCTACACTTTGACTGGAATCCACCTGTGGCAAATTCAATTGATTGGACATGATTTGGAAAGGCGCACACACACCTGTCTAGTATATTTACTGTCACACAGCTGAAAATGCATGTCAGAGTAAAAAACAAACCATGAGGTCAAAAGGAACTGCCTGCAGAGCTCAGAGACAGGATTGTGTTGAAGCACAGATCTGGGGAAGGCTACATCACTAAAAAGGTTCCCAAGAGCACTGTGACCTCCATAACTCTTAAATGGAGGTTTGGAACAACCAGGACTCTTCCAAGAGCTGGCCACCCGGAACAAACCAGCATGCTGTGGAGGTGTTTTTCAGCAGTAGGAACTGGGTGACTGTTCTTTGGACTGGATTGAAGGTAAGCTGAATGCAGCAAAGTAGAGATATCCTTAATGAAAACCTTATCCAGAATGCTCAGGACCTCAGTCTGTGCCAAAGGTTCACCTGTCAATGACCAGAAGCACACAGCAAAGACAATACAAGAGTGGCTTAGGGACAACTCCGTGAATATCCTTGAGTGGCTCAGCTAGAACCCAATTGAACACCTCTAGAGAGACCTGAAAATGGCTGTCCACCGAGGGTCCTCATCCAACCTGACAGCTTGAGAGAATCCGCAGAGAAGAATGGCCGAAAATCCCCAAATACAGGTGTGCAAAGCTTGTCACATCATATCCAAAAAAATTAAGGCTATAATCTCTGCCAAAGTTTCTTCAACTACGTAATGAGTTAAGGGTCTGAATACTTAGTGTGATATTACATTTTTTTCTCAAGTTATCAAAAATACATTTTTTGCTTTGTCATTATGGGGTATGGAGTATAGATTGATGTGTGAGGAGAAAAAAAAAAAAAAAAAAAAGCATTTAAGCACAAGGCTGCAACATAACAAAATGTGAAAAAAAAATGAAGGGGTCTGAATATTTTACACTGTATTAGTGTAAAAGCGAAACGAAATATAGGCCCACATGTTGATTGCTTGAGAACAGTGCCAGCCTTGTGCTAGGCGTGTCCAAAAAAACAAACATTCTGTACAATCTTTGTGAGCCATCGAGCTCCTCCGCAACACTCAGGTGTTATAGACTCTATACTCAACTCAGCTAGGTAAATATTGGCTAGAGCTATCTGTGTGGCATAACATGAAACCTGGAAGTCCGGGTTGTCATTCAGACGTGCCCGTGGCAGAAAGTTGCTTAATAGCACATTTTCATGTGAATAAAGGTTTTCAAATGAGTGACGGATCGAATCTTTTTCCTTCCTTCTTCCCATCGCTGGATCTCTGCATCCGGATCATGTGACACAGCAACAGCATGCATTCATGTGTGCAGCATAAGTGTGGGCTGAAAATAAAGAGTGGTTGCCCTCGGCTCAAGTCCCTCCAGCAGAGAACGCCAACGCCAACGCACACACCCGCGCTATTCTCTACCTCAATCACTTAGTATTTTCTGTTCCTCAACCAAAGAACAAATAGAGCTTACATGTGCTCAATCTTCAACAGATCAATGAAATAGCTGAAAACTGATCTATATAATGAATGTCAATTAGTTGATTGAGCTCATACTGTAACTTCAAGGGTTATTTCACCCCAAAATTTAAATGGTCATAATTAACTCCTGTTGTTCCAATGCTCTATACTGAGAGTAAATCACCTGCGTTTGGTGATAGGTGACAAAAAAAATGTAATTGGCCAGTAAAGGATTTGTGCATGTTTAGCTCACATTTACATTATTTACTACAATTTGAACAATATTGCAATATGCTGGAAAACAATTCTTTTTTCATGGAGTATAAGAAATTAAATTAGGCTTTTTATCCAACTAATCAAATAAACATTCGACAGGTTATAGATGTGCGTCAACTAGATAAGTAGTTGCTAGATGCTATTAGTACACATGCCAATTCAGCACAAAATGTAAACTAAAATGTAGGAAATAATGCTGACAACGCAGTAAGCTTGTTATAGCAATTTCAAAACGTCATATTACTGATCTCTCAAAGAGGAGATGCATGAAATTTTATATGCTTTACATAAAACCAGCTTAAAAAGGACTATCCCGGATTCAGTACAAGTTAAGCTCAATGAACAGCATTTGTGAAGCATAATAATGATTGCCACAAAAAAAGTAAATGGCTCGTCCCTCTTTTTTCTTAAACTAATTAAAGACGTTACAGTGAGGCACTTGAAATGGAAGAGAATAGGGCTAATTTCTGGAGGGTTAAAAAAAGAAAAAGAAAAAAAAAAGGCAGAGATTTGAAGTATATAATTTTATAAAAGCACTTGTAAAATAGTATTCTAGTAAAAACGTGTTTGAGCTGTGAAGTCGTTTAGGATTTTAAGGTTTACAGAATTGTCATCATGGCAAACAAGTTGTGAAAGAGCACAACAGTGCCCGCCCACTTCTTCAACCGTCTGTGTTCCGAAGTATTTTCCCCATAGACTTTCCTTAATCGAGAAAAAAAATAAAAATAAATAAAAAAGTCAAGCCTTGAACCAAACCAACCAGCTCAGAGTTAAATCACAACATCAATAACTTTGTTTTGAGGCAAAAAAGTATTTGAAAACCAGACAAAAGTACAAGGCTGTCTTTCATGAGGGTACAAACTAAGTTCATTACAAAATATTGCTATATGTACAAATATATAAGCAGTTTAAGGGTGAAGGGAGACCGACTCATATGTGTCAATCACAGTGCGTCATGGGAGTGGGTGACTGCTTCTGGGCTGATTTCGCTGGCTTTATCCGTGGTTCTCTGATTGGTAAAGCTTACTCTACGGGACCATGGGTAATGTAGTTGTTTACAATGAATTCCACTATCAAACACGATTTTTAAACAATGAAGATAAAACAATGCAGACGGATGGCTTCAATTGAAGTATTTACCATCAATGAACAACCACGTAGTTTGCAGTATGTCTGCCTCTAAAGGTTTACAAGTTATCACTGAAAATCTATTTGTCTATGGGATAAATTAATAGGATTTTAACTTCATAACAAGACAGTTTTGTCTTTTGGAAATAACTTGACACAGGAGAGGTTAGTAAGTGATTTTATCACACTAAAATCATGTTAACATGCATATTGTTTATGTCTTGTGGCTACGTGCTTGAAACCGCAAGTATTTTAACGTTTATGGATTGACCCCATGCACTTCCATTGTCAGTGTCTCACTGTAACCCAGATTTTTGCTTGCTTTTAGGCCACAAATTCTGTTGATTGAACTTAATTCTATTAAACCTAGAATATTGCTTTAACATAAATATTGCCTTTGGTTAAAAAAAAAAAACTACATACGTTGAAAGGCTGTTTTAACCAAACCAAAACACTAGAGAAAGTTAATAGAAAGTTTATTCTGACATCATGAGAAATGGGATGCACTGCAACCAGAACAATTTTTTTTTTTTTATAAAAACAGGCTACAAACGTTATAAACAAGTTGGAATACACCACGATAAAACCTGTTTGAACAGTAATAAGATGTGGATGGAATTAAGTCTGCATTAAGTTATTCAAAACAACTTAAGTATCACAAGCATTAAACTCAACCAATTGCTGTGGAAGGAAACTACAGGTAACCCATTATGTTAGGAAAGGTAGTCATGGTTTAGGTAACATTCTTATTCTAACTCTTTGCTCTTAGTTTGATTAAGTCATATCATGCCTATTTAGCCACAGTTTGAGAATCCAGTTTAACCTGAGATAAGAATGTTTCGTTTTTCTTGGAACAACATCAAGGGAGAAAGTTTAAGTTGTTTAAGAAACTTCTGCAGAACACCAGAAGGAAAAATTGTAGAAAGCATAATACTAAGGACGACTGGATTTATATGCACCCTAACAAGAATATTTGCATATTAAAAGGAAAGGTTACCCAAAAGTGAAAAATCTGCCATCATTTCCTTTCCTGCATGTTGTTCCAAACCTCACTTTTCCATAGAACACAAAATAAGTTATTAGACAGAATGCAAGCTTCAGTAGCCTTTCACTGTACAGTAAAACAAAATGCAATGAAAGTAAATGGTCATTTTGGCTAACATAGTGAAAAACAAGAAAGTCATAAGGGTTTGAAATAACATGAGGGTATGAGAGTACATAATGACAATTCTCATTTGTGGTGAACTATCCATTAACAATGCTGAAAGCGGTCAAGAAAATGTCCAGTTTCAAAGAAGCAATTACATATTGAATATGGGAAATAAAGCCTATTTTTAGGGCCATTAAGACTTTACCCAAGGTGGCATAATTTTCATGAGTTACATAATGCAAAAAAAAAAAAAAAAAAAAAAGGGGTCATTATGATACTCATTACTGTAATGTGACAAATTAAATATTATTACATTTGTAGAGTATTTGAACATCATATCTGTACTCCCTTGGAATACCAGGTCTTTGAGAATTTGGCTTTAAAAAGCTACTACAGGTGTAGACGAGGAGTGGTCCATGACAACTTCCTCTCAGCTTTCAGACCGAGCGGTCGAGAGTCTACCAAGCCAGACACAGAAGGTTGAAGGGACACATTGGTCATGCAAGGACCTTTCACTCCACCGAGGCATATCTTATTGAGGTCTTTCCTCTACGAGTCTCGGCAGAAAGGCTGCTTGTGTTGCATGCAGCAGGCCCTGAGCTTTCCGAGGAAACAAGCTTTATGTAGAGCATTAATGGGTCAGCCAACACTACACAAGGCCCTGTGACCGTGTCTGTTCATCTACGCAATTTGAGGATCCCTCTTTTCTTGTTTGCATGCCACTGCAACCTGCGTACTTGTGCAAGGCAGCCAGGATAATAGTATTTGCCATTTTTGGGAACATGATCAGCATGTGAAACCACAACCTGACCAGAATAAGTTTCATTTTCCAAAGCTCGTCTGACACGCTGGCAAATCAAGATAAACCCCCCTTTTGCCCCTTCAATCCAGACGGTCTTTGCCTTCACCAGTCAAAAACTAAAAACTGGGATGCAAACATGGTCCTAAACAGATTTTGCAACCCGAGTTTCAAATTAAGCCTCTGATCTAATTATTTTCATAGTTACTGCTGCATCGCTTAGTTCAAACGCTGAAAACAATGCAAGGATCTCTCCAGAAACACTCTACAGTACTGAAATGTACCCTTATGCTTCAATTGCTGATTATCTTGCTTTTGCAAAGCATGTGGTCAAAAGGATCTGATGGTTGTGATGCCAACGAAAAATAAAAAAATAAAATAAATAAATAAAATTTGACAAATTCGTGCAACCCAAAAGATGTTCTTAAACAGTTACTAATGTTGATTCCTGACCCAAATGAACATGTAGACATTTAGAAATCGTTTCTTGAACCAAAATACCATTACAGTTGTTCTGGACATTTACATACCTCTGCCAAAAAAAACATAAAAGAATAAATATGTATTATCTATCATAATTCTTCAAGCAAATTGGAATCAAACAAGATCCTATTGGCTAACATGAAACTCTGAAAAATAAAATAGGCATCACAATTGATAAAATAGGAATTTGTTTAATTTTTACTCGAATTGGTTCCCCCAAAATGATATAAATTCCATTAGCACAAGGGTAAGCTGGAATTGCATATCTAACAATTCCTGAATGCGTCATTACGTGCCTTAAAAAGTTAAATCACAGTGGCATAAAACAAGTTTTCCTCTTGTTTACTTAAACTACGAGCTGAACCAACATATCAACAACAGCATCATGCATTATACAATAAACACCAGCGTACATTTATCTCCAATTTCAATGCATCTACTTGACATGTTTCCCTTCACGCGCACAGCTGTCAATTCAAGTACATACCCAATAATAGGAGTTTAAGCTCTCGTCTCGCATCTCGTTTGTCTCTCCGGAGCTGTTTGTCGATCTCCGCGTTGATTCTTTTGGACTCCTTCGCCTCTTCACTCATGCAACAGGCCATCATGGACTCCAGAGTCATCACCGCAGCGTTTAGAGATCCCAACCCTGATCTTGACACAGCTCCACTCTCCGCTTCCCTTTTGCAAGCGTGTCGAAAGAGGAACAGGACCGGGATGGGTGCACTGGTGATTAGGGGGTAATGTTATTTAAAAATGCGGCATGCAATCAAGGTCTTTTTAACGCATGAAAAGCCGATGATTGGGCCTAGATGTGAAGCAAGGGCCTTGGCTCTTTCTGCACTAAATCGAAAGTGCTGGAGGAGGGGAAACTAGGATGCCTTGTGGTACACTCAAATCGATGAGGCAGAAAAGTACCCAACAGAAACCCAAATAGATCTGTCTGTCAAAGCAGGCCGAAGACTGGATGGGATCGGAGGCCGGTTGTGAAACAATGCCCCACTCAAAACTAAAGATCTAACCCTACTAATATACCTACCCAATCCCTGTTTTTATAATCTAAGATGACTACCAACTAGAGTCCCGGAGGGACAAACAAGCCTGCCACGACATCCGTGCTGTCCTCAGCTGTCTCGCTAAGCTAACCGCCCCAGTGCCCTGATTTACCGCAACGCTGTCCATTAGCTACCCGGATCCTTAGCTAACACACGGCGACAGGTGGCAGAACACAGCCATCTGAGCTTTTAAAAACACCGACTATCGTGCAAACATTTGCATTTGAGGAAGCAAAACACGAAGAGTTAATTAGCTGAGCGCACTAACTAGCTTAATTGGATAGGCTAACCCGCTAGCTAGCCGAATCTTTATTTACACTCCATGCGCTGATTTTTATGCTCATTTCTTTGCATTCGACTACGGGTTGTGGATATTTAAAGCTTAATATTTTTAGGTTCGACCCAGACGAAAAAATGTACGCAATTGTGTGCGCCTACAAAGATCGACGGAGTGAAAAAATTTCCAGATGATCGCACGTCACCCCCGTCAGTCTCTCGCAGTCCGGTGTGAGTCTCACACAAACCTGGAGCTGCGACAGCCGGAAAATGATGCGTGATGAACAGGCCGGATAGCCAATCGGGAGAGGAAGTACGTTATGGGGCGGGGCTTAAAATGAGGCAAGGTTGGTGGAGGAATGGCTGTAGGAGAGACTAGAACTCGCGGGGCGTGTCCCGCCACAAACCCTTCTATTCGACTGAATGGACAACGCCCATTCCTAGTTAAGCATATCTGGTGAAGTCTTATCCTCCGTATATCTTAATAAAACACATCTAATCGTTTCCTGAGTTGTCAACTAAGCAGTTAAAGTGGTGAACACAGTTCTCTATACATGGGCGTGTTTGCTCAAAGCCATAGATAAAGTCAATTTAAAGTCTGTACATAATAAAATTACTGTCAGATCATCCAAGTCAGTGTTGCCAGCTGTTGAAATTACAAATATTATATTATTACACATTTGAAGACTTTTTGTTCTATAAAATAATGAAATGTTGCATGAATTCAATAAATACTAATGAAATATCAGTATCTTGAAATACAATATAAATGTTATTGTTAATTTTACTTTATCCAAATCAGCAAAGATTTCACATAAAAATATGAGTGCATCAAAATATGGAAAATATGGCTATTTTGGAAATTATGCTACAAGTTCTTCTATTTCCAGAAGAATATGGAAACTTTCACCAGGAGATAATAGAAATCTCGTACATTGTAATGTAGAGCAGTGGTTCCCAACCCTGTTCCTGGAGTCTCCCCATCACTACATATTTTGGCTATTTGCCTAATCAAACAAACCTAATTCAACTCATTAGCTCGTTAGTAGAGACTCTATGACCTGAACTGGGTGTGTCAGATAGGGGAGATATACAAAATATGTATTATTGGATGTCTGATGTAGAGGCTTTAGAAAGTCATGTATCAAATATGAAATGCAAAAGGGTCCTATAAGAGGGCTCGGGGCCCTCATAGTCACAGGGACCTGTTGAGAAGAACCCCCCCCCCCCCCCCAACCCCCCTAACCCCCCAGGCCCCTGGTAGTCAAGGGCCCCTGGGCACTGGCCCCATTGGCCTGGTCTGTAATTCAAATATGTATATAGATGGATATATAGATAGATACTCACATGTAAAAGTGTTATAACCATTTTACACATGATGCGTATGCAGTGCGTATGCAGTATGTATTTATTTCAGTGCCTATGTTAACAGGTTAGAGCATTCAGACAGCATGCGGGTGCAGGACAGCAATCAATCCCTTTCCCGGGTTTCCGAGTCAGCCATGCCTGAGCCTTCTCCACGCCATGTCACAGCCATGCCTGAGTCTGCTCCACTCCATGTCCCAGTGTTGCCAGCCTTGCTCGTCCCAGAGCCTGCGTTGCCAGCCTTGCCCATCCCAGAGCCTGCGCTGCCTAATTCGGCCACCCGGAGGAGGAGAAAGGCTTCTTTCCCAGAGTCTCTGCCCATATTCACGACCAGAGAGGTCGTCTCTGAATCTCTGCCATTGCACACAACCACAGAGGTCGTTTCCAAGTCTCTGCCCATGTTTACGACCACAGAGGTCGTCTCCGAGTCTCTGCCCATGTACACGACCTCGGAGGTTGTTTTCAAGTCTCTGCCTAAGTTCACGACCATAGAGATCTTCTCAGAAACTCTGTCTATGCCCACGACCACAGAGGTTGTGTCTCAGAGTCTCTGCCCATGCACACGACCACAGAGGTTGCTTCCAAGTCTTTGCCTATGTTCATGACCACAGAGGTCATCTCCGAGTCTCTGCCCATGTACACGACCACGGAGGTCGTTTCCAAGTCTCTGCCCATGTTTACGACCACAGAGGTTGTCTCCGAGTCTCTGCCCATGTACACGACCATGGAGGTTGTTTCCAAGTCTCTGCCCATGTTCACGACCATAGAGATCTTCTCCGAAACTCTGTCTATGCCCACGACCACAGAGGTTGTGTCTCAGAGTCTCTGCCCATTCACACGACCACAGAGGTCATTTCCAAGTCTCTGCCCATGGTCACGACCACAGAGGTCGTCTCCGAGTCTCTGCCTATACCCACGACCACAGAGGTCGTTCCCGAGACTCTGTCTACGCCCACGACCAAAGAGGTCATTCCCAAGTCTCAGTCCATGCCCACGACCATGGAGATCGTTCCCGAGTCTCTGTCCATGCCCACGACCACAGAGGTCATTCCCTTAGTCTCGAGCCTCCCACGGCTCCACTCCTCAAGCCTCCTAAGGTACCGCCTGTCACGGCTCCACCCCTCATGCCTGCCACGGCTCCGCCATTTATTGCTCCGCCCCTCAAGCCTGCTACAACCGCTCCTTCCAAGGCTTCGCCCCTTAAGTCTTCCACAGCTCCGCTCCTCGAGCCTGCCACGGCTCCGCCATCCACAGCTCTCCTCCTCGAGCCTGCCACGGCTCCGCCATCCACAGCTCCGCTCCTCGAGCCTGCCACGGCTCCGCCATCCACAGCTCCGTTCCTCGAGTCTGCCATGGCTCTGCCTTCAATGGCTCTGCTCCTAGAGCCTCCAATGGCTTCGCCTGTCATGGCTCCGCCTCTCGTGCCTGCCACAGCTCCAGCTTCCAAGGCTCCACTCCTCGAGCCGGCCATGGCTCTGTGTTCCACGGCTCCAGTACCTAGACTGGTGGTCATCTCCCAGGTCTCCTGACCTGCTCTGATCTGGTCTCCCTAGTCTCCTGACCATCCACCTGATCTGCTCTGGCTCCCTTGGTCTCCTGGCCATCTGCCTGATCTGCTCTGGTTCCCTTGGTCCCCTGTTCGTCCGCCTGGTCTGCCCTGTTTCCCTTGGTCCCCTGGTCGTTTACCTGATCTGTCCTGGTTCCCTTGGTCCCCTGATCATCTGCCTGATCTGCCCTGGTTTCCTTGGTCCCTTGGTCGTCCTCCTGATTTGCCCTGGTTTCCTTGGTCCCCTGGTCACCCACCTGATCTACCCTTGTTTCCTTGGTCCCTGGTCTTCCACCTGATCTGCCCTGGTTTCCTTGATCCACTGGTCACCCGCCTGATCTGCCCTGGTTTCCTTGGTCCCATGGTCGTCTGCCTGAGCTGACCTAGTCTCCTAGGTCCTCTGGCCACCAGCTCGATCTGCTCTGGACTCTTTGTTCTCTTGCTCCATCTTGGCCTTGCCTCCCCTTCCTTCCCTCCTTGGACATCAGGAGCCGGCCATTAAGGGGGGGCTCCTGTTTTCCTCCTGTCATCTGTTTCCCATGGACTACAGTTCCCATAATTCCCTGCCCTGATCACTTCCAGCTGTTCTCCATTGTTTTCACATGTCTTTCATCAACCCATTACCCATTGTGTATTTAATGCCCTACTTTCTGTTCACCTTTGTCAGTTGTTAATGTTTCTCCCCAGTTTATGCTCCGGTTTCAGTCCTGTTTGTTTTAGTTTGTTTTTGCTTCCTGGTTTCCTGTCTTGCTCTGTTTCCGTGTTCATCTTGTTGTATTTAGTTTTACTCTTATTAAAATAGCTGCTCTTAGATCCTGCCCTCGTGACCTCCCTCATTGCTACAGTTAGTGGTGAAAATGAACATGGATTGACATAAAAATTTAACAATTTCACAATTTCATAAATGCATATAATTAAAATCTACTGTGTTTCACAGTCACCATATGACTTTCAGCACTGGGTAAAGCAAAGAAAACCAAAACCCATTATTACCAGGAGTTGCAAAAATAACAATTACACTACACAGCATGTTAAATAATGTGAGACCACAAAATAATGGCAAACTACTTACCCATTGTTGTATTTGCGGTATTACAGAAGCCACAGGTTCAGTTGCGCACTGCAAACGTGTCTTATGTTAAAGCACATGCAAGCGCGTGCTGCTTCCACTCCGCCTACGCAGAGCATCTGCACTGCTACACATTCTTGTTGTAGTTTTGATCCATAGGCCTGGTTGTGATTTGAGAGATGTTGTTACCATGAAATATGACATGAATTAATGCACAGATGTGCATCATATTCATAGCTCTTTATCGACACCACGTGGAAATTGGTTGAAAGTAAAAATCCTGTTGCATTTGATTTTCAGTAGCATTTTTTTAACCTTGAAATTATTAAATTTATTTAAATGTTTATGTCAAATACTTCAAGTTAATCGATTCATTAATACAAATTATAGAATTTGATACAAATTGAGAATTTCTTACCAGTCTTACCTTAAGAATTAAATCAACAATATTTAATATTTTATGGCATAATATGTTGTGACAGGGTGGAGGGCGGGGCCAGGTCGTGATTCTACACACCCAGCCCCTTATCAGGCTAATCAAGCCTCCGAGAGGGATAAAGGCCGACGGTGGTGTGACAGAGAGAGAGCATTTACGGGCAGCTGTCCGACACCTGTGTGTCTTTTCCTTCAGTTTTATATTAAAACTATTATTTATATCGTCAAGCCGGTTCTCGCATCCTCCTTTCCATAACTCCCTTTACACTGGTGCAGAAATCCAGGAAGGAGGAGGCATACGCCATAGTGGAGTTCTCGGCAGTACCATCCACCCCAATGGATCTGCCGGGGGACAGAGGAGTCCGGCCGCCTAGAAGCGGAGGAATGGCTGCCAACCGTGAGGGGAGAAGGGGCTCCTAGCCGACCGCCTGGAGTGGTCAGGACCACTGCCAGGGGCAGGGGGAGACCCCTACCAGCCGCTAAACGCGGTGGGGTTAAGAGAAGACCGCCGACCACGAGCAGGGAGGGGCTCCTGGCAGACCACCTGGAGTGGGAGAACCGCTGCCAGGTATGGGGGAGACCCCTTCTGTTCCCCAAGAACACAGCGGGGCGTTCCAGGGGCTCCCCGGCCTGAGAGAACGAGGGAGGAATGTGACAGGGCGGAAGGCAGGGCCGGGTCCTGATTCTACACACCCTGCTCCTTATCAGGCTAATTAAGCCTCTGAGAATGATAAAGGCTGACTGCGGATGGTGGTGCAACAGAGAGAGAGTGTTTACGGGCAGCTGTCCGACACCTGTGTGTGTTTGTGTCTTTTCATTCAGTTTTATATTAAAACTATTATTTATATCGTCAAGCCGGTTCTCGCCTCCTCCTTTCCATGACTCCCTTTACATATGTATAACTAGGACTATCATAAAACTATATCCGATTAAAAAAAATAAAAACAAAATAATAATTACAACGGCATTTTTTGCACCCATATTTTGAATTTTGGGGGCAGTATTTTAGTACATATTTGGCAGCATTTTTGCCCCAAGCCCCCCTAACTTTCAGACCCTGTTGTCAACCATTGGAAATGGGACTTTAAACATTGTAACACCACTTACTGTTATGTAACTGGAAGCCAGTGTAAAGACCTGAGTACTGGAGTAATATGCTTAGATTGTTTTTTTTTTGTTCGAGTGAGAATCCTGACAGCAGCATTCTGATGAGATGCATGAGTCTAATGGTCTTTTTGGGAAGCCTGGTGAGAAGTCTATTTCAGTAGTCCATACTGGTGATGAGTGCATGAATAAGTTTCTCTAAGTCTTGACTGGATACAAAACATCTTATTCTGGCTATATTTTTTAGATGATAGTAGGCTGATTTAGTTATTGCTTTGATGTGACTACTGAAACTGAGGTCTGACACCAAGAATCCTGACTTGATCTTTTGTCTTTAAACCCCTGGAGTCAAGGTACGT
Organism: Xyrauchen texanus; assembly: GCF_025860055.1. Lineage (NCBI taxonomy): Eukaryota > Metazoa > Chordata > Actinopteri > Cypriniformes > Catostomidae > Xyrauchen > Xyrauchen texanus. The sequence continues at coordinate 15,694,875 of NC_068323.1, forward strand.
GTTCACTTTTGGGAGTTTTTTTTTTAGCTCTGTCTTGCCTTTGTTTAACTGAATGAAGTTTTGGTACATACAACTTTTAATTTGATCAGTGCACTGGCACTGAAAGTCTATGGGGCTGCAGTCATTTGGTGACAGGGCTATGTAAATCTGGGTGTCATCTGCATAGCTATAGTATGCAATTTGGTTCTTTTACATAATTTGGCCTACTTGGAGCATACACAGGTTGACCAGGATCGGTACAAGGCCTGAGCCTTGTGTGACTCCACACGTTATGGATGTTCACATAGATTCATAGTTACCTATGTTCACATAGTAACCCCTCCCTCCTAGATATGACCTGAACCAGCTGAGGACCTTCTCAGAGAGCCCTACCCAGTTTTCCAGTCTGCCTATGAGAATGTTGTGATCAACAGTGTTATTATAGTGAAATATGGAATATAGAATACTTTTAAAACTTTGTTCAGCTCTGAAAATGTTATTAGCACATTGTACTCTAGTACTATCGTTGTATTCCAAGTAGCATGTATGTTTATGTTTTCTTTCAAGCTACTTTTGGTGCAATTATTTTTCTTGGTGTAAGGCACAAACTTACTTCACGCAAGTACGTGAACGCAGACGCACCTTGCTACGCAAACTTGATTTCACGCGCCTTAGCATAGTGAAATGTGTCAGCGCTTAACCCAATGCAATTACACGCTTCATTCTATGGATTGCCACAAGGGGCACTAGAGCAGATTTTCTGTTTTCAGACAACAACTGTCATGGCGGAGCAACAATTTGAGTCCTGCCAAACAATTTAGATTGTATAAACATATTTACAACCCCTCGTCCCCTCTCCATTCGAATTAAACAGCGATTGAAAACGTTTGGCATGAAACTGCAGCTTCCCTAAATTCGACACTGTAAAGAGAAAATGGAAACAACTACGAGACCGATTTGTCCAAGCCAGGAAGAAATGGAAATTTGTCCACAGTGGAGATGCTGCAACTAGCTATGGAAATCCAGTCATTTTGGACATGTTGGGATGGCTTTTTGACTTCATAAAACACCACAGAGTCAAATGTTTGTGATTCGGTTTTGTGGCGCCTAAAAAATTCTATCACCCCCTTGTGGTGTGAGGTTTGTAATCCAGAGCAATGCAAGAGCACACATAAAGTATGTACAACGGGGCCACGCGTAGGCCATGCGTAGGCCAAGCACTCACCTCTGCGTTCGCGTACTTGCATGAAGTATGTTTCAGCCTCAAGACACATTAGGGGAAGTACTTAAACAGTACTAAAAATGCATTTAAAAAAAATGTATAGAATTTAATCGTTTTCAATTTGCAAAAATCGTTTTTGAATCGAAAACCTGTGAATCGAATCGATTAACTTTCAACCCAAAGATTCACACCCCTAGATATCAAAAATGTGCACTTTTGCTATCTAAAATTCATATTCTGCACATAATAATTTTTTTATTCAGCTTGCAGTAATATTACATGAATGCTAAGTTAAGATATCATTTTAAAGTTATCGAGTGGTAAGGGCATGATTCAGAGTCAAATGAACCTCAGATAGCTTACTGCAGCCACTGTTTTCATAGATCACGTGAATATTATCACTTATTTTTAAGGGTGATGCAGACTGCATAATTTTAGGGGGGCTGAGATGTAAAACAGGGTCTAGCAATACCTAAGCACCACATTTCTAAATATAGGCCTATACTGTAGTTTGTTTGACGTTTAAACATTAACTAAAAATTTATATCTGCCGAATGCTGAAAAAATATTTGAGTGAACATTGGTGGTGACTAGGCGGTACTTTAATATTCTGATTTGATCGAAGGTGGTACTTGGCCTAAAAAGTTTGAGAAGTAGCTTACTGAGCTAGTCGAACCCAGCAGTCTGGGAAGGCGCATTCCTCTGACATTATAGGCTTTCCTTCCTCTGCAGCATACACGACATATTATTTATTCAAAGCAGACTTTCAAGAAACGATGGTAGTTTATCTGAAGTGAATGACGCAGCTGATCAAAAATCTCTGGAATCAGGATGCGTTTAGGGAAACACCTCCTTTCACCAGTTCTAACATGAATTCTCGTTCACACCGAGCGCGTTTTTGTGTCCGCGTGCGCCCTTATAACATTTTCTATGTAAACATGCGCAAGACGGACGTCTTTGACCGTTTTTGAACGTCAACTTTTCAAAGCTCGTCTCGAGACAACTACGTTCTGTCAGTTTGCGTTGCTCTGCGTCTAACTTTTGTTCTGAACAGCCCCTGTTAGGCATCACGAATAAAGGTGAGTGATTTTCAATCGCCTCCATTTAATTTTTATTATTAGTGTCTTATAGTTGCTACATGTTTAATTGTTTATTTGTCGCCCATAGATAAACTAACGCTATTTTCAGTACAGTGCGAGATATTATTTCCTTTATTTATGGAAGACAGCACAGCTCTTTGCTATTTGCGGGATTTGTTTATACGATTAACGATAACGTTATAATTGATACGTTACGTTAAAATACTTTGTATCCTATCGTAAACATAACTAGGACTAACACTTTTGTGTGGCCTCTTGGTTGTTTAATATATATATACATATATATATAATTTGTATTATTCATTTTTTTTTTTTTAGTTAATTTATTTTAATTGGAGAAATGGGGGACTTTTACTATGGATGTTGCACTTGTTTCTTGTCTGAAGAGGAACGGAACTCCATCGCCATAAACAACGAAATTAAACGCATCCTATTGGAACAGAAGAAACGAGAACACAAAGAGCTCAAAGTGCTTTTATTAGGTGAGATGATCCTGTCCATTATATAACGACAAAGACAGACACAGCCATGAATGGTTACCACAATTACTCAAAGCTGAAAGAATGAAAATTATTAGCACAGAAGGACTCGAGACATTACCCATACAGGTGAGATGTGTAGGAAAACCAGGTTTTACAGAGAGTTGTTTTTTTCTTCTTAAAAGTGAGACTAAATATAATCAGCATTGAATGCAGGTCAAACAGTTTGTTAAATGTGTGCTATTAGGAGCAGTGTAAAGTTTGCAATGTTTTGTTTTTTATTTTATTTTTTTATTTTATTTGTAGGCACAGGGGAAAGTGGAAAGACCACGTTTATGAAACAGATGAGGATTATTCATGGAAATGGATTCTCGGAAGAAGAAAGACGTAACTTCACTAAATTGGTTTTCCAGAATATCTTCACAGCTATGAGGGCAATGACAGAGGCTATGACCACCCTAAAAATTCCCTATGGCAACCCACAAAACGAGGTGACCAAGGCCGAAGGCCTTACTATGTTTTCAATGTAACTTTCAGGCCCCAAGTTATGCATTGATCAATGAGGGCCATTTTATATCAACACATTCAGCCAAACTAATAGAAAAATGTGCTTTAACATCACCAAATCAACCTGAATACATTAGGTTGCACCATCAAGGCTTAGATCAGATAAAGCTACTTAAGTTAACAATTGCAGGTTACTATTTAGTGTATTTGCATGGCATTCTCATTCGGTCTTTGTGATATCCATAGATATATGCCCAGTGGTTCCACGGTCAGGAGATACATCAGATAACGCAGTTACAGAGTGGTTACCTAGAGGCCATTCTTAGTCTTTGGGCAGACCAAGGCTTCAAGATCTGCTACAGACGGCGCACAGAGTATCAACTTCTGGACTCCACTAAGTAGTAAGTGTGTTCAACACTGTTGGTTGAGTTTGGTGTGAACTGCACATTCTATAAATGGGCATCATGTAACATCTAAGTGCAAATACAATGTCGTTGGGACAGACTATGTCTGTATGACCAATGGAAACAGGTCAGGTGTTGGGGAATAATGCATATTGCATATTGTTGCATTATGACATTGTAATGCTGAAATGATACAATTCACCTTTAATTTTTTTACCAAGGCCACATCCACGCTAATATGTTTTAGCTTGAAACGTCCATTTTCAGTTTTCTAATCTCATAGTTTTCCAAAGCATCCAGTTATGGAGAGCGTTTTCAAAGTCTCTGCTCCAATGTGGATGGGAAGTGTAAATGTTGCAAAATAAATGTATTTTCAAATGAAAACATATTATTGTAGATATTACCTGTGTTTATTTCTGTTTAAAATCAGTTCAATCTTTATTTATCTGTGGATTTATTTGATTATTTCTACTCAATATAGTTTTTCTTTTCTGACATACCCTGTCCTATTTAAAGTTTAGTTGCATTTAAATTTCAATGATGTGCTGTATAAATGGAAAACAGTGAAACACAAAATAATAATAATAAAAAATAATATATATATATATATATATGAAAACAAGTCCAACTTTTAATTGAAAATATTTAACTTGAACTTACTTCCCTGTATGTTTGTCTCTGTCCTCTTACCTTTTGTTGATGCCAATGACAATCCATGGATGTTATGCAAATAAGGCATTTATAAGCAAAACAAAACAAAAAGGGGGACTTATTTTAACCACAGTCTATATAGCACATGGTATAATTTTAGGTCAAAGTGTTAATATTTGTTGCACTTAAACTTGGTAACACTTTACAATTAGGTTCCAGTTGTGAACATTAGTTAACAACATTATTTACCACAAACTAACAATGAACAATACATTTACAGCATTTTTAAATCTAGGTTAATATTAATTTTAACATATACCAATTCATTTAAATCTAAAGTTGTATTTGTTAACATTAGTTAACGCACTATGAACTAACTTGAACTTAAAATTAACAATTGCATTTTTATTAACTAAAATTAAGATTAATAAATGCTGTAAAAAATATATATTCTTTATTGTTTGTTCATGATATCTAATGCATTAAATAATATTAACGAATGGAAGTGTTACCAAAAACTCATTATATGTACTTGTTTTTTAAAGCTTTATTAGAAACTTGGACCGCATTGCAGCCGAAGGCTACATTCCTACAGCTCAAGATGTGCTCCATGTCCGATTTCCCACTACCGGTATCACAGACCATTGCTTTGGGTTAGAAAAGATCACTCTCAGGTATGGTTATCTTTTTATGCAAAGTATTTACAATAGAAGTCACACTGGTATTTAACAAATGATGCCATAATATCTCAAATTCTACTCAAAGTGTGCCCACTATTCACAGACATTGTGTTCAGTTTTCACTTACATAACTGCCAAGTAACCTAAGAAGACAAATTAGTGGTGAACAATGCACAGAAAACCAAAAGTAATGTAAGAGGAAATCAGGGTGTGATTCTGGTGAAGAAGACGGGAATAAAATATGACAGAGAGGAAGGAGGAAATGCCTAAATACTTTTTTTGCATAAGCAGGCAAAGTTTTTTCAGCTTACCACAGTGGATAAAACAACATCTCGAATGAGACAACAAAACCTAATTTCTCTCTGTGTGTCTGTCTCACTGTCTTTTTAGGATTGTAGATGTTGGAGGACAGAGAGGACAAAGAAAAAAGTGGATCCATTGCTTTGAGAATGTGACGTCGCTCATATTTCTAGCATCCCTCAGCGAGTATGACCAGCTTCTGGAGGAAAATAACAAGGATGTAAGTGTATCTACCTCTTCTTTCCCTCTCTTAGTGGCATAGTGCATGTCTGGGGAGGGTATATCTAATCAATAAGACTATAGTGACCTCTGGTGGTGGTACTAGGAATCGCATGCCATGGATTAGACACTGGCTCAGGATTTCATGCTGCCATGATACTTATTTCCACTATGTCAAATATGTAAACTATGCGTAGTGTGCACATTTTCTGCATAGAATGCATATAATACCCCAATATCATTCTACATTTGCCAAAATGTGCAGTATACAACAGAGCATACTGTACAGAATCGAAATCCCACAATACGATGCACTCAACTTGACCAAAAATGTAGACATTTGGGTTAAATTGCAGTGTTTCAAAATCTGAAGAAAAAAGGCCTTTGATCTGATGAAAAAAGTTGCTCTCCCTCTGTCTCTTTTTTCTTAGTTTAAACATTCAGACAAGGCTTTGTCAAGCCAACATCACAGTTTATGTTAACAAAGGTTAGCTGTCTAGTTAGCAATTTGTAGTGGATTACTTTTGAGTCAGTATGTAGTACACTGCCTAACACTGTCAATGTGCAGAGCACTAGTATTCCATTCTGAATATGGCAACTCTTCTGTCTAATCTTTTATTGGCTCTTATGTTTGTTCGTCCATTTCTATCTCCTGTCCTTCTATTATACATTTTGTACTTACCTTCTCTTAGTGAATAAACACCTTCTGTATCCCATTCCTCTCTCCGGCTGCAGAACCGGATGCATGAGAGCTTGTCGCTGTTCTACACCACCATCCACTCAATGTGGTTTGCTAATTCCTCTGTCATCCTCTTCTTGAACAAATTGGACTTACTGAAAGAAAAGATTCAGATCTCGGACCTAAAAGCATACTATCCTGAGTTCGAAGGTATTGTGGATCACCTGCACCCTAAATAGAATGTTAAAATTGTTTGCAAATGCTCCAACTTTGACATGGATATCCCTCATATTCGTATGTGCTCTTCCAATTCTCTACTCACTCCATTGAAGATATTACTAACCCTTTCCTTCCTCTGTGATTTGGTGCCTCCATCAGGCAAGCGTCGGGACACGCAAGCCGCCATGCTGTTCATCAGAAAGTTATATCTACAAGAGGCGGTTTGTCGTGAAACAAAGAATTCCAAAATAATCTACCATCACTTCACCTGTGCCACAGACACCAGCCACATCCGGAAAGTCTTCATCGATGTGAAAGACACTGTCCTCATGAAGTCAATAGATGAGTTCATATTCAACTGAGTAGCCCAAGAGGCCATTCAGCTTCTGTCTGCTGTTCATCTAGAGGCCATTTCATTCAAAACAGACTTTTCAGCTAATGAGCCTTGGATATTTTTCACATGCACACGGCCTGTCTGAGCTCACACACAAAAAAGGCAAGTGCTTGCTGAATTCACCATTTCCAATCTTATTGACTGGCTTTACACAATTACAGAAATCAAGTCATGTTTACAGGGTATCAGGTTCATTCAAAGAGCTCTTTTGAGGAAGAATTGATCACTGGATTTGACAAAGTGTGCCAGGTTAGTGGCATCAAGTATTTTAAAGATATTCAGAGTTTTGTTTGAGGCCTTTAGTAGTAAGTTATGTAGATATTCACAATGTGAGACTATTTTGTCTACATTTGTGGTATCATCTTTTTCATGGCAACATGGCATTTAACCCCGCCCCTAAATGCCATGTAACAACTATTGTGGTTAATTGTGGTCAGTCACTTTACATATCTGTCAGGCAAACTCCTCCTGTCTAACAATAAGTTGCAAGGACCACACTTCATGCTGCAAACATTTCCCAATCAAGCATGCAAAACACTACTCCAGACAATAGGAGAATCAGCCATATATTGACTGGAGGTTAAATAGTTTCTCTTGTTGATCAGACATGCCTTAGAAGATGACTTTTGCACACACGTTTCTATTAGTGTTATAATATTTTGAATTTGTTTTTATCATTATTTATAATAGAGTGTGCTTGAACAAAATGTAATGTAATGAAATGTAATCTGGTTAGAGTTTGTACTTTTATTTTGCCTAACAATCTGTATTTACATGCTAAAATGTGATTATATTGCAGAGATTTTATAAAGCCTTTTTCAGTAAAACAATAATTCATATCATAAACTTATTTACATGTAGGTCTACATTGGTTGTTATAGCAGAATGTGAAACCACACAGTTGTGTTACAGAAGAATTTGAGGGTAAGTAGGTTGCTAGCTGTCCCGTATTAGCCGGGCGTATTTTGGCCGAAATGAAGACGTATTTTAGCGGTGAGACTCTCAAGAGAGGGACTCAAAAATAAACTTATTTGGAAAAAGAAAATGCCAACATCAGACACCCGCGTTTTACATGAGATTTGAAATAAATTCTCCACTTTTGATATCAAAATGTAAACATGCATGTGCACGTTGAGCGTTTACATGCACGCTCTTACAAAATATACGCTTAATAAGCCGACAACGTGTGTGGACATGTAAACACATTAAACTGCTTTCCATTCACAGTGTAAATTCATAAACCTCTTAAGAACAATCTGATGACCACAGGTAGATTTTTGCCCATTACCCTGATTTTGCGTTTCATGTTAACACCTTCAGGGGCGTATCACCAAATGTTTTGCTCTGGGTACAGAACTATTTTAGGGCCCCCTAAATAATTTGGGTTTGTGGTGGGGGTTACATATAAATGGTTTTAGAAGGATATTTAACTGTGCAATATTATTTATAAGTAATTCACCATTTACCATTTACCACCATTTATTTTCAAACACAAACATTATTTGAATCAAGCAATAAATCAGTAAAAAAATACTGCATACAAACAAAATCAATTAATAAAAGTTCTTGTGTTGACAAAGTCACCATAAGATCTCTGAAATGAGAAGGGTGCCAGGTTGCTCAGTCTATCCTGAGGCTTTTCTGCTTTCAGGTAACTGATATTTACATAGCATCCAAAATATACTTAAAATATTATTAAATAAATGTATTTATCATCAAATTATTTATAAAAACAAAATACTACAAGCCATGCAAATTTATATAAAATTATTTTTTATTTAAATGTATTTTTTGTCACTGTGACAGTGGAGCTATTTAGTTAATTTCCCCTTGCAAATCAATGCCAAACAACACAGGTTATTAATTCTGTCAGGAATTAATACAATTTCTGTCATAGAAAATATATTAACTTCTGTTGTGGTTTTTGCTTGGGGAATTGCTGTTGGATGTTGTGTTCGCATAATTAAGTAGGTCTGTGCAGGTTTTGGGGACTGTTTGGGGATGTTATTAAAATTAACATTTAAAAGCAAATTGGGGCTATAGTTATGTTTCAAGTTCCATTTAATATTAATAATGTTTTTTTTTATGTTATGACAAGGGTTTCTTTTTAGTTACCGTGAATGAGATTTGTGTTCCCATGAGCTAGATGTGATCCTGTCACAAGTTAACATTGTTGTTTGCTGGTGAAAGTAGGGAATGTGTGTCACTGGAATATAAATTGCTTGCAGAACTACTTTAATATTCCAGTTTTCTTTGCCAGAAGGCTTAAAATCCCTGACTATAGGTGAGATGTATATAATGCTGTGCTCCCTGTCAATGTTAGTGGGAGCAAGTGAGTGGTTGATGCAAATTTAAATATGTAGGCAGTGTGCAAAAGACATAATGGTTTGTGCAGCACACGGTCACAAAGAATAAATATTCCACCTTTGCTTTTCAATGCCCCCCCCCCCTCCAATGAGGGTCCCTGTTACTCAGGTCCAACATTACCTGACACCCCTGAACAACTTTACCAGTGTTGTGCCGAAATCGGACTCCCTGGCAGATCCTTAATCCCCATTACCTGATTGGTCCTTTTCCCTAAAGTCCACCCCTAACCATAGTAGGGACTTATTGGTCCCTATCGCTTAAGCATACCCCTACACCTACCCTTAACCATACTAGGGAGTAATAAATCGATACGACACTTACTTATCCAATGTGCCTGTATTTGTTTTGATTTAAAAAGCAGAGAATAACATGATTATTTCAAACCTTATGTAAACACATTGTGTTGACCAATTTTTTTGTTAGGTATACACATATCGGTGTCCGCACTTATTGATAAACCAGTAAGAATGCTGGTAAAGGTGTTTACATGCAGCTTGAAATCAGAGTAATGTTCCAAAATCTATGTGTGCCGATAGGTTTGCTTAAATAGTTTATGAACTGAACCAATAAAGGAAGGCTGTTCAAACCATTTACATGACCACACACATTGTCGGCTTATTAAGTATAATCAGTGTAAGAACATGCATGTAAGCTCACGGTGCTTTGAAGGCAGCATTATAATGATATTACTCTAACAATATCTGTTTAGTTAAAGTCTGTTTACCTTTTCTTAATCCATGCAATTCATTTAGCCTGAACCGGTGTACACTAAAGCTTTGTTTGGCAGATAATTTCAGCCCTAAGTGTGCTATCAATGTAGTTTTTTTTAAATGTTATACTTTTTAAGTCTTTTCAAATTAAAGTTTGAAAATCCCTTATTGATTTCCAAAGAATGTTCATAATAAGGACAAGAATACAGAGATTTGGGTATGCTCTTCTCAGATGGGCCAGTAAATAAACACATTTTACATTTATGCATTTGGCAGACTCTTTTATCCAAAGCAACTTACAGAGCCCTTGTTACAGGGACAATCCCCCAGAGCAACCTGGAGTTAAGTGCCTTGCTCATGGACTCAATGTTGGTGGCTGTGGGGATCGAACCAGCAACCTTCTGATTAACAGTTATGTGCATTAGCCCACTACGCCACCAAACACCTAGTGTTTGGCATTCAAAATCTTATCAACAGTGATGACAATTGGTCTTTTTTTCTTACATCTATATGCATGCTGAATTGTGATTTTAGTTTCTTGCATATATTTACATATTTAACCATTTTTATTTATATTATATAGTACTCTGTACAATGTCTATGTGTTAATTCTTGTGAGCAGCTGACTGAAGAGTACCATGACAACATTTAAGTGGCTCTAATGCAACATTTCATTTAAGCCTTAAACCTACCAACAACTTTTACATTATTTTTGCAGCCTTGCATGCACTGATATTTCCAATAGGAAATGCAAATCTACTTGATTTCTAATGTACAAACACGACATGGAATGAAATAGTGATGCGGTACCTGTGACCTTCTCATTAATACCAAGAGGGAAGTCAAACTAACCCACACATTCTTGCAGGTCTACAACAAACAGAAAAGAGAGAACTGTGCTGTTTCAGATGCCTTCTGTGGTGTTAGTAACACTCATACCAAGAAAGGAGAAAAATGTGTGAGATGAGGGACAGAGACAGAGGAGGAGATAAAGAAATAGAGATTAATTGTCAAACCCGGAGATAAATTTGTCAAGTGACGTGAATCATGAACGGAGTCTGTCCTTATAAAGCACAATGACAATTTGCTGCTGAGTAGCGATAACACAATGACTGTGCACACCACATGCACATTGCATGACTGCATAACTGTTGAACATTTACGATTGAGCCACTGTTCAGCTCCATGTTCAAATCAAGAATAGAAATATTGTGCATGCATCAGAGATCCCTAGATAAAATAACAGGGAGTGGGATACTAAATATTAGAATACTTCTTTAGCTGTATTTACTACACAGTACTCAGCACTGTAAGTGCTTGATTTTTTACATTCACTATTTTAAGAGACAGTAGCATCTCCTGTCAGGGTAGGATTTACATGCTCTGTCTCTGCAAGGGAACTGTGAATGGAACCACTGGAGGAATACAATTAGGTCACGTAAGTGTGTTCATATGCGCTCCATAATAAGATACTGTTATGTAGTAGTATACTATACATTTAAGTAAAAAGGCTTTAAATGTAATATGTTTACATTTTCAGAAAAACTTGCCGTTAGGGGCAAATTGTGTGAGGTGTACAGAGCATTGCTATGCAGTTGCTACATTTCTAAGGTGTTCTTAATGTTTTTAGCACTTTACTAAGTGGTTGCTAACTGTCTCTATAATATTGTAGTCCCTAGAAATGGCTTAGAAAAACCTTCTTCGACATAATTCGATGGGATTTTTCTAAACTTGAAAAGTACTAGCACCTCTCCTGGAATGTTCAAATGCTTAAAGTAAAAAACTCAAAGGAATTTTCCGGGTTTAATACAAGTTAAGCTTGTTGGGTATGATTAAATGTTGATAAAAAATTTTAATAAAAAAGTGTTTTTACTTGTCCATGCTTAAAAAAAGTACAAACCGAGATTACAGTGAGTCCCTGCAATGGAAGTGAATGGGTCCAATCAGTAAACATTAAAAATACTCACTGTTTCAAAAGTATAGCCATAAGACATAAACAGTATGTGTGTTAACATGATTTTAGTGTGATAAATTGCTTGCTTACCTGTAAAGCTATTTAAGACTTTGTTGTCATGATGACGTAACACTGTTATCCCTAAAACGACCGTAAAAAGACGATTTGAGCAACTTTACAGCTTAAACAATACACAAATTTTAAAGTCCTTTAAAAAATTATATGCTTCACATTTCTGCATTTAAACCCTCCAAAAACTGGCTTCATTCACTTCCGTTGTAAGTGCCTCACTGTAACCTCGATTTACGCTATTTTTAAAGAAAAGAAGGGATAAGTGGAGAATTTTTTCTTTTATTTAATTTTTTATTATATAATTATGCCAACAAAATGGCATGAGCCCCAGCATGACGTACACCCCCTTCCCTGGGGGACAAGTGGAGGAAAACAGAAATATTAAAAATGGGGGGGTACTTCCTGTAACAGTGTAGTACCCCCCCCAAAAAAAAAAACACTGTAATATTTAAACAAGAGGGAAAAGGCCACCAAGGATCGGCAGTGAGAGATAGCGAGGAGAGAGAGATAAAAAAAAAAACACTTACTCGCCAGTTCTCCGATATGCTGTAGCTTGTTCCTCGGCCACTCCTCCACCCTCCAACGAACGACAGCCGCGCCTCTCCGGGTGTATCGGAGGCAGTCCTTCAGCTCCTTGTGACAAACACACACACACAACGGACATGTCCGTAAACGATCTCTCTATCCACATCCACAATCGGCCTTTATCCCTCTCGGAGGCTTAATTAGCCTGATAAGGGACCGGATGTGTATAATCATGACCCTGCACCGCCCTCCACCCTGTCAGAGTAGCTTATTCATTGTTTATAAGACGCAAACTCAATTTGGTCATCCAATGCCACCATCTTAGTACATTAAGGCACATTAAGCGTTTTCTTTATAATAGTTTTCTATGGGGGGAAATGATTAATGTTTATATTCTGGGCTCATCAGCTTGCCTGTAGATAGTATATCAGGAAAGTGAAAACTGAATTAGGTCTTTGTAAGCCACTGTCTTACAGAAAGCCTTTTTATGAGGGAAGTTACAAGGCAACTGTATTAACCCATTAAACCTCAGCAGATTATTCAAAATGTAGCATTGCTTGCTCCTGGTCTTTAACCAACCCATGAAACCCATGTTCTTGCAATACAGCAGAGCAGAATTTCTTTTTTTCCACTGTTCCTCCTCAACTGGAAGTGAAATTAGGAATGTTCTGTTTGTTTCCAGACAAGTAAGACTTGTGTTGGAGTGTAGGTTGCTATGTGTGAAACATATTTGCACCATCTGTTGTGAAGGCTGAAGTTGTGACTTGGTTCCAAATGCTAATTCAGATTTCTTTGCTTCTTGGCAGGGCTCATACTCTGTTGATTTTTTTACGTTGCACATGTTGCACATGCAATGTAATAAAGATTCAGATCTTTCAAGAAATGTGTGAACCCTTTGATACTAAAACTATTCAAATGTCTCAGATTTATTGGATTACTTTTAAAAACATCAAATTCTATTCTGTGTATGACCCCCAGATGCTCATAGGCATTTGCTTCCTATTACAATTGTCCTAAGAATGTGTATGGCTTTTTATTGCTTTTGTTTATTGACTTATTTTCCATGGAAAATGTATGTATCCTCTGTCTTTGTTTTATGGACTAAATGGTCACGAGATGTTGTTGGTTGAAGAGTGCATGCTGACCTATTGGTAAGAACAAGACAGTGTCACTGTGTCTGTATTGCCCTAAAGAATAGATGATGTTCTGCTAATTTGTGTAAAGATGAAGTGACACATATCTATGTATGTATGAATGTTACATTTATTTAGCGCTTTTCTGACACTACACTCAAAGCGCTTTACATAGTGAAAGGGACTTTCTTCATATTTAAAACTGTGATGGAGGGAATGAGACGTTGTTTTGAATGTAGTGACACAAGGGGTCTTTCTTTAGAACTTCACGTACCTCTGAACTTGAGAAAAGGCCAATGAGAAATTGGCTGACAGAATTTGCATGTCCCGCCCGCGGACATACGGGTATAAAGGGAAGTGGGCGTGCGTCTGTCAGTCAGTTTTTTGCACTGAGGAGCTGAGAATAAGGTACGGCCGTTTACAGAGGTAGGTCCAGTGTCGAGGCAAGGGGGACACAACGTCTCATTCCTTCCAAAAGGGAATGGAGGTTACAACAGTAACCATGACATTCCCCTTCTGTCACTCACTCGACGTTGTGCCGAATGTACACACACATAAAGGGTCCCATTTAAAAGCGGCATGCACTAGACCGTGTTACGTGAACTGCTGACACAGGTGCAAGCAAGCTACTGCGTACTAGAAGCAACTGTATTGGCCGCACGCAACCCTCCCCAACACACCAGAAAAAGCAGCTGAAGTGGCATTCACTTTGAGAAATGAAAGCAGTGACCGCAACGCTGCCATGGTCATGCTCTCGCAGTGAGTACATGAACCATCCACAAATGCTGCCTCAGTGTGATTGCTACCCAGGCACACAAGGCAGCGTCTATGACCGTCAGTCTTGGAGAGATATCGACCACATCCAGGAACTACACAGAGCCGGACAGGCATCTTTAAAAAGACGCATCCTGAAAAGGACGTTCAACGCCTGCTGTTGCTCTTTTTGTGAGTGAAAACAAACTCTTTTAGAGGAAAAATACTCTTTTAGAAGTGAACCCTCTTTTAAACAGAAGTGCCCAGGGGTGTGAACTGCACAGCGTGCAGAGAAGGAGAAAGCCGCTTGTAACGTGCCATAGATCCAACAGCAGTGCTCTGCCAAAAGATGTGAGTGGAACAGTGAACTGCACAACAGCTCAGCTCCGTAGAAAAAATCAAACTGACAGACGCACGCCAGCTTCCCTTTATACCTGTATGTCCGGGGGCGGTACATGCAAATTCTGTCTGCCAATTTCTCATTGGCCTTTTCTCAAGTTCAGAGGTACGTGAGGTTCTCAAGAAAGACCCCTTGTGTCACTACATTCGACACAACGTCGAGTGAGTGACAGAAGGGGAACTTCTTTGACCCATCCATTGTCACAATTGAGTGCTACAAGTCAGCACAACCTAATTTATTTTCAAGGGAAATCTATTTGAATAAAATGTGCGTATTATATCTTTACTATGTTGGCTTGACATTCTGCAGACTTGGATTATGGTTTTTTGAAAATCCCTAAACCAAGGCCCAAATTTCCAACTTTAACTCCAGTTACATCCAAACCTGGCACAGACACCATACTGTTCTGACATAGTGTGATATGTCCATTCAAAGTGGCTCAAAATTTCATAGATGTCAATTGACGGAATGTTCAAACGGGCCAATGGTGCTTTCACTATATGTCGGAATTAACAGAATTAAGAGATCCCGACATGAAAAGCATTCACGTTTTCATAAAACTCATAATTACAAGTTGTATACTTGAAATTCTGACGGAATGGAGTAGTTCTGCAGCTCATCAGAAAAAGAACTGGGCATCTGTTCAGTGTCAGTGCAATGTGTTTCTCGGGTCAATTGTAGACAGGGTGGTAACCCTTACTGCAAAGTATTAAACTTCAAACCATAATTCATCTTGTACTGAATGCGCTATGAACATGAATGATAACTCAAATAATGTGGATTGTTGAGGAGAGGGGGACTTTCTAAATGCTTAATTTGGCTTAATGTACTAAAACCATGACCAGGAAGAACCACATTTTCTCTCATATGTCCCTTGTCATGAACACTCTCTAGTGGCAAAACAAAAAAATCATAATCCAAAGGGAAAGAGTATATTTTAATTTAAGTGTTTAATAGAGAAAACACGTGAAAGGGTTTAATTGACCAAGCTGAAAGATCAAAGCATTGCAGTAGTCCTGTCATGAGATGACAAAAGCTTAGATAAGGAGCTGTGCAGTATATTCAGAGAGAAAGGGTCTAATTTGTATTATGTTGTAGAGTGGGAATTTACATGACCAGTTGGTCTTTGAAATGTGAGATATACTATACGTGGTTATCAAATACTACCCAAATGTTCCTGGATGGCTAATTTATAAAGATCCTAAATAAATAAATGGGGACACAAGAAATCTGAATATAGTTATAAATCTGAAAATATAAAATATAAATGTAAATCCTGAATGTATAGTTATGAATCCTTAATATATTATTGTAAATCAAAAAATATACAGTAGTTGTAAAGCTAAATATTTAGTGTTATGTGCAGTACATATTATTTATAATAACAATAATACCACTGTTGACATTTGTGGGGCACCGAACAGCCAAATTTACTGTAAACTTATTTTGATTCTACACAGTAGCTGTCAGTTTCCTTCAAGTACTTCCTGGATCAAACATAATTCTACTTTTCTGTTTCCAAAACAGCTGCCAGTCACAGTTTTGTTTGTTTAGACCTTGAAATTGCAGTAAATTAAGCATAATAGACAAGGTATGAACCAATCGGACCATGTATTTTTGCTAGAGCACCAATCAGAGCGCATCATAAGTCACTGAACTGAAAGCAATTAATTTCTGTGCCCTTATCGTACCTAAGTGAGGACCGCAGGCAACAAGGTTTATTGCAGATATTTCCATCAAGCCAAGAAATACAGGCCTATTAGCTACTGCAAGAACCTGGTGAGGTTTATTATACTTATTTAAAAATATATGGATGATATAAGAATTAAACATTTTGCATGAATTAGTTGCACATCAATGAGGCTGACTTTTACAGTAAATAATGAATTGTGAAACTATGAAAAAATAAATTATTCTTGTGTTTAATGATGCCTATTTGTTTGTTTAAATGAATATTGAGTATTATTGCAATACTTAGTATTATTAGCTCTTTTATGGCACCATGTGGCAATTGCCTGGAACAAAAATTTGCCAACAGGTGACTGTGCAAGGCTTTTACTTGCAATTAAGCTCTGTACTTTGTCTTGACGTCATAATAATGTTCAATGTTTGCAGTTTCTCCTAAAATGTGTTGTCGATTATTTCTATCTATCTGTCTCTTGATCTTTCTTCTTTAAGGACTGTGGCTTTCTTTACTCACCTAGTTCCCATGGAAATATTTGATGTATAGGCAATCTCAATATCCAAGACTTGCTCACAACGCCATAAAAGGCCAGATAAACCGGTTCTGCCTACAAAGACAAAAGATTGGCATCCACAAAGACGGAGAGAGAGAGAGAGAGAGAGAGAGAGAGAGAGAGAGAGAGAGAGAGAGAGAGAGAGAGAGAGAGAGAGGTGTGTCAAATACCTGTAGAGCTATTCAAGAATTTAGTACAACTTCTGACTTCTGACACAGGTTTCCTACTATTACTTTTTGCCTTAACTTGCACATTAGACTCACATAATACTCAAAAAGGCTCATAGCCTGTACTCATCTGCCTATACCAGTGTACTAAATACTGTAAATGGTAAGTGTGAGGCACAATTATTCCATTTATTGTAAATGTTATTTAATCATAGGACGCTTTTAAGGGTTGGACATTAGTTGTGAGTTGAAATTGCAGCTGTTAACTACACGAGAAAAGTTTAGTAGTCTAATGTGGGGCGTTCAAACCAGTCGAAACTATCCACTGTACTGCCCTGCGTCAACAGCATTGAGTATACAGTAGATACTTAGGGCGCATTCCACTCATACACAATGGCTCTCAAAACCTCGTGAGCTACATAGCTAGTCAGCATTCTTGGGAGATTTGATGAGCAAAAATGCTGATTAGGATCACGCTCACATAGGACGCGTTCTTGCGTGTGTAAGAAACTTTCACATAAACTTTCAACAAACTCTCAAGCCTTGAGCGTTGCGTTTTTAAGACGGCGCGTCAAATTAAAAAAGTAAGGGGCCGTTTACATCAAACAGGTGTTTTCGTCAGTGCGCTCAATTTTCAATTGTTTTCGTAAGTAAACATGCGCAATGGACCATTGCGTCGTTTCGCAATGCGTTTTTTAGACGCCTTGTCAGTCCAAGACACTTGCGTTATGTGATGTATGCGATGCGCTGCGTCTAGTTTTCGAGCGAAAGTTCGGTCTCAACGGCCCCTTGTTACATTTAAAAACGCAATCTGTTCCGTCTAGCTGTTTTAGCATGCGAGAACGCGTCTGCAGGCTACTTCAGCAGCTCACTGGGTTGGTTTTGAAACAGCCAATGTGTGCGCGCGCTTTCGCTTTGACAATCCGCGTTAAAGGAGGACTTTCCTGAATTGCAGATAAGGCTGACTGAGGTCAAGGAAAATGATGTAACGTTTGTAGGAGCCTTTGCATTTTTTTTATTCTTTGGAAACTTCTGGGGAGACTACTACAAACAGAAGAGTTAGTTCAGTCCCACTTCGGCAGAGAAAAAAAGAAAGATGGATCGTGTTTCGTAAAGGCATTACTGACTCTCCGTACAGGTGTGACGACGAATGCAGGTAAGTGATTCAACGTGTTCGTTGTAAGTTGGAGGCAACAGTTACTTAAACAGTATTTTTCTGATTTAAAATCTAAATAAATTGCGCACCTCCAATAGGTATTTTGGCTTTTCTTTATAGAGGGAAGTCCGATTATGTTTAAGTTTCAAATAGACCTTTAAACCGATATCATAATAGACCGGAACGTTCTCTCTTTAGAATATACTGTATATTATACTGTACAACCTCGATACATTTGTCTTCATTTAGGTCCTTAGACGCTTTAGAAACAAGTGTCACGTGGATATTTTGGCCTAACTCTTACTAGGCTCTTTTTTTTTAAAAGATTAAAGGGTTATTTTTGTCTCAGGGGAGATGGGGGGCTGTTGGAGATGCTGCTACAGGACGTGCACTTGTTGTTTGTCTGAAGAGGAGAGGAACGCCATCACCATACACAATGAAATCAAACGCATCCTCGCCGAACAGAAAAGAAGAGAACGTAGAGAGATCAAAGTGCTTTTACTAGGTGAGATGATTCTGTTAATGAACTAGACTGCTTTTGATTAAAAATTGCTACAATGTGAAGCAAATTAAGGAGCTGAGATCTTTGAAGATCTTTGGATGTCATGTGAGTGGGTCTCACATTTATGGAACATGCCAGCTTGTGTATGCAATGCTTGCTCATAATTATATGATTATGTAAAAAAAAAAAAAATAAATAAATAAAAATCATTTAATTTGGTTAAAGATTACATAATTCAGTTTGGTGGAATTTTGTTATAAATCTTTAAAATAGGCTAAAATATTTTTTGAGTGTATTTGTAAGCAAAGCGCCCTGCGATGGACTGGCGACCTGTCCAGGGTGTCCCCCGCCTTTCGCCCAATGTTAGCTGGGATAGGCTCCAGCCCCCCGCGACCCTGTACACAGGATAAGCGGTTGACGATGGATGGATGGATGGATCTTTAAAATAGGCTAAAATATTTTTTGAGTGTATTTGTAAGCAAAGCGCCCTGCGATGGACTGGCGACCTGTCCAGGGTGTCCCCCGCCTTTCGCCCAATGTTAGCTGGGATAGGCTCCAGCCCCCCGCGACCCTGTACACAGGATAAGCGGTTGACGATGGATGGATGGATGGATGGATTGTAAGCAAAGCATATTTAATAGATCACCAAAGCTTTTAACCAAATGACCTTGTAGCTTCTCGCAGTTCATTTTAATAGTACTGCGGCGTGACGAATTGTTAAAAGTACGAATATTCTACGTAGTCCCTCAAGTAATAAGATTATAACAATAGCATATGGTATAATAATTAGGAAAACATTAGAAAAGTGCTGTTTAAATTATTTTTAGTTGTATGTCACACTTCAGGACACTTCTAACTATTCTTGATGTCAACCATCGTGCCTCCTGAAGATTGTTGGCAAGTCGGTATAGTATGTCCAATCTTTCTATCAGTGGTTGGTGAAAGATGTCTTGAAGAACATTCTTGACTAGTGATAGTCTATTAACTGATCGGATCGGATCAGGGCCCTGTCTGGACTTGAAGCTGCTTTGTTACGATCCTACACATTTATTTTGGTACACGTTCAATTCTCTTTTCTGACACTTTGCCCTTTCACACTGATTTGATGTGGAGAGTGAATGTTTGACGTCAAATATTTGCCCTTTGAGAAGCAGTGATTAAAGCAAAGTCAGCTGTGAGTCACTGATAACTTGTTAATGCCTGTCTGCTTAAATTACCACCAATTTAATATAAAAACAAAACATGCAAACATATCTTTGAGCGTATAGAAGAACATGGAAGTCTCCCTTTGGTGGAGGACACCTCATTTCAAAAGTATCCAATCACGCCCAGCAACATGCTTTCTTGGCTTCTGCATGACACTGGCAGTCAGTCTACACACGTTTAAAACATCTCGTGCTTTGTGGCTTCTTTGTAAACAGGACTGATAACATTCCAGTCTGCACGTGAAAAACATCAGTATTTGTGCTGAAGGAGTGGTTTAGGGACACACCATTATTGTTAATTTTTGTCATGTCATGACATGGTTTTTAGTTTATAAACCTATGGTTGACAGAAAATGGTGTTATGCCTTTTCTGAAATGGCTCTACATAGGGCTCTTCACACTTGAAATTCTGAACCCCGGGTAAACATAATCTTGGGTTATCCTATTTCATGTTTTAGTCTACAGAGGCGTTTTGCGGATTCAAGCTACAGTCTTCATTTTTCTGTCCAAATATATATGACAAAAATGTGTTATCAAATATATTTGAAGAAAGGGTGTCAAATACAGCAGGTTAAATACATGTGGCACATCACCCCTTTTTTTCTGAGTATACACACATAATGCCATGTCCAATTGTGGTCCAATTAATGTGTATACATGCTGGACGAAGCCAATCTACAATTGTAGGTATAGTCTGACTTAGTTTACAGTTGGACTGGCATGATTTCAGTCAAGCTTTTTAAGGACAGACAGTTTTAGTCCTACTGAAAATATGCAATACTGAGAACCGAGATGTGAGTGGCACACAGCGATCTGAGTCTCTCCAAAGGAGGAGGCGACGGGCGAGTCGTGACATGTGGCGGGAGCTTACGCCGCCTTGGCGATTTATGTACGCTATCACGGTGGTGCTGTCTGACCACATGACTAGGATATGTTTGTCCCAAACTAATGGGAGGAACTTCCGCAGGGCAAAGGATACGGTCAGCAACTCTAGGCAATTGATATGCCAGCGCAGCGGGGCCCCTCTCCAACGGCCTGCAGCTGCGTGCCCATTGCATACGGCGCCCCAACCCAATCTGGAGGCGTCGGTTGTGACCAAGACACTCCTGCCCGTAGAAAGTAGAGGTCTGTCCAGGGTTTGAATGTCTGGCGGCAGGTGGGGGTGATCGTTACCCGGTGCGTGCCGAGGCACCATGCTCGTCTCGGGACTCGAGTCTGAAGCCAGTGCTGAAGCGGTCTCATATGCATCAACCCCAGCGGATGCCATATGCCCCAGGAGCCTCTGGAAGAGTTTTAAAGGGACCGTTGTGCCTGGCCTGAAATTGGCGAGGCATCTCAGCACCGACTGCGCACGCTCGTTGGTGAGGCGTGCTGACATTGAGACTGAGTCTAACTCCATCCCGAGAAAAGAGATGCTCTGAACCGGGTCGAGCTTGCTCTTTTCCCAGTTGACCTGAAGCCCAAGTGGCTGAGGTGCCTGAGCACCTGGTCTCTGTGAGGGCATAGTAACTCTCGTGTGTGGGCCAGAATGAGCCAGTCGTCGAGGTAATTGAGTATGCAGATGCCGGCTTCTCGGAGTGGGGCAAGACCTGCCTCTGTGACTTTCGTGAAGACGCGAGGGGACAGAGACATGCCGAAGGGGAGGACTTTGTACTGACTCGCCTGGCCGTCGAACGCAAACCGTAGAAATGGTCAGTGTCGAGGCAGAATTGAGACGTGGAAGTATGCGTCCTGGTCTACCGCTGCGAACCAATCTAGATGCTGGACGCAAGTTAAGATGTGTTTTTGCATGAGCATTTTGAACGGGAGTTTGAGCAAAGCCCGGTTGAAAATTCGCAAGTCCAAGATCGGTCGTAAGCCGCGTCCTTTCTTTCGCGATTTCCGCGTGCAGTTCTTTGCAGATTTGGCATGTTCGCCGTATACTGCAGTAAAGCGGACCTGGCAAACTGAATTGCATAACCGAGTCGGATATTCCGGGCCAGCCAGCGTGACGGGTTGGGAAGTGAAAGCCACGCATCCAATCTCCGTGCTAGGGGCACCAAAGGGATGAGTATTTTTGATGTACCTGGCGCGGCTTCATAGTCGGTGGAGCAAGTAGTATGGTGTCGTGAGGCAAGGGTGCATCCCGAGGCTCTAGTGCTGAGAAAAGACTCAAAGCACTTACCTTGCTCCATACACCGGCAGGGGGTGGGTTAGCGACTGAGGAGGAGGTCCGGTGTAGGCGTCCTCTGAACTCGTCGGAACCGGCCAGCCGGGGAACAGTCGTGGGGCTGAAGGCTGGGGTTCCGCGTCCAGCATGCCGGGACTGTTGAGATCTGGTGGCAGAGTGCCGTGAGAATGGCATTTGCGGGCCAGGTGACCCTAAGACAAAGGAAATAGCTCTATTATTGAGAATTTGGGTACCGCAGCCCCGTCTAGGTAGGGCGGCAAATGAAATGAATTCAACAAAAGATTCTCCTCCCGGCCCTCCACCGGGGGACGGAGTGGTCTTACCATCTCCGGAGCTAACATCTCGGGCTCTGGGAGCCTTCCGGGTCCTCGAAGGTGTCCGTGAGACGGGGACGTCTGCTTCCTGCGGGGGTGCTCAACACGTGGGCTGAGAGCTGGGCCCAGGTTGAGGCAGAGTAGCCTGCTGTTTCTTCACAGGGGGACACCCTCGGCGAGCAGACGGGGCATGGCCCATGGGGCAGACTTGCGGCGGGGCAGGATGTGAGAGATGGCCTCCGTCTGTTTCTTCACCACGGAGAACTGCTGGGCGAAGTCCTCGACGGTGTCGCTGAAGAGGCCGAACTGGGAGACTGGGGCGTCGTGAAAGCGAGTCTTGTCGGTCTCACGCATCTCGACCAAGAACAGATGACGTTCCTGGATCAAGAGCATGGCCATCACCTGCCCGAGTGACTGCGCTGTGACCTTCGTGGCTCTAAGGGCGATGTCGGTTGCTGAGCGCAGTTCCTGCAGCACATCGGGATCAGGGCTACCCACGTGCAGCTCTTTGAGCGCCTTAGCCTGGTGGACTTGCAAGAGGGCCATAGTGTGCAGGGCGGAAGTGGCATGTCCGGCGGCACTGTAGGCCTTCGCGGTCAGCGATGATGTTGTCCTACAGGCCTTGGAAGGGAGCACAGGGCGATCCCGCCAGGTGGTAGGGTTTCCGGGACACAGGTGGAGCACAACAGCTCTATCGCCGTGTACCCGTGGGCCGCTCCGCCGTCGAGGATAGCGAGAGCGGATGAGTGAGTGGCTTTGTGACGAGTGGAGAGGGGTGCTCTCCACGATGACGTCAGCTCATCATGCACCTTTGGGAAAAACAGGATCGGGAGGGTGGCTGTGAGCCAGGAACCAGTCATCCAACCGCAATGGCTGTGGGGAGGACGGAGGGTTCCAGTCCAAGCCCACACTGGCGGTGGCCCGGGAAAGCATGTTGGTCATTTGAGCGTCAGCCTCAGCCTGGGCATGCTGGCCCGAAGGCGGCTGTCCAGGGGAGTCATCCGCGTTTGATACCGTGCTCTCCGATGCAGCAGCGAGCTCATCCACCTCGAGCTCCAGAGAATAAGCAGGCTGGCTGTGAGGCGAGCCGCTGTAGCCTCGAGCAGGGACGGGAGTCAACGAGCGTGCTGGGGGGCGGGGTGGTCCGAGGGGCTGTACCCGGTGGAGCTGCACCCACTGCCATCCCCAGATCGCCTCCAGCGCCAGCGGCATCGTCCTCAATCCCATGGGAATAAGGAGCGATATGGGGAGCGGCTGGAGTGGCTTGCTTTCTATTGAAAGCGAGCCGCGACCGCAACGTTGCCATGGTCATGCCCTCGCAGTGAGAGCATGAACCATCCACAAACGCAGCCTCGGTGTGATCGCAGCCCTGACACACGAGACAATGCCTGTGGCTGTCTGAAGCAGAAAGCACTGTACCGCATCCAGGAACTACACAGGGGTGGAAAGGCATCTTTACAAAGACGCGTCCTGAAAAGGATGTTCAACGCCGCTGTGTATTGCTCTTTTAGTGAAAATATCTCTTTTAAGAAAATCACTCTTTTAATAAATCTTTTAGAGTTTTTTCTCTGCGCTGTTGAAGCGCCCAGGGGCAAACTGCACTGCATGCAAGGAAGGAGAAAGCCGCTGTAATATGCCGTCGATCCAACAGCATGCAGAGTGTAAGAGGAATACAGGAACAGGTGTGACTCGTAGCAAACAGCATGCACAAACATCGGCTCCGAAGAAAATTTGTGAATGAACTCATAGTATTTTCTCGCCTTTATGCCCATTTGTCCGGGGGCGGGGTATGCAAATACTGTCTGCCAACTTCTCATTGGCCTTTTTTCATAGTTCAGAGGCATATTCGGCACTCAAGAGAGACCCCTAGTGTCGCTTCTCCGACACAATGTCGAGAGAGCGACAGACGGGGAACTTAAGTTTACATGCACTTTAAAAGTTTGCTTTCAGTTGGACTAAAACAGTAATAAAAACGTAAGTTTACATGCACTTTAAAAGTTCGCTTTCAGTTGGACTAAAACAGAAATAAAAACTTACGTTTCCATGCACTTTAAAAGTTTGCTTTCAGTTGGACTAAAACAGAAATAAAAACGTAAGTTTACATGCACTTTAAAAGTTTGCTTTCAGTTGGACTAAAACAGAAATATAAACGTAAGTTTACATGCACTTTAAAAGTTTGCTTTCAGATGGACTAAAACAAAAAATGTCTCTTTTTAAATTTTTATGTGAATGCTTTAGTGGGACTGAAATTTTTGTAGAAGCGTCCTTAAAAATACAAGGAATATTCTTAATTATATACATAAAATACAAATGCAGTAAATAATAAATTAATTCTCACATTTACATATTGTATTATTGTTCTAACATTTTCTTTATAATTATAGATTTTTTTACTAGATTTTTCTTGTTAATTTCAGGCACAGGGGAGAGCGGAAAGACAACTTTTATTAAACAGATGAGGATTATTCATGGAAAGGGGTATTCGGAAGAAGACAGGCGTGCCTATGTTAAACTGGTTTACCAGAATATCTTCACAGCTATGAAGGCGCTGACAGGGGCTATGAACACCCTTAGGATACCCTACGCTAGCCCACAGAATGAGGTGACCAGCCAAAGAAAGTTCATTGTTGTGATTGAATAGTTCTGTTTAATTGTACTGTCAAGTACAAATTTTGTCTGAATTGTTAAAATAGCCCCTTTCATAATATTTAGTATAATAGTTCCTCTTTCAGTATCAGAATCAGATAGGAAATAACCGCACAATGTTTTTATAAGGCAGCCTCAATTGTTGTAATTTATATCCTCAGATATATGGCCAACAGTTTCAGGAAGTGGATATATGTCAGATGACACATTTGGACAGAACATATGTGGAAGCTATTCGTCGACTTTGGTCTGACGCAGGTATCAAAGCCTGTTACGGTCGTCGTAGAGAGTACCAGCTACTGGACTCTACTGAATAGTAAGTATGTTTAAGAAAAGAGGGATAATGTCCTATCAGAAAGGGGTTTTCTGTACATTATCACATATATTACATAACTAAATACTTAATAAATCAAGCATTCCAGAGAGGTTTGTTTATTTTGGAAAATACAAAATGTTTGACAAAATGGAACATAAAAAAATATACTCTTTGTGTCATTCAGTTGGATTCTAAATAGATTTCTATTAAGGGCCATATGAGAATTTACAAAATTATTTGTGGGCCATACAATTGCTTCAATTTTTGATTTTTGAAAGTAATCTCTGCATTCCGTTATGAGCTACCGCACCAAGATTTTTCAATTATACAATATTTTGCATTGTTTTTATTTAAAGTTATTTATATTAATTATTATTCGATCATTACAATAACAATTTTATACATTTAATGGAATCAAGGCTATTTTATGTTTTTAAATTATTTTAAATTCTCGAATGGCCTTGAGGGCCAGGTAAAATTGTTTTGCAGGCCTTATACGGCCCTGATGCCAGACGTTCCCAATCCCAGTGCTGGTGTAGTGGCTAAAGCACAGGGCTGTTAATCAGAAGGTTGCTGGTTCGAACCCCATGGCCACCATCATTGTGTCCTTGAGCAAGGCACTTAACTCCAGGTTGTTCTGGATAAAAGCATCTGCCAAATGCATAAATGTAAATGTAATTTGATTATTAAATACTTAATTACATATACACACACATATAAACTGGTGGCCAAAAGTTTGGAATAATGTACAGATTTTGATGTTTTAGAAGGAAATTGCTACTTTAATTCACCAAATTGTCATTCAACTGATCACAAAGTATAGCACAAGCCAGCCACATCTATGGCAAGTGCTAAATGAAGTGTGGGGTGAAATGTCACCTGAGTATTTGGACAAACTGACAGCTGGAATGTCAAGGATCTGCAAAGCTGTCATTGCTGCACATTGACGATTTTTTGATGAAAACTCTTTGAAGTAGTTTAAGAAGTTTTTTTTTCAAATTTGAATAGTAATTATTCACTATTCATATATGTATATATATATACATAACGTGAATAATTACTATATATATATATATATATATATATATATATATATATATATATATACTGTGTATTATATTATAATTCATGTATATCATTCATATTAATTTGAATTATATATACTATATACAGGATCAATTAAAACATATATTTTAATATATTGTCTAACATTAATTAAGGAGTGCATTTTTGTGTTTCAACTGTTTATATGTGTACTGCTTATGGTGAAACCCTTGAAATAGTTTCTGCAGATCCAAATATTACCATAGGAGGGCAATACAGCTTCGTTTTTAGACAAGCAGTCAGGATTGCAGTAAAGCTTTCAGCCATTCTGTTGTATTAAATATCAATGTGTTTTCTTTCTGTTCTTTCCTGTTAATGATTAATGTGTGTTCTTTTTAGTTATAGCTGCTTATTACCGGTTCTTGGATTGTCAAAAGATCTAAAGCATGTGTTTTTCTTAATTTGCTCTATGTAAAGTCTGTTATCACACCTTAAGTATTAAGTCTGTTACTTTAAGGCCATGCAGCATTACTGATAAGCAAATTTCCTGTTAAGGACAGTTTGTGCATTCTTGTTAAACCTTACTGGTAGTTTCCACACCATTACACTTCCTGTGTCTGCCTCTCTTTCTCTCCCCCTGCTTCCCTGATTAGTTTTTCAGTTCTATAAATGTTGCCATGATAAGAAATACAAACCAGCCTGGACATTTAATTAAACTGCAGTCTAAAGCACAAACACCAATAAAGCCAAAAGCAAACATAATAAATTGAAGAGCTTCATACATCAGCATAAACACAGTCACATGTTTCTGAAAAGTAACAATGAAGTCATTGAAGGAATATCTTGCATATTTTAATGATAGCACTTGTTACTTGATATTCTTTTATAAATTTTTTTTACAGCTATATGACGAATTTGGACCGCATCGCAACCCCAGACTACATCCCAACAGCCCAGGATGTGCTCCGAGTGCGATTTCCCACAACAGGCATCAACGACTACTCCTTCAGTGTGGAGAAGATCACTCTCAGGTACAAATAAAAACGTGCTAGAATGGGGGTCACAAGGGTTCACAGCATGCTGTATTTTCTATCATGGAGATTACGTTGATGTGTAATTGGAGATGTCAAGCGTAAACAAAGTTTTTTCCAGAACATATGATTCACTGCAAGCAGGAACTGTCACCTGACATTTATGTCTGCAGCATCCAGTGCCATTTATACATCAAATGTGATGTGGTCACATATTTTTCACTACATCTGTATGTGTTTTTAGTGATAAAATCACAAAAGGTTTTACACCCAATTTAAAACTATATTTAGCGCTGATCATTTGTGAACGGATAATTTGAAACGCGTTTTAATACATGTTGTAAACTGTCTAAAATGACTGCAGCCGGAGCTACTCTAGCGAATGCTATAGAACAGGGGTGCACACACTTCTATGGCATGAGAACTACTTTTTTATAATGCCAGTATATTAAGATCTACTGTGTATTGTAGGCAATGTTGATTCAAGTTTCTCAAGTCAATTATTCAGGACAAGAAAACAGACAATAAAATTAGAACAAATATACTGTATCAAGTATTCAAGTAAACAATCAGAAATGGCAGATGCTTTTTACACCCCAGTCAAATATTGGAAGATATTATTTGCATCCATATTTAAATAATAAAATACTTTATATGCACATCACTGCAGCGTATTTATTTTGTTTATTTAGAGTCCCACAGACACACTACATTAACCTCTACCCCTAAACCTAACCTTAACCTAACCTTAGAAAAAATATCTTTGGTTTTACAAAAGTAACCATAGTTTCACCATGGTATTTTGTATTAAATGATAGTAACCACAAAATTAACCATGGTTACTACAGTATTTTACCACCATATTACTGTAGTAGCACCATGGTTAATTTCATTAAATCTATGATTTCTGCCAAAGAACTTTTGTGGCGGACAGAATTAGCATGTCCCTCCCCCAGACATACGGATATAAAGGCGGGGAAATGCGTCTGTTTCATTCCGAAATTTCAGCCACACACCTGTTGATCTACCTCTGAGCGATACTGCTGTTGGATCTACAGCGCACTTCAGCAGCTTTCTCCTTCTCTGCACGGCAGTGCAGTTTGCCCCTGGGCAAAACTTAAAATAGTGTAACATAAAAGAGTGATTTTCTCTAAAAGATTAATTTCCTCTAAAAGAGCAATACACAGCAGCGTTGAACGTCCTTTTCAGGACGCGTCTTTGTAAAGATGCCTTTCCGTCCCTGTGTAATTCCTGGATACGGTAGAGTGCTCTCCACTTCAGAGGGCCACAGGCGCTGTCCCGTGTGTCTGGGCTGCGATCACAAGGGGGCAGCATTTGTGGATGGTTCATGTTCTCACTGCGAGAACATCCCCGGAACACCCCGGAACACCCCCAAACAACAATAACAATGTTATTGTTGTTTGATTAATATTATTTGGCTACATTGACACTGCAAATCGTTATGCACAGAGCTGATATTTTGATACTACTCTTCTTTTTTGTCCTGGTGTCTACGTTTATTTTAGACACAACTGACTGTGTTTCTAATAATATTAATACCACATAAAGACATTTTTAAGTGTATTTGACCTTCATTCCAGTGCGTATCCACATTACCATGAGCAACAGAAGCACGCACACAGAAAGAAGCCGCCTGTCAGTCAGACAGCACACGGGGGGTGCAGTGTTATGGCGGGGAAGAGTCATTTATATTTATGAGGAGAGTGATACCTGATTGGTTAAAGAAACTATAACCTAAACCTTCCCCATTAACCTTATGCTATCCAATCAAGTAAATCAGGTAGCGCTTTCCTCATAAGTATGAATGACCTGTTAACAAGATTGTCCAGCGGTTACAGAACGACTGCCGGTGGAAGTTGTATCACATCTGTTTCCCCAGTTAGAGCCACAAGAAAAAGGTGGATGAAAAAATATTTATTAAGAACAACTCTGAACACCTTAGCAACCGCATAGCGACACACTAAAAGAACACGCTCTCTGTATTTTAAAGGATTGTGGATGTAGGTGGTCAGAAGTCAGAAAGGCGAAAGTGGATCCATTGCTTTGAGAATGTGACATCGCTCATATTTTTAGCCTCTCTCAGCGAGTATGACCAGGTACTGGAGGAGAATAACAAAGAGGTTAGTCCCTACAATCAACCTAGTTTTATGTGGATTGCAAAAATTATGTCATTGTGTACTCACTGTCATTTTGTTCCAAACCTGTAAAACACAAAAGTCGATTATTTGGACTAACCGTGTCAGTCACCATTCATTTTCATTGAATGGAAAAAAGATAGAGTCAAAGTGAACAGTTACTGAGGCTAACATTTTGCCTAGCATTTCCTTTTGTGCTTAACAGAAGACAGAAAGGTATATGGGTTTGGAACAAAATGAGGGTGTAATTTATGAAAATGAACTTTTCCTTCATACAAAATGTTACTTTCTTCTTATGATTTTGATGTATGGCCCAGAATATGTTCTTGACAGTTTTTGTAAGATTCACCCTCTTAGTCTTTTAGCGTTTTACATTTTTTTCTAATCGTATGTTCAATTGCACCTGCCCTGAAATGCTCCTTCATGTTCTTGTTCCTATACTTCTTTCTGATTTCCTTCCTTTTTCATTTCTGTACTCCTTCCTGTTCTCCTTGCTGTACTCTGTCGTGCTCTCTATCCTATACTCCTTCCTATTTTCCTTCCTTTCTCTTTCCTGTGCTTCTTATTTCTTAAATTCTGCATCCTCGTTTCCTAGCTCCTCCGTTCTCATACTGCCTTCAAGTGCACCTGGGAAGTTTGTACCTCCGAGTTGGGCATTCGTTACTATAACATATGCCGCATTCAAGTGGGAAACAAAATACGGAAGATGTCAGATTCAATGGACGACAAGCTAAAGTTTTACCAGTGGAATAACTGAACATACCTGTATCACTTTTACACAACCTAAATGTATTAATGCATGTTATCTAACAAATTATTAATTCATTTCCTTACAAAAATGCAAAGGGTGAGTCATTAGTTGGCTGTCACACATAACATTACTGAAATAAAGCACTGAAATCAAAATAAATGTGCAAAACCATTGCTTTCCCTCATCTTTCCTGTCGACACGCCCTTTCCAACGTACCAACTCAGCAACACGGGTATCACCTATTCATGTGCTTGGAACTCGTAATTAGGATATTTCTGACTCCACATGAAGGGCACATCAAGCATGTGACCCAGAAAACTATCAAAGACCGCAATCATAAAGGATGTATTAATTCTCTAAATGCACTGCAGGAGGTGAAGACAGAGTAAGCTTAAATAAATTTATTTGAAAAAGTGTTCTTTGAAGAAATATTTCCACATACTTCAAAAATGCATGTTGTTTTATCAAGATTTATTAGTAATGTCTTCATTAACAAAGTACAGTCAACATTATGGCAGATCTCTTAAAGCACAGTGGTAATAAATTCTTTGCAAAATCACCATTTATTGACTACTTAGAAGTGAAACTTGTGTGAGCAAGGATATGCCATTTTACACATGTAGTGCTTTGATTTCATTATTTGATTCTGCACTTGCATTGCATCCTTGCATTCTTTCCTCGTGTCTTACGAGGGAAGAGTTAAAAAAAAGAAAGAAAATGAAAAAATAAGGATGCACAGTTAAAGAAATGAGAAGCACCTCGTGATGAAATGTCAGTGAATACACATTGATCTCTAGTCGACCATGTGATCACCTGTGATCTGGAAAGGACCAACCAGCACCTCAAATCCTTGCAGTTAAATCAAGTAAGGAAATATAAAATTTGTAATACAATTTTGCTAAATGCAGCGTTTCATTGATGAATTGTGAACTGGTTATTTGATTATTTTTTGTTTATGAAATACCAGAATTATGTGATGACTATTTAGTGAGCCAACTTTAAGCAAATTCCAGTGTTCCTTATCATATTTATACTGAAGAGATTACTTTGCATTTATTTCATTTAATATTTAGTCCTTTAGTCAGTTTAGTCAGATGGAAAACATTTATACATATAAATGATGCGATCCAAAGTGCATTTGAACAGCGGTGAAACACTTTCTTATGATGTGTTACATTCACACGAGCAGACAGAGAAGTTTAGGTGGAATACAACACACAGACTTACCGGTTAGGAGTGGAAGCACATCGTGCGGAGCGGCGTCGTGGTTGGTCCTACCCAAGGGGGGAGGAGTTACTACAAACACGCCGACCAAGGACAGAGGGCAGCTCACCGTTGAACCTGGGTGAACAGAATCGCATAGCCGAGTCGGACGGTCCTGATCAACCAACGCAACGTGTTGGGGAGCGCGAGCCACGGCCCCTAGCCAAAGGATGTACAGCATCGGATGTACCAGCGGGCCGGGCCTCGCGATGGGGCAGAGCCCGGGTTGCTGAGTCTAGAGACATCGAAGCACTTACCTGGCTCCTTGTGACCACTCCCGGAACAGCCTGGGACGGGGGAGGAAGGCCCGTGGAGACCGTCGGCTCGGGGCGGTCTTGTGCCACGGCTGGGCTCGTGGAAGCGGGAGGTCCGGTTCCAGGGCGCTGTACCTGCCAAAGAGAACCGATGGCCGGCGGTCGTGATAACGACGGCTGGGGAGACCGGAAATAGAGCCCAGGGGCTGAGGAAACTGCTCTTTTTTTAAATGTGGGTACCGCAGCCGTTGGGTGTGCAGTGAAATAAAATTCGTAAACAAATAAGGATTCTCCACCTGACCCTCCAGCGGGGGAGGGAGTGGTCTGCTTACCAGCTCCTATTGTGCAGTTCCCTGAGTCCCGGGGCTGCCCGTCTCAGGGAGGCTTTGAAGCCTTCTTGGGGGCTAGTTGTGAGGCAGGTGGCGTCGCAGTCCTGCAGGTAGCTCCGCGCCGGGCAGGGCTGGTGTCGGTGTTGGCACTGCAGGGGGACGCGATGGACGACGAGCAGATGGAGTGCAGGGTCTGTGGCTCCGCCTGGGCAGGATTTGCTCTATGGCCTTCATCTGCTTCCAAACCATTGAGAACTGCCGGGTGAAGGATTCCACTCCAGCCCGACACACACGGCGGCCCGGGCAAGCATGGGCGTCAGCTCCCGAGGGTGGGAGTCCAGCCGAGTCCTCAGCGTCAGACATGACGAACCCGCTCTCCGATGCCGTGATCGAAAGCTCATCGTCGTCAGGCGCCCCGAACGAGATCGCCCCAGCGCTCGGTTGGAGCATACGAGCGTGACGGGGAGTGGGATGTCCGTGGGGGAATACCCGGCAAAGAGGCTCCCACTGAGGTCCCCATATCGCCCCCAGTGCTAACCGACCCGCCTCATACCCGTAGGTAGAAGGACCTTACCTGTAGGTAGAAGGATCTACTAACTAAATGAGTTAAATCAAGTGTGTTTGATAAGGGAGATATCCTAAATGTACAGGACTTTAGGTCCCCAGGACTGAAATAGCATACATGATCAATTTGTTAAACTGTGAAACTGCTGGACTTTATACATTTTTTTTCCTCAAATAAGATGCATTTTGTGCATTGGTTTTTATCCAACTGTTTCGATCTGTTCTGTTTTAAATGCAAATGAGAGTGGGAGCTGTTCCTCCGGAGCCTCCAGTGACAACATTTTTTATTGTTTTTATTTTATTTTATTATTGTTATAACTTCTGTGATAAAGATGAATAAACTCAAGAAACTATGTGAAAGTTGTTTTTATTTATAGAAATATACATTGTTTCTCACCAAATTTCTTGAAATTTTGTTGATATTTTAACATTGTTTCAACAAAAGTGATATAGAATTAACATCAGATTCTAACATTGATTCAATGACTTTTTATTTATTTTTATTGAAATTTCAATGTTGGTTCACAATTACTCAGGGTGCAAAAGGGATGTAGAATCAACATCAGATTGTAATATTTTTCAATGCCATTTATTACATGTCAGTGTTGACCTAAAATTGTTTCGATGCTTGTTTGCTATCTGGGTCATTTTTCTTTCCTATACTCCTTCCTGTTCTCCTTCCTTTCTCTTTCCTATACTCCTTCCTGTTCTCCTTCCTTTGTCTTTCCTATACTCCTTCCTGTTCTCCTTCCTTTCTCTTTCCTATACTCCTTCCTGTTCTCCTTCCTTTCTCTTTCCTATACTCCTTCCTGTTCTCCTTCCTTTCTCTTTCCTGTACTCCTTCCTGTTCTCCTTCCTTTCTCTTTCCTATACTCCTGCCTGTTCTCCTTCCTTTCTCTTTCCTATACTCCTTCCTGTTCTCTGTCCTATCTCTTTCCTATACTCCTTCCTGTTCTCTGTCCTATCTCTTTCCTATACTCCTTCCTGTTCTCTATCCTATCTCTTTCCTATATTCTTTCCTGTTCTCTGTCCTTTCTCTGTCCAATACTCCTTCCTGTTCTCTGTCCTTTCTCTGTCTTTCTCTATCCATTTTCTTTCATATACTCCTTGTTTTCCTGTCCTTTCTCTTTCCTACACTCCTTTCTGTTATCTTTCATTTCTCTTTCTAATACTCCTTGTTCTCTTTCCTTTTTCTTTTCTATACTCCTTCCTGTTCTCCTTACTTTTTCTTTCATTACTCCTTCCTGGTCTCTGTCCTTTCTCTGTCCTATACTCCTTCCTGTTCACTGTCCTTTCTCTGTCCTATACTCCTTCCTGTTCTCTGTCCTTTCTCTGTCCTATACTCCTTCCTGTTCTCTGTCCTTTCTCTTTCCTTTACTCCTTGTTTTCCTTCCTTTCTCTTTCCTATATTCCTTTCTGTTCTCTGTCCTTTCTCTTTCCTGTTCTCCTTCCTTTCTCTTTCCTTTACTCCTTCCTTTTTCTTTGATTACTCCTTCCTGTTCTCCTTCCTTTCTCTTTCCTATACTCCTTGTTCTCCTGTCCTTTTCTTTCCTATATCCTTGTTCTCCTTCCTTTCTCTTTCCTTTACTCCTTCCTTTTTCTTTGATTACTCCTTCCTGTTCTCCTTCCTTTCTCTTTCCTATACTCCTTGTTCTCCTTCCTTTTTCTTTCCTATTCTCCTTCCTATATTCCTTCCTCTATTTCTCCTTCCTATATTCTTTTCTATCTTCTTTCAAGTTTTGCTTCCTTTCTCTTTCCTATATGCACTACTTATTTTACTCTTTCCAATCCTTCCTGTCCAAGATGTACTGAAAAATTATCTAACTGATCTTGCACCTTCTTTATCTCTTATTATCTTATGCTGTGAACACTTTCTCTTTCTGAATGTAGAACCGTATGAAAGAGAGCTTGTCGCTGTTCTACACAACCATCCACTCGCCATGGTTCGCAAATTCCTCCATCATCCTTTTCCTAAACAAGATGGACATCCTGGCAGAAAAGATCGAGAAGTCTGACTTGGTAACATACTTCCCAAATTTCCCAGGTATGGACACATGTGTTTGCGCACCAACAACTCATTGTATTCGTCCAAACTTTCACCTCAAATCCTTGAATGGAATATTATGGGAGGGAATCAGGCTTTCTATGAAACTGAATTGACAGAGCAGTTCACAGTTTTCCTGTGGTCTTTAGAAATGACAGTGGAAAGGGTTTTGCTTCACAGTTGGTGGTGTAGGACAGGTGTTAGTCTCTTAGTACAGAAATGGCATCATGGTTTGTGGAAATGAGTTTCTCTTAAATGATTTAGATCTCCTTAAAATAGCCAGTTCTGTGCATTTGCAAGCAGACTGACAGCTCCATATTTATGAAATGTTTTTTGCTTGAGCCCTAGAATGATAAGTTATTGGAATATAAGTTAACAGAATATAAGACCCACTTTGATTAATACAAAATCATAAACCGCCATGCAGTGTTGTGCAAAATGTAGCTCCCATTCAGTTCATTAGTTGGAATTTGAACTAAATTGGCCACACCCCACAAGATGCTGAATTGAAATGAAAGAAAATTCATCAAAGTTACACAACTAATGAGGTATTTTATTAGTCCAACACAAAATATTAGACCCTCAACTTATTTCTTTAATATAATGTAATGTTTCTGAAAAAAAATAAAAAATTGTGTGTATGATGATGTTTGAGTAATTCATACTAAAAAATGAAATGTATGATTATAAACTACACTAACAACAGTTGCCACTTTAATTCTACCTAAATTTCAAACTCAAATTATGATTCTGCATCCTGTTTGCTTCCTCAAGTTAAATTCAGGGATTAAATATGAATTTTAAAGTAATTCTCTACATATGACTTTACAAGGGTTAAATAATTATTTCAAGCAGAAGTCATAGTCATAGACTAGTCATAGCCATTGTGTAATTTCTCACTCTCCGCTAACTTCATTGTTCCCGCCTCTTTAATTTGCATGTGCTCCTCCCAGTTTAATTACTTTTATCTTCCAAGCTTGTACTAACCCTTCCCCTCTTCTGTGGTTTGATGCCACCCTCAGGCGAACGGCGGAACAAGCAAGATGCCATGAAATACATCCACGAGATATATAAAAAGAAGGCCATGAATGTGGAGAAAAATGAATGCAAAACCATCTACTCTCACTTCACCTGCGCCACGGACACCAATAACATCCGGATGGTTTTCAGTGACGTCAAAGACACAGTCCTCATCAAATCTCTGAGGGAGTATGGAGTACTATGAGCACGGAGTACTATGAGCACCCCGAGAGGCACCCATAAAGTGGCAGTCTGTTCGGGATATACCAGTGCAGATCTGGCTTCGACTTCTGGTTTTGCAGCCAGAACTATTAAACTGGACTCGGAGGGATGGCTGGCTGTTAACTGTTTTTTCCTGGGCCACCTCCATCCAACCTGCTATTTCTTTCTCTTTTTTATATTCATAATCTGTTTGTTTTTTTGACAATATGGTAGATAATATCATAAAGGGACACTAAGCACACAATGGCATGGATTATGATCAGGCTCACTCACAATATGCGCACACAGAAATCTCTGCAGATTTCCACAAAATCTAAATGCCGCTTGCATGTTTGCTTATTAAATATTTTGGCTAATTTGATAATGCTTTCAGCAACTAATGAAAGAGTAGTACTTTCATATCCGTTGAACATATTTTTCTGTGTTTGAATCATATCCTCAGAATTCTGTAAATGATCAGTGCAAGAAATGTGAAAGAAATCTGCAGATTCCACCTGGGCCTAGTTATATAGCCTGATTTTATGAAAATTGCATGGTGACATTTTTACAAAATAACACTATGTGGTTCATTACATATATCGCAGCAGTTCTGAGGTGTAATGTCCACTGTGTGGTGCTACAAGAGAGTATCATTTTCTTCTAAACAAATCAGAGAACACATTTTTAGAGTTAAAGGAATATTCAGGTTCACGATTGAGTTAAGCTCAATCGACAGCGTTTATGGCATAATATTGATTACCACAAAAACTATTTTTGGCTCATATCTCCTTTTCTTAAAAAAATTAATTAAAATCTTGAGGCACTTACAATGGAAGTAAATGGTTAAGTAACATTTTTATCGTTAAAATACTGTTTCAAAAGAATAGTCACAGGACATAAATTATATGAGTTGCAAACACAATTTTAGTTTGATAAAATCACTTACTAACTTTTCCTGTGTAAAGTTATAGCCAATTTTTCAACTTGGTTACCATGTTGATGTAATGTCAACAAACCCTTAAATGACTAAAATGTCAACAAACCCTAAAAATTATAATTTAAACAACTTTACAGCTCAAATAATACGTTTTAACAGAAGAACATTTAATGTAAGTCCTTTTATAAAATCATGAGCTTCACATTTCTGTGTTTAAACCCTCAAATAATTGGCCCCATTCAGTTCCATTGTATGTGCCTCACTGTAAACTCGATTTTTTATTTATTTATTTTAAGAAAAGGAGGGACAAGTCAATTTACATTTTTGTGGTTATCTGCATTATGCCACAAATGCTGTCGATTGAACTTAACTTGTATTGAACCCAGAATATTCCTTTAATGCTCTATCGAGTTCTAAATAAACAAGACCTAAATCCCTTCCCTAAACCTAAATCTAAATCTATTGTCATAAAAGCTAATGTGACATGAAAAATGCAGTTTAGTGGTGTTTCTAGAACACTTTCAGCTCACTTGTCGACTGTTCTAGTCCTTTGCATCACATATCAGTTGAGCTGCCATGCAATTGGGCTCGAACAAACTTTTAAATGTAGTTGAGAGTGTAATGCAATAAATATAATTATCATTATTTACTCACTCTCAAAATTATAAATCTTAAATATTGATCTGTTTCTCACCCACACCAATCATATCGTGTCTGAAAACATGGATTTAAACACTGAAGTCATATGGATTATGGTTATATTCCTTTACGTGGCCTTTTTGAACTTCCAAGTTTTGTCACCCATTCACTTTCATTGTATGGACCAAAAGAGCTGAGAAATTCTTCTAAATGGCTTCATTTGTGTTCAGCAGAAGAAAGTCACACATCTGGGATGCCAGGAGGCTGAATAAATGATGAGAGAATTTACATTTTTCGGTGAACTGTCCCATTTAGACATGCGCTTTAATAAAACCGTTGGATGTCATGAGATAGTATTGTGTGAGAAACAGGGCAAAAAGTAAGTGTTTATGAACTGATAATCTGACGTTTTACTTGTGATTCGTGTGAAAGGGCATAAAACGAATTTGTTGTAGCACCTCTAGTGTTTATTTCACCAGGAGACTACCGCGATACATACAATGAGCCACATAAAAATAATTGTGCAAAAATGTATGAATAACATGTTACGGGATTCTACAGGACCAACAGCCTTTCTAAAAGAAATGTTTAAATGCTGACTCAAAAATTCCATCCATTCCCATCACATATTTAAACCGAGTTCACTCTGAAGGTATGAGGAAGTGTTTTATAGTACTTCAGATTGTTGCAGGAATACGGCACAGCTGAATGATTTTCAGGGAGGTCTGTTTTGGTTTCGAGGGGGTGGGGGAACACTACTCTATAGCTGCCAGGTACAATTAGTTGACTCAGTTTAAAAAAGAATACAGAGCATAATTTAGCTGATCTTTACATACTCAGTGTCTTGCCAAAATATTTGACTGTACTGATTACTTTGAGAAAGAGAATGGGGAAATAGTGGATTTACTCTTTATTTATTTAAATAGGACTAAAAAAGTTGTATATTTCCTTTATTTTATTTGGCATTAGTAGAACCTAAAATGAATCCATTTTTTATTATAACAAGCAAAAGCCAGATTACTCCAAAATATAGACAATAGGGTCTAAAATCTGAAACCATTTGTGGAAATGATTTTGCATAATTTTGTAGTTTAATACAGAATTTTCCTTACAAAATATATTGATAGCCTAAATTTTGGAAGAATTTTTGTTTTTTTCATATGTTATTAGTATTTGGTTTCTTTCCCTTTTGCTTTAATGACATCATGCACTTGACATAACATGGACTTCACAAGTTTGTTCAAAATCTGGTGGTCCATGATTTGAGAGTGTTCTAGAGAGCATCTTGTGTGCTTCAATAGAAGACTTTGACCATTTGTTTAAAGGAGTTGTCATGGTCAGTGTCACAAATAAGCTTACCTTTAAGTAGTGACCTAGAAATAGTGCTTTCATCTTTTAATTTTTTACATCATACTTCGAATATGTTGTCTCAGGCTTTTGGACCCCATTGTATGCAATTTTCAAATATTGCTGAGTAACATTTATGGAAGCTTTTACATGTGGAAAAAAACCAAACATTTTTGCATCTGTTTTACTGCTACATTCATTTCACAAACTTATACATTAATGTATGTTGAGCAATTCTGTTTTGTTATGTACTATTTTGTATATTATGTACACTCAAAAAACTTTTAAGATTTTCAATTTCATAAAAACAAATTACACAATTCAAATTAATGGAATTTTGTAATGAAATTGCAAACAAAAAATGATGTCATGAAACATATTTTTTTAATGAAATTGAAAATCAAAAATCTTGAAACAATAGGCTACATTATGTTTTTAAGTGTATTTACATTTGTTTCTGCAGAAGTCTATATTACAATAGTATTTCAAAGGGGAAAGTCACTTTCAGTGATAAAACTGTCATAGTTCAAATGCACTGGGATGTATATTGATTTTAATTTAGTATTAATTTCAACAAAACTCTGCTAATTATGTAAGGTCTTCTGTTAAAATGTCATTTATCCAGTTAGACAGATCACATCAGTCCATATGCTCTAATTAGACATGCGAGCTTTACAACATATTAGCATGTTGAGTCATGAAAGATTAAGTCTGTTTTGCCATATGTTATGCCTCCCTACAACTAATTTGGACTTCCTGTGTTGCCAATTAGACATTCTATATATCTATAGTGCATTGTATTTTTTTAAAAAATGCAAATGTATTAATTTAACAGTCTTATCTTGCTTGTCGACTTTAGCAACGAGATGGTTCACCCAAAAATGTAATATAATTTACTCTCTCTTATCATATCCCAGGTGTGTATGACTTTCATTTTTCTTCAGAACACATTTGAAGAAAAATAGAAAACTTTCTCAGCTCAGTTGGTCCTTTAAATGCAAGTGGATGGTAATCCAATTTTTAAAGCTCCAAATTTCACAGAGAGTCAGCATAAATGTCATCAATATGTCTCCAGCTTTTAAATTAATGTCTTCTGAGCAACGCAATCACTTTTTGTGTAAAAAAGATAAATATATAAGTACTTTTTTAACTCTTAATCATGCTTCCTGTCAGCAGCAGTATATACGCGCGTGATGTAATCGCATTGGCATTTGAAACACGCGAGAACCAAAGCATCACAGCCGTAAGAGGAGCGCTGTTTACAACTGACTTGGAGGAACGCTTTACTGTAGCTTGGTTGTTATTTTTTTTTTCATAGCTGTATTTATCTGTTTCTTTATTCACAATGGTGCGTTTGTGTGCTTATCCTGGATATCTCAACCGAGGGGAGAACGTGAGATTACGTCCATATCATGGCAACGGTAATACGTCACACGAGAGACCGATTGATCTCTACCCTCTTGTGAAGCTTATCCAAAGTGATGATTTAGAGGATGACCTTTATGCTGACTATTTGTGAATTTTGGAGCTTAAAAAGTCTGATCACCATCCACTTGCATTTTAAGGAGCTGAGCTGAGATATTTTTCTATTTTTCTTCAAATGTGTTCTGCTGAAGAAAGAAAGTCATACACATCTGGGATATCATGAGGGTGAGTAAATAATGAGAGAATTTTCATTTTTGGGTGAACTAAGCCTTTAATTATTTTTTTGAAGGCTGTATTACATTGATATACATATAAACATTTCCAGGGTCAAACTAGATTTTAACACTTGCTGCTGATTTCTACAACTTCTTGTGTGTTATAAACTGGTTTTCTATTATGAAATTTTACATTTTGTTATCTTTCCCCATCTTCCTTTTCTGTTTCCCTCTACCTAAATACCAATTTTGATCGAATTTTCTGTTTCCCCTTTTTCTTGTTAATGTCCTCCACCCTCCTCCATCTCCACCCTATTATGATGTCAGGAAAGACACAAAGTGTGAAGGATGCGAATACCTACATCAGTGACCTGTACATAAAGCAAAATTTAAACCGCGAGAAAGGCGGGCAGAAATCCATTTACCACCACTTTACCTGCGCAACCGACATCCGCAAGGTCTTCAGTGGTGTCAAGAGAACTGTTCTCATCGGGGAATTGCAGTTTTATGGAATGCTTTAAGATGTTAAGGCTTCACCTGGGGTCACACAGAGTTAAATGGATAGTTTACCCAAAAATACAAATTCGGTCACAATTTACTAAACTGAAACACAATTATTCTCCAAACAATATTTTAGTACATTTATAAGATTTACACATTTTAATTTAATTACAAAATTCCATCAAATTGAATTATTTTAAACTTTATTCAATTAAATTATTAATGATTACTTAATTCAATTTGAAAGAATTTTATGAAATTTAAATGCGTATATCTTTAAAAAAAAGAAAAGAAAAGTAAACTATGACAGAATGTTTATTTCTGGTTGAACTATTCCTTAAACAGCGCAAAACAATCTTTGCTGCTCCCTGGAAAGGCATAAAAATATGAAGGGTACTAATTAAAAAGCTACACAAAAATTTATGTCAGAATAAGCAAAGTTTATTTGTTATGGTTTGGTTAAACGGATACTGCATTCGATACAATTACAACTAGGGATGCACCGATACCACTTTTTCTCTTCCGATTCCGATATTGGAAATCTAAGTATCGGCCGATACCGATCTGATACCAGTATTGGTTTTTTGCATAATCAGTTTAGAATATCTTTACATTATTGTGTGGAACTAATTGAGAGTACTCTTTAATATGTAAAGACACACAAACCTCTAACTACACATTATTTCAATATAAATGTATAGCTTATTAAGAAACACTTTATTATTAACTAGTATACTGAATAATGTAGCAGCAAAATTAACAGTCTTTAAAGTATTCAGATCTCTTATTTGGTTTTAGTTGTAAGATATCAGCTCACTTTTCATTTCACAGTTATTTTTTGGAACCCATTCGACTTAAATATTATTATCATTGCTAAACAAATTATAATAATATATTATACTAGTAATATATCTCAATCGTGCACCTTTAACTTTTAAACCCTCACGCTTTTATTTTGACATTCTGAACTCTCCAGGAAGTCCTGTATGTGTGTCTGTAGGCAAGTTCACAGTTTAATTTGCTTCTTATTCAAATTCTGGTAAAAATGCACCTCTAAGCCATTCTAAATGCATATTATAAGTGAACAAAACCTCAAGTGTGTGTGTAAACAGAGCAGCGGCATTCACTGACGCGCTGGCACTGCACGTGCATACTATATATTTACTTAAATACAACCTTTTGTGATTCACAGAGCTATCGCACATTTTCA
The DNA here is from genome assembly GCF_025860055.1 of Xyrauchen texanus. NCBI lineage: Eukaryota > Metazoa > Chordata > Actinopteri > Cypriniformes > Catostomidae > Xyrauchen > Xyrauchen texanus. The sequence goes on from NC_068323.1 coordinate 15,737,266, forward strand.
AGTGGCTTTGAATAAAATGCACAAGTCATATGAACTACATTTAATGGTGTTTTGATGGTTCTTTTGTCATTTTTGGAGCTTGACAGTAACAAACATTACTAACACACAGTATCAGATTTGGATTGGGCTCGTCAGACCCAATCCATCTAAAAGCTTCAGTATTGGAGCTGATACCAATCCAGGTATCAGATTGGTGTGACAAGTCATTGACTTATACCTCACTCTACCATTCTGTACTTTTTTATTCAGTGAACTTGATTTGAACTTCAATGATGGAGTTGCATTTGGAAGTATTTAGTTATATTTCTTGGCAAATGTAACTTTTAAACTTGTCTGTAAGCTTTACTGAAATACTTTTCCTTTTCTTTTGAAATAGAATATCACAAAATGTTAATAACTGAATTGAAAAAGATGGCGCACTGTATTTCATATGGGCCAGATACTGTATACTGGAAAGTAATTTGAGTTCAATATTAGTTTGTAATGCAAAGCCTCTTTAAAATTGAGAGTAATCGAGATCCACTTTGAATAAAAGGAACTGCAGGAACAATTTCAGATTGTCCCGGAAATGACTATGTACCAACAAGGCTTGAAGCGCAAGAAGCAGGCTTTACTGAGAATAATTAAATGCATTTACATATTTACATACATATGATCAAACAAAAGAACACAAAAATGGTGAAAAGGGAATGACAGTGTTGCCAACAAAAAGAAACAAGGAAAACCAAAAACCAACTAACCAAAAGGCAGAAAAGTCTTACTGAAAACAAAAACACAAAATAAATCTGCCTACTTTACCTAAAACAAAAACGTACAATTGGTGGCAACCACTCCTTACCTGGTGTTACTAGACAGTGTTAAGGTCTACATGTTGCAACATATGCAGGGTCCCTAACCTGTTCCCAATTCAAAAAAATAACATTATACCTGAAAGGTCCAAGGACCTTACAAAGTTGAAAGAATAGAAAACAAAGCACAGAAACAGACTGAGAGGCTGGTCAATAAAAACCACAAGCAATACAAAAACAGGACTCCTCATATCACAGCCATCTTGAATTTTATAGACCTAGGTGATCTCAAGACTCCACGTGCAATTGGCTGATCACACAAGACAGACGGTGATTGGCTGGAACAAAGGCAAATGGAGGAACCAATGGGGCAGGCTCCTGCAACAGAAAAAACACAGAGAGAAAACAAAATACATACGCCTAAAGGGCGTAACAGTGACTTTGAATAAAAATTATTTGCTAAATGGCCAAATTTTGCATTTGTATTCAAAATGTTTTTGAAAGTCTCCTTTTTCGGTGGAGAAAAAAGGTATTCTGTCAGAAAAAAGGTACTGTTTAAGGAACAAGGCCATATATATAAAACATAAACCATGAAGATACACAATAGATGCTTATTATGTACCCAAAATATATTTTAACTAGAGATACAGGAAAGTTTCCCTTGAGGGTACCACCCTAGAGATGATTATTGTACCTTAAACAGTATTTTTTATTTTATAAGAGTAGAAATATCAATGCATTTTAAACAAAATCAGATTAGTGTGGAAGTGGCCTGAGTCTACAGGATTTTTTTAAGCTGTTTTAAAGTTCAGCTAAGGAAATTCTTAAGCCTGAATGCTTAAGAAAAGTAACAGCACACCTATTCTCAATAAGCTGTACGATTTGAGGTATCACTCGAATTTCACCTTGCCTTTAACTACTTTTATAGTTTAAAAAGTATATATCATGTCTTGAGACCTGCCTTTTTGCAAAAAGTATCAGTATCAATAATGTCTTCAGTGTTATAATGAGTTCAGCATTGAAGGAGTCACTTTGCCTTTTCCCAAGGGATCCACTCAGTTCCATCATAACCCACTCAAGCTTGAGGGTATTTCTTCTAATACCCTCCACCACACCACAATAACTTCCAGCACCATAACCTATTTGCTGAGCCTACCAGGGGTCCAGGTGCTCTCTCTCTCTCAAAACAATCTAGAAGCTATTTCATCTTAGTCTTGGAAGAAGCAGAGTAAAACTAAGGCAGATAGTTGGTCTGCCTTTGCTTCAGGTGAAAAATTACAATATGTCAAATTATTTTCCTTCCTTCACCGCTCTGTTCCCGTTTGCTTGATGGGTGGGCAAAGGGACTCAGTACGAGTGCCCAGGGTGGTTTTATCCTCATTGCTATAGAGACCAATTGAAAGAGACCCCATGTCACACTTGTACCGGCGCTTTGTGACTCAAGTGAGAAAAGAGCCCCTAATTGCTTATAATTTGAACATGACACACAGCACAGTTCTATGCAGACCTTTAAAAAAAAGGTGTTTGGAAACAGTCTACTTTCTATCCAACATGCTTCAGTAACACTATCGTGTTGTGGTTGAATTCTACTATTGCTCTTTTTTTAGGGTATGGGATTTGAACAAACCCCTAATCGCAATTATTAAAATTGGAAATGTGTCGAATGATTCCTCAAATTTGTGTGCTATTACTTTTCCAAACTGGTCTCAAAGAATTATGGGTAACACTTTAGAATACTGTATCTTACTTAATGCATAACTAATAAGGAATTACTGCAGAACTAATAGGTAATTCTTCATTAACACTCAAGTCACTACTATTAACTACTAAGGAAGATGTGTTAACTAATCAGTATGTAATAGAATTTTATAATTGTGTTAAGTAACAATTAACTAATCAATAACTATTGAATTCAGTCATGCCTCCTGATGAACTACTTTTAATTATCTACTAATTCAGCTTCAGGAGAAATAACTATTGAGTAACTACTAATGAACAGACGATTAATTACAATTACAATAATATCATAACAATTAGCCATTACAATATTCAGGTTGTGGCTCTTTCTTCTTCCTTATATCTAATGTTGTTCTTACTATGGAAATGCAATACACATTTCGTGGAATTACTACAGTCCCAAAATGAGTCATTACAGCGAATTTAGTAGTTTTGGCCTGTATGGTCAATTGCTTTGTGAGTGTGGTCTGTAACTAGAAATCATCAACGGAATGGAACCCCATCCCCACTATAAGTGACTAGCCAACTTACCTCAGGTAGGTTTATGATTTATATACAGTATAGTGTGTGTGTCTCTTGTTTACCTCAGCACATATCACATTACATTTGGGTAAATTGTTCCTGTATGTAAGGCAATGACTGAGGGGAAGGGAAATTACAGGGAACCTATGAGTAATTAATAAAGAATTACCACATAATTATGAGGGAATTACTTACAACCTGGAACAGTATTCTAAAGTGAAAATACAGGGAACCCCATTAATGAATGATTATCTGGTAATTCTGTATTAAATAATCATGGGTTCCCTGCATTTTCACTTTACATTTACATTTATGCATTTGGCAGACGCTTTTATCCAAATCGACTTACAGTGCAATTATTACAGGGACAATCCCCCTGGAGCAACCTGGAGTTAAGTGTCTTGCTCAAGGACACAATGATGGTGGCTGTGGGGATCGAACCAGCAACCTTCTGATTACCAGTTATGTGCTTTAGTCCACTATGCCACAACTCCATATTCAAAATACTGAATACTTTAGCATTAGAACATACAGGACAAAACTACTAAATTCGCTCTAATGACTCATTTTGGGACTGTAGTAATTCCACGAAATGTGTATTGCATTTCCATAGTAAGAACAACATTAGATATAAGGAAGAAGAAAGGGCCACAACCTGAATATTGTAATGGCTAATTGTTATGATATTATTGTAATTGTAATTAATCGACAGTTCATTAGTAGTTCCTCAATAGTTATTTCTCCTGAAGCTGAATTAGTAGATAATTAAAAGTAGTTCATCAGGAGGCATGACTGAATTCAATAGTTATTGATTAGTTAATTGTTACTTAACACAATTATAAAATGATATTACATACTGATTATGTGACTTGAGTGTTAATGAAGAATTACCTATTAGTTCTGCAGTAATTCCTTATTAGTTATGCATTAAGTAAGATACAGTATTCTAAAATGTTACCGAATTATGTTACCATACCAACATTTTTTGAAGGATTTTAGGTGGCTCGTTGTACATATCGCAGCAGTGAATGACTACTAGAGGCACTAAAACAACAATGACACAAATAAGAAGCAAAAGACAGATTCTCTGTTCACAAACACAAACTTTTCATTCTGTTCCTCACACAATGCTGTCATAGGACATCTAACACTTTTGCTATAGTGCACGACTTATAAGGCAATGAATTTTAGCATTGGCATGACTACTTATGAGCTTGTTTGACTGTGATCAAATTGCACGATAGCTCAACTGATATAGCGCTTACATTAAGATGCAAAGGACTGGGATCCGAGTCCCACAGAGCATGCTAATAATGCAATTTTATGACACTATCGGTTAGGGGTGTCGGTATCGATCTGGATCGATGCATTGATCCAATTACCAACGATCCACTGTTATCGATACAATGCATAAATATCGATATAGACATTGTTTTAAGGTGTATCTTTATTTTAATACACTCATGTCAGCCTCATCCATACGTATTTCCATCAGGCAATGGAGCAACCATATTACATTAATTTCACTTTATGAGTACTAAATATGCTTTTCATGTGGGACAAGGGTGTGCCACACGTCTTTGAAGCCAAATTGTGTTCTGCTATCCGTGCGGCATTTGCACGCATCAACTGGGCTTCCCGTGAAATGCAAGCTCCATTGACAGGTGCGAGCGCATCAACAGGGCCCTCCTTAAAATGTGAGCTCCACCCAGAAAACCACATAGTGATACCTTTCTTCAGAAAATGTAAAACAATTTAGAATATTTTTTGTTTTGGTTGTAATAATTAGGCCTGCCTGAAATATCGTGAAGAAATTCTGCGGAATTCAAACAAAGTCTCCCTTCACAAAGGTGATTGCATATTTGTTTTTCTATATATATTGGCTTATTAGTCCAAGAAACAAATCCCACCGACCCTATAATAAGCACTTTGAAATTTTCGCTAATATCTTCATAACCGTATCGGCTAGAATAAAAAAATATTCCAAGATAAGTCAAGCCAAACGTATATCTGAAACATATTTCTCTGATGTAATTCTGTCTATAAATGTTTTGGCCATTTAAATTTTTTACTATATTGGATATCCTCCTATCTTTCTGCTTTGCATGAAGTTTTGCATGCATCATCTAGATATCCTCATGACGAAAAATTTACAAAACCTTTCCTTTATCAACCTATATCTTCTAAATGCAAAGTAAGAACTTAACGAAACTTAGGAAATTTCAATACAAAGAGATTTTGAGGAGGCATGCCAAATTTCATCGAATTCTATCCAGAGGGGTTTCTACAACAAAAAAACAGTTATAACATTGCAACAGTTGGATCGAGCGAGTTGGAATTTGAGATGCATCCTCTTTGGATCTTGTGCCAACATATCATTAAAATGTTGATTGGACAATTTAACCAAAATGACCGGCAGCAGCCAATCATCATTATGAAATTTGGAATCCATTTCAGTTTACCAAAATTGGGCTGTATATCACATAAATTGATGCTTATAATATTACATATTTTTTATATATTTAAATCCATCCTTCAGAATTCTGCAGCAATCAGTGCAGAAAATGTTAAAAGTTTGCAGATTCCGTCTTCCAAACTTCAACAACTTTTGCATGGCTAATCGCAAATGGCGAATTTGATCCTCAAATCATTTGAGAAAAACATGCGTAATTGGTCTGGTCTACTCAGTTCCAACTCCTTTTCGGCTGCGATAACATTGAGGCCTCAAAGGAAAAGCTACCAATCTGAATTGCTCAGAGTGACATTTTTTAAATGAGTCATCCCATACACTGATTAACTCACATGGCCAAACCCACATTAAAACCTCAGTTGGGGCCGATTCTATGGCCTGTTGACAATCACTGTGGACAAGCTGCTGAAGCCCACATCTATAAAAAGATCTTAAATCCCCAGACCCAATTAAAGAAGAAACTAGGTGAGGGAGAGAAGAGTGCAGATGAAAGAAACCAGCGTCAGGAGAGGAATGACATTCATGCTGAGAGCTCAGATGGCAGTTATGAGCAGACACTGATTTCTTTCACCGTATCTTTCAATCTCAAAATTGTAACTTTCAGTGCACCAACAGAACAGGCTTTGCATACATAACAAAGTGTCAGTAAATAAGAGTTTGTCTATCTGTCTGTCTATCTGTATAATAGGTCTATATTTGTTTGTCTATTCAAAAGTCACATTCTTGATTACTGATGTTTAACTGACTTAAAAATGCATTTGAAGACGTCATCTCTGTTTGATTCTTGGTCTGAGTGTAAAGTTACGTAATGATTACCTAAAGATTATGACTTCACATGACATCTCTGGCCTTCACCCACTCATTCACAGGAGCATCTGCTATTGTTCAAGTTGTCATGAGGAATTTCTTCTGCAAATTACTGCGCTAACACCATTATGTACACAAGTCAGATCAGCCATAATCTATTTTATTTATTTAAGAACAGGCTATTTTGCACTAATTTATTTTTAGGTATTGTAAAGAGCTCTAACAATTAAGTGTATAGACAGATCAATTGGTTTCAATTTAGTTCATACATTTTCACATAGTCATGATACCAGATTACCAACCCAGACACACTAATAGACAGCATACCAGAAACACATGCTGTAATGCGTCTTGATGTGTGATCTGGCGGACTTGGTGACTGTCATTCTGAGTTAGTCGAGCTGACATTTTCCCGCTGGGCACCTTGTACGTTTGTCAGATTCCTGCCAAGTGGCAGCGAGTCTCTCTGCCCTTGTCAGAGAGTAGACGTGCTTGCCACTCTGGTGGCAAACTCTGGTGCCTCTTCTCCATTTCGTTTAATCAGTGTTGATGTGATAATAGTCACAATTCAACAGGGAGGATATTAGTTCCTCTAATACCATAAAGGGATACACCCAATAATGAAAATGCTCTCATCATTTACTCAACCTCATGCAGGGGCATGTCCAGGAATTTTTGCCAAGGGTGGCAAAGGGGTGGGCAATGCGTGACACGGATGGATTAAGCTGTTGCACAGCATCTTCTATGCGCAAGCAGGGTTAGAGCTGGGGTGGCAAAGCTCATTTTTATGGGGCAACTGCCACCCCGTGCCACCCTTCTGGCCTCGCCCCACCCTCATGTTGTTCCAAAACTTTATGACTTTCTTTCTATTGTGGAAAAGAAAATTACATTCGAGATGAGAATGAAATTGGATGGTATTTATATAGTACCGTCAAGCTACAAAGAATAAAAAGTACTGTAAATATTGTCCAAATTAAATGGCTTGAGTGAGATATTCCAAGTCTCGCAAACCAAATATTGAAGTCATTATTTACTGAAAATTTTACCCTGCTCTGTAACTCTTAAATCTTATTTGTGCATGCAATGCCAACAATTGTTCCCTATCTGTCACTCACTTGATGTTGTGTCGATGTAGTGACACCAGGGGTCGCTCTTGTGAGCCCCAAACACCTCAGATCTTTGAGAAAAGGACAATGAGAATTGGAAAGTGGAATTTGGATGCCACTCCCTCGAACAAATGGGTATAAAAGGAGCTGGCTTTCAACCCCTCATTCATTCAGATTTTTTCTTCGGAGCTGAGTGGTTGTGTTCAGCGAGCTGAATTCCTCTGCCGGTCCATTCACCTCTAAGAAGCTAATTGCTGTTGGATATATGACGCATTTCAGCAGGTGCTGCAGATTACACCCCTGGACTCTTCGACAGCCTAAGAGAGTATATATTCCTGCAAAAGAGTATATTTTCTCTAATTGAGCAAACGCATTGACGTGAACGTTTTTTTAAAGATGTCCTTTCGAAGTGTAGTTTCTGGGTGCTGTCACTATCTCTCCACCTCTGGCGGCCACGGTCGCTGCCTCAAGTGTCTGGGCCCTTATCACGTTGAGGAAGCGTTCGTGTATGGTTCATGTTCTCGTTGCGAGAACATGACCATGGCAACGTTGCGGTCACAACTTTCTTCCCGGGGAAAAGCCACTTCAGTTGTCCCCTTTACCGGACCTTCTACCTATGGATACAAGGCTGGCCCGGTTGATGCTGGTTGGCACTGGCCAACGGCACCTCTCTAGCAGACATCTGCAAGGCAGTGGCTGGGCAACACCCAATACCATTGCAAGATTTTACAATCTCCAGGTTGAGCTGTTTTTTTCAGTATGAACAGGTAAGGAATACGGGCAGCTGGCTTAGTGTATTGCTTGCGTATAGCACCTTTCCCCTCCATGATGCAATGTTGTTCGCTCCTTTCCCCCATGCAAGTTCACAAACCGTGAACCCTGGATGTCCTTCCTCCCTAGCCCTCTGGCTCACGAATTCACCGGAGGAATTTGTAGTCTGACCCTGTACGTGTGCTAGCATGCCCTGTACTGGGGTAGTTGCTCCACAGGTGTCGGTTACCCCGGTAACCCCCTGTGATGTGAGGGACTATACAGTGTTTTTTGGGGTGTTGGGGGAGGTTACGTGCAGTCCGAGTGCATCTGCTATTACGCACGCAGTAGCCTGCTTGCACCTGCATTGGCAGTTCACTTAACATAGTTCAGCTGTTGTGGCATTTTGTATAGGGACCCCTAATGACACTACATCGACTCAATGTTGAGTGAGTGACAGATAGGGAAAGTCTCGTTTACTGTCGTAACTTCTGTTCCCTGACAGAGGGAATAAGACATTGTGTCCCCTTGCCACAATGCTGTACTACCCGCTGAAATATCCGGGACCCTGTCTTGGCTCCTTAGCACAAAACCTGAATGAGTGGTTGCGAGCCAGCTCCTTTTATACCCATATGTCCGGGGAGTGGCGTGCAAATTCCATTCGACAATTCTCATTGGCCTTTTCATTGACACAATGCCTTGTTCCCTCCATCAGGGAACGGAGATTACGACAGTAACCAAGATGTTTTACTCACATATCTCGTGTCTTAACACGATGTAACACATTTGAATGTGAACTGAACACAAGCATGAATGAGATTTGAGAGCTCCTGTGGACAATAAAATTTTCAGTGAACTACGACTTACATTTCTGTGTTTTCCTCACACAAAGTTATAATTTAGCTTTAGAACACTTAAAATTTCACAATCTAACTGTAAATTTAACAACAGTAGGTCAAACGTTTTGCTGCTAAAATTGGTCTGTGTTTATCGAAATTCAAACTACTGCCCCCAGTGGCCAAAGCTGGAAGTGTTGTCAAACATATGGGCACCAGTGTCAAAGATTAACTTTTAAAATGGGCATTATTGGCTCCCGGATTTGAATTTCAGGTTGTTGTTTTTTCTTTTTCTTTTGAAGGGCCTATTTTAACCAACAATTTTAAATATCAACTTTCATCTGTTTATGTCAAATATGTTAATTTTCTTAAATTAATACAAATTATCACGATTAAAAATTTATTATTTTATACCTTAACTATTAAATCATCATCAACTAATATTTTATGCCATAAAATGTATAACTCTGACTATAATAGAATATTATGTATAATATTATACATTATGTATAATAACTATATCAGATGTTACAAAAAATAAGAAGAATTCATCACAAAGACATTAATCCCAGGCCAAAGATATTTCTGCAAGAAGTAATTTCGAAAATATATTTGAATCAGGTTTTATTAGGCCCAGTTACTTTGGTGCCTATTTAAGAATGCCAGCCGGTTATTGTGTGACATTTAGAAAGACTTATTCTTGTACTTGTTTTTCGATCTTGATCATTATGCCAGGATTGTGAGACGTGGGTTACACTGAAGCATTTTTAAACAAAGCTTTCACTATTTATTAAACCAAATGAAACATTAGAACTCCGTTTGATAGCTTGCTGAAAATCACGTCCCCATATAGAATACTGTGGCAAACCAATAGGTTTGGTCTCCTGGAGTTCAGGTTGCTTTGAACTCAGACTTTGGAGGGATTCTGATGGCATTAGCTGCATGGAAGGCCTCTGTGTCACTGCGGCACAAACTGCATTTGCTGATAAGATGCTGCCAAATCCATCCAGCCTCACCCACACACACACACATACCTACAGGAAGGAGGGTTTAAATTTAGATTTAGAGGGGGAGACAGAGACTCAGATATACTTTTAGATTAGATACAACACACACACAAACTGGTTCCTCTGTGTATTTATCGAACAGATCCTGTTTTGACATGTGGAAAAAGACTTTCCAGCTCGGCTCAGTCACAGGGAGGGGGTGAGCAAGGCCATGAGACAGAATTAGGGAATGTTCCGAACACCTTCCTGAATGTAAAATATCAATAATTGGATTGGTAGCACTGCCCGGGAGACTGTACGGTGTTATGTATAGCCTGTCTTGTTCCACTGTTGCCCTTTTGTTTACCATTTTTGTCACTTTTGTACTCCTTAGTTTTCACTTTTGGCCCTTTTGTAGCTCCACTGTCTCCTTGTTAGCTTTCATCCATTGTTTGCACCTGCCCTCATTTGTTTGCCTTTGGTTTCTGTCGATCACCTTGTTATCTTGTTTGAGTCCTGTTTGTTCATTTGCCCCTTTGTCCCACATTCTTGTATTTAAACCCTGTCTGTTTGTTCAGTCTCTGTCAGTCGTTGTTTGTATGTTCATGAATGTTGTTAGCCTGGTGTGTGTTTCCCTGCCCGAAGTTCTCTGTTCAAGTTAATTTCCCCATTGTGGGTTTTCCTTTGTGTTTGTAATAATAATAAAAGTACTGCATTTGGATCCTCAACCTTCGTCTGCCTTCGTTGTCTGCATTTCGTGACATAGGGAGAGGATATCTGTCAGAGTCAGTGTTCTGAGTAAATACCCGATGACCAGCCTCATAAAATGAAAATGCTTTCCATCGTCCAGTTTTCTTTTCTTTTCTTCTCTTATAAGTGGTGTTTACTAAAGCAAACGTGAATGAGGCAACATTTCTGCTAAATTATATTACATGTTTCACCACACGTAATTACGGCAGTTCAAAAGTGAAATGTCCACGGTGTGGCTCTAAAAGGGAGTTAAAAAGGTGAATAATGTAAATTCTCATCATTTACTCACCCTCATGCCATCCCCAGTATGTATGGCTTTCTTTCCTCTGCTGAACACAAATAAAGATTTTTTTGAAGAATATTTCAGCTCTTTTGGTCCATACAATGCAAGTGAATGGGTGCAAAAAATTTGAAGCTCCAAAATCCACATAAGGGACCATAAAAGTACTCCGGACAAATCTGGTGGTTAAATCTATGTCTTTTGAAGAGATATGATAGGTGTGGGTGAGAACATTTTGGCAACCATTCACTTGCATTGTGAGGACCTACAGAGCTGAAATATTCTTCTAAAAATCTTAATTTGTGTTCTGCAGAAGAAAGAAAGTCATACATATCTGGGATGCCTGGAGGGTGAGTAAATAATGAGAGGATTAAAATTTTGTGGTGAACTGTTCCTTTAAATGTTCTTCCAAACAGATATTTAAGGTTATTGCTCTATCACGTTTTAAACAATAACCAACCTCCCTATTACCATGCCACATTTTGTTAAAATGTATGTATTGTAACATTATTCTATGAGGCCAGGTTGAAAATGTAATATTAAGTGAACTTCAACCAAAGTTATATTTAAGAAGCATGAGTTTAGTTAAATGTTGTCTCTCCCCACATTAAAATGTAATGTACATTAATAATGATTATTTTAATGGCTTCATAAACATCATGTACTGTAACTATATTAATATTGTATATCATACATGTTATTATAGGCCAGGCTTTCTTGAGAAAGTGTAAAAATGAATCTGTCTTTGTTTTTAAGAATTGGTCTTTATTTATGGCCCAACCAGTCTTTAAGTCCATCTTTTTCTTTCCCTCCAACACACACAAACGCATCTGGTTTGCGGCCATTAATTAGACTGAACCAAAACTGCTCAGGGCTTTTGGTTTATTAATGCTGAGAAACAGCAAACACAAAATGTTCCCAATTAAAATGAAGATGAATGGCAGGGCACGTCCCCCCGATGAGCCACTGCATCTAAATGATCACCACACAGACGAACCATTTAATACACAGCCCACGCCCTGTCCCGACAGACTGCACCCAAACCACCCACTGCTCTCTCTGTCTTGTTTTCTATTTATGTCTCTCTCTGTCCTTGTTCTCACTGTGGGGGACAAGCCAGGGGACAGCGCAGTCATAACAGATTAAACAAAATACCCATGTTTTGTAAATGAGCTGCATATAAAAAGACTTGAAGGCTAATAGGCATAAACAGTGTCAATTAATGCCTCTGATCAATAATAACGAAAATATCAAAGAGGTAACCACCATATATTTTTTAAAAGATTAAAGGATAAATGAATGACACCTGAACCTTTTTTAAAAATACACTTCACACTTAAAAAAAACTTCATATCAGATCAGTTGGCTGTTTCACATTATAGGGTAACTAGTCAAAACAAGAGCATTAAAGGAATGGTTCACACAAAAATGTAATTCTCTCATTATTTATTTGTGTTGTTCCAAACATGCAGTTCAAGGAACACAAAAGGTGATTTTTTGAAGAAAAGTATCATAAAAATGATCCGTGTGACTCATGCACTATAATCCAATACGCTACCATTGTGCAAGAATCAAACCAAAGTTTAAGTTGGTTTTCACTGAAAATCTTGACATCCGACCCTAGCTCTTCTTAATGCATTAATTCGAGTCTGTGAGTAGCAAGGTTTGATTCATAAACAAATCACTCTTGTAAGTCATTCATTTGACTCCTTTGATAGGGGATTGGAATGATGACATGAGGGTACATACCTTTTTGGTGAACAATTCTTTTAATTTAAGTGATCTTTGCAAGAAGACAAAATTATGTAACTAAACATGCATTAGCACACTTTGTGCATGAATAATCTCTCTTACCAATCCACAGCTAGTTGTAAAATAGTTGTACAGAAACTGTTATGATTGCTGACACAGGTTTCAGTGGAAAAGCAAACATGCAACTGAACAAAACGGTGCCACCAAGAAAGTTGCTCGAGCTCCAGAGATCGAGAGATAGGGAGAGACAGGATTAGAGTTTTATCTGCCTATCTGTTGCCTTGAGGGAGTGAATCTGTTTTCTGCAACTGTAACTATAATGTGTGCTGAGGACGAGATACTGAAAATAATCCAGCCTCTCTCTACATAAAACACAAAACAAGTAATTTGGTTATTTAATGCAATACACACACACCTCTCTATTTCTTGGTTAATAAATACTTTTTTTGTATTCAATAGTGCATTTCAGAATACATAGATAAAAATTTTAACCAAGCAGTGACGCTAGAAATTATATGTTGGAACAATGAAATGATTAGCCATTTATTGCTGAAGTGGAAGCTTTTCCCCTGCGGCACCATTTCTGCAGAAACCGTTATGATTTCGGGGAAATTCAGATATGGCTAAAAGTGCCCGAGCATCTTGTTTTTTTACACATAAGTGCCATAATTTACTGCATACAATTTTCACATTCATATTTGAACATAAATATAATAATATGCAACACTTATCTGCACATTTACAGTAGTACAGATTTCTAATGCTAAAAATTATTACATATTGTATCATAAGTCCACAGAAACAAATTACAAACACTCAGCCAACATTTGCTATGTCAGAACAAAATAACATAATCATATTAATCCTATTGTGTATGTTTAAGATAACATGTAATGTATACAGTAAATCTGAAAAAGGTTTAAGCATGCTTTGTTCCTTAAAGATTAAAATGTTATGGGTTTGTGGTTTTTAGTCCATGTTTATTATCTTTGAAGCTCTTAAAAGTTGATTAAAAAAAGATAATTATTTCATGAAAATTGATCAAACTATTAATGACTCATTTTGCACTACACAGATTTTTGTCCAGTCAAATTCTCTCCTAAATAAGAATGCCCCTCCCCAATACCGCCTGCAACCAACTATCAAATCATGATTCACGGCTGTAACATAAATATATGTCTGTTGGCTGCAAACTAAATTTATTACACTTTTGACATGTCACCTAGATCTTGATTCAATGGGAAATACGTCAACTAGGAATTCACAAATTTCTTGTTAAGCCATTTCATGGGGTGTTTAACTAAAATAATCTCAAGTAGATCTGTTCCATTTGAAAAACAGTGGACCAGCATTATTTTTCAATTATTTTGTGACATTAGTTTTTAATGCAAAATTATTTCAGTTAAGTTTAGAGACAGCAAGTTACATTGTGTTCTTTAATGTGCCAACAAAACATTTCTAGGGCCCTGACCACAACAGAATCCTATTTAATTAAATAAATATAATGTCAGTATGTGATGTGCTTAATAAAAGCTACCATTAAATACACACAGGATTTACACAAAATAAAATCTCGATTCAACCGGATGCGTGAAATTAATTACGACAGAATGATATTACTTCTGTATAGAAAAATTTTGTAATCAATGTAGTAGCTACCTCTACTAATGACAATAATTTAAAAAAAATTGTTTTTACATTAAATAGTATTAAATAATATTCTTTATTAATATTTAATACAATTACAACAACAACAACAACAATAATTATAATAATAATTAATCACAGTAATTACTAATATTTTTCATCAATCAAGTTTTCATTTATATTATAAAGCTCTTTGGTGTAGAACTTTATGTGACCAAAAATACTGTAACTTAAATGTGTTGTAGAAATAAAATGTGTATATTTTAATTTGATTACTGTTTTTTCTAATTAATTGATAAGACACCATTTTAAAATGTAACTAAAGCTAAAACATGGAATGTTGAGATTAAACTAAATTAAATAAAATTAAATTAAATTAAAACGGAACTTGGGAAAAAATTTAATATAGGGCCCTATATTTCCAAACCAAATTTCCCATAAAATCAGTGATGTTCCAAAAATGTCAGTGAGGTTCAAATAAAGTTCACTGCATAAAAAGTACAGAATTAAAGGGTGAGGCATTTACATTCTTAAGTCAATGACTTAGTCATTAAATATTCATTCAACCATGTCACAAATAAAACTTTGCATAAAGAGCTGTACAGTCATGACGTCCATTTGTAGACCACTCCAGAAGGCTAGTTGCATGGGTTCCCTCCGAAATTTTCAATAGGTTTATGCAGTATATTGATTAACTATTTAATTGTATGGAAAACAGCAGCTTAGACATTCTGCTAAACATCTCCCTTTGTGTTCCATGGAAGAAAGTAAGTCCAGTTGGATTAAAATGAATTGAGGGTGCGTAAATTAGCACATAATATTTGTTTTTGGGAGAACTCAATTTAAAGGTGATTAATTTCCCCCATGTCCTTTTAATGTAGCATAAATCCCACTATAAAACTCTGTCCTGGTAGGTGGGTGGACAAAGCTGATATCATCACATCATTGGTTGAAGAGAGCAAGCTCTTATAGCTCTTACCATATTGCATATTAATGAGTGTTTGATTTGAAGGGTGAAAAAGACTGACCTCTCCTGCCATGCTACACCAGTGATGAAGCCCACACACACAGACTCTAATTGTAAGAGAGAGACACCCACTATTATGTACACACACACACACACACACACACACACAGTTGTGTTTCCATGTTTTATGGGGACTTTCCATAGACATAATGGGTTTTATACTGTACAAACTATATATTCTATCCCATGACCCTAACCCTATCCCTAAACCTAACCATCACAGAAAACTTTCTGCATTTTTACATTTTCAAAAAACATAATTTAGTATGATTTATAAGCTGTTTTCCTCATGGGGACTGACAAAATGTCCCCACAAGGTCAAAAATTTCGGGTTTTACTATCCTTATGGGGACATTTGGTCCCCACAAAGTGATAAATACACGCTCACACACACACACACACACACACACACACACACACACACACACACACATTAAAGCACACAATGCTTGCAATGAATTTTGGACATGCCAGTGAAGATAAACTGAATTCTTAACCCTCATTTAAAGAGAGTGACACGAAGTAACACAACAAAACTTGATTGCTCCCATCTTGTTGTGCTCCTAGTATAATCAAAGAAACTATCCACAACCTACTGGTAAATCTAAACAGCTTCAGGGGGAAGCTTGTCATTTACTGTGTCTAGTTGGTTCCAGCTGATCTAAATGGCGGGAAATAAAGCTGAAACCAGCATAAAGGTATAGCTCACCCAGAGTTTTGGTCACCATTCATTTGCATTATATGGACCTACTGAACCGAAATATTCTTCCAAAAATCTTCATTTGTGTTCTGCAAAAGAAAGAAAGTCATACACAACTAGGATGGCACGAGGGTTTTTATGAGGGACAATTCATTTAATTACAAATACACAATTTGAGAGAGTGTTGGTAGTCGTTGCAGAGCTCTCAGTAGTGTAGTTCTTCACCAGGAATTCTGTTACTAAATGCAATTTTTTTTTTAAATGAAGTTTAAATAACGTGGATTGATGAACAGAAGCATAAACATCGATTAACAAGCTGTCTGTGTCTGTGTTTGTAGCAACCTTTAATCCTTAACATCTGCCATTTTTCAGTGTGCTTCTGGCTTTTGCCTGCATTATTCTCTTATCGCGATTCAACTGCGTGCATTTTCCACATACATCTGCTTTCTATTTTTATCGCTATTCAACTGCATGCATTTTCCATGTGCATCCGCTTTCTATTTTTATCATGATTCAACTGTGTGCATTTTACAGTGCACCCGTTTTTCTCCTTT
Organism: Xyrauchen texanus; assembly: GCF_025860055.1. Taxonomy (NCBI): domain Eukaryota; kingdom Metazoa; phylum Chordata; class Actinopteri; order Cypriniformes; family Catostomidae; genus Xyrauchen; species Xyrauchen texanus. The sequence goes on from NC_068323.1 coordinate 15,753,978, forward strand.
GTGTTGCATGGATTATTGCATCGACCTCAAAGCACCGCTTATCAAGAACAACCATAACTACAAACAATTGGGTGAAGGATTCATATCGATCTCAAAACCTCACTGCTCAGGAACAACCAACAACAAAAAACAACTTCGGTAAGTCATGGCATCTGCTCATGCTATTTCTTCCTGCATTGCATGTTACATGTTTACAATAGCCTCTTCCATCAGCAGTGAGGGATTCACATGTGATAAATGTAAGGAATTAATCAGGCTGATGGAGAAGGTTAATGAGTTAGAGACACGCATCTGAACGCTAGTGAAAGTCAGTAAGAAAGAGAAGCCAGTAGATACTGTTTTGGATGGGGGCAGTACAGAGAGCAACAAACACACTTTGGTTCCGGCTATAGAGCCGCCACAGCAGGGTGTTTGGGTGACGTCTTGGCGGCATACTTGCTTAGCAAAGCAACACCACTCTCCCGTTCCTGTTAGAGTTTCCAATCGATTCTCCCCACTCAGTGATGCACCCACTGAGAATCATGTTGAAAGAGCCCTTGTTATTGGTAATTCTATTGTAAGGAATGTGGAAATGGAGACTCCAGCCACTATTGTAAACTGCATTTTGGGTACCAGAGCATCTGACATCAGATCAAATTTACAAGTGCTGGCTAATGCTAAACGTAGGTTTTCTAAAATTGTTATTCATGTCGGCACTAATGATGTCCGGCTTCGCTGTTAAAGAGTTATGTTAAAGAGGTGTGTGAATTTGCAAAAAACTATGTCAGACACTGTAATATGCTCTTGCACCCTCCCTATTCATCGTGGTGACTAGGTTTATAGTAGTTTAGTTTCACTGAATGGCTGGATGTCTGAGTGGTGTCTGGAGAATAGAATAGGATTTATAGACAATTGGAAGAGTTTTTGGGGTAGACCTGACCTGCTAAAGAGAGACAGACTCCATCCCTTCAGGGAAGGTGCCTCTCTCCTCTCTTGTAATTTGGCTCGTAGTTCATAATAATGATAGTATTTGACTAACTGGGGCCCAGGTCAGGAAGCGGACAAACTGGTTAATCTGAACGTCTGCTAGGTGCCTTGAGACATCACACAGGTCACATAGATTGTATCACCTAGATATGAGTTAGAGTCTGTTCCTAACAAACACAGACCCGTCACTAAATCAGTTAGAACAAATTTAATTAATGTCAAACTTTAACAAAGCAAAAATTTTAAGATAAACATAAAAAAGATAGGTCTACTAAACATTAGATCTCTTTCTACAAAAGCACTAAATGTAAATGAAATTATTACAGATCATAGTTTGGGTGTGCTCTGTTTGACTGAATCCTGGCTTAAACCAGATGAATATATTAGTTTAAATGAATCTACTCCCCCAGGTTATTGTTATAATTATGAGCCTGATCTGAAGGGTCGAGGAAGAGGTGTTGCTACAATTTACAGTGACATTTTTGGTGTTACTCAGAGGACAGGATATAAATGTAAGTCTTTTGAACTAATAATTCTTAATGTGATACCATCAGATATATAAAAAAAACACTATTGTCTTTACCCTTGCTTTAGTATATAGATCACCCGGGCCTCATTCTGATTTCCTTGGTGAATTAGCCATTTTTTTATCAGATCTTGAAGTTTCTGTAGATAGAGCTTTAATTGTTGGTGACTTCAACATTCACATAGATAATGAAAATGATGCATTGTGATTAGCATTTGTCTATATTCTCAACTCTCTTGGTGTCAGACAAAATGTGACAAGGACAACTCATTGCCATAATCATATGCTAGATTTAATTCTGTCATATGGATTTGATGTTGATAATATAGAAATTCTGCTGCAGAGCAATGACATTACCTCGTCTTGTATGCTGCGATCAGCTAATGTTAATCAATCCACACCACGCTATTGTTTCATGTAGAACTATTCTTTCGACCACTAAAGATAGCTTCACTAATAACTTCCAGATCTATCTCATACACTCAGTAAACCCCAAGGCCTAGAAGAACTAGGTTCCGTGTTTCACGGAAGCTACGCAGATCACCGGACTCACAGACACAGACACCCCACCCCTGCACCGAAGACACCACGCACCATTAAGTTCTTCATTCTACTTGTCGTCACAATAAATCACGCCCTTTGTGGGTTGTCTTTGCACAGTGAGAATAGCTGTCTGTGCCTTTTTCATCCTGCCACACTGGTGGAGAAAGCTGGCTGAAATAAAGAAAATGAGGTCAGACAATGAAACTTACCCCAATTCTCCATCTGATTTCTCCACAGGTGCAGCTCTCTTAGAATGGAAGAGCTCATGCATCAGCTCACGAACATCTCCCTCCGCCAGCAACAAATTACAGAGCAACTTTCATCCCGTCAAGAGCGGGTGGAACAGGAGCTCATACAGCTGCGATTGGAAGCCACTGCTCACGTATCGATCCCCGAACCCCATCCCCGAGTTAGTCAGCTGATCACCAAGTTAAAGGAGCATGATGATGTGGAGGCATATCTGCATACATTCGAGGTGATAGGTGAAAGAGAGGGGTGGGATAGGAGCGAGTGGACGGCACTTTGTGCACAGCAATACATGCTACGTCCCAACATGGTCAGTTACCATCAAGGCTGAGCCAGGAAGCCGGCCACCTTATCTTAGGACAAGACTGGCCAGGGTTCGAGCAGCTGTTGGCCCAAGCTGTCCAACCTGTCAGCCGCCGGGGGCAACGTCACAGGGAACACCGCCCAAGACCACTGAGACGCCCGGTGTTGCTGGCCACTGACAGTGAGCGGGATGGTGAGTTGAGAGTGATTGCTCCTAATGTATATTCTGACCTCTTCCAATAGATAATGGAGGGGCGGTTCGGCAAGGAACTACGGGAGGTTGACCGCCTAAGAAACTGCTAGTCCCAGGTCAGAGTAGTCAACGGCAAGGTACGGCTTCCCCCACCCCTCTCCTCACTTCATTGTGGAAAATGGTCTGCTTTATTGTGTCGCTCACAGGCGGGGGGAGGAGAAACGCCTCTTGGTGGTGCCACGTATGAAGACTGAGACCGTGCTCGAGTTGGCCTACTCACATACCATGGCCAGGCACTTAGGGGTTTAGAACACCACCCGACGAATTGTGTGTGTGTGGGGGGATTGTGGCGAGTATCCCATGTGTTTCAGCGTTGCCCTGGAATTGGAGCTCGTTTCCCAATCATCTCTGGAATGCCGGTGCTAATCAATGTCACCTGCAAATGATCAGCTGGAGGGAATTTAAATGCTGTAGGAAGGGGAAGACGGGGAGCATTAACTCCAAGGCATGAGTCTAATCCTCTTCTCTCTCTCTCTCAAATTCCAGACTCCAGCAACGAATGAGCACCGATCACTGCACACATTTCACGGAAGCTATGCAGATCACCGGACTCACAGACACAGACACCCTGGCATGCTCACCCCGCCCCTGCACCGAAGACACCATGCACCATTAAGTCCTTCTTTCTACCTTGTCGTCACAATAAAACACGTCCTTTGTGGGTTTTCTTTGCATTTGAGAATAGTTGTCTGTGCCTTCGTTCATCCTGCCACAACTGATAAAATTTTAATAATCCGAAATAATAAAAATTGGAATTATGCAATCATCTGTCCCAGTACCTCAGAAAACAGTGTCTCGTAATTTTACGTGCAACTTCAATCCTTCGCTGTCATAGGTCAGGAAGAGCTAACAAAACTAATAGAAATATCAAAAGCCACAAAATGTATGTTAGATAACAACCAAGCTCTTAAAAGAGGTATTACTTGTAATCTAAGAACCTCTTCTTAATATTATTAACTCCTCGCTATCCTTTGGACATGTCCCAAGAAACTTTAAAATGGCAGTTATCAAACCATTATTAAGAAGCCACAACTTGATCCTGGAGAACTGGCTAAATATAGACCGTTTTCAAATCTCCCGTTTATGTTGAAAATACTAGAAAAGGTAGTATCCTCCCATATATGTTAATTTCTATATATATATATACATTCACCTAAAGAATTATTAGGAACACCTGTTCAATTTCTCATTAATGCAATTATCTAATCAACCAATCACATGGCAGTTGCTTCAATGCATTTAGGGGTGTGGTCCTGGTCAAGACAATCTCCTGAACTCCAAACTGAATGTCAGAATGGGAAAGAAAGGTGATTTAAGCAATTTTGAGCGTGGCATGGTTGTTGGTGCCAGACGGGCCGGTCTGAGTATTTTACAATCTGCTCAGTTACTGGGATTTTCACACACAACCATTTTTAGGGTTTACAAAGAATGGTGTGAAAAGGAAAAACATCCAGTATGCGGCAGTCCTGTGGGCTTAAAATGCCTTGTTGATGCTAGAGGTCAGAGGAGAATGGGCCGACTGATTCAAGCTGATAGAAGAGCAACTTTGACTGAAATAACCACTCGTTACAACCGAGGTATGCAGCAAAGCATTCGTGAAGCCACAACACGCACAACTTTGAGGCGGATGGGCTACAACAGCAGAAGACCCCACCGGGTACCACTCATCTCCACTACAATTAGGAAAAAGAGGCTACAATTTGCAAGAGCTCACCAAATTGGACAGTTGAAACTGGAAAAATGTTGCCTGGTCTGATGAGTTTCGATTTCTGTTGAGACATTCAGATGGTAGAGTCAGAATTTGGCATAAACAGAATGAGGACATGGATCCATCCTCTGATGGCTACTTCCAGCAGGATAATGCACCATGTCACAAAGCTCGAATCATTTCAAATTGGTTTCTTGAACATGACAATGAGTTCACTGTACTAAAATGGCCCCCACAGTCACCAGATCTCAACCCAATAGAGCATCTTTGGGATGTGGTGGAACGGGAGCTTCGTGCCCTGGATGTGCATCCCACAAATCTCCATCAACTGCAAGATGCTATCCTATCAATATGGGCCAACATTTCTAAAGATTTCAGCACCTTGTTGAATCAATACCAAGTAGAATTAAGGCAGTTCTGAAGGCGAAAGGGGGTCAAACACAGTATTAGTATGGTGTTCCTAATAATCCTTTAGGTGAGTGTGTGTATATATATATATATAAATAGTATATATGAACAATTTCAGTCAGTATTTAGGCCTCAGCACAGTACATAGACTGCACTTATCAGAGTTACAAATGACTTGCTCTTATCATCTGATGACGGCTGCATGTCACTTCTAGTGCTTTTAGATCTTTGCATTCGACACGATAGATCACAACATTATCTTGAATAGGCTGGAGAATTATGTTGTCATTTGTGGAGTTGCATTAGCATGGTTTAGGTCCTTTTTAGTAGACCGCTACCACTCTGTCTATGTAAATGAGGAATTGTCAAACCAAACAAAAGTAAAGTATGGAGTGCCACAGGGATCAGTTTTAGGGCCTCTGCTTTTCTCCTTGTAAATGCTTCCCCTGGGAGATATTATCAGGAATCGTAGAATAAGTTTCCACTATTAAGCCGATGATACCCAACTTTATATTTCTTCAAAACCTGATGAGATTTCACAATTCTTCAAATTAGTCAAATGTATCAGTGAAATAAAAGATTTGATGGCCAGATATTTCCTTCTACTCAATTCTGACAAAACAGAGGTCCTAATTATTGGACCAAAAACCTCTAAATATAATTTAACTCTCGATGGATGTACTGTTACATCATCTTCAACAACAAAGAACTTAGGTGTTATATTTGATACCAATCTGTCCATTGAAAATCAAATTACCAATATTTGTAGAACAGAATTTTTCCACCTAAGAAATATTGCTAAATTACGACACATGCTCTCTGTTGCTTATGCCGAAAAACGAATTAATGCATTCATGAACTCAAGACTAGATTATTGTAATGCATTACTGGGAGGATGTCCAGCACGATCAATAAATAAACTTCAATCGGTTCAATATACAGCAGTCATAGTGTTGACTAGAACCAAGAAATATGATCATATTAGCCCCATTTTATCGTCGTTACATTGGCTACCTGTTAAATTTCTTAATAATTTTAAAATTGTGTTAACTATGTACAAAGTTTTGAATGGTCTAGCACCACAGTACTTAAGTGACCTTCCACCAGGCTATATTCCATCACGTTCATTAGGATTCTGGCTCATTAATAGTTCCTTTTCATATTTGGCACCTAAACTATGGAATATTCTCCCTAACACTGTTCAGGATGCAGACACACTCACTCAGTTTAAGTCTGGACTAAAGACTCATCGATTTTGCCAGGCATACACCTAATTTATCCTTCAACTCACAATTAGGTTGCTTTAGGTCTAATTTGGTCTGCTAGAAACAGTGATCATGATCTATATCTCTGCCTTCAATTGAATGGCATCTAATGGCTAATATTATTTTATTTGTTTCCCTGTCTCAACCTCAGGACTCCTATCCTGAGGTCACCCAGAACCGGCTGGATCCAGCTCCATTCCTGCTTTGTGTTGGACTCCACTGCTACGTGTCGCTGTGAGATGATGACTAATAGCAGCCGGTGCCCTCCAAACATCCCTTTAGTCTATTACGATGGACTTCAGAGGATGAATTGATGCCAACTCCAACTCAATAAGACTTAGGACTTAGGATAGACCTCACTGAAATTACCGGCCAGTCTGAACTGCGATGCACTTAATTGATCTCTGCCTGCATCCCCTCAGTCTAATGAAGGACTACACACCTGACTACATAGACTATCAATTAATTGCCAACAAAACACTTCATCAGCCAACTAACAAGGACAATTGCATATATGTGAACTTCTGCAGTTAATCCAGGATGGACTACAAAGACATTGTTCATTAATCTTACAGTTCATAAAAAATCTTTGTTTAAACACTGAACCTTAACACTTACTTAGTTTAATAATTTTTAACCATGACTTGCACTATATGGAATTAATATTGGGATTCACCCCACAGTGAGTCTGGATTCTCCCAAGGTTATTTTTCTCCATTAACCAACATCTTATGGAGTTTTATGTTCCTTGCCACAGTTGCCTTCAGCTGCTCACTGGGGTTATAAATACAATCACCTATGATGCCTTAAAATGCTGAATTCTAGAGAAGGAATGCAGTTCACAATCACATCTACAAAAAGAGGAATATTGTTCATATAAAAAGTGCATAAATGTGTTTATATACACAGAAAAGCATACTCGTGAAAAGAAAGAGAGTTGTCTAATCTGTACATTGCAAGTAATTTTCGCCTTGATGGAGTTTGTTGAGGTGAGTGTACTATTATGAATTCTGTAATTCCAGGGCTGGTTCTGCCAGCAGGTCCATGGAGGATACATAAAAGCCGGTTGACCTTTCCAATGAGACTTTGTCCAGCACTTACAGTGATGTTATAGAAAATCAAGATATTTTACAGACAGAAAATGGAGATCTCTGTTAGCCTTGGGGCACTGCCAGTTCGCGTGAGGCTAAAGGGAAATGGCAAGTTCTTGCAGTGAGTTGAAACAACAGGGTCACTGCCATTACTGGAGTTATAGGACTCCTTATTCTTGTGTTAAAGGGAGGCCAATACAAGATTATTTGTACTAGCCTATTGGCACAATTGGGAAAAAAACAAATAAGCTACCATGTATGTCTGCCTGAATGGGAAAATCTTCAATAAGACGCAAGTTAGGGTTAGCCTAACCCTATCCCAGCATGATCACACACGAATTTGGTATGTTGTTTCCGAAAGTTACAGTATCCTAGGACTGGACACATTATGCCGACTCACTGACAAGCGACGTCCTGACAACTTCCTGTCAGACAATTTTGCTCCAGCTCAAGTGTGTTTATCTACTTCTGGTGCGATCAGCAGTGTGGGAGACCCGTGTTTGCATCCTACATTGAAACAGGAAGGAATCATGTTTGCGTAATCAGTGATGATCATGAGTCAGAGGTTGCATTTTCCCCTCTAACATTACATTTTTAATCCACTGATGGTTAGGTTTAGGTTTGGGTTAGGGGTTCAATTTATGAAATATGCATTCCTCTTCACTCTATTACAGCTGAAGACAACTTGCTTTACAACTCACATTTGGAACCCCTCTGTGGACAGTCCTTTCAGAAAATAGAGCTCACAAATGCCCATACGCTCAACAACACTTACTGCTTTGGCCACTAGGGTCAGTGTTTCAAATTTTGGTAAGCACAGACCAATTTTATCTAAATAAAATAAATGTACTGTTTCCGATTTTACTGCGAGATCAGTCTGGTTAGACACCCAAGAGAGTTTCAACAACTCCATAACCATGAGTGTTAATCTTACAACCTGAGTTTTTTTTTCACACATACTTAAATTGTGAAATAAACACTATGGGTTAACTCGACCAGGACTTGTTTCCTTTGTTTCATTAAACTGAAAAGGCTTTGACAGAGAAGGATTTTCTGTTCTTCTTTTTGTATTTAGTCCTGAGCTGTAATGGAAGCCAATTGCTCCAAAACAGTGAAAGATATATTGTGTTACTTGAACAGCATGAATGTAATGTGATATTTGATCTCTATTCACAAAAAATATTTAAATGCACTAAGAGTGATCTTTAAAATAAATGTATATTATTTGTTAAAACATATCATGGTCCACACAGAGATGTAGTCTGCTCTGAGTTTTTGCTGCTTTTTGCTCTCAAAATAATGCTTTGTATAAATAAGATATTACGGCAAGCAACGTTTTGAAACTAATGTATAAAATTGTACTTTATGTCAAAAAGGTTGCCCACATGTTATAAAATAATAGAATTGTAGCCTTTCTTTCTTCAGAACAGTATACTTAATTCCCTAAAAAATCTAAATATTTCAACACTTGATTCATTTAACTTTGCAAATCATAAATAATAACGGTAAAAAACTAAACAAAAATAAGCATCTAATTATCATTTGTTCATTACCAATTAGGTAATTGTCCAGATTTATCATGTAATATAATTAGGATTTTCATGATAATAATATTTTTTTCACTCCCATGTCTGATATCCCACAGTAGATTTGCCTTTTTCCCTCTAGAATGTGGATGTTATGATAGTGAGATAATGAGCATAATGCACACACACACACATACACACACATGCAGAGAGAGAGAGAGAGAGAGAGAGACTCAGACAAAGGAACTTTCATCTCAAGAAATCTAATTAGTAAAACACTATTTGAGATGAGAAATGTGGCAACTTTATCTTCCCAGGCACAAAAATCCTCGCTATGTAAATGCATCACTCCCAAGGGCGTAGAATATGCAGGAGATGCGGAGGACATGTCCGCAATTTTTCACCGGGCAAATGTGTTTACGCTGTATCTTTCATACAGCAAATGAGTAAATGCAAAGGTAAAAGGTAAATCATGTAATTAATTCAATCAAAAAAAAATATCGATTAAGAGCCTTCAAAATATATCTTATATATTTATGTTTGTCTTGCACTAATCGTTCTGTCCCCCTCACTTTTGAAACGATTGCTATGCCCCTGATCACTCGCAAACTGATTTACATGATGTGGAGGTTAGTATGGAAAAATGTGTCCAATTACAGTGTGATAGAACTGGATGATGAACATTTCCATTTTCTAAACTGAAGCTGTTTAAACAAAACCATCTAGTGAACACAGAAGAAAGAATAAAAAGTGTACAAATACTGAGGACTGCTGCAGAGATAACTAGCCACATGTGTTTCTTGCATATAACTGTAACTGATCCAATAAAAATATCAAACCATATGTGAAGACACATTAAAAATGCAATACATTTTTCATAGAATTGTAAAAAATAATATGCTTGCAGTAACTAGGGTGTCCCGTATTCACCAGGACATCCCGTATTTTGGCTAAAATGAAGATTTGTTTTTATTATTTTCAAATGTGCAAAAATGACCAGAAAACAATGTCGAGAAAATAGTTAACTGTAATATAACAAAGCAACATATAGTAACTATAGACTAATAACTACCAATATATAAATATAATACATAACTAATATTTATTAATGATTCAAAATGTATTATTATTAATAAAAAATTATATATACATGTATATTTTTGTATGTTTTAAAATTCAAATAAAAATAGTTTGGTGTTTACTAATGTAAATCAGGAAATATGAGGGTCTACATTTCATGTACAGGATTAGTGTAAGATTATAATAGCACCAGCACTACAATTAACAGCATATTGTAACAGCATGATTGTTTTAAAACACTGTCTCCTACTTTAACCCGAGCTGCCCTCTAGAGATTTCATTCACACTTTCTGCCTTCTCTGCCACCCATTAGAGCTGATGAAAGCAACAAGCCCTGGTGAGGTGATACAGAGCTTCATTAGCCATACTAGATTAAAGGGTAACTAAACCCCTGCTCAGAGTCTGACTCCACCCACTAGCAATATTTGAAAAATGCTGGAAAAGTGGGCAGACACCAGCGGGGATAGAGGGGACGAAACGAGGGCGGGGCTGAGCGGGGGGGGGGCGTGCACCTGAGACCCGTAGTGACGGATTAATTGACAGCTGCTGTCAGACTCTAAAATGGAGAGTGACTGGAGTGGTAATTTTCTCCAGGAGTATTACTATTATGTTATTATTATTCCTCACACGGTCGCAAGACTACATGTACATGAATCTGATGAGTTTTATCGAAGTTGATGTCAATAGCGCAGCTCTGTAGGCATATTCATATTTTGCCGCAATGTGAAAAAATCCAGCAAATGCGCCGGGCGTTTGTCTACCCCAGAGGATTAACTTTAGCCTAACCATAAATTGTGATTCAAATATATATGATCACTCACCTCAAGACGCCGCTGCGGTGGTGGAGTCCATGCAGGAGGAGCAGCGTTTGGCACTGCGTCAGCTTTTCAGCTGAGCTGTTTGGAGAAGCCCATTTCCACCTCCATTGCGTTGGAGAAGCAATCCCACGTAAAATGCAGTTTGCACACTCCTACAGCTCTAGGCGGAACTCGTGGTCTTCCAGGCCAAGGACATGCAACCACTGGCCTAATTTCCAAGTCTGCTGGAAAGCTATACAGTCCAGCAGTGCTGTTGCAACCAGCAACACTACACCTACGTACCATCCTGACCACTGTACTAAATACAGATAATCTACGCTAACTTGAAGCTATCCTAACTGACGCTAATACTATGCTACTAACTAACTATGCTTCTAACAATACTACACTAACAAATATGCTAATTAACTACCTAGACTACACTAAATAATCTAAATAACTATATAAATGCTATGCTAAATAGATGCTAAAATACTCCATCCTGATCGCTTTCAATACTCGCAATTCCAACTCCTGACTCGCTACAGTGGTTTTGACTGAAACGAGATGGTTTTTATACTGCCATGGGCGTGGTAGCTCGTACCAAGCTGGTACCAAGGGCGTGATGAGCTGGAACCTGCTTACGTCAGCTGTCACCGGTTACGTCACGAAGTACCGCAAACAGCCAATAGGAAAATTCAACTGCAGTAGCCACCGTTCAACCTGAAGAAGGCAGCACTCAGACGTTTTTACACCATATATTGTAGAATTAAAACACTTTATACACAAATGTCCAAAAAATTACTTGAATCAATGACCAGTACTAATAAAGCCCCATTCTTACAGATCATTAACTAAAAAAAGTTGGTTTAGGGTTTAGTTACCCTTTAAACTAGTACAGTTCATTCATATGGTCTTACTGTCAAGGCAGTTCAGTAAACATTCAACATTCAACATTCAACACCTCTTGCACTTAATTAATTTTCTTATTTTTCAGAGCTTTGCTAAACCAGAGGAGTCCAGTGGAGGGCCTGCAGGGGTGTGTGAGAAATAGAGTAGCTCGATAAAAAGAAAGGGGGGCAGGGGGATAGAGTTAGAGAGATTTCATATCTCATTGAGATTTGCTCTCTTCACTTTCAAATGAAGGGTGGATCAGGAGATGGTTGAGGCAAATGAGAACTGAAATTAAAGCATGACTCCGAGGAGGGTGAGTTTTCATGACTGGGAGAAAGAGGGATGAAGAGAGACCGACAGGGAATTGAAGAAGCAGGACAAAAAAAAAAATGCTGTTTTACAGGGTGAAATACATGGATTTTGTTTTAAAGATATTCCCTTTTCAGCATAAAAAGTAAAATAAAAACTCTCTTTTGAACATGAGCATTGAACATAAGGGGCCCTATTTTAAGAGCACTGGCACTAAGCGCAGCGCTGTGATAGATCATATGCGCAAAGTCAGTGGGCGTGGCCATTAAGTTTTGGTATTTTCGTCTAAGCATGCGATAAGTCTAGACGCAAGTGGTTTTGGTGAAATTGTTTGCGGAAAGCAACTATGTGCAATTTCATTCTGAGGTTATTTTCTGGTTATTGCACCATCTGCGGCTTATTATAGTCCATTCTCTGTCAAGCACCAGTGACATTTACATTTACATTTATGCATTTGGCAGACGCTTTTATCCAATGTGACTTACAGTGCACTTATTACAGGGACAATCCCCCCCCGGAGCAACCTGGAGTTAAGTGCCTTGCTCAAGGACACAATGGTGGTGGCTGTGGGGATCAAACCAATGACCTTCTGATTAACAGTTATGCACTTTAGCCCACTACGCCACTACCACTATAAACAAAGACAGCACATTCATAAGAAGTTGGTAGTGTAAAATATTTCTGTATGGAATGAATTAGAAGAATATGAATATGGACTTAAATTCTTTTGTTCATTAACTGTGTCCTTTTTTTAATTTCTGGCATATTTACAAGACAGTGGCATGCTCCTTTTATAAACATGGTATACATGTGGTAAATACCAAAAGTACTTCTAAATTCAAATTACACTTCAAATGAAATGAAGTGACTTTGCAGTGACTTAAAAGTCACTCTATGACAACAGGTGGAAAAATATGAATGCAATTTAGATCATTAATATAATTGTAAATATAAACATAATACCATTAATAATCATTGAAAAATAAACCATGAGCTTAAAAAGGTTTTACACAAATATGTTTCATAAGCAGATTCAAATTTGATCGTCAGGGACATAATTTGATGTTTAACACTATTTTCAGGGTTTGGACATGAACTTTATTGCCACCCGATGGTGGAATCTCCAAACAGCAAATGCAGGAACTGAGTTTAACTTTGTGCTGAAAACAGATGTAGTTCTGAATCGTCTTCACGCATTGACATATTTTTCAGGAAAATAGCAAATTGTGCTTTGTGCCACTTCATTTAAATAAAATACACCCACAGTTTGCGCGCATACACCCACAGATTGCCCAAACACTCTCACCCACTTGTGCTTTGTGATTGCATGCAAATTGTGCCAAGAATTAGATGAGACATTGCACATGGTTTTTACACATTGCTCTGCACCTAACGCAGTCACGAAAATAGAACCCAAGGTTTCTAGAGCACCAGATATGCATTTCATTTGGTTTACAAATATATTCAACATCAAGATTTTGAAAACTGTATGCATAACAATAATACAACAATTATATATATTTTTTTAAATACTTTTAGACAAAGAATAGCATACCACATTGCAGGACATGTCCTGATATTCCCCTTCAACTGTATTCTGATTCTAGCCACATGCGATTGACTGACAGGTTTTGTCAGTCGTGGAGGTTCAAATGGGGCTATTATCAGCAGAGTGCAGGTCAGGTGAACAGCTGGGCTTACTGACTGTGATTTCTGCTGTGCCCCTCACTGATCTCAAAGCGTTTTCTCAAATTCTGAAAGTACCCAACTCAAAACAAAGTTACAGAATCTTCTCAAAGATTCCTTCTGCACTGGCCACATCCACACCAATCTGTTTTTGTTTGAAAAAAATATAGCAAAGGTTTTGCTATATTTACAGCTCTTATCCCCATTAGAACAGCATTTTACTCTACTGAAAATGGGTCTACTGAAAAGGTCTGGTTACACAACAATATCATTCTTCATCTGCACCATTATGCAACAAGGGCTAAAGGGAGACAGGGAAGAAGAGAAGATCAATGTGCAAAATAATCTCAGAGAACCTTAAAGGTGAGAAAAGGGAATGCATCACTTCAGCAATTAGCTTAAAAGCACAGCTGTGAAATGAACATCACGTCATCAGTTTTACCCCTTGAGGAAACACTACAAGGAGCAGTGCAGTCAAACAGATATTTTCTTTGTGTCAGATGCGATTAAAAGCCATGCTGTTATTGGTCATTGATAGAAAATCCCAGAGTTTCTTTAATGAAATGGAAATCAATAAAGCTGCCAGCAGGGATTTCATGGCGCCAGCAGATGGAATGGGAAATAAAGCTAATCTTCTAATTCCCACCACAAAGTAGCTAAAATAAGACATGAGGTTACAAAATGAGATTACAGCCGACACAAATGATAAGAGAGAGATTAAAACACACGGTAAAAAAAACTGACAGAAAAGTTCACTTTGATCAAATAACTTGAGGATATGAGGTCAAAGAGATACAATGATAAGTTAATATATATCCATAAGTGGACACATAAGCTAACAGGCTAAAACATTAACTAATGGGCCTATATTCTTTGTACTGGGGTTGGCAACTATGGCACCTGTGCCAGCATTGGCACACAGAGGGTTAATCACTGGCACGTCAGCAACGGCGAGAGAGGAGTAGACTATTTTATTTATATAAATTTCACACCTGCATTCCAGTCTACATCTTGATGTAATCTTCCTCATGATCATGCAGCGTGTTTTCATGAGCTGAATGGAAGGCTAAACAAATACTATTCTTAAGTATTTATAACTACATTATGGCTTCACGTTAAGGAACATTTTCTGGCAAGAAAACACAAAGAGAGCAAGCACACAAGGCTGAAAAGTCCCTCGCGGCCATGATCGCTTCAGCTATGGAGAAACAACAAGCTTTCATTGAAGCACATTTCAAAAAGCTACAAGACAACATTCAGACAGAGCTATCTGGCTGTTCAAACACGGAAATAGAATTGCGTGACTGATATTCTTGAATATAGCTTGAACAGCCGAGTCAACAAGATGGAGAAAAATGTTGAAAAATGTGCAGTGAAAATGGAGGCCTATGAGGAGAAGCTTGCAGATTTGGAAGATCAGAGTCACAGGGATAATGTACGCATCGTGAACTCACCAGAGGGTTTGGAAGCTACCAACCTCCCATCCTATATCTCAAGGTCTTTGCCGGTATGGTTTCCTTTGCTGGCCGATGGATCTCCAAACAAATTAAGAAGGCCTTGGAGAGTCATCATGAAGAGGCTGCATTTTACAGGCAGTGATTGGACTCTTAGGGCAGCCAGAAAATCTTAACCCAAGGTCAACAGGAGAGAAATCAGGTTTACAGCGCATTACAGTGCTGTCACCATTAACCACTGCCGTGGCTTCATGGAGGTGACCAATAAGGCACAGAAAATGGGCTACCAGTCCTTTTATATCTATCTGGCACTACTTAAGCTTAACCGAGGTTCGTCACAACACATCTTTAAGTCCCCAATGGAGGTTGAGGTCTTTCTAAGTGGTTTGGCCACACAGGACGGTGAAGAAGGGTAATTCGACAGTTCATAAATCATGATGGATGCTTGAACTTAGATGCCTGAATCAGTTAGAATGAAGCATAATGTTGACATTTGCTTTATATTGATAGCCTATCTGGTAAACGTTTTATTTTGTTATTAAGCGATGACGTAGGAGTGGGGGGTAGGTGGATCCATGGTGTCTGCCGACTTTCTCGGGTACACGTTGTCTAACAGATGGTTGTTTGTTCACCTTATCTCTTCTGTTCACTGAGATAATTTGCCTCTTTACTTTTGTGGGAATCTGGGTGTTCGTGGGGGTTATTGCGACTATAGTGGTTGGGTATTTTTTCCCTCTGTTGTGATGTAGTATTTTTGGAAGGTTCAGTCCAGTATTTTATGTTTTTTGCATGGTATCTGTAAGTATTGTTTCCTGCGTTAACTACAAATTTACTAAGAATTCAGGATTGTTTCTTTATTATTGGGGCCAATATGAATGCCGTAGCGGATACATCCCTTGATCATCTTGTTTACAAAATCATCCATCGCAGTCTAATTTTATGTCAGATTTTAGCTTAATTGATGTATATCGCACCTTATATCCCAATATTACAGAGTATAGTTTTATCCTTCGAGACACAAAAGGTGTTCTAGATTGGATTATATTCTCATATCTTTAGCTTCCTATTCAGAAATACATTGTGCCATATCCTCTATCAGATCATAGTGTTGTCTTTGATAAACCTTCTCTTGTGTCTGCACCAATTAAGTCTGCACCAATTTGTGTCTGCACCAATTAAGTCTGCACCAATTTGTGTCTGCACCAATTAAGTTTGTATAAGTTCTGTTTTAACAACACAGTTATACAAAAGAAAGATTTCTGTGCAGTACTTAAAGAGAAATGAAGGTGGCATATAGAGGTGAATGCTGGATCGGTGGACGATCCTCATTTCTTTGGGACGCCATTATGGGTTGCATATGGGATTTCTCTATTTCATTTGCATCTTACATCAATAAAACTAGATTAAGTAAAATAAGTGCATTTGAGTTGAAACTAAGCAGGTTAGAGAGACTTCAGCTGAATTCATACTCTGAGAGAGTGCGTCAATAATAGTGGCACGCGCAGAACTTAATTTCTTATTACGGCGTAGAGTTTTTGATGCACAAAGTTAGGAGAACTTATTATTTAGATGGGGCTAAGCCGAGACATCTTTTAGCTCTTAGGTTGAAGAACAGTGAGAAATATTCAAATATTATGGCGATTCAAACTTCCAACAGCTTACTAAACGGAACAGAACCTAAAGGAATAAATGCAGGGTTTAAGTCTTTTCATCAGAAGTTATATTAATCCGATCCGAAGTATAACAAATTTCTTCAGGATCATTCCCTCTCATATCTTTCTGAGCTTTGAAGCTGCAATATTACTAGAGGAATTGAAGTAAGCTCTCGTGTCAATGAAGAAAGGGGAGTCACTGGGATGGGATGGAATTCTTCCAGAGCTGTATGTTATGTTTTGGGAAGAGATGGGTCAGCCCTTGTTAGACATTATCAGTTATTCTATTCGTAAGGGTGCGTTCAATAGTAATGCTATTACTCTGCTACCTAAGCCTGACAAGGATTTAACTCATAGACCATTGTCTCTTTTAAACAGTGACATTAAATGTTTTGCTAAAGTTTTGGCCACTCGTTTGGATACTTTTATGACAAAGCTGGTGCACAATGGCTAAACTGGTTTTATTAAATTATGTTTGGCAGCTAGTGGAATTAGCTACACTAACTTTGGACGGTGAAAAAACCTTTGGCCGGCTTAAGTGGCAATATCTCTGGGCAGTTTTGGAACGCTTTGGGTTAGGCAAGGACTGTATTAACATTTTTAAAGTCTTAAATGCTAATCCTTCAGCTGTGGTGATGACAGGAGGCATCTGTTTACCAAAGTTTTACATTTTTCCACGGGACCCACCAAGGGTGCCCTCTTTCTCCAACTTTGTTTGCCCTCTCACTCGAACCATTAGATCAGGAAATCCGCCAACATGCCAGGGTGAGATCTATTACTTTCTGTAACACCTCACACAGGATATCTCTTTATGCAGATTATATTTTATTATATATCAGTGATACTTCTAATTCAATTACACATGTTCTTTCTACATTAGTTTTTTTTAGTTCTCTTTCTGGTTATAAGATCAATTAGTCTAAATATGCGCTGATGCATAATGCATCTACTCAATTAAACCTTCCAGCAAGTATACCTATTGTATCTAGTTTTAGGTAGTTGATTTACTTCCATCACTACATACAATAGTTTTTAAAACACAGAAATGACCCATTGGTCTGCTCTACCTCTAACTCACATAAATATTTTTCCTGTGTGATACCACTTTCGCCACCCTCCGATTACTGAACTAAATTACAATCATTGTCTTCTAAGTTCATATGTAATGGCAAGCCTCCCCGAGTAAAATCTAAAACTGTGCAGCGTAGTAAGGAGGCTGGGGGCCTCTCTTTACCAAACTTTAAATACACCTGTTGGGCATTTATTTTGCAACTACTCACAGTGTGATTCAATCCTTTATCACTTCTTTCTTGGCAGCTAGATGAACAGAATTTGGCATTGCCTCATAGATTAGAAGATTTATTATATTGTAATATTCCCTTAAAGAGTGCAAGGAGCCGGTTGGGCCCAATAATATAAATCATTCCCAATAATTCTCTCTGTCTGGCGTGCAGCAACTAAACTTTCTCAAAATTATCTCAAGTGGCACACTCATTCTCCTATCTTTCATAATTTTAATCTTCTCACGGATAATAAACCATTTGAATCAAATAATCAAAATTGTATAACAAGTGTGGGTTGTCATTGACCTATTATAACATTTTAAGAATCAGCCCCTTTCAAGGTCCTGTTGTGGTCACAGCCCTGATACACATACATATATACACACAACTGCATCTTAAATAAAGCCCAATCAAAAAGTTACAATTAATATTTTATAAACTGACAAAGAGACCAAATTAAATTGCTGGACCACTGCATAGCATTGTTTTGTATCATGGAAAATGCTCTAGTTGAAACTGCAACTAGAGCTCAAATAATATGGTGTTTTACCTTCGAAGGAAAAAAGGAAATTGTTAAACAGCAATAGCAACCCCATATATTACAACCACAGTGCTTGAGAGTGATCCTGGGTGAGAACCATCAGGGAGAATGTCTTGGCAGACAGAGGGAAATCGATTGAACAAATAGTTGGACTGGAGAGATTTGGAGAGAGAAGGGAAACAGACAGGAAATCAGAGGTTGAAGAGAGGCTTTCAGCAGAGAGCATGAAGCTGACATTTACCTCTCCCTTGAGCTCTCTAAGGTAAAGACATAGTGTGGTGTGGTGCGATGTTATTACGAGCTATGGCCTGAGCGCAGATTCTCCTTGTTAGTGTGATGAAAAATGCACCTGTGGCTTCAAGCATAACTCATCACTGTTTAGTTTAGAAACTCTCATTTGCCGATGCTTGTGGGCCAACCACAAGGGACCAGTTGACAGTAGAAAAACTTTTAGTACATTATTCCAACTCTGAGAAAATATAATTCAGTTCCTGGAATATACTAACATATTTATGAATATATATCAGTGGTCCCGAAGAGCAAGAAAGTTGACACATGATCCAAAAGTGTCATAGAAGCATCAAAAAATTACATGGTTGCTTCAGCAATTGAGTTTTTCATGTCACATTTGCTTTTTATGACACTATTAGTTTAGGTTTTGGTTAGGGGTGTAGGTTTTGTTTATTTAAATCTCAATAGAACAGTAACTTTAAAAACACCACCTTACTGGGAGAAAATGTAACTATAACTTGCTTTTAGCGCCACTCAGTGGACATTTCACCTCGGAACTGCCGCAATACGTGTAAATAACCCCCTAATGTCACTTTGTTGACGCCACACTTAATTCCATGAAATTAGGCTGCATTGTACATTAGTTTGTCACAAAAATGCATCTGCAACTTAGTAGAAGCTAGAAAAATTTGTTTTGATGCCAACATGCACAGGTTGCGTATTGCGGCAGTTCTGAGGTGAATTGTCCACTGAGTGGCGCTAAAAGAGAGTCATAGATACATTTTCTCCCAATAAGATTGTGTATTTAAAGTTATTGTTCTATTGAATCTTAAATAAACAAAACATACTCCACTAAGCTAAACCTAAAAATAAGCTGATAGTGTCATAAAAAGCAAATGCATGAAAACTCAATTGCTGAAGCAACCACATAATTTTTTGGTGCTTCTATGACACTTTTGGATTATGTGCCAACTTTCATGCTCTTCGAGACCACTGATCTAGGTATTCATAACTACAGTATGTTAGTATTTTCCAAGAACTGGTTTATATTTTCTCAGAGTTTGAATACTAACAGTTTTTCTTCTGTCAACTGATCCCTTGTTCCTGGCCCACAAGCATCGGCAGACAAGAGTTTCTAAATTAAACAGTGACGAGTTATGCTTGAAGCCACTGGTGCATTTTTTAGTTAGTTGACGTGCCTTCATTCTCGGAAACAATGAACAAAACTATGCACGGTAAAGAAAACACGACCCAGACTACATTTAATACAGGTTCACTTGCAGTGAGTATAAATATGTTTTGTGTCAACCATCGTATCGGTCGCCATTTAATGTAATTTAAAATCTAGGACCTGACGCAAAGACCAGAACCACTGGACAGTATATTGTTTATACATACAGTGTGACCTAAATGAACTGTACAAACTAAATATTGACCTTTTTAATATTGCAGTGGACTTGATGTATCCAGGTAATAAAATCTATGTACAGTAAGATGCAGAGTTAATGGTAAGTCACCATGGGTCTAAGGAACTGTTATGTTACCTCAAAGAGAGCTCTAACAGTGTCTTTGTTGTGTTAATCACTCTCTCGGCATCGTGAACAACCCCACTCTTCGGAATCACACAAACATCACCTGCATATACACATACACTGTCATATCACAGACATACAGAGCAGAAATTAGCCCATGTGCAACAGCAGAATAATGACACAGGGTAGCAAACATCTCTCATCCATTCAGCCAATAATGAAAATTTCACTTGAATAGGCTATTTTAATTCAGATTCAGGAAAATGTAATTTTCTAAATTACTACCAGTATTAGAAGCAGATATCACATTCGCCTTCCTGATAATTAGTTTTTGTCATGAGGTCATGCAAACTTGTTGAGTCTACAAAGCATGTTTTCTTACTATCTTTAGATATGATTTATTATAAAATGGGTGACAACATCCTGTCCATGCTTAGGTCATTGCTGACGCCATGTAGTGTATGTTGTTTTCAGTTTTCACACAGTAGAACATAATAGCTTCGGAGACAGAGCATCTCAATATAGTTGCGCTCTCCAGTGGAGATTTCTAATCAGTATTTCACCCCTGGTGCTCCCTGTGCACAGCTGTGTGGTGTAAGCTGTTTTACTGCTTTCCATAAGTCAAAATATCAGCTGGCTATATGCCGATGCTGTTGATGATGAAAGCAATAATAGTCATAGTCTCAAGCTGACACATTGCATTCCATCCACCTGGTGAGTTTTGCAATGTTGCGTCGTGAAATGAAACTTTTCTATTTCTATTTTGCCTGCATTTAGGTTAGAAGTATTCAGTCTACTTCAGATAGATGCGCATGGTTTCTTTTTTAGAGCAACAGTCTTAAATGGCATAACAATTTATTTTGTGTCCTCTCAAGTAATCTTATCGAGGGCACCCAGTAAGTCAAATCAACTGAAAAAAAATGTGACTTGAGAGATTTCACATGTGCGATATAAGATAGCAAAACATATTTTCCATCTCTGCTGTCCTCCATTTAGTGTTTGGCTTTCTGGCACCGTGAGAGAAATAGATCTTGATAAGGGGTTCAAGAAAACACCTGTCGCTCTTCCTGGCAGATTCTGTTGAAGTTTTCATGTATATCGTGCATGACGTCAAAGCAGCCTGTCACAATGTGCTTTAGCCTCAAATAAATCCCATTCACTGACCTTTTTTCAATGAGAACTTAGAAGTCCTTTTGCATTATGGTTTGATTCACCTGTCCACAGCATGGCGCCAAATTTAGAGCACTATAATGGGAATCCTCCGTAATCCATGAGGTAAACAGAAGGTTCTCTAGAAGGTCATAAAATGTTTGTTGATAATGGATTATGGTTCATTTTAACCCAGTGAAATTAAAATATGATGTAGACTAATATTAAAGGTGATCCAGAAGGTTTTACTGACAAAGTCTTTACGCATTTCACCCAGTAAAATACTGGCTTGCTACTTAATAAAAACTGCAAATAATTTTATTTCAATGGTATGTGAAACATTAGGTATTATTCCACAACATATGTTCCATAAATGTAAACGTATTTCAAAGAATGCATCCAGCTATCATCTTGGATAAAATGCCAATTTTTATCCAATTTTGTGTTGAAATGTCTTAACATTTGACAGTCAGATCAAATAATGAGAAAGACATTTTAAAAAATTGCAGCTGATATAACTTCCATTACATTCATCACACTGGAAATGGGCAACCTGGCCTAAAAGAAACACATTACTATACCTAACTTTTGCAAAGTGTTTCTTACGTGGCTTGTCGCAGCAGTTTCTTGGTGAAATAAACACTAGTGCCACTACTACAACAACAATGACTACATTTACATGGACACCAAAAGGGGCTTACTGCATGCACTATAAGCTGTGTTCTCTTTATACATGCGACTCGGTCAGTAAGCAGCTCTCTCCAAGCAGTGTAATTTTTTCACAATGCTAATGTAAATTACAAAGATGGCATACAAGGAAGACTTGGCTATTTTATTTCCAGATATTACAGAGTTGTTGCTGTGTTTGTTTCCTAAACTTTCCATCCTGACCTGCAGCGGAATTACACTGCAATAGTGGGGTTTCCCTCTTATGTCAAACTGACCCTCGTTTACAGGACATTTCAGAATGCCACTTTCTGCAAAAACCCTTAAACTTTCTTAAGTGCATGTAAATGTGGTCAATGACTTTTACTAACTTTCACACAAATTATCAGTTCATAAACACTTAATTTTTGCCCTTTTTCTCACACAGTGCTATCTTATGACATCTTAACACTTTAAGCGTAGTAGCAAATGACTTGTAGGATGATGTATTTTAATGTTTGCATTAATTAACCAACTACATTTATAAGCTTGTTCATGTGTGATTGAGGTGTGTAGTATCTCAATTGATAAAGTGTTGTATTTGCAATGCAAAGGACCGCAGTACGAGTCCAGAAGAGCATGCGAGTTTACACAAAATTAAGCGGTTGCTTCACTTTTTTATGACACTATCGGTTATGTTAAGGATTAGGGTAGGGCTATTGCAAACATAGTCACTAACAACCCTAACCCTAACACAGAAAGAGAGCAAAGACAGAACAATATGAAATCAGAGATAGTGACATTCTCTCACCGAGGATGGAATGAATCAGTAATGAACAGCAAAGAGGAACACCTGGAATTTAACAGAGGTGTTATTATTGTGCGAGTTGCAAACAACATGAAAAGATTGAGAGGATATAGCCATGGCACTTTGAGGCCCTGGACACCTGTTCAATTGTGAGATAATTCTCTTTGATTTTATGGAAGCAGTGTGTTAAAAGGGATGCCAAAATACATTTCACTGTTCATCATGCTCTCTCTTCCCCTCTCTCTCTCTCATACTCTAATTAAAGCTTCGGCTGTTGTTGCTCGGCGGCAGGCGGATATTAATTCACATGTGTCCGCATCGACTATGTATCCATGGAAACCACGAGGTATCCCATTAACCCTCCCCCCCACCCCACACACACATTTTATCGATGCTGATTAATCCAGACCACAGACAATGTCTGCGTTCGCACCTCTCCCTGTTCTTCCCAAAATAAATGGGAAAAAGTTGATTGCAGTTTGAGCACATTCAAGTGAAAACAGTGGAGGGTTTTAAATACTGTATTATGCTGGGCTTTGATTTGGAAGCTGATTCAAGCGATTAATGGTCAGTTTATTGTGACGTGTCAAATGGTCTTGTGAAGCATAATATCCTGACAAACCTGATGCTGAAATGCAGTGGGTTTAACCTTGTTAAATCAATGGAAAAATACATATAACTCTGTAACTTAATAGTTCTAAGTGTTGAAAGTCTTTGCTCCTTTTCCTTCACTAAATATCATATTTGACTGTGCTAAAGTGAAATTTACATTCCATGGCAAAGCCTGGTTGCATGCCAAATAATAAATATGACAATTATTTTTATGATGCTCTCAAAATGTACTGTTTTTAGATAATCTTAAAGTCTAAAGCTGTCGAATTGGTTGCTTGATTTGCATAGAGAGTCAAGAACCACAAAAAGTTATTTATGCCTTTAAATATTTAGGGGTGCTGCTAAGGCAAGTATCACTAATATTACTGTTTCGTTTTAAGGTTCAGACTGTATTTTATGCTATACAGTCAACAGGAATGAATATTTGGTTACCCTACCCCTTAACCAAAACCACATCCCTAAATGTAACCATCGGTGGAGTAAAAATGATTTTTAGGGCAATGGATTCACCATTGTTTATGTTAACATGATAACTTCCTGGTATCCATGGGATCAGAACCCTCTGTGGTTATAAACACTGCTGATAACTCTATACGAGCTCTAAAGTGTTGTCTTTCCGTGTCAGAGATGATGCCATCTCTGAATTCAATTTATTGTACACAGTTTTAGTGCTCTTTAAGTTTGTTTATTATGAAAGGCAGATAATGTAAAAACTAAAAGGAAAAACATAATTATATTAGTCTAAAGGCACTCTGGCACCACATTAACTTGTCCTATCACAACCCTAGTTTTAATGGCTTAGCTGAAGATAGTTTGACTTTGCTACTTTATCGATGTCTGCTGTGTGTTTTAGAGAAAGATGCCGGTTTCCGTGCCACTCTTGCCTACTATTGTCAGCTAACTGCATTGGCAACACTACCCACAATCATATGGGGAAAGAAGCCCAAGCCAAAACAGTTCAGGGACTTCAGGGCATGTGCTTAATTAAATCTGTGAATCATTTATTTGAACTGGTTCATTTACATGTACCGTCTGAAAAAACAATGAACCCAAATGAATTTGACAACCCAGTGCTACATATAAGTGAATTGCTTGTTTTAACCTGTTCACTTATTGTACATAACCCATCCGAAGGAACCGATTCACTTAAACGTTTTGGACTTCCCTCACACATGCAAGAGAGAGAGAAAGAAAGAGAGAAAGAGAGAGAGAGAGAGAGAGAGAGAGGACGGTAATGCGCTAAAGTTTAATACTTAGGGGTTTGTTAAAATTCATGATCTTTCATGATCAGTGATCAAACAGGAAATCGATATGTTGCTTCCAAAAGTTTATGTACCCTGACAGCAATCCCATACTGCTAAATTACTGACAAGAGCCATCACCCATATTGCATTATTTCATCCATGGTCACCTAGCGTTACTGACCTCCGAGACATCGGTTCTGTACCATTGGGAACCCAGTAATCACGCTCACATAAACAATGCTGAGCATGAATCTTACCCTGAAGTTTGCCATAAATATGGGTAGAATTTAAAGTGAATAAATAAAATGCACTAACTTTTGTAATTCAACATCTCTCTCTTTGGCTACACATACTGTATAGCACTATCTTCTTTAAGCAAAGAGGGGTCTTTCAAAGTAAGACCACTCATGGAATTGCCAATCAGAAAGATGTGCTTTGTTTCCCCTGCAGGCTCTGAAGCTGAATGAAGAGTGATTCTTCTGGGATTTTCTTTTATCATGACAAACCCTTTTTTTATTTGCCTCAACAGCAAGCATAGGCCTATGCAATGGCAGATTCATCATGCCTAACAAAACTTAAAAAATTTATAACAGGATTTTATGGTAAAATGTTGATTACCACAAAATAAATTAAACTCCTCCCTTGTTTATATATAAAAAAGGGGAAAATCACTGTTAAAGTAAGACACTAACAATGGAAATTAATGGAGCCAATCCATTGACGGTCAAATACACACTGTTTCAAAAGTATGGCCACAAGATGGAAACATTATATTTGTTCTTATGATTTTAGTTAGATAAAATTAAGGATTTAACCATATCACAGGGTTTACCAGCGTTACATCGTCATGACAACTAAGTGATATAACTTTACTCTGATGAGGTTAGTAAGTGATTTTATAGCACTTAAATCAAAGTAGCATGTATATTGTTTACGTTTTGTGGCTATACTTTTAAAACACTGTGTATTTTAATGTTTTCGAGCTGGCCCTATTCACATTAAGTGTACACGCATTTTTGCTTGTTTTTTAATAAACAAGGGATGAGTTGAATATCATTTTTGTGGTAGTCAACTTTATGCGACAAATGCTGTCGATTTAGCCTACCTTGTACTGAATCCCGAACATTCCTTTAAGACATCTATATACTAATGTTCACTTGCTAGTGAGGACGTTTTTGGCTTCTGTAAAGCATGAACAAGAAATCCCCATTTTTATATCTAGGCATCAAAAGCTGCACCATATGTTTTTTCACTGTTATCATCAGGAGCAGATGTTCCTGGGGTTTCCATGGGAATGTGTATCACTCTGATTTAGATTGGCCGGATGGTGCCTCTAGGCCCTATAAACATGAACAGAGAGCAGGTCTGTGATCACTGGACTTAGCTTCATTGCTCAGGTTGGGTGGATGGACAAGAGAAGACAATCTAAGACAGCACAGGTCTTCTTAGAAGGTCATGAAATTACTAAAATCCAAGTAACCACAAGTGATCCATTTAGGGCAGCACGGTGGCTCGGTGGTTTGCACTGTCACCTCACAGCAAGAAGGTCCTGGGTTGTTAGTTCTGGCTCAACTGGGCCTTTCTGTGTTGAATTTGCGGGTGCTCCAGTTTCCTCCGCAAGTGCTAAAACATGCAGGTTAAGTGAATTGGAGACTCTAAATTGCCATGTAAATATGAGTGAGAGACCTCCAGCCACTGGGGGTTGCATCAGGAAGGGGATCTGGAGTAAAACCTTTGCCAGTTCAAATATGTGGATCATGGTCCACTGTGGCGACCCCAAATAAGAGTAAATGAAAGAAGAACCACAAGTGATCCATTTCTAATAATAGCCATTATGTAACATTTTGCGCTATTCATTGGAAATCATAATCCCAAAATGCAAACAGATAATTGTTTGCATAGCTAAATATGTATAATTTAGCAACCCTTTGTCTATATTACAACTCTCCAAACTCTGGGAGTTCCCATAACCAAGAGGTGCATCCTAGGATGCTGTAAGATAATATAAACAGCTTTGGTATATATGGTGAGCTGGGTGTGGCCCAGTGACATTTTTGGAGAGCGAGGCCAGGAGAGGAAGAGCGATAAGGATTGACACCTGTGGGAAATCACTTCTAACAGATGTTCTGTGTTGCATTGAGAGCTGGAGAGGGATAAAAGGGTAGTCCAAACCACTGGAAGAGAAAGAGAAAGAGAGAGAGAGAGAGATGCACAAAGCTACGTGTGTGTGTGTGTGTGTGTGTGTGTGTGTGTGTGTGTGTGTGTGTGTGTGTGTGTGTTCAGTGGATGGCTGGAAAGCATTATTTTGTGTGTTTACACTGAAAAGTGATAAAAATAAAGAATTACATGGACTGTTCACCTGTCCCCCATTTCCTCCTTCATAAACGTGCTAGAGACTTGTCACAGTACTATATCGGGTCGCCACTTGATGTCTGATTTAAAAATCTGGGTTCTAATGCAAAACCAGATGAAATCCACTGATCCAGAGTGTTGTTTTGAAATATGAAATGACAACCAGAGATCCTACAGTTGGCACCTGTGAATGTTCGGGTATTACCTAAAACAGGAAGGATGATTCATCTAATCCAAGGAAACAAGTGAAGCAAAAGATAATAAAAGAGGCCAGAAGTAATAAATAATTATATAACTATTAAAATGTCCAACTACACACTACAGAACAGAGTCTACTAGTACCAGATCACAGATTTGTCACAGCCTCTTGGATGATCTTCTGCTTCATTCCAATGCATCCATAGCAGACAGGCAACGGTACCTTACTTGCTCCCAGAATCTGTGGTTGCTATAGCAATCCCCAGCCAATAATAGCCCTTACATTTGCTCCCTGAAACTAAAGGGAAGCACATGAAAATATGTGCTCTCACTGACAGGGCTGTCTTAAACTATTAAAGATTATGTTGGATCTCTCTTCTCCAAAGTGAACTTTGGAATGCAAGCAAAATAACTGGATTGAATAATGTTATTGAAATTCAAACAAGCTGAAATTATAACATCATCAAGGTTCCATTTAGAATCAAAAATGTTTGTACAGCCTGATCTCATAGTTCCATAAAGAACCATTTAGTGTCTAGTTCTTTTGAAAATAATAGTTACGCTTGCCTTTGCAAGCTCCACTAATTCCGACAGAAGAGATCACTCAGGATCATTCGGTTATGAGGCTTATGAAAAACTAATTCCAGCAGTATTATTAAGTTGTCAAACAGTCTGTGCCACAACACGCATTACCCCCCAGTCTCCTATGGGCAATACAACACAATTAATACATTTCTAAACTTTGAGATGGCATATCTTAACATCATGTCATAGGTGGAGCATTGCTCAGAATCACTACTGCATGCTAATTTCGCATTCATTTTTGCCAGAAATGCCTTACCTGAAGAACAAAAATCACCATGTTGATTGGGATCAAAAATTGTGAGGAAGCAGATTTTATCGGAATACCTTAAGAATGTGCCATTTCAGGTGAAAAATGAAACTTAGAAAAGTCTTCTGAAATATTTTGTCATACAAACTCCGTGGAGTCTGGATATTATGCAACAATTGAATTTATGTATTAGAATTTTAAATAAAAAAACAATGCTGAATGCAAACAATAAAATGCAACTAACCACAAAATGGTGCATAGCTAGGATAGCAAATTAAATAGGCTTATCAACTATTAAAGGGGGCAACATGGTCTCATGACAATTCACAATAATTCGTAAGAGATTGCGAAATAGAGACCAACCAATCAACAAACAGTATTTCAAATCGATACAATACAGACTTCAAATTTTAGCTAGTCTCCTCTCAAACACATTATTTTAAGAAAGGAAGTGTCTGAGAACAAATGTAGTAACTCATTCTATATTTATTTATGCAATACAAATGGCTGATGTATGTTAATAACGTGTAATACGCTTCCCTCCCCTGTTTCAAATCCTGTCTTTTGTGTTACAGAAAAGCTATTTTCATATTAAAACTGGGTAGGTTTAGGTCTGGGGTTTGGGTTCGGATTCGGATTTACACTTAGGAAAAACTGTAAGCACACTCGTTCAAAACCACCATGGTTCTTTTATGGTTAGGTTTAGGTTTGGAGTAGGAGTTATTAGGAAATATCGAAATAACATTGTTCGTTGGTTCCTTTATTTTTCTCAATGAGAGTAAAAGTTGTATGTTTTTGTATAGGCCACCTTTTACCATTAAAACGTCTTGACGTGAGATCAGGTTGAGGAGAAAACCCTTCCCATATCTTTTGTTGTGACATTAAAGGCTGTGTGTCCAATTAAACTCTTCTGTATTTTGGCACAAATTTATTTGGTTGACTTTGTAGAAGCTAATAAATTTGTCGGATGCCAACATGTTACAGTATGTGATATCCTCGAAAACCATGAAAAATGTTTTTTTTTTTTGTTAAAACATAATGGTAACTAAGGTAAAAGAACAATTATCCACATTTCATTAAATACAGGTTCAATTGCAACGAGGATAAACACGGTAATGATAAACGTGCTAATAATGTCGTGTTAATAATTTAGCATGTTGTTGGGCCTATGCAGTTCATTGAAATTTTGACAATTTAAGGAGTTACAGGACATTCTTGTTTACTTTTGTAAAATAAGTTGCCACTTGATGTTTCATGTCATATCCTGAAGCAAAACCAGTGAACAAACACTAATCTGTAGAATTGTTTCTAGAGATGCTATTATTGGCTTTTGTGAATGTGTATTGCCTAAGATGGGGAAGAATGTTTAATCTAATCCAGAAGAAAAGAGCCAAGAGACATGAAAGAGCTGGGAATGGATCAAAAGGGGTCCCAAAGGAGACCAGCTCAATGATAGATGGGTGAAACTGGTTCATTTGGAAAAACAGGTGTGCTCTGCTATTCTGTTTCTGTCTCTCCCTCTTATTCTCCGTTCTGCTTTCTCATTTCTCTGTCCTAATGAGGTGAAGGCCAGCCGGTGGACAGCAATGATAGATGACCCTCTGCTATTATCTATTTACCAGGAAGAGATGCCTGATCTTTTCAGCCCCCTTTGAACATTTCTGTTTGCAGGCGAGCCTCAGAAACTTCTGGGAATTTTTCCCTTGGTGACCATAGACATGTAATGCACCAAACTTTGACTTCTGATAACAGTGAAGTCACCTATCTCAGACACACTTATCTTATCTAGCAAATCACAATGACAAACACCTTTAATTACAGTGCTAAACAGGGCTGGACTGGGAAGAGAAATCGGCCCAGGATTTTACATAGCAACTGGCCCAAAAGTTGAGTGGGGGGGTGTTCGCTGTCCTTTTCTGCATATCGCGGCGCGGTTTTGTGGTCCATTCTGCATAAAGCGGCAGCTCATTTTAGCTTATCGCGGCCCATTTGGCCCGTTTCGCGGCTGACCCACTGGCCCACTCGGTTCTCCCGATGGCTAGTCCGCCCCTGATCGGCCCCAAAGTGCGCCGGCCCACCAGGAAAATGGCCGGTATGCCAGATTACCAGTCCAGCCCTGGTGCTAATATATAATTGCAATTGTATAAAATAATTTTTGGCTGATGACAATTGGTTAAATGGTGCTATTAGTGCACTATTGTATATCCCCATGACATCCTACAGATATAATTAACAGTATACTGAACTTAGTCACATGAATCATTCATAATATTAATTAACCTCTGTTGTGAAATTCAATCAACTTTATTTAATTTTAACTTTTTAATGTTCATTGGAATAGCAACCAATTTGCATGTTCCCATTCACCACCTTTTTAATGGTTTATTTGAATTAAGTTTATATAAATACTGTATATATATATATATATATATATATATATATATATATATATATCATTCTTTCAAATAATGATTTTTGTTTTTCTAAAATCAAAAAAGAATTTGATGTGATTTGAAATGACAGAGCTTTCTGACATCATGTTTTAGGAAGTAAAATGTTTATGATGTCTGAATATAATTTGCAATTCATTACAAGGCAAACCAAGGCAGTGTTATTCTACCAAAATTTACTCCATTATCAATTCAAATTATAAGCATATTAATTCCATGAATTGTGACAGGGTTAAAATAATGTAGCTCTTTAGATTTAATAATGATAAATAACTATTTTGCAAAGTTTAAACCACATATTCAAGATAGGGAATACTAGTGGTAAAAAATTAACCATTGAAAACCCCCATTTCTGACTATAATCTGAATTTTGACCATGTATTCAGCAGTACAGATTTTCTTGAAATGTACAAGAACAAATGGCAGTGTTTTCACTGAGAATGACCAGACTATCTCATAACACCTGGATTGGTTAGCGAACAACATGATTTGAAAAACATCATGACAACATAAATAAAAACATCACATTTTTGCTTGATTATTATAAATTCACTATCCTCAACTGAAGTCAAAGGTGCATGGTGAGTATTAGAACTTCAGAGTCTTCACTTCCACCCTCACCTATATTGGGACAAAATGTACCGTTGGAGTGCCATAAGAGTTAAGTCATGGATTGCTAATTATGAAATACAACAGCAAAATGGCAACAAAATGTTTTATGTTTATTATTTGCAAAAGTGCCCCAGAGCAAAGCCCCAACCCCGAACCCCCAATTGCCCATCTAAGATACAAATACACCAGTTGAATATTCATGCAGGAGTGTAGAAAACAAAACATAGTACATTGAAATCTCCATCAAACAGCTCACACTTATAATTATATATAGTAAAATATTATAGTAAATATATTAACCATGAACACAAGTTACAAACACCAGAGTCGACAAAGTCCAGCATGAACTACTCACAGGAAATGACAGATGAACAATTTACTTCTACATCAAGTACATAGGATTGGCACTTTCTTCATTTTGCAAAATGCACCTGTTAAAACAGGAAAACTCCAGCATTCGAGTAGTTTAGGAAATTAAAAACTTAATGAAACACTTGAATAAAAATGAAAAGCTTTACATGCTTTTTGCACTCCGTAATTACGGCACAATCCACAGATCATGTTCATGTCCATCCTTAAATAGTTTGTGTAACTAATCTGCTATTCACTGGAATCAATGGGGCAATCTTTGCCATTTATCAGCATTTTAACAAGCTCTTGCCAGCTAATGCACCTTAAAGATGGAAGGAAGTGAACTCTTCCTACATTTGTATAATTTTGTTTGATATTATTCAGCAATGGAAATGGGGAAAAATATTGCTTATCATAAATTAATTGACGTATTTAATTTTACTTGTCTGTGGATTTAGCATATACGCTCTGTTTAAACAAATCTAGTGAGCTGCCTCCGTAGGCAGCATTTCAAGGCATCATAGATGCAGCGTTGACATGAAGGCTGAATGTGGTCACACTGAATGTGTCCTTGCTTCTAAAAAAGCTAGAAAAATTGCAACGAAGGGAACAGGTGTTTTGAGAAAGGTTTATAAAAGCTGAAGTTCTTTTTAAATTGAGACAGCATCCAAAAATGAAAGAAAAGTGAGACAAGGCGCAAAGGTCAAAGAAGTCCATCTAGCTCATGTTTTCATAGAAAAAACAATTGAAAAACAGCGCAGATGGATGGGACATTTTTGCAGATGTATCCTGTCTGAAAACAATTAACCCAAGATGGTGAATTAAAATGCAAGTTGATTATAAATAGGGTACAACGAGCCTAAAGTCACCCTGCTTTTTTTTTGGTTGCATGTATGATACAATGTATCAAGGTAAAATAAATATATATATATTTTTTTTTTATTGATAATTGATAGAGCAACATAATTTGTGTGTAAAGAAATGAAATAATAACAGAAGATTGTTTCAATTAAATTAAATTTTTCTTTCTTTTTTTTTAATTGGTGAGGGAGACATTTACCCCACACCTGGGGTGAAAGTCTCCATCACTTGGGGTAAACTTGGACCTCTAGGGGGTTTAAAATGATCTTGTGTTGATAAAGGGGCAATAGTTAAAGGGCACAATTTGTCAACTAATGCAAACAAATTTGAGACAGCAAGATGCTTTTTTGAGTAACAAATTTAGATGAAAAGTCACCCTTTCCTGTTCATTTCAAACACATTTGGCATTTTATTACATCTCAATTATTCTATAAACAAACTAATCTCTATTATGATTGGATGAGTCAATGTGAGCCACTCTGAACATTTTTCAGAACAAATCTATTATCTCCACTTTCAAAAATCATGTGTTTAATAGAGGCCTTTAACCCCTGCGACAGGGGGGCGTTTTACCCCAAATACTATCCTTTCAATTATTTGTTATTTATTGAAAAAAAAAAATATTTAATAACATTTAACAAAACTGAACATTATAAATAAGTGTTTTGTCTCAAAATAAATTTGTTTTTCATTAGTAAATATATTTTTTAAATATATAATATATTATCAAATTGCCTCACAATCATCCTTTAGACATTACACACAAAGATCTCACGGATCAGGAAAATGTTCCAGCGTATAGTGACAAACAAGTGTTTAGGAAAGGTTTTTTTTTGGGAGAAAATAAAATCAAAAGGAGCCTTTTACCTCAGAGACTTTAGCCCTGTTGTACCCTATCCTTTTATTTTAGTCAATAAAAGTCTAAAGTCTAGATCAAATTTACTCCAATGTAATTAAACATGCATTATTACTTGCGGTTCCAATTCCTCTTAATGATTCTTTCAGAACTTTCGAGGAAGAATTATTTGAAAATAAGAAATGTAATTCTTATTGCATTTACTGCCCTCAGTAGCCTGTTGCCAAATAATGAGATAATTTTACATTTCTACAGAGTAGACGTAACAAATCAGAAATAAATGTCATACAATTCTTGTGAAAGGCACATTTGCATACTTTTCAGAGGCATAAATGCAATCCAATAATTGTTTCTAACCACATAGAAAATAAATTAGTAAACAAACAAGAAATGTGATATTGTCACTTGAGCAACCAGTTCAAGTCTCACTGGTGTGAAGAACATGAAAAAGCACAGAAACAGTTCCAGAGACAGTTTAGACTGTGTTATGCAGTCTAATGTTGTACATCATGCTTGTGAGACTTCGAGTCGGATATTCATAACTTGCGCATCATTACTAGATTAATTCAGTAACCACTCTGACTGATGTTTAAGTATTTATTTCTGACTCATAAGAGTCATTTCTTCAGGATCGGACAACATTGGAAGCGTTGGATGTTTCACGCTCCACATTAAAAGGAACCGCTCAATGAAGTAAGTTGTCCAGTAATCAGACAACAGGATTTGCGTTTCATGCTGTAGATCCAAAAGAGCCGGCACATAAGATTAAATCGTTCAGGAATCAGAAAACACTTGATTTGCTGCATCTGTTATGCTGTAGATTATGTAGGGGGCTGCGCTGCCACAGAAATGCACTGCAGGAAACACTGTCAGAATATTTTAATAAAGTGTTCAGTCTCCACTGACGTAAGATTGTAAGCACAAGAACCATTAACGGAACCGAAAGTTGTGAAAATCAAACGGTCAATGTATTTCTTTTTTTTTATAATTCTTGGTTTCCAAAAGTAATATTTCCCAATATTTGTGGGTCTTATATATTTTTATGCTTAACAGAGCATCACACAGTTAGTTTAGCAACATGCTAATGGCAAAATCTATTGGAATCAATCATTTTTGTATAATTGGTTTAGTTGCTGTCTATGTAGAGCGCTCAAAATCACTCACTTTTGAGGTTCCATTTCCGCTAGGATTCTGCCTTAAGGCCAAAGCATACTGCGGTTTAATGGTTTTCCTTCTGCTGTACAGTACGTCTCATGCATAGTGCTTATAATGTTAATTTCGTCATCAGCACAGTATGCGTGGTCTGTGGCTGAGTGCTTGACCATGTGCAAGACGTAATGGCACACATAAAAATTACGTGTATCCTAGCCTTTAGCAGGCAGCTGCTTATGTAGGCAGTTGACAGTGAGGCAGCTCAATAGGTTATGGAACAGAGCTATAATATCACTTAAAATCAATCATTTGCATAATGACAAATGCAGCACATACATTCAAAATGGAAAGACTTTCAAAAGAAAGTGTTTTATGTTAACTTTCTCATAAAAGGCTCTTCATAGAGAGTGCAAACCAGAACACTCAATTTAAATGTTGATATTCATCAAATACAGATAATTATTAGTCAGAAATTATTTCCTCAATCAAAAAATGGTGCACTATGAGCAAATCTAAGCATGCAAAATCAGTCTTCTCATTAGTAAGGCTTCTGGGTTTCACCAAATGACATTCAGCACATTGTTGCAAGAATACGTCATTGCATTTACAAGTTACGCTAATGTCTGACAACACATGCAGTGTGGCGCAACATTGTTTAGTCTGGTTATTTATCCTCAAAATTAGCCGGCAGATGAATCCAGGATCAAAGCTAACATTAGCACAGAGAGCCATTGTGTTGTTTCAAAGGACTGCAGCTTTTGAAAAAAGGTTTTACAATCAAAAAGGTAAATGCTCCGTCTTAATTAGGCTCAATGTGTAGAACAAAAATAAGGAAGATACACAAAAAGACTTTTGATTTTCTATATTCACTGGCAACAAATTCAGAGCTATGCAGATAGTGTATCTTGATCTTGAGCAGGTGGTGATTATTGTCATTTCTGAATACTAAGTCAACCACTGTGTCAGGCTACATGAGAGACAACAAAGCAAATATCTATTACAGAAGACATTATTCCACCTTTGAAGTCCCTTTGTAGGCTGCATTGAAGGCCTAAAATCCAGACAAGAGCTTGCACAAAGCAACCTCTCGCTCACCTAACAGGGAGTCTCTTTTCAGGCTAGTTCCTTTATTCACAACCTTGATCTTCAGAGCTAGATTTTTTACCTGAGCCGAAGTGACTGAATCAAAAAAGAAGTCCTCGTTGAAGACGGGATTGCGACTGTTCTTGATTATTGTGCTCCTTTGTTTCTGCAACTTGCCTGGATTGAGGTAGAGCGACACGCAGCAGTTGATGCTCTTTATATCAAACATTGGGTCATACAAGTCCTCAGCTGCCATTATACGAATTCGCAAGCGGGCCGTACCTGCATCGTAATCTGCAAAAAGCCGGACGGTGCCTCTTTTGTGCATGTTGATGGTGTGTTCCTTGTGTTGACGGTCGGTACCATGCAGATGTTCAAGAGCTCCACCACCTTGCAAAGAGGAACAGTGGCTTCGTCTGGGAACATTAGGGCTTGGTTCCGCTGAACTGCATTCATCCGTGGACAGGGAACTATGTCTGGCGAATGTCCTCTTGCCTTTTGCAACCTTGGCTTGCGTGTCATGGGTGAAGATCTTCAGAAGGGATGCGGAACGGGACAGCAAGGGTGAACTAAATGGGGAAGATTCTGCTGAAGAGCAAGTGTCGCTCTCACCACCACTGAAGTAACGGTAGGGGTTTATGTGAGATGTGTTGAAGTCTGGAGGATTGAGGTGGTTCCCCTCATTGCTGCTCTTGCTTTGGGACTTGCGTTGGGTGTTGGGCGAGGTTACTGGGCTGGTGTGGTCACAGTGGAACAGGGATTCTTTCCGCCGAGTGTGGGGACTCTCCATTAACGTTGCAAAGCCGTAAGAGGTCTGAGTCTTTGGAATGTACGGCAGTGACATGGCGGTCTGTGATTGAGGGTCTGCATTTGTATCACCTGCTACGACTTCATCTGCACTCTCAATTTGAATGATGTGGCGGTTAGCGGCCCTAAGCAGGTTTTTAGTGTCTCCGGCCAACTTGCTGACCAATCGTGGGCTACGAGGGCTGCTGATATTCTTGTTGCTGATGGTTTGCTCAGATGTTGAGGGTCGCAAACTTTCTTTGGACTTGACGTCTGTTGCCTCAGGCTCTGGTGGGCAGCTTACCAGCTTTGGGGGGATAAAGAAATCTGGAATCTTATCAGGTGTGAGGACGTTGCTATAGACAGGCGCCTTGCCCTGTTTATCACCCGTCTCTCCTTGCCGGAGCACATTTGTTTCAACAGAGTCCCGGATCTTCTCCAGAACCCACATGATCACTCTGGGCTTAACCCGCTGGGTGATGAGCTGTTGTCTGGAACCACAAACAACAGAGTGTTCAACGATGAGCCTCATTTACTTATAAAAGACACAAGCTAGCTAATAATGCCTTGTGGTTTGCCATTACAAAACAACAAATGTACCATGGCAATATAAATGGTCTCACAAATGAAAAGTCATATATGTAAAGCACACACTGAATATAAGAAGTGAAACTCTACAGTTGTTACCTTAAGGAGACGTTTCTACCATGATCAGATCCTTTATATTTGTTTTTACTATTGTAGTCAGGTTCATTCAATCAGCAACACTTTAAAATAAGGTTGTATTTATTAACATTAGTTAACTACCTTAGTAGCACGAACACTATCGATGAAAAACTCTTTTGAATAATGTTCATATTTGGACATATACTTATGCATTTTTTTTTTTTTTACTTTTGTTAAAGTTGTACACATTAACAAAATGTAATGCATTATGAACTAATATATCAAATATATATATATATATATATATATATATATATATAAATATTAACCAAAATTAATACATGCTATTAAAAATATTGTTCACTGTTAAATCATGATACCTAGTACTTATAACAAATACATCCTTATTGTGAAGGGTTACCATTCTTGAAAACAACCTGCTAATGTATGTTCCCACATTTTTAGTGTAAAGAGATTTAAAAAAAAAAAAAAAAAAGATTAGTTTCCAAAAAGTCACAATTCATACTTAATAGTACATTCAATAGTCACTTTATCATTTAAAACTCCTAATTGCTGAAAATTGAAGAGCTAACAAAACTTATCGAAACATCAAAAGCCACAACTTGTTTGTTAGATCCTATACCAACTAAGCTCTTAAAAGAGGTATCTCCTGTAATATCAGAACCTCTTCTTAATATCATTAACTCCTCGCTATGCTTAGGACATGTCCCAAGAAACTTTAAAATGGCAATTATCAAACCGCTAATTAAGAAGCCACAACTTGATCCTGGAGAACTTGCTAATTATAGACCGATTTCAAATCTCCCGTTTATGTCAAAAATACTAGAAAAGGTAGTATCCTCCCAAATATGTTCATTTCTACAGAGAAATAGTATATATGAAGAATTTCAATCAGGTTTTAGGCCTCATCACAGTACAGAGACTGCACTTATCAGAGTTACAAATGACTTGCTCTTATCATCTGATCGCGGCTGCATTTCTCTTCTAGTGCTTTTAGATCTTAGTGCTGCATGCGACATGATAGATCACAACATTCTCTTGAATAGGCTGGAGAATTATGTTGGAATTTGTTGAGTGGCATTAGCATGGTTTAGGTCATATTTAGCAGACCACTACCACTTTGTCTATTTAAATGAGGAATTGTCAAACCAAACAAAAGTAAAGTATGGAGTGCCACAGGGATCAGTTTTAGGGCCTCTGCTTTTCTCCATGTATATGCTTCCCCTGGGAGATATTATCAGGAATCGTGGAATAAGTTTCCACTGCTATGCTGACGATACACAACTTCATATTTCTTCAAAACCTGATGAGATTTCACAATTCTCAAAATTAGCAGAGTGTATCAATGAAATAAAAGATTGGATGGCCAGAAATTTCCTTCTACTCAATTCTGACAAAACAGAGGTTCTAATTATTGGACCAAAAAACTCTAAAAATAAGCCACTAAAATATAATTTGACTCTAGATGGATGTACTGTTACATCATCTTCAACAGCAAAGAACTTAGGTGTTATATTTGATACCAGTCTGTCCTTTGAAAATCAAATTACAAATGTTTGTAGAACAGCATTCTTCCACCTAAGAAATATTGCTAAATTAAGGTATATGCTCTCGGTTGCTGATGCCGAAAAACTAATTCATGCGTTCATGACCTCAAGACTAGATTATTGTAATGAATTACTGGGAGGATGTCCAGCAAGATCAATAAATAAACTTCAATTGGTTCAAAATGCAGCAGCCAGAGTGCTGACGAGAACCAAGAAATATGATCATATTAGCCCCATTTTATCATCGTTACATTGGCTACCTGTTAAATTCCGTATTGATTTTAAAATTCTGTTAACTACGTACAAAGCTTTGAATGGTCTAGCTCCACAGTACTTAAGTGATCTTCTAACACGCTATATTACAACACGTTCATTAAGATCGCAAAATTCTGGCCTATTAATAGTTCCTAGAATATCAAAATCCACTAAAAGAGGAAGATCCTTTTCATATTTGGCTCCTAAACTATGGAATAGTCTCCCAAACACTGTTCGAGATGCAGACACACTCTCTCAGTTTAAGTCTAGACTAAAGACTCATCGATGTAGCCAGGCATACACCTAATTTATCCCACAATTAGGCTACTTTAGTTGGGTCTGCCGGAACCAGAAACCAGAAACATTGAGCATGATCTCTAACTCTGCAATAAATTCAATGGCATCTACTCTTACATCTTTTTATTTGTTTCCCTGTCTCAACCTCGGGACTCCTATCCTGAGGTCACCAGAACCGGCTGGATCCAGCACCATTCCTGCTTCATGTTGGACTCCACTGCTACATGTCGCAGAATGATGATGACTAAATGCAGCCGGTGCCAGCCAAACATCACTTCAATCTATTATGACAGACTTTAGAGGATGAAATTATGCCAACTCCAACCTGCATCACCTCGGTCTATTTATGGACTACGATCCTGAAATTAAATGCTTAGACTAACAGTTGCCAACAAAAGCCTTCATCAGCCAATTAACAAGGACAATTGCATCTGTGAACTTCTGCAATTAATCAAGATGGACTTCAAAGACTTTGGTCATTAATCTTAGAGTTCAAACACAATCTATGTTTAATCAATGACCCTTATCACTTAGTTTAATAATTTTAAACCATGATTTTACCTATACATAATTAATATTTACATTACATTCATAATGTTAGCCAGAGGGGAACTGGCCCCCACAGTGAGTCTGGTTTCTCCCAAGGTTATTTTTCTCCATTAATCTACATCTTATGGAGTTTTGTGTTCCTTGCCACAGTCGCCTACAGCTTGCTCACTGGGGTTATTAATACAATTATCATTTAATTATTTATAAACACTATTAAAATTTGTATTTTATCTAAATTACACAATGATGATTAATCGACTTTATAGACATTACAGTTCTTATCGTCTGTTAATGTTAATTTCTGTAAAGCTGCTTTGAAACGATGTGTGTTGTGAAAGGCGCTATACAAATAAAATTGACTTGACTTGACTTTAGACTAGACAATGTGTATGTAATTGAGTACATTTTTGTACTTGGATTTGTACTTTACTCGAGTGCAATTTAAACTGAATTCTTGTACTTTTCCTTAATTACATTTCCAAAGAAAAAAATAAGTTGTTTTTTCTCTACAATTTTATCTAAACATGAAAAGTATTCATTTTTGCAGATCATTTTCTTTCATCTTACTGGACTGAAGCTGCCTTTTCAGTGCATCCGACAAACAACAGATGACAGACCAGAGGTCGGTCATTTCAAATGGGGTGTCGCACGGTGGCTGCGTGGAGTTCCAGTTATCTGCAGAGGTAGAATTTCAGATCACATTTGAGCTTCGGATACATTAAATTATTTGGGCGACTACACTGTATGTGACCGCCCAACTGAATGTGATGTATTCATTAAAAACTATGAGCACGAAGTGAGAAACACTGAAGGTTTTTTCCTAACTTTATTCTAAACATCTGATTGGATCTACAGATTGGACAGTTATGAAGTCAAAACTGATAATTCACGTTGCAAATAATATATATATATATATATATATTTTAATAAAATCAAAAGGCTTTTGTAATTAAATGTGTAAATGTCATTAATTTCTATACTTGCCTTCATATTAAATCATATCTATGAATTTCTACTCCCCATTTGCTGAATTATCATTGTTGTTGTCAGGCAACTATTAATTATAATAATAACAATAAACCAGCAATGATAATAATATTGATAATAAAAATAATGAAATCTGACAAAATTTTTATTATTAATTTTATTGAAATCATCCATCTGCTCAACAGCATGGTTTGGTAGCAAACCGTACAAAACAATTCACAAAACCAACAGCATTATTAACTTTCTTCAAAGCTTCATTTGAATTTTTCAAGGGTCTGTGTCTCATGGGGCTGGGTGCTCTGAAATTGCGATTCGTGAGTGCCTTCTCCCATGCAACAAACACTGCGTGACTGTGGCAATGTTCTTGCTAAATTGTGGTTGATTGCACATGAGCTTACATTTAAACATTTAAATACATTTAACATTTTAGATACAATTCAGTCTGGTTTCAGACCCTTGTACAGAACCAAATCTGCATTGCTGAAGGTCACTACTTATATTTTTCTCTCCATGGATTCAGGTTCACCTGTTGTCCTAGTTTTATAAGTCCTCAGTGACACTATCGACCATAATATTCTTCTCAATCGTCTTGATTGTATGATTGGCATCCATACCCAGGATGCCTCCAGTGGTTTTCCTCCTATCTAAAAGATAGGACATTTTCTGTAAATCTAGGGAATTGATCTTCTATGACGGCACAATTTGGTTTCCCTCAAGGATCAGTTTTGGGATCCTTACTATTTTCCCTGTATATGCTTCCTCTGAGTTCTATTTTCCAGAAGTACAGCATATCTTATCACTGTTATGCATATGATTTTCCATTGTATTTCCCTGCGAGTCTTCAAATGATATTAGACTCAATAAGATCAGTGCAATTGGAAAGGGTAGCTTTTCCGATCTGAGATCGATCACTAAAGTTAAACATTTTCTTTCCAGCAAAGACATGGAAATTGTGATCCACCTGCTAATTGAATCAAGGTTAGACTATTGTAACACATTGTACATTGGTCTCCCTCAAACAGCTTTATCTCGACTACAGCTGGTTCAAAACGCGGCAGCCAGTCTCTTAACAGGGTCAAGAAAGATTTTAAAATTCTGATTTATGTCTACAAGGCACTATCTGGTCTCCCACCACAATATATCAGTGACTTTCTCCTCTCTTACTCCACCACTAGAGCATTCAAGTCTTCTGATCAACTTCTATTGAGGTTTCCTAGTTGTCGCTATAGATCTAAGGGCGATTGTGCCTTTTCTGTGATTGTTCCAGAGATTAGGAACTTTCTCCCTTTCCATGTGAGGTCAGCTTCTTCATTAGCATTTTTAAATCTTTGAAAACTTATTTTTATTCTTTAGCTTTTGAATAGGTTGAAACAGGTAAATACGCGAAGCTATATTTAAATGTGTATATATAAATAAACATTTATTTGTTTGATCTGTAAAGCACTTTGTGTCAACTTCTGATGTTTTTAAATGTCTCAGGGCAGTTCCGAAGTGAAATGTCCACTTTGTGGAGCTAAAAGAGAGTGAAATGTTTTCCCGACCAGATGAGTTAAGGTTAATGTTCTATCAAGATTTTAAAAAACAAAACCTACCTCCCTACCCTAAACCCTAAACTTAAACTGAACCGATAAGTGTCATAAAAAGCAAATGAGAGATGAAAAGGGTTTCTGAAGCAACCAGTTCATTTTGTTGTGCTTCTATGACACTTCCGGCTCACATGTCGACTCGTATGCTCTTCAGGACTTGTAATCCTGTCCTCTCAGCGAGTAAAGACACTGATTACCACCCCTGGAGTCGTGAGTTCGAATCCAGGGTGTGCGGTGACTCCAGTCAGGCTTCCGAAGCAACCAATTGGCCCGGTTGCTACGGTGGGTAGCAGGGATGGTTTGTAATCTGGCATACCAGACAATTTCCCGGTGGGCCAACGCACTTTGGAGCTGATCAGGGGTGAACTGGCCATCGGGAGAACCGGGCTGACCACGAAATGGGGCAAATGGGCCACGATAAGCTGAAATGAGCTGCCGTATTATGCATAACGGGCCACAAAACGGCACCGCATTATGCCAAAGGGGGAAGCTACATGCAGAAAAGGACAGTAACCCCCTCCCAAACTACTTTTGGGCCAGTTTCTATGTAAAATCCCGGGCAGATTTCTCTTCCCAGTCCAGCCTTGGTGGATAGTCACGTTGGGTTAACCTCCTTGTGGTCGCTATAATGTGGTTCTCGCTCTCAGTGGGGCGCATGGCGAGATGTGCGTGGATGCTGCAGAGAATAGCGTGAAGCCTCCACATGCGCTAAGTCTCCGCAGTAATGCGTTTAACAAGCAATGTGATAAAATGCACGGATAGACGGTCTCAGACGTGGAGATTCGCAATTGAGATTCGTCCTTTGCCACCTGGATTGAGTCACTAGACCACCATGAGGACTTAGAGTGCATTGGGAATTCCAAATTGGTGAGAAAAGGGGAGAATATATTAAATATATATATATATAATTTTTTTGTATTATTATTTTTTAAATTATTTTTAAATATGCACTCAGTATCCATACTTGACTTGAGTATAATTTCTGAGTACTTTTTACACCCCTGAGTATAGATTTCATTTGTAAAGCATAATTAAACAAATTAACAGAAAAATACAAACAAGCATAAATCCTTTAACAAAATTACTATTGACGTGATTTTTAAATCGACGAAAAGAAGAGATGCAAAATAATCCGTGTTGAAGAGAGTTTGTGAGCTTTTGCCTGACAGCATAAAGTATACTGGAGACAATTCCTTGATGATTTAATCTGACTAAAAAGAAAAACTGATCGTATTGACAGAATTCGTCTGTCAAATATCCAAAACTGGGACTGAATTTTAGATTCGAGCAAGAGGTTGCGTCGAGTCCGTCACATTTACAGCTCAACTTCTCTGAAAACTGATGTTCACTGTATTTATTCACAGCGAAGTCACGCAATTCATTAAAAAGATATGTTGAGAAATATTAAGTTATAGCTGCTTTCAATCCTTCCCGGGAAATAACCAAGAAAAAAAAAAAAAAAAAGATCAGAATCTTTTTTAAATCATGAACTTATATGGCTGTATAAAGATGATAAGGCGTTTAGTGATCCTCCCACTCTGCAAAAATTCCATAATTAAGCAACATTGCAAAATGTCTAGGACTTATTTTCAGAAAAAGTTAAAGCATCAGAATATATAGACTATATAGGGAATACAACATTTAATTGTGTTGTTCCACTGGCAGGTGTACTCACTAAATAAAAAATACTGTAAAACAAGACAAATGTATAGGCTACTAGTGTTTTAAAATATAGGGGATGTTTTGTAGTATAATCAAAAGACAATGTTCTTCTCGAATTTTTAAGTTTAAGTTATTTAAAAAAAGAAAAAAAAGTGTTAGCTATTTCATATTCTCATCTCATGCCCATCAATCATCT
Source organism: Xyrauchen texanus (assembly GCF_025860055.1). Taxonomy (NCBI): domain Eukaryota; kingdom Metazoa; phylum Chordata; class Actinopteri; order Cypriniformes; family Catostomidae; genus Xyrauchen; species Xyrauchen texanus. Next base: position 15,798,029 of record NC_068323.1, read on the forward strand.
ACTGTTATTAATTAGCCTATATATAACCTATTAAATCTACATCAATCATTCATAAAGTTTATGAAAAGTTAACTTTTATAACTGTTGCATTAATAGTAAATTACTTACTGGATTGGGCTAGGATTTTCCTCACAGAGCATGCACCTTTCCAGGCACTAGTGTTTCTCTCCCTCACGCAGCGGCGAGAGATTCCCGTCCGTGTCGCCTGTTGCACATTTATAGCCCTGCAGCAGACGCGCGCGCCTGAACGAGCCAATCAGAGGACACGATGCGCTTCCGATACGAGTCTCGATCATTTGAGCTGCATCGATCGCTCGCATCTAACCACTGCAAACAATCAGAGCTGATTACTGGGTTATGAATCTGTACAGCATCTGAACCCATTTAATTTATATGGTCTGAATGATTGTTTTGCAAAAATGCCTCTCAGTTTATATATTGCAATATTTTAAATTAAAAAGTAATGTTAAGGTTTATTGCTGCCCATTGCTGTAATTGCCTCATTTAAGAAGCTATAACAAGCTCTGAGCAACCTTCAATCAGACAGTGAATTCTGAAGTTGATTAAATCTGTACTTATATTATACAAAATAAGCCCTCCATCATCGTGCTTGTTAGTTGCTCAGTCATTGCTTAAATTGAGTGTTCGGGAAAAGTGAAGTCAGTGGTGCACTTGACTTAATTTAATTTGAATCACTTGCCTATGTTCTGCCACGTTCTGGCCATTGGTTTCCCTGGAGACCTTGCCATATCTATGGCAACAAATAGATTTTTACAGGAGCAGAAATAGTGACCCGAGGGGGAAAGAAACCAAGTGGGGATGCTGCATGGGGCTCCAGCAACAGATGAGATATCGAATTATGGACTACTTTGCAAATAAATACATTTAAACAAACTGGTTTAAATGTAATATTTCAAGGAATAATATCCCTGGAGCATTAATATTTAAAGCTCATATACTGTAAGGATGTAGGTCAGAAATTAACCTCAGGGTAAGAATATTTCATATATTTAAGTGGTTTTGATAGTGACCTGTAGCTGTCAGATCTGTATTTGTTGTCTTACGCCACATCAGTTTTTGCTTGAAAACACCCTATTTGATTTCCTAACGGCATACTTTTTCAAATCATGAGTTAATGGAGAGCCTTTTTGAAACTCTCCATTTTCCAAGGGGGGAAACCGGCATTTCAGTATTGATGAGAGGCGTAAAACTAGCTAAATCAATGCATTTTCAAGCTTAAACATATGTAGATATGTTCTTTGTTTGAAAACTCTGTCTTCAGTTTCCTTTGTCATTGTTTTCCAAAGCGTGCATTAATGGAGTGTTTTCTAGAAAATGCCTTTTCAGTGTGGATGGGAGGCGTTCATGCCCAAAAGGGTTTTTAAGTGGGGGGATCACCATGCTAGATTGCGCAGACTTAAAGCCCAGGGCACCCCCGGGGAGTCAAGGGCCCCTGGGCACTGGCCCTATTGGCTTGGTCGGTAATCCATCCCTGGTCATTCAATTGAAAACTCCAACTTCTGTTTCCTAACTTCATTGTTTTACAAAGCATGAAGTAATGGTGAGTGTTTTCTAAATGCTCCGATTTCATTAGAGGAAAATGGCATTTCAGCATGGATGGGTGGCGAAACCATAAGGAAATGAATGCAATTCCCAACGAAAATGTATTAGTGTGGATGAGTCATTCGATTGAATACTTCATCTTCAGTTTCCAAACATCATCGTTTTCTAAGTATGCGATACTGAAGCACATTTTCAAAATGTTCTGTTTTCAGTACCGATGAGAAAAGTAGGTAAATCATTGCATTCTCCAATGAAAATATATTAGTGTGGGTGTGTTCTTCATTTCAAACTTTGTCCTCAGATTCCAATTGTAATAGTTTTCCAAAGCATTAATGGGGTCTTTTTGAAACGCTCCAGTTTCCATAGAGGGAAGTGGTGTTTTAGTGTGGATGAGAGTCAATACAGTAGCGAAATCAATGCATAAAATGTTTGTGAATGTGCTCTTCATTTGAAAACTCCATCTTGAGTTTCCTAACGTCATCGTTTTCTAAACGCTCCGTTTTCAGTAGAGGGAAATGCCGTTTCATTGAGGATGGGTGTAAATGTAACCAAATTAATTCAATTTCCAATGAAAACGTATTAGTGTGGACGTGCCATTCTTGAATACTTCGCCTTCAGTATCCAAAGCATGAAGTGATGAAGAGCATTTTCGAAAATGCTCAGTTCATGGTTAAGGAAATATGTTAAGGCATATTTGTCATGCATTAAATTAATTTAATGGAAACATTTTCAGACAGCCGAGACAACACAGATGATTACGAGAGCCGACCATCTATTCACAGATGAAGTTTATTTAACAACTGGTCATTCACAAGTATATGTACAAAGTCATGTTATGAGACATTACACGGTCTCGCTTTGTGTATCTATTTCAAGCATTTGGGTGGATGGTTCCGACTTGATGAAAAAAGAATAATTATATATATTCAAGTGATTATATAGTCTCTCTCTAATATATATCTATATATATGTCAAGAAAACAGGCTTGACCTGAAAAATGGAAAAAGCTCAGAAATGGACAGCCAAAAGGTTCAGGGTACTCGGTGTTCCAACAAGTTATATAGAGCTCACATGGCTCCATTCATGTTCTTTGACAAACGCAAGGTGTGGGGAAAGGGAATAAAAACTCACACACACTAATTTCACAGTAGGGTTTATTGTTACACATCTTTCCCTGTCATTGGTTTCCTTGGCGACAGCAACACACTTACCCTCCTTGGAGATTTGAAGTTTTTACCCTTGTCTGAATCGCTCGACCCGCCAATCTGCAACGGTTGAAGAGTGGGTGAGAGGAACACTTGTTGTCTGTTGGGCAAGACCCTTTTATGTTTGCATAAGGATGCTACAATGTGTACAGGGCTATACAGTATTTCTATCTATAAAGCAGCATTACTTGTAATCAGCATGTCTGAATATGAAGTGTATTCTTTGTTGGTTTTGTAAGAGGAGATTTATTTATTTTTTCCTCCTTTTTGGGGGCTATTAGCTTAACAAATCTCATGGCATCACTTCTCATGAAGATAGATTTCAGCTAGATCACTCTGGTGCCTCTAATCAAAGACCTTTAATTTTAGCTGACCTTCAAGTCAGGTCTGTCAGCATCATAATTGAGCAGCAGAAATCCAGACGATAGCAGCATGTTGTCAAAGGCCCTTCATAATAGGTCTTGGCATGCGACTGTTGTAGCAAATTTCATTCATTCCTCATTCTGTCAAGGGAACACCACCTACACCCTAAGTATAATCAAGATTTATGCCTTTTAGATGCAAATTATTCCTTCAAATCTATTTTTGGGTGCTGAAGGAGTGACAGTCTAATTTGAGCCTTTTCTACACTTGAATGGAACTGCAACTGAATGGCCTCTGATACATCATAAAAATGTTAAGATGGCAATGATTTTATAAATCAGATAGGCTACAACTATGCTTGCTTATTCAAACACAGGACAAAATAAATTGAGCCATTAAGGCATGGTTGGATTTACTTTAAATAAAATGTTGAAAGTTTAAACCAAAAGTTCCACATTTTGAGTTCAGACAGGTTCAGACACATAAAAGGCATATCCTATAAGGAATAGTCAGACTGGACTGATAAAGCGTATTAACACTATAACAATAAGTAGCCCAACACTGCCCTCGAGTGGTACAATTTGTGTATGGCACTATATAGTGTGTCTCCATAAATATGTGGGCACTTAAAGGGATAGCTCACCGAAAAATGAAAAATTTCTCAAATCTTCGTTTGTGTTCTGCTGAAGAAAGACAGTCATACACATCTGGGATGACATGAGGATTAGTAAATGAGATAATTTTTGGGTGAACTATCCCTTTAAGCTTTACATAGAAATGTACGAATATTAGTGCTAAACTAAATTTCAAACCAAAGTCTTTCAAGCAAGTCAGTCCACTGTCAGCCATCTTTGTGTTTAGGCAGGTTTAGTTTTTGGTTTGTCAGCCACTATGGTTTTACTACTTAAAGGGATAGTTAACTTAACCCCATACTGAAAATTACCAGCTGAACACAATTGAAGATTTAAATGAGAATATTTCAGCTCTGTAGGACCATACAATGCAAGTGAATGGTGACCAAACTTTTAAAGCTCCAAAAAGCACATTAAAGCAGCATAAAAGGTAATCCACACGACTCAAGTGGTTAAATCCATGTTTCCAATCGTTGTTTTGGCAAGAACAGACCAAAATATAATCCCTTTTCCACTATAAATCTTGACATCTATTTCAAGCATGATCACCTCCAATAGCCCCATCTCATGTGTCAAGCACTAGGAAGTGTAATCGAGCTTGAAATCATGATAGTGCCCAGAGACTGCAATTGCAAGATGTACGTTAACAAAGGAGTTATATATTGATCTGTTCCCATCCAAAATCTATTAGATCACTACCATTCTTCAGTATAAATTACAGTAAATGTTTAAAACCTTATCTTTGAGTTATCATGCTAAAATGCTAATTTGGTACTAGGAAAATCACGTGCCATTATATCAAACACATCTGAAAGATATTTGGTTCATTAACTTAACACTGTCTTTGTTTGAGTTACCACATTATGCAATAGACTGGAGACTTGAGGTCAATAACAACAACAAAAAACAGCTATATCTCTAGAAACGCAGTCAATCATTGTTTTGAGGATTGAAGGTTATACAATGCTTGAAATTGCCAAAAAACTCAATATTTCATACAAAAGGTGTACACTACAGTCTTCAAAGTCAAAGGACAACTGGCTCTAACAAGGACAGAAAGAGATGTGGAAGACCAGATGTACAACTAAACAAGAGGATAAGTACATCAGAGTCTCTAGTTTGAGAAATAGACGCCTCACATGTCCTCAGCTGACAGCTTCATTTAATTCTACCCGCTCAACACCAGTTTCATGTACAACAATAAAGAGAAGATTCAGGGGTGCAGGACTTATGGGAAGAACTGCAAAGAAAAAGCCACTTTTGAAACAGAAAAACTAAAAGAAAAGTTTAGAGTGGGCAAAGAAACACAGATATTGAACAACAGATAAATGGAAGAGTGTTATGGATCTTAACCCCATTGAACTTTTGTGGGATCAGCTAGACAGACACATATATGGCAAGTGCTACAGGAAGTGTGAGGTGAAATGTCACCAGAGTATCTGGACAAACCGACAGTAAGAATGCCAAAAATCTGCAAAGCTGTCATTGCTGCACGTGGAGGATTTTTTGATGAAAACTCTTTGAAGTAGTTTAAGTAGTAATTAACATTTTTTCAAATTGTAATGGTAATTTTTCACATTATTAATGTCCTGACTATACATTGTGATTGGCTGAATGCCACTTTGGTAAATAAAAGTACCAATTTCTTTCCATAAGAGGAAAATCTGTAAATTATTCCAAACTTTTGGCTGCCAGTGTATGTATGTGATATATAAAAAACGCATCAATGTGCACATCATCGAAACAAAACAATTCTAATAAAGATCTTTATTGAGAATTTAAATTAGATTTACAAAGCATATCAAAAAAACAAACAAACATGAGAAAGTGACCCAAAATACCCGTGTGCATATAATTTTATAAAAGGGTTTAATGGGTCAGCAATAAACACCCCAATGCCTCAAACTCTGTCCGTTTTCCTGAGGAGGTTGAGCTTCCAAATAAAAGTCACCACAAGGCTTAAAAGAAAATAAAAAGAGATACATAAAATTAAAATCCTCTCAACAAAAGTAGCTAAATAAAGCAAAGAAGTTCCGAATGCACAAATCTACCTGGCCACCCCCTTAAAATCAAACAAAATATTATGTTTAAGGATTAAAGACCAATGGAAGGAGACAGCTTAGAAAGGTATGAGCCATGTTTGATAAATCAACTACTGAGAAAATTCCCTTCTTGATAACGGGGAGAAATCCCACACATAATTTGCAAGTACTACAAGCAGTATATAATGGATTGCGGTTTAAAAAATTAAAGTAGCCTGGAGAATGTGTATTAGCTACTTTTTTATCCCCTCCAAGATGGCAATGCTTTTATTTCTCCACAGACATTGAAAACCTGAGATCAGGCACCAACATGCCTTGGATAGGCAAGTTGCTTATAAAGGATCAAATAAACATGTATGCACTTAGCTGGGCTCTTGAGCACCAATTGGCTGAAAAACATCTGCCCCAAAACCCAGACAAAACTAACAGTAAGAAATTAAAAACTTAAAGAGTCTCTGTTGTTTGGAACTGACTGTATCATTTGGTTATATCTCGATCAGAAGCACAAGAATATTTAAATCAATAACCTCCACAATTCAACTCCTTATCACAAAATATTGTGTCATCAGAAGACAGAATTAAACTTGCCCATGGTCGTGTCCGCTGAGACAGGGAACTTCAGATGTCTGATACAGAAATTGAAAAAATGACTAGAAAACACTCCTTTTCGAAGCAAACTAAAAACAACGAAATCTAAATGGTACAGGGCGTGGAGAGATCAGTTTTGGAAAATGTGGGTCTGGTCGTCATGAGTCCTCGGTCCCGGAGTCATCATCGTCATAGCAACAGTCGTCACCCTCCTCTTCATCATCATCATCATCTATGTCCTCATCATCATAGTAGTCTTCATAGAATAGGGTGCTGACCTCGTCAGTGGGTGGGGCGCGGGTACGAATGCAGTATTCTGCAAGTGTGGTGGGCACCTTGACGCCATCCCTTTCGGCATCAGTTCTGGTGGATAAAACTTGCTTCCTATCAACAGAGATCAGTTTTATTCAATAGCACAGCACTGGGACCCTTCTCTCTATGTATTACTCCACTTGCGAGTATATACACTGTATATGGTTACACAAAGTATGTGATTACTAACCTGATGATCTCTGCATACTCCCGATCTTTCCCTTTACTCTCCCTCCATTTGCGGTACATGACTGAGGCATCTACGTTGGCAGGCGAGGAGGTGTTGGGCTCATTCAACAGTGAGATAACACTTAGCAAGATAGTCCTGAAATGGAAGCAGTCATCACTGTAATGGATGATTATATTTTACTAATTACAGCCGTTTGTCTTAATTATTGGTCTCAAACGGTTGAGGCGTAACAGAGACGGGAAAAGATGCAGTGTGTAAACAATTGCAAGGGGAAACTGAAGTACTCTGCAATAACACATCCACACAGGCCTTGAATTGGAAACATGTAGAATATTACAGTCTGCCTACATAAGATAGGTTAAATGATCAAGGACTAAAGAGTGTAAGTTGTACCTCACGTTCTGTGTAGGGTTCCACCTCTCTGATGGCAGTTCTCCACTCTGTGGATCATCCACTGGTGGGTGCAGTATGGAAATACACACATCTCCATTCTGAAAGATTGTTAACTTGTTAAACGTCTATCACTCTTCTGTGGGTCATGATAACACTCTTCAAAACAATCCTTTTTTTATTTTATGAAATACAGTAAATGATTACGCAATCTTGTAATAAAAGAAGGGTCTGTCAATAGGTTAAAAGATCTTAATTTGAATGTTGAAATTTGGCTGTTGAAATTTGGCTTTCACCTAACTTGGCTTTCAAGTCTCTCACCTACCAATGTAAATTATACAGGGAACTTTCTAAGTGACATAATGAAAGTACATTGTTGTTAATTTTTATTTTAATATATTCACTAGTTCAATTGCTATTTATTTACTAGAAATAATAAAACACAACAAAATCTGAAGTAATCCTGAAAGTAAAAGATCAATCTTAGAATTATAAGAATCGATATCAGTATAGTTCATATGAAGATCGGGATTAATCGATTTTTAACCAGCCCTACTAAATACAATATAACAAACAGGATTTATGGATCCTGAAGCAGCAGTCATGGCTAAACTAGGAAAAAGAAAAGTTTGAAGACAAACTTTAAATGTTGGTTTAATAAAGCCTTGTCTAAAAGGACTTAAATATAAATTTAAAGATTGACAGTAGTTTGTACAGTAACAGTATGTTTATCAAGCACCATAATTAGGTAAATACATTAAATGTGTTAATTTAGTCTGAAAAGTTAACAAACATAGCTAATTATAAACATAATCCTAATTCCAAAACAGTTGGGACAGTATGCAAAATGCCAATAAGAATAAAAAGGGGTGATATGAAAATATACTTTGGCTTGTATTTAAACAAAAACAGTATAAAAGACGATGAACATAATGTTTTACCTTTGCTTTTTGAAGATATAATTTTTCTGAAATTAATGCCTTCAACACATTCCAACAAAATGTAGGACTAGTAAAAATTTGACGAGTTGAAATAACAAGGTGATGTGAATCAGGAGATGCTAAAAGGTGAGGGGATCGTGTTTTAGTATATAAAGAGTCCCAATAAAAGTCTAGTCATTCAAGAGCAAGGATGGGTCGAGGCTCGTCATTTTGCCAACAGATGCATCAGCAAATAATCCAGCGCTTTAAGAACCACGTTCCCCAAAGACATATTGGAAGGATTTTGGGCATTTCACCCTCTACAGTGCACAATATAGATAAAAGATTAAAGGAATCTGGTCAAATCTCTATGCGTAAAGGGCTAAGACGAAAACCAATTCTGAATCTGTGTGATTAAGTCACAATTTTAAAAACTGTCACTTGTCTGTAATGGATATCATGACATAAGAATACTTGTTTACTGACAAAGGTTTACCAAAATATTCCCCATTCATCGCTGCATCCACAGATGCAAGTTAAGGCTTTAACATTCAAAAGGAGAAGCCATACATCAACACTGTCCAGAAGTGCCGCTGACATCTCTGGGCTCTGTCTCATCTGAGATACAAAGTAGAACAGTGGATTCGTGTTTTGCATTTTTGGAAAAAACAGCTGCTGTGTTCTCCGGGCCAAAGAGAAAAAGGACCATCCAAGTCGTTACCAATGTCAGATCCAAAATCCAGTGTTTGTCATGGTATGTGGGTGTATCGGCGCACACAGCATGGGTAACTCAGCATCTTGTATCAAATTTGTAATCAATTTAAATTACATTGTGTCACGATTAATTAATCACGATTAATCGCATATACAAATATTTGCTGAGAAAGCCCCTCATATAACAATAACTCAATATATAATTATCTTTAAATATTTAAACATTATAAAATATTCAGATAATTAAAAAGCATTACATTCTTGTGGCAGAAGAGTTAATCATTGATAAGACAATATAAAAAGTGGCTTTAGACTATAATGTATTGTTTACTACCATATTATTGATCATAAGTCAATCATTGGCATTCAGTTCACAGCAATCCAATTCACAAGTGAATTTGTCAATCAGTTTGAGATTTATTATGAGGGCTTGTTTAAGGGCCCGTCAATCTACACCTGCATCAGACGTCTCGGGTGTGTTGTGTCATAAACATAAAATGTTTAGGTCACTGTGTCAAGTTAAAAATAGTTTAATACTCAATCTTTCGCAAGAACGTAACGCATGCTTGTGTTGTTCTGCCAACTGAAGTGTTTTCTTCACTGAATAAACTGCGCATTGCTCATACAGCTGAAATTTCACTTCCTGCCCTCTGGAGTAAACAGGTGGTACTACAAGCTTGCATTTCTCAGGAATCTTCCTTATTATGGTCCATGGGCATGCGATTAATTGCGTTAATTATTTTAACGCATTATTTCTTGTCAAATTAAATCGCACTGAATTAACGGGTTAAATCGACAGCCCCAATATATAATATATGGAAAAGTCTCGGTTCTCCCGATGGCCAGTCCTCCCCTGGCACAGGGTGAATAGAATTGACAAATTACTGTTTACTAAATGAAAATTGTTTTTATTGGCTTTTGGCATACGGTCCAAACTTTTGGAATAAGGGGTTGAACTAAATTATTTATATCTACACATTTTTATTTCTATCTATAAATAACTAAGTTCTGTTCTTAATGGGAATTTTGAACATTCGCTTAATAGTTCAAAACGTTAGAATAAGGTTCAAACTAACAATAAGACTAATATATGCTGTAAGAAATACATTGCTCATTGTTTGATCATGAAACCTAACACATTAACTAATGTTAACGAATGTAATTTAACAAATAAATGCAGATGAGGCTGCAATTGGTTGCTTTGTGTAATAGGCTAACCTCATAGATGTTGGGATGCCACATCTTGGTGAGGAATCTGAAGGCAGGAGGAGAGTATGGGTAGTCAATGGGGAATTTGATGCGTGTCTGAAAAAACAAACCAACACATTCATCAGGAAAAGGAGATAACAGCACATTATCTGACATTGCGCAAGGTAAAGTACTGAGGCCACTCAATAGAACAATATTTTTCACTGAGTAAACTCTACAGGTACCAAGAAATCTATGATACTGTATTAGCCTCGTTATAGAAGTGCTCACAAGTAGTAAATAAGAAAATAAACAGGAGTAGATATGTTCAATGGTGCATTCATTGGTTAAGTGGTACAAAACTGCTTAGGTTTATTACAAAATGCCCTTATTGTTGGCACCGTGGTGCGTTTTTTTCATTTGAGAATCTCAGATTTAGCGGAAAGCCTATTAAAAGTAAAGCTACCATCTGCAATGCAGCCAAAACGGCATATAAACTGAATCGTGGCACAACCTAAAAATACCTCCTTTATTTGGACAGTAGTCCAAACATTTCACAGCACTGTAGATATATACAGATCAACATAGAGTCAGAAGTTTACATACATCTTAGCCAAATACATTTAAACTCAGTTTTTCAAATTCCTGACATTTAATCATAGAAAACATTCCTTGTCTTAGGTCAGTTATGATCACTACTTTATTTTAAGAATGTGAAATGTCAGAATAATTGTAGAGATAATTATTCATTTCAGCTTTTATTTCTTTCATCACATTCCCAGTGGGTCAGAAGTTTACATACACGTTGTTAGTATTTGGTAGAATTGCCTTTAAATTGTTTCACTTGGGTTAAACATTTTGGGTAGACGTCCACAAGCTTCTCACAATAAGTTGCTGGAATTTAAGCCCATTCCTCCAGACAGAACTGGTGTCAGAGTCAGGATTGTAGGCCCCCTTGCTCATACATGCTTTTTCAGTTCTGCCCACACATTATCTATCAGATTGAGGTCAGGGCTTTGTGATGGCCACTCCAATACCTTGACTTTGTTGTCCTTAAACCATTTTGCCACAACTTTGGAGGCATGCTTGAAGAGCACCAGTCCCTCCTGCTGCAAAGCACCCCCACAACATGATGCTGCCACCCCCATGCTTCATGGTTTGAATGGTGTTTTTCAGCTTGCAAGCCTCACCAGTTTTCCTACAAACATCAAACAGTAAAATTTGTTTCATCAGACCAGAGGACATTTCTCCAAAAAGTGAAATCTTTGTCCCCATGTGCACTTGCAAACTGTAGTCTGGCTTTTTTATGGTGGTTTTGGAGCAGTGGCTTCTTTCTTGCTGAGCAGCCTTTCAGGTTATGTTGATAAAGGACTTGTTTTACTGTGGATATAGATACTTGTCTACCCGTTTCCTCCAGGATCTTCACAAGGTCCTTTGCTGTTGTTCTGGGATTGATGTGCACTTTTCGCACCAAACTACATTTATCTCTAGGAGACCGAAAGAGTCTCCTTCCTGAGAGGTATGATGGCTGTGTAGTCCCATGCGGTTTATACTTGCATTGCATTGTTTGTACAGATGAACATTGTATCTTCAGGCATTTGGCAATCGCTCCCCAAGTATGAACCAGACTTGTTGCGGTTCACAATTGTATTTTCTGAGGTTTTGGCTGATTTCTTTTGATTTCCCCATGGTGTCAAGCAAAGAGGCACTGAGCTTGAAGGTAGGCCTTAAAATACATCCACGGGTACAGCTCCTATCAGGAGCTAATTGTCTAAAGGCTTGACATAATTTTCTGGAATTTTCCAAGCTGCTTAAAAGGCATAGTTAGTGTATGCAAACTTCTGACCCACTCGAATTGTGACCAACACGAATTGTGATAGTCAATTAAAAGTTCTGTCTGTAAACAATTGTTTACTTGTGTCATGCACAAAGTACATGTCGTAAAACAACTTGCCAAAACTATAGCTTGCTAATATGAAATCTGTGGAGTGGTTATAAAATGAGTTAATAACTTCAACCCAAGTGCATGTAAACTTCAGACTTCAACTGCAAGTATAAATTAAATCAGTGCGAGAGTTTGTAGCGTAGGCTTTAAGTGAGTGATAAAATGTTTAGGTAATGTGCCATAACAAATATCAAGGTTACATTTTACAGTCTACTATTTACAGTAGAGTCCCCAAAAGACAGGGAATCCCAAACTTTTGTCAGTCAAACCCTTGTGATCAAATTATTACCATGTGACATTTCAAGTAATGTACTAAAGAACAAAATGTTATGTGAAGGGTGATTGACATTGCATGCATATATATATATATAAGTGTATAAACAAACCCTCTACAAATACACACTTTTCAAATCCTTCACACAATCTGTAGCAAGCTGAGCCTGGTGCCTTTCAATACAGTGGGCGATGGGTGCTTGCATACAGTCCACTTCACGACCCCCACACTACACATTTACCGATTTGGCATGGTCAGCTGGTGTTTTTCAAACTCTTTAAGGGGGGATGGGTATGCAAAACCAGCGCGCACGCACACGCACACGCACACACACACACACAAACCCAAGAAATGCAGTGCAACTTTCAAGCAAGCAAGCCTATTAAACCTCAAGTAGGGTCCGTGTACGAAGGTAACGGTATTATGTTTCGCCAGAAGCAGCTTACAGAAACCCTTTGCCACTGTGCATGACCTGACACATAAGAGCAATTGCGACAGCCAGTGTGCCAAGCAGCCCTCTATGACTACATTACCTCACAGCAACTATACAAGCGTAAAACCAACAGCAATAGAGTTGGGAATCGAGAAATGGTTCTTATTCAGACTGGTTATTTAAAATACAGGAATTAAATAATTTATGACTCTTCCACCAATGCCTACAGAACACCGTAATAAATACTCTATACTGAAATGTTTTTGCGCTGCTGAATCTACAACACCACAGCAAAATAAATTATAATTAAGCTTGGGTAGCGGTTTCAATTGAGTTGATACAATTTGAAAGACTGGGCACCACAAATCATAAAAAGGTGATAGACAACATGTCTTTCTATTACATGCAACAAAACAGTGACAACAAACAAAACAACGCAACCAGTGATGGTTAAACCATGTGGTTAAATAATTTAAAATGTTGAATTTAAGAAAATGCAAATTTGAATGCTAAAACAGTGAATCAGAACTTGTAATCAGAACCATAAACATTAAATTCCTTATGATTTACACCCCTAAACAGCACATTGTTCATGTTCTACGATTTTGTAAATAGTTTGTACAACTATATGACTTCACAATTCCATTGGCAGTGTGAAAGTGGTATGGTGCACAGTTATGGGTTCTTGGAAATTTGATTCAGCTGTAAATTAAACTTGGTGAGTGAGCCATCTTCTGCATTGCAATTAAATGAGCAACTGATTCCAGAACACACTGATATCTGCCTTTTGAGTTTTTTTAAAAAATCATTGTCTTGGAGTGTGACCTAAAAATAAATCTCACTCCTACAATCCCACTGGAGAGGAAACAATCCTATGGATACAGGCTGATAGAGAAATAAACCAGGTCATCATGGCTCCAACTCTCCATGAAAACACTGTCCTGTTCTCCCACACCTCTGTTGCCCTTCCCTCAAGTCTACCAGCCTCATTGTATTCCGGTGACAGTCCCTTGTATCCTCCATGCCCACTGATTGAATAGAGGAAGCATTAGAGAGAATGGGGAGATTGTGTCCTTGAGGCGAAAGTAGCTTCAGAGAAGACATAAAATTGAAGTCGGAAGTTTACATACACTTAGGTTGAAAAGTCATTATAACCAATACGAAAAGTGAACAACAGCAAAAGGACCTTGTGAAGATGCTGGAGGAAACAGGTAGACAAGTATCTAGATCAACAGTAAAACGAGTCCTATATCAACATAACCTGAAAGGCTGCTCAGCAAGAAAGACACTGCTCCAAAACCACCATAAAGTCAGACTACAGTTTGCAAGTGCACATGGGGACAAAGATCTTACTTTTTGGAGAAACGTCCTCTGGTCTAATGAAACAGAAATGTTTGGCCATAATGACCATCGTTTTGTTTGGAGGAAAAAGGGCGAGGCTTGCAAGCCGAAAAACACCATCCCAACCGTGAAGCATGGGGGTGGCAGCACAATGTTGTAGGGGTGCTTTGCTGCAGGAGGGACTGGTGGACTTCAAGCATACCTCCAAAGTTGTGTCAAAATGGCTTAAGGACAACAAAGTCATGGTATTGGAGTGGCCATCACAAAGCCCAGACCTCAATCTGGTGGGCAGAAATGAAAAAGCATGTGCGAGCAAGGGGGCCTACAATCCTGACTCAGTTACACCAGTTCTGTCTGGAGGAATCGGCCAAAATTCCAGCAACTTATTGTGAGAAACTTGTGGAAGTCTACCAAAACATTTGACCCAAGTTAAACAATTTAAAGGCAATGCTACCAAATACTAACAAAGTGTATGTAAACTTCTGACCCACTGTGAATGTGATGAAAGAAATAAAAGCTGAAATAAATCACTCTACTCTTAATAATAAACAGTCAAGTACAGAGAGAGCTCTTTTAATTCCCACCGTTGCTTCACTTGACACCAAAAGATAAGTAGCCCAATTAAATAGCAATAATATTCTCTAAGAGGAACTAGATTACCTGTCAAAAACAAGGTCTAGAAGACCCAAATAAATAAGATTGATGACGTCCCCATTACAGTATTCAAATGTAATAAAACCTGACTTTAAAAAGCAATGGTGCAAAAAGCCAATCAATTCAGACTGCAATTTTCAGCAAATACTGTATATTCAAAACCCATCAATAGACCTTAAATGAGAATGGAAATTAGGTTCCGAGGAACAGAAGTCTGTTCAATATTTCCTACTGTCTTAAGTCTTGGGTCACATTAACTCTTGCAATGCAAACGTTCTACAGGCAAAGAAGGTTGGGCTGGATGTAAATCGAGTAACTCGCATGTGCTAAATTTGTGAAGGGAAAATTCTTCACCACTAGAAGTCCATCAGGTGAAATTCTTAAACGTGCAGATGCCCATTGAGAAAACTGTATTTTGGCTGTGGAATTTCACTGTGCAAGATTAAATGTAACCCAGCCTTTATGCTGTGTTCTACTCCAATCTCCTACTTGGAAAAGTGCAATAAAATGCGACTTGCATTTTAACTTGGAAACTCACCGAAATTAAGGCATGTGATGTCATGCAAACATGGCAGCACACAGGGAGATGTACACTGTCAATAATAAACATCCACTTAAGCAAATAAAATTACATAATTATGGCTGCTGATTTAACACATTAATGTATTATATTAAAAAGCACACACACACAAAACACTGTTAATCATGCCTCCTAATCTGCAGGCACATTTAGCAATACAAATCATATTTTCAATTAAAATAAAATATTTGAATATTAGTTTTTACAAGCAGGGGGCAGACAGTGCTTAACATTAATTTCTGAATATGTATATATATGTTAAGGCTGTCAGTTTAATGTGTTAATTTAGTGAGATTAATTATATAAAAATAACACGTAAAATTGTTTTCCGCAATTAATCATGTCCACGGACCGTAATAACAAATGTTCCTACAATCGGAGCGATTCAAGCTTGAAGTATCACCAGTTTTCAGCAGGGAAGCCAAACTCCAGATGTGTAGGCAATCCACAGCAGTACAGAGAACAAACCATACTTACTGAAAGCAGACAGCATGAGATAAGAACATGTTCAAACACAGCTGTACAGAGCATAAATCTGAACACAGAGATCTCAAGACATGTTTTTCCTAATTGCAAACAACCTTTGAAAAAAGGGGTTTTCTGCAGATCGCTGTCACCCTCGGCATATCGTGGTGCCGTTTTGTGGCCCGTTGTGTTCTCACGATGGCCAGTCCACCCCTGATCTGCCATAAAGTGTGTCAGCACACTGGGAAATTGCCCAGTATTCCAGATTACCAATCCAGCCCTGGACGCAACCAAAGTGAGATGCTCCAAAACCATCCTTCTGACGTAGGTGTACACTGACGCTTCCTTTGACAAGCACTTAGAATACATTTCGGAATGATTGACAAATTCAATTGCAAAATGGATTGCTGTGACCTGTAGGCCAGTGTGATGACTATAGCCAAGAATTAGGCAGTACATGGAATAGGGCAATGACACAAAAAAATAATTTAATTTCTCCTCAGCAAAAGCAGCATCAGTATCAAATCATCAGTCTTCAGATAAGATAAAGGAAAAACAAATAAACCACGCTTCCAGATTATAACCCTATTCCTGGTTAATAAAGTAACAAAGGAAAAAAAACTAAAAAACAAACAATATCAACCGATAAATCAGTTGCTGGGACTAACAGACATTTGTGCTGAACCGAGCTAAATGCCTCTCTCGCCTTGCTTTCACTCTACCAAACACAAATTATCAGTATCAAAACTGATATTAAAAAATTTATATTAAAAAGTATCAAAATAACAAATTTACTCAAATAACCCCAAACAGAATAACATTATAATCAACATTCAAACAGAATTCTAACAGTCATTTTGTAAGTTTATTTATTGCATTATGACAAAGAGATAATGAAATAACTGATTAAACAAATCCCTCCTCCAGTTCTGAACATAATGGCACAGTCCAATTTCTCTGGCCCAGCATAAAGGTGGAGCGTCTCCGTTTGTTTGCTGACACATGGAATGTGGCGTTCACTCAATATTCCAGAGTCATCTATAACGTGGTGTGTAGCACTCCTGGTGGCGTAGCAACTTGCCTCAATCCGGGTTGCTGTGGATGAATCTCAGTTGCCTCCACGTCTGAGACCATAAATCAGCGCATCTTATCACGTGGCTTGTTGAGTGCGTAACCATGGAGACGTAGCGTGTGTGGAGGCTTCACACTATTCTCCACGGCATCTACGCACAACTCGCCCCACATTATAGCGACCACAAGGAGGTTATCCCATGTGAATCTACCCTCCCTAGCAACCGAGCCAATTTGGTTGCTTAGGAGACCTAATGACACACTGGACTATTTCTCTTCAGGACTTAAGACCCATTAAGAAGTCTTCATAGTCCTTCAGACTTGAGTTATACAAATGAAGTTATCTCCTGATCACCTAACACATGCGCTCTTGACATGCACATCCACCGTTGTGGTTTTTACATTTGTTGCCTGTTGTTTGTCCAGATCATCCGCATTTGACCGAAGTATTCTTTGGGCAATAGTTCTTTTGTCCACCGGAATTTGTGGAAATATGTATTTTCAATGTTTTGTAGGTCACGCGATCGATACCCAGGTACACAGCACTACATCAAATTGAAAAAAGTACTTCCGTCACTCATAGCCTACATTTTGTTCAAGTCAAATTAAAGCTACTTTATGGAATTTCTGTACCAACAAATGGAACCGCAAAAATAATGACGGTTTTCATTAGAATTCATAAACACTCCTCCCCCAATTTACATCGTTTGGTCAAAAAGGTAGTCCCACCCACTTACACCATTATGTCTGATGCTCAAACAAAAAAGCAATGTTGAACGTACCATAAATTGAACAAAAACGTTTTTTCCCTACACGGTTGATTTTAGGGGAAGGGTTAGTATTGTTTTGTGTTGCGCAATGTATGTTGAACATTAATTTCTTGAAAGTTTAGCCATTACCGTGCCATACCAAAACACAAACATATACCTTTGAAGGGGTTAAATATTGCTGTTACTGTGGGTTGAGGGGCTGCCGACTCACTTCTCCAAACTCCTCCAAGGCACTAAGCGAAGTTAGAACAGGCACAGTAAGTGTCAGTCTCCATTTATCTGAACTCTCATTTCTCTGTGACACTCCGTTAGCCCGGGGAGGGGATGGAGTAACATGACTCGAGCTGCCAGGCTGAGTCAAGCCCAGCCAAGCCCAGCTCGCATCACCTGCCAAGAGCCTGGGTGTGTGCAAGCTACAGTGAAACTACCAGGGGCCGGTTGCACCAGCTATACATACGTTACAAGTTAGCCTAGTTATGGCGTAAATGGGCATCAAGTCACAAGTTACGCACTAATAAATATGTGAGCATTGCACCATTAAACTTGGGTAGAACAAAACCATACATACAAACTAAATATTTACATAGGCTAAACATACCATTAATGAAATCTTGCTTCATTACGTATCATATTTTAATGGGGATATCATTCATTACAGCTAACAGTTATGTGAGCAAACATGGTTTGAACAAAATCAAACTGAAATTCAACGCTTTTTAACAGTTCAGTGTACAAATGTCAAGACTGTTTATTGGATAAATACAGGTAAACTTTATGCGACTATGCATTACTTTACAAAGAGCTTATGACCTACTAGTTAAGTCTTGCCTTAAAAACAGGGGGCAAAACCAAATTAAGCACTGACTTAGTTACAAACTAGCTAGTAGTTACGAAGCCTTTAGTGTGAACTTTACGTCTCAGCTTAAGTGAGACCTTAGGCACAGCAGGTGCAACCCTACCCAGGTGATCAGCAGTAAACCCTGCAACCTGTCAGCTCAGTGCCACGTGAAGCCTGCTTTAAGGGATCCCACTGATGAGAACTTAATGACTGTGCCAAATCTCTCCTAGCTAGGAAAAGCTAGCAAACACTGATGCTGAGATGGGTGGTATAAGCAAATCAAATCACAAATATATAATAGCATATATTGTAGGGGAGGGGGGCCATAATTTAAAGGTCCAGTGTATCTTTCTGTGCCTCTAGAGGCAACAAGCAGAATTGCAAAAATTACTGTTTTCAAACAGGTTTCCCCAAACACTCCCCCTATCTGCCATTGGTCTTACATGGCAAATTTAAACTACTAAGCATCATGTTGTGCCAAGCATCCCTTATAAATTCATTTCACATCGTGACTTGTTTGGGACACGTACCACTCAGTATTTTCACATTACTAGATTTCTTTGTCACACTTGTTTTTTGTTTTTTTCAAATAAAGTTAAGTAGTCCGGTCCCATAAAAGAGGCACATAAACATCTAACTGTGGTATGAAGCAAAGTACAACAAAATCTCTACAAGTTGACACCTTTCTAGTATTGCATGGTTTGCACCATCACACTGCCCTTATTGACATTAAAAAATAAAAAAATCCATAGGCAGCAAGTCCAGAGCCAGCGTATACATCTGTTATAACATAGGGTAAAAAGCAGAAGGGAAACCCATCTGGGCTGGTGTAATGTGAAGGAAGTTATGGTTCCTCATCTATTCATGTCGGAAGAGACGCTGACAAAATCCCAGGGCTGACCTGGTTGCTTCCCCCTTGGTAACAAGCAGATACGGTTTTCCGCATCAGTGGAAAACAGAACAGTTTGTTCTTTTAGGAGAGAATTTTCACAGCTATACATTGACAGCTAAGACTTAACTTCAAAGGTTCAGACAACAGGAAAGGTTGGTCAATAATGGAAAATATGGTATGATCTGAAGAATTGAACAATCAGTTATATTGAATATTCACAATATACTCAATGACTTTGCTGCAGATATAAAAATGAAGCAACTTTGTGAATATTGTAATTTTACTAGACTTTTTTTTTTGTTTTGTTAGCAAAATTGGCCATTAAATTTCCTAAAGATCATGTCATTAGACGAATTTCAAAACCCCTTGTCTCGTGACTCACAAGTATCAGAGTGTTGAGACTGAAGTTTAAATATGTTTCTTTTAAACCTCTGAGGAAAACATGTTAAGTTTAGTTTAAGTTCGATTCATTTCTGTGAATTTGTTCAAGCTGTCAGTTTCAATTAATCATTTAAAAACTCTGATTATATTTTTCACCAGCGTGGCATCTTTTTTCCATTAAACTTATTCCGTAAAAAAATATACAGTATGCTGGTAAATATTGCTGATTAATTGTATGTACTAGTATAGTTGAATATAAATGAAAATTAAATAGTCTTTTGCCCATTTGGTGGGCAAAAAACTTCATCCCTAATGTATTTTACTTCTTGCATTAAATAATATTAATTTCATGTCATCTAACTGGCTACCTGGTTAAAATTATGGTTCTTCTGATTGGGGGGGGGAGCACAATTTTAAGCCATTTCAGAGGAAATATAGAAAGATTGCTACATAAAATAATGTCAAATGGCTGAAAGAATTTTGAGATGCAATTTGTGTTTGCTAAATTGCCCCACTATTACCAATGTGTCCAGCAGGTTGGTGTCCTGGCTGTGCACAGGGGTTGGTTGGCTAGCATGCAAGCCAATGACACACAGGCATAGCTATGAAGCCGGGCTAAACATAACTGCCATTGTTGTGGTCTGACTGATTGACTTTTCTTAGACGCCAAGCAATTTTCTGCCACAACAAAAAATTACTAAAGTGGTTTAAATCTCATTCACACCATTCAAGAGTAGCTGTAGTGTCATCCATTTCTGCATTAAAACAAAAATTGAGCTTTAATTAGCATTTGTATTGGGAGAAAAGATAAAAGAACTCGTTAAAAAGTAAATCTAGAATACAATTTTAATGTATATTTAGCCGTAACATGTTAGAAACTACATTTTGGCATGACAATGCATATGGAGATTGCTATACTTGTTTTTAAGTGCACTATGATTGAGCAATACAACTTATTTTCAGAAAATTATAGGTCCTTAGAAGAACTTTGTGAATCATAAAACTCTCCCTGTCATACAACCTATATATTATGCGTTTCAAATGATTGCATTGGTCTGTGAACCATTTGCACAATCTTTGGTTTTACTAAAATTAATACAGATTAAAGATCATAAGTTTCAGAGACAAAATAAAAAAATAAAAAATACAAAAAAAATTTGATCACATTTAGACTCAAATGTGCCATAACACAAAATTACTGACAGTTGGAGCTATAAATATGACGTTGACGATACATTGCTCAAGACTGAGATGTGTAATCCGGTGAACTGCCTTAAATATCTGATTGAGATAAAACACATCAAGTTCTGCAGCTTGAAAACAATACTGTAGTCATTGATTTAGGTAATAAATGTCCAGCACGCATATGCCTTGAGGCAACCTAAATAACACAGAGGAAACCAAAAAAATATTTCTTCTCCGTCCCAGAGAACAATGAGTAGAAATGTAAGTGACGAAGGTAAGTGTAAAGCACAATTAGGAACAAAAGAGCAGTTCTTTCATCGAGTACAGACCACATTTTGACGAGTCGAAAGTTCGAACGAATCAAATGTTCGCTTTTAATCATTTTAAACCCACAAACGAACATTTGGAACGTCGAGCTTGTTGCTGACGTCATAAACAATGGTGACAAAACAAAGAGCTCACGTTTTCGAATGACGCGTGTACACACACCATAAAGAAATTCGGATTCAACTCGATTCACGTATTCGAATAAAAACACACGCCAACTCTACTGTTAACAAACGATCATTTGGCCTTAACTGCAAACTGTTACAGGTACAGTGAGAGGACACTCACCTTAAAATAGCCCCCCTCATAATGCGTATTGGGTGGTCCGAATATCGCAACTTCCCAGTTGTACATGTCCGACTCGTCGACTAAAGTTATTTTGAAGCCTTCAACCGGTTCGTCCTGGAGACTTTTCATCTCCAGCATTAAAGCCTTTTGGGAACTCGCAACATGATGACGTCCATGATGAGCCATATTCCGAAAACTAGTAGCAAATTGTTTTCGGAAAGTAACAGTCACAACAACTTCCTAGTATTGTACGCAGTCTTTCCTTGTTTCGGTGCACGGACACCGTTTGTTACTCCGTTTGTTCGGTCGCCGAACAAGCTCAACTCGTCCACGGTGAGCCAACAAACATATAAGTCACTCCTTGATGGCCATTTATGATTAGCGATTACCAGCCGCTCTCGCGAATGTGTTGTTCATGAAGTTCAAACTGCCCCTCGTCCTTAATGATACTAACGAGTTTTAAATTAACCAAGCGTTCCGACGTTAGTAAATAAACACGGGCAGCGGAGTGTGACGAGAGTCTCGTCCTCCCTCAGCCGTCACTCTATACGACACTTTGCCTACAGCTGTAGTCCCTCCTAACGCACCTCCTGCAACCAATGGAAGGCATGAGTGCACTAGTCTTAATAAAGTTGCTCAATCCTGTGACTGAAAACACTACATAAGCAATAAACTTTATTTGAATATGCTTTTTAAACGAAAGATTTGAATTACAATGCTTGAATATGGCTTATACTATATGATGATTAGCATATGGCATACATACACTAACAAAATGGTAGGCTATGGTACTATCATGATTTTATTTTTTTACTTTGATTTAACCATGCTTTTGAAATGTAAATATGGGTTTTACTATATTATTGCCAGTGTAGGGTGATTAAATTACTACTATTTTTTTTTATTTTTAAAGTAGTGTCACACATTACCTTTTAAATTCTTGTACATAGATTACAGCTACTGACTAATTTTCTTAAAAAATCTCTCAATAAAATTTGATGGATTTTTGTTATGAAATTGAAATGTGTAAATCTAATAATTATCATTTATTTTGAATTCGTTGAGCGTAAAAACAAACTTTTCTGTTAAAGAGTGTGATTAAAAGTAAAATTATTGATAATTCATTGAAGTAATCCAATTACAATTATAGAGACTTATGTAATTGGTAGTGGATTACTTTTTTGAGTAACTTACCCAACACTGAACCATAGATTCTGTCAAAATACCGTGTTTACTAGTTATTATTACTACTAGATATGAATACATATGACACCTCCTTCCAACAGTTTCAGAATCACTGTCTATTTTTATTCTTATTTGCCAAGTTGTCAGTTTTAAAAAGCATTCAAAGACATATTAAGACATTTTTCTTATTAGTATTTGGTTAATATGCATGTACAGTATGTTAGTATTATTTTTTCAGTTTAATATATTTTTTATTTAGGATTTTTAAGATGCAATATTTTAATTTGACGTTTAATGTCTGATACGTGAAGCACTTTGAGCGACACTTCACATACAAAAGGTGCTATACAAATAAAATGTATTATTGTTATTGTTGTAGCAATAGCTAAAGTAACTGTGATATTTTGTCACTATAGATAACATGGTATATAAGGTATAAGGGATGGTACTACCACATACTGTTTTATAAAGGTATACTATCTGATTTTAGACATCAACTCTTATTTAATTATACAAATAAAAGTTAGGAGTCACCCAACAAGCACAAGAGACTGAGATAAAAATGTAGAAATCCAATAAAGCTCTACATAGGTTAATGTATATAAAAATTTGGTTTAAATGTAAACAGCAAGACAGAAATTTAAATAAATGTTTGATCTTCTACATGCATGCTTAAAATGCAGAAAATGTGTACAAATAGAATGTTTTGAAGAAAAAATGTAAAACATGTATTTTAACATTATTCAGATGCACAACATTAAAACTCAGTATGTTAAAAGGAAGAGGAAAAAAATTAACTTTTAACTACCATATGTTCACACATATGATCATATAAACAGGAAACATCTGTAGTTGTTTAAATAGAGGCAAATGTGAGCACAAACTTGGATGCATGTTATTAATATGTTTGAATTTATTGGTATACACACACACAAAACTACAATATCCTTCCGGAACTCTTTTGGGTGGACCTCTAAAGAATGTCGATAGCAAATTATTGGTCATTCTTTTTGCTCATTTATTCATCTTAAAACAATATATTACATCATACAGTCAGAAAATACATATGGAGTCTGACAGAACCTTCAAACGAAGAGCAATGAGAGTATATTTAATGAGAAGCCAAATCCAGCAATTCTGCACTACAACTTGCCAGAAGGAAAACCCTTATTAGATCGGCTGGGCCACTTCACGTGAATCACATTGAACTGCTAAGTATTCATAACTATTTGGACCCCGTACTGTAAATCTCAGCTTCTTGACACTGAAGACCCTCCTCCCAAACCCCCTCTATTGATATATATATATATCATATCATATATATATATTTAATGCAAAAATGCAATTATTTTTATAACATTCCAAGACATTGTTTTGAAGTTCATGTACTCATAGCAAGTAAAAATACATAATACCATCAAAAGGTGTAATATGGTGAAGCTAACTTTTACATAAAAGTAAACTAGAAAATAACTGTGACAAAGGAATGATCAGGGAATTTTATAGTCAAGTGTCCATAAGTCGAAGAAAAACAAAATAGGCAAAAAGTTTGCATTCCTACCCATGCAAGTAATAACTATGAATGTGACTTTTAACAATAAGATTTAATAATTAGTCATTTTCATCCATATGAAATGATTCGGTCTTCAAGCCTCATAAATCTGCAATATTGTTCTTCCAGAAGTCACTTCTTGATAAACTTATTTGTACTTTGATGTAAAACACTTGTTTCGCCTTAAGATAATGTTAGGTTTCAAGAGCAGGTAAACTGTACTTTGGTTGCGTCCTTACAACAGAGCGCTACAGCGAGCTGGATCAGACAAGAGCTGCTTACAGCATGTGTTTTAATTAGTCAGTCAATGTTCAGTAGTGTGAAAAAAAGGCATTTAACAGCATAAATAAGAAGAAAAAAAAAGAAATGATTAATTGTAATCGGCAAACATACAAGATGGCAGTTTTAAGAGCTGAAGAAACACAAGCGTGGGTTTGGATGATGTCTAAGGCATGAAGCCATTACAGATGTGATACAGACTGAGGGAGTGCTCAGGTTTCACAGACATTGGCTCCCTTTAACAATATAATATTCTTAAGACATGTATAAGAAACACACAATGGATCACTTTTACAGTATAATACTGTTCAGCAACATCAGATACTGTCAGTATGATCAATAGAACGTAAATAAATATTTGGGATTAACTACAAATGTATAATTCTTACGATTACCACAAATTTCAGATTTCAACTCGTACCTCAGTAAACCCTGCTGGAAATAACAACAACAACAAAAAATCAGCCAAGTTTATCTGATCTACCAACAGACAAGTGCACCAAATCCCTCTAAAGCCAGAACAACAGGTCAGTCTAACAACCTTAAGATGGGTTAAGCAGTTTTCAGCACTGAAAACAATGTGTATACTGAAATACACTTACAATGGAAGTCTATGGGGCAACTGCTTGCTCCATTTACTTTTATTGAAAGTGCAAAGCTGTCAATGCAAGCTTTCGGTTGTTAGGCTAGACAACATTTCCATAGCAAGTGCACAACCTTCAACACACTTTTCATTGGTTTTCACAAACCAGGGTATGAGTTGGGCTTTTTTCTGCAGTAACCAACAGCATGCCAGAGATGCTGACAATAGAGCCAAACTTGTTTTTAATTATAATATTACTTTCATGATGGGCAATTCTTGGAGTTCTGGTGGAGTCCAACTGAGAAACTGTATCCATGGAGAAACACAAGTACAAGAATTACTAGATCAGATTTGAAAGCCATGGAATAATTAACTTTTATAAACTGCCATTGTCCTGAGCCTACAAGGTCGGTTAGTGTGCAGTTATATTAATTATACACTCTCGTAGTTACCAATGTAGTTTAAACTCACTATAAATCAATATTATGACAGTTTCACTCTTATTTTTGGGTCAGCATTAGGACATAAATAGTAGTGATCCACATGATCACACGCACTTGGATCATAAGCATGGTTGTAGAATGCAACAGTGTTCCTATACATCCTCAAGTACCACGATTTGCATGTTTGGAACCACATTTGTGAGGTTGGGTGTGGAGTACCTCAAGTGCTCAGGGGCCCTTAGTGATTGAGGGTGGGAGGTGAGTGTAGAGTGTCAGGGTTTCTAGTGCAATACTGAGTATCCAGAGGTTATTTAAACCTTCTTGCAAGGGCTAGCCTTAAAATAAAATAAAAAAACACATCACACATATGCTACAAAACTGTCAAGGAGCAAACATGTTGATGTTTAATGCGGAGAAAGGCGCTGATGGATTTCAGAACAAAATTAAGCAAACACCACAATGCAAAACATTAAAAAACAAAAACAACTCAAGCATCGACAATGAAAAATCCAGTTCTTAACGTGAATGTCACAGACCATTAATACAATGGCAACGCAGAAATGAGAAAGACAGTAAGAGCGAAAATCGTTAAAACAAAGTTTCCAGTTTGAGAACATGCCAAGATGAGAGTGTAGAATGATGAGATCGGATGAGAGGAATGCACATTGGAAGTATGATGTAGAAGAGGAGAAAACAAAAATCAGTGACGCAAAAGGCAATAGAGGGGTGTTGTGGTCTTGAGAGGAAAAACAGAATGAGAGATACAATAAATAAAAAGGAAGAGTTGCAGAGGAGGGCACGCAAGTCTCAGATCGCATGATATGATTCTGAGCGCACGTTTCCGTCGCAGAGGCTGTAGTGGGTTTAAGGGGGTTTAGGGAGTGGTCTCAGATACAATCAGCATTTTGAGAAGGTCTGCTTGATCTCATCCAGCAAGTTCCCCAGCAGCAATGGCTCGTCACACTTGGCGTCAATGGAGATGGTCTGATCGGCCTGGAAAAAATAAAGACATGGAGAAAGGGTTAGCATTAATGTAGTTGTAGAGTTTTGTAACATATTTAGGGTTGGAAACCAAGAATTTGTTCTTCAGGATACTGTGGCAACTCAAAAACAAACACAAAGACAATGTTAAGCTTAATTTTACGAACCAAATAGTTTTCAACTGTGTCTTGAACATCTGCGCTCTTCCGCTGATGTGAATGAAACTCCATACTAAAATTCTCTTAGGCAGTACTCTTGCGGTCTAAAATTAATGCTAAATAAATAGACAACATATCTTCCAATTCCTATGTCCTTTCTGGTCACCGCAATGAAAGGATATCGATTTAACTAATTAATTCAGTGCTAGATGATATATATATATATATATATATATATATATATATAAAAATAACATTTATGATGCAACTCAACCAATGTGAGAAGCTCCAAAAACGTCCATCTGATGCATGTGTACATTCACGTCCTTAGAAAAGACATTGTGATCAATCTTGGACAGACAGATGAATTAAATTGCAAAATGGATTGCTGTGGACTGTAGGCCAATGATAGACTTATGTTCAATAATATGGCAATAAAAACATATTGCCTTCTGAAGCCACTTCGGTACATTCGGATAATTAGTTCTCATTTATGAACAGGTTAGGAATAACCAATAAACGTTTTACTGTTCATTTATCCCATTTCCGATATATATCATGAACACAATTAACAATTTATGTTTATTCATTATTTTATTTGTTTTTTTGTATTTATAAAAGAAAGTCAAAAACAAGAAAACTTTTTTTATTTATGCAAATAGAGTAAACCGAGTTGATGATTATCTGATTTGCACATGTGGGCGGGTCTGACACACCTATTTCCACTGATTGGTCAATGCACAACGTCATCCGTTTTTCCACAACCCCATCAATTAGAATAAGAGTTCAACAGAGTTAAAGTTGGCCAGACAGATTCTAATCTTTTCAATGACTGCTTATTACGAAAACAGCGTTCCCGTTTACATGAACAGTTTAAGCACTGTACTCTTTACTCCCGTATACATGGCTCCGTCTGTAAGCAGCTTTCTCCATAGCAACATCATTTTCCCACAATGCTTGTGCAAACAAACATGCCATTAGAGTAACACTTCACTGTTTTACTCTGTTGATTCACTTTATTTCCAAATATTCCAGAGTTGTTGCTGTGTTTGTTACCTAAACGTACTTTCGTGACCTGCAACTGAATTGCAATGCAGTAAAATAATATTATGTATAATATTAAAAAGCCTGGCTATTATAATGGGGTTATTATATTAAAAACAATAATATTGTGGCTAGAATAGAACTCACCAAGTAAGCCAAGAACGCCAAACAACAAGACTATTTTACTTAATTCCAGTTCAATTTAAACACATTTTGCGATCCAATCTCAGTATTTTATTGTGTATTGGTTGAATATTGTGCAAAGTGAAAATATGTAACATCTTGTCTGTATGCAGATGTTAAAGAGAACTGAAAAATAGATACGGGTGCCATTTTATTCAATTAGTTCATGGTTAGTGGCTGTCTTACAATGAATGAAAACTACTCGTAGTCTTTAAAAATGTAAGGATCATTCTGCTCTGTTTAACAAATTTACTTGGACTTGGTTAACACACATTTATTCCCCCATATTACACTTTTAAAAAATGTATGCAGATAGACATGTCATGCAAAATGAAGTCCTTTCCGTCTATATATTTCAATACACATTAGCCAATAGCCCTCAATATACACGATAAACTAGCGGTGATTTAGTGCTCGCCACGTCCCATGTGAAAGGGCAACCGAAAGAGAAAAATCAGTAGAAATGGACACTTGAATGAAAACACTTAAATGAAAAACACGAATGAAAAAAATAAAAAAAGTAGCCGAATAATTTTTTTTCTGTTTCATATATGAACCAAACAAAGTGGAAAAAAAGTGTTTCTCAATTTTACCCATTACTTTCAAGAGGAAAAATAAGTTAATGGTCAGTTTATTGGTTATTCTATTTTGGAGAAAACGAATTATCCGAAGGTACACAGACCCACTTTTCATTTTGTCTCAAAGCTTTACTTGTCTGCCACAATAATGTAATGCATTTTTAATTATCTGAATAATTCTATTTAAAATTATTTAATAAAAAAAATGAAAATACAGAAATAGCAGTATTGCTTTTGTTTGGTATTTTTTGGTTGAGAATACTTAGGGATAATTATACGCAGGGCTCTTAAAGTATTGTTAGTGGAATCTTATTCGGATCCAAAATTGTTAAAATTCCTTACAATTCCCATGCCTAATCATATTCCAAAGATTCAATGAAGGTCAGGAGCACTTACGGTTTTGACCAGCAAACAGACATGGTGACCTTGTATCGACCTGCTGTACATGGATGAGCAGGAGTCAATCCTCTCCACAACTGCAAAACAGGAAGCAAAGACAGAAACATTAAAGGTTTTTACCTTTAAATTGATAACAAGCACATCTTTTTTGCTGTTCTGAATTCAGGGTACCAGAGAAGTGATGGTGGAAGCAGATCCTGGCCAGCAGGTGATGGAAGGGCATGATGATCCCCTCTAGCCGTAGAGAAGTCCCCTTCAGGTTGCCCGACTCCAGCAGTTTAGCATATGCATCACTGACAACACAAATCACATACACTTTCAGACTCGAATAGAATCTTTTAACACTAGAGGGGTACACAATTAAAGTTCCAAGAGGTCCGTCTCTACATTTTCTTCCCAGCAAAGGTCCGGATAATAATACGTAGCTTACAAAGTGTCATATGGCTATGAAATTATATTATATTTTTTAATAGTTTTTATAACTTGCCACATTGGCAATAGTACTTTGTAAAAGAAATTAAAAATACTAAACATAAAATGTACAAAAATGTAAGTCTGAATGGAACATTTTTATATTTTCCTTAAAGTGAGAATCGCGCATATGCCTACACAATCACTTAGCCAGGTGTCAGATAAGTAGCACAAATATTTAGATCTCGGTCCAGATCATACCTGCTAACATTTCCGATTTTACCTGGTTTCTCCCGATTTTCCAACACTCCTCCCGCTGAACTCCCTATTTACAATTTCTCCCGATAAACTCAGGATTTTCTGCATCCTCACTTCGCTCATATGGGATCATCCCTTATTTAAATATGATGCATCATGTATCGAATAAATACGGGTCGCGATTTGTTCCATAAGCTGGTCCGATCGCATCATGGTGAAATCATTCCAAACTGTTAATTTAACATTGATATGAGATACAAGTTGGAAATTTTTTATACGGTGGGTAAGGGGTCATCTGAAATGTCCACACATTGTGCTGAAATGTGCTAATACTGTGGAGGGTTCCTATATGTATATTATGCAGTCTGGTGGTGCCTACGGGAGCACCTGGGGGGCAGCAAAAACTCGCACCACGACACCCGCCTGAAAAAATAAAATAAAAATCTCCCTATTTTTCCAATGTTGGCAGGTATGGTCCAGATTTAATTGTGAGTGTTTTTGAGTTCATTTCTGTGGCTTGTAACAGATCGCTAAGGCGAACTTTCAGGACAACTTCGTACCGGCTGCTAAAGACCTTCTTACTGTCATTGATCCATGTCATCGGTAGGTATGACCTGGAGCTCCACCTACTTTCAGGCGAAGAGCTAAATTCTGTGTCAGTCAGTAAATATCTGTCAACATGAACACATTGGCGTGTAGAGTTATTTGCAAACTGGGGTGTGATCGCCACATATTATGGCCATGTATATCATGTGTAATTTGTAATGTTTACCTAACATCATCAACTGCATATACGTTACTTTAAATCCCAGAGTTGTTAAAACAGTTTTTTCTCCCCCTGATCTCATGCAAATTCTATTCGTAGAATGAGGAATGAAGTCATTGATAACACATTTTAATGTCATATTATTTGATGTTTTACATGTAGTCTTGATCGTCCTCATATTTAAATGTACCTCTAACATCTCCCCCAGCTGTCTGGACAGAGTCTGAATGTTTGCAAACAGTATGTTTTTGCTCGGCGGTTTCAAACTTCTTTTTGGCTCTGAGTGAAGAACGAAGAAGCCATTCTCACTTTGGATAAACACAACGTTTTTAGGTCACTGTGTCAAGTTAAACGTAGTTTAAAATGTACAAAAACACGTCTTGTGAGCCCTGCATTCAGAATTGAGCTCCGTCCAGCTTTGTTTGAATGCAACAATGCGTTTAGACAGGTTTGTGCTCCTCACCTGTAGCAGGGAGTGGTGATTAGGTATGACGTGCATGTAAAGTGCAGTCTGAAGTCCAGTTTCTCATGAGTAGAGGAGTCTTCTGACTACCAGGAAACAGAAATACACAGGTCAACAATACTGCCACTCACATTGATCAATCATACATTGGTAATGTATTGGAAATGGGACTTTTCTCACCTTAACAATAAAGGTGAGGGTTCCCTTTAGTTTCTGAGGCATGACGATACTCTGCACCGAGAAAACAAACCGGGCCTCATTTGACACCCCTGAAAAAAGATATCACCTTTCAAGTCTGAAATCGAATCACCCTTCGAAAATCCAGTAAATGGCACTTATGGCAGCATCTTGCCCTTTTATTCTGCTGTTCTGACCTGGTGGCAGTTGGAAGGGGACGGTGAGACTGTCATGAGGTCCGGCTCCCTCCGGTCGCTGCAGTTTGGAATTGAGGGAATCTAGCACGTTGAACTCCATAGACTTGAGGAAACTGTCACTCTTGTTCTCAAAGATGACAGACACTACAACCTTGCTCTCATCCTGGTGGTTGCCCTGGATATCGTACACCTGTAGAAGCAACAAGGGAAGATTTAGTAGTAGAAAACCAAAAGAGAGACACTAATACACTCCACACCAACACAGAGAACACTCAGATCCCAGTTGTTAGAAAAGGCTAGAAGTGATGGGATGGAAAATAGTTGAGTTCTGAAGAACGCAAAACAAACTAAAATGAAGACAGTCGATACAGGTAAATCCAAGACAGTTGATGGCAAAAGGTCCATAACATCAGCATTCCAAATATGAGCAAGGATAAGACCACATTACCCTTAATGACACCCAATTTAACAACTAATGTTTTAAAGTCAGAGCTCAAAGGCGAACAGTCTTACAACACTCAACAGAGTAGACGGCATATTAAATTGTACATGAACAAAATAGTGATGGGTGGATATACAGTCTGTTCAATTTGCCACACTGTTGTGAATGTCATAAGGACAAAACTAACTTTGACAATACATGTTTTTGAATTTTTTGGAACGTCAATCCCTGCATCGGAAATCAAGTACTGCCAGAGTATGTACTGTATTTGATAGTTTGGTTTGTTTATAACATGCACTGAGGTCAGAAACAGAGGAGCATTTCTCCAGATTATGAGTGAAAAGCATTTTAATTACTGTGAACTAGCCCACACACAGACACTCTGAGGTCACGTCTTCCCGTACTATCAAAATAAAAGCCCCAATATTTTAAAAGTGAGAAAATATAACTAAAATACATAACTATTGTATAATAAAATTATAATATTTATTATTATCTTTATTAGTGTTATTATTGTTGTTATTAATAATACTAACAACAACAATTATTATATTTTATATAAAATTACAAAAATATCTAAGTTGACTGGGGTAAATAAAATACTTGTGATTTAAAAGTGGACTGATATTCTATTACAACTGAAGAAAAAAGAGGTCTGAATACATTTGAGTCCAGATACAAACTGAAAAAAATGTGTAAAGATAACTGGCTTCTTATCAACTGAAGACTATCACTGGATTTACTTGGGCTTCAAATTTTTTTGTTCTCTCTATTTTATAATTACCGGTAATGTTTTTGTTCCCAATCAGTTCCACACATTGATGTATTGATATTCTAAACTGATTAAGAACACTGGTATTGGATCAATATCGGCAGATACTTGGTGTTCAAGTGCCGGAATCAGATCGGGAAAGAAACAAATAGTATTTGATGAACTTCTCAGACGGTTAACTTCTTTAGGCATGCGAGTAGTATGAATAGATTCCAAACATACACTGCCGTTCGAAAGTTTGGGGTCACTTTACTGAAATGTTTCACGTGATCTTAAAAACCTTTTGATCTGAAGGTGTATGCTTAAATGTTTGAAATTACATTTAAGACAAAAATATATTTGTGCCACTATATTAATTCAATTCATTTAATCATTTAATTCATTATAAAACAAACATATATAACATAAAATATAAAAAATATTTTTTTGAAATTGATGATATGGACCGAATAATTAAGAAAAGCAGCCACTAAATCCCCAACATACATGGGAACTCCTTTAATACTGTTTAAAATCATCCCAGGGTGATACCTCAAGAATTTAGTGTAGAAAATGTCAAGAGTACATTTCTGCAAATTCTAAAAAAAGGGTGGCTATTTTGAAGATGCAAACATTTTACGTATTATTGATTTTTTTTAGTCACAACATAATTCCCATA
Organism: Xyrauchen texanus; assembly: GCF_025860055.1. Classification (NCBI taxonomy): domain Eukaryota; kingdom Metazoa; phylum Chordata; class Actinopteri; order Cypriniformes; family Catostomidae; genus Xyrauchen; species Xyrauchen texanus. The sequence goes on from NC_068323.1 coordinate 15,831,109, forward strand.
ATTCCATTTATGTCATTTCATAGTTTTGATGACTTTACTATTATTTCAAAATGTGAAGAATAAGTAAGAGACTCCAAACATCAAGAACAGCAATGTACTTCATCTGGGGATGAGGGCATTGACCCATGACCCAAATATATGACGTAACAACAACCGTGTAAATAATCTACTTTGGGTTTTGTTAAACAAGCACCATTTAAGCAACTTGCTTCATATATATATATATATATATATATATATATATATATATATATATATATATTCGGGTATTTCTTGCTTTCCATTTTATGAATACTGAGGATTCGGACGTACTACTCCATTAGCATACTGTTTTTGGCATAATATATAGTAGTGGATATGGATATTTCGATTACAGTGCATATTTTGTTGGCTGAAAACAGAGGTAATCAATAGTACAACATATTGAACAGACCTCTAAGACTTGTTTTAAAAGTGTTTTCAATTAAATATGGCATCTACTCTGACTTAAGTCAACATCGCCGCAAGTTAGTAGCAATGTTAGTAGTCGTTTACTATTGTTACCTGATCAGCATCTTTAAACATACACGCAGAGACACATGGAACAATACATCATTTATACACAAGGGAACAGAATCACTTAAAGCAATGAGTCAGCTCGATTTAGCAAATACAACAACCAACAACAGTGTCTCAGCATCATAAGATCTCAATTACAGCCTGAGGCTTGTGCTGGTGGAGGAAACAAACAACTGATTGACTCATGTCTGAAATCACACTCACCATCTTGATGTAGGTGTTCTCAGCCAGCAGAGAGTAGTTGGACATGGGCTGAAATGAGGTGGAGGTTAGATTAGACAAGAGTCAATAATATAAAATTATAACAAATATTAAAAAATGGTTTCTCTGGGGAGCTCCAATATGGCAGCAATTTACAATGTAAAAATACATTATTTATGGGTAAAGTGTTAGTTTTCATAATTTAGGCTAGAAAGTAGAGGTTGACTGATAGTGGATTTTGTCGATACAGATGACTAAAGTTGGGGAAAAGGTCGATAACAGATTAAACGGTGGATTATTTTTTTAAATCGATCTTTCCTCACTGTGACGTGCAAAGACACAATAATCCAAAATGAATAAAATCCCTGATGCAGTTCAACCAAATTCGCAATAATCTGAAAAACAAAAATTAAGATTTGGTGCAAAATGGAGGTTTATAAATTATTTTGTTGTTATAATCTGGTGAGATTCAATACAACCAGTATTAATCAAGCCTGAACCACACTGGGGACTCTTATTTTGAAATGGAGATTTGGCTCAATTACAACACACTATAGTTAAGTAGGCTATCTACCAAATTAATCAATTTAAAGCCTATATATTTCACCAGATAAAGGGTATTGTTTATGTATTTTAAAAAGGAATGAGGTTTATTATTCACAAATAAGATACGATGTATGCGCTCACGAGGCATGTTTCCACATAGTTGCATTTTTCTTTGAATGCCGTTGCTTCAATTTAGAACACTTGACTTTCTAATCAAAATAACAAAATATGCATTGAAGTGAGGATAAAAACATGGATGAATACTGTCAATGATGAAAGATTTAGATACAGTAAATCCCCACAAGGTACCAGAGATATTTATTTCACCTCTATAGGCCACCATTCAAGCTGTTCTGATTCTGGCAGAATCAAGCCATTCTAACTGTCTCATCCAGTGCCGACCAGAGGGAAAAAAAATTATATATATATATATATACACACACACACACATACATACATATACACACACACATACATTACATATATATCTATATCCAGCATACATTTCTGCCAATAACCGATAGTTTCAAAAAGCAACTATCGCCACCGATTAATAGGTAAAACTGATATGTCGTCTACTTCAACAAGAAAGTCTGCGCAAATATGCAAACGTAGACGTGAAGGTTTGGCCAATGCAATGCAAATTACCTGTCTTGCATTACTTTGGCAGTAAAAATATCTTAATACTCTAGTACTCACCTTCAAATGTATGTGCCTTTAAATTGGATGTGTTATTATTCAGATAGTTAGCTATAAACATGTCGAGAGTCTTATCTGCAACTTTAAAATACTCAGCAAGATTCTCTTCAGACTGCTGCTTCACGAGAGAAGTTGAAAGAGAAAACTGACCATAGAAGACAGTTTCTGTCAATTTCTAACATATAGCGCCCCTTGTGGCAGCGCTAAGAATACAAGACGTACTTGTGTTATGAACTTGGGTTCTGGCAATTCAGAACACAACAGCACTTAAAATTGAGCTTGCGGAGCAAGAAGTGTTTGCGTAACTGCATAGAGCAGATTTTGGACAGTAGTTTGACACAGCATTTCTACTTTAGCTCTGTTGTGATTGGCTACTGACTGGAAGAGGTTCCTCCTCCTCCTCCTCCTCCTCCACAGTGCCATTCTGCACTGAATCCTCTCCTCCGTCACTGTGATGGTGATGATGGTGGTGTCGTTTCTTCTTTTTCTTTTCCTTCTCCTCCTTCTCTTTCTTCTGCTTCTTTTTCTTGTGTTTGGATAATTTCTGATCAGGAAATGAATAAATAAATGCAGGAGCAATAAAATATAAATGTAATGACGCAAGAAAGATTCATGCTACTTAAATACTCCTCTGGTTTAAGAAGCACAAAACTGTGCCATTCTGGATATTATTTTATCTTTAAAGAATAATTCGCCCACAACTAAAAGCCTAGTTCACCCAAAAATGTAAACGCGTTTGCGTTGTGCCAAGTGTCCAGTGTTGGCTGTAATCGGATTAAATTACTGTAATCTAACATTTTTGGGGGTCAAAGGTAGTGTAATATAAAAGATTTGTAATCAGAATACAATTACTTTGACTTTCAATTAAGTTAATTACTTTTAAGTACATATTTTTACACATTTCTAAAATAATATTTAGAATGCATTCAAAACAATATTGTGTTCATATGTACATCTGTTTGCATTTCTGTGAGTGGAAGATGAATGGTGCCGACTGTCAAGTGTATGACTTGAGAGCGAGAATGAACGAGGAGGAAATAATTGTTGAGCGTGACTAATCGACTTTTCAGTGCAAAGTGTTTTGGATGGTAATTGAAAGGTAAAGTATTGAGTGTCAATGTGATTACTGTTTACTTTATGGAAAAAATAAAGTAATTTGATTACAAATTTGAGAAGTCATTTCCTGTGGATTACATTTTTGAGTAACTAACCAAACACTATAGATATCAATCCTGGTGCAATGCCTCTTGACAAGCAATATTTGAATATATGCAAAGGAGATTTGAAGCTACAGCGGAGGGCAAAGATTTTCAGTGAATAACGATTCTGGTCTTTTCAGTTATCAAGTTATCATAGTGCAAAATAGTGGACTATATTGTGGACTGAGTCATATGAACTACTATTATGGTGTTAAGTTTTTTTTATTTTCATTTTGGAGTTAAAGGAAATTGGGCTGTCAAACTTTCATTTTATGAAATGAGCAGCCAGGAATTTTTATTAAAATAAAACAAATGTCAAACGGGTTTGGAAAAACAAAAGGGCAAGTAAATGACAGAATAACATTTTTAGGTGAACTATCCCTTTAATAAGAATTACTTAAAGACTCACCGTGTCCTCTGGTTCTGTCTCTTTAGGCTCCTCTGGCTCAGAATCTGGCGTGGCCGCAGAGCTCGTGGCTACAGTCACGGCTGACGGAGGTGCTGTTACATCCTGTAAACAACACGTTTATTAATACACACAAGCTAGACTATGTTTCTGCTTTTAAACACCGTCTAAAAACTGAAAAATGATCTTCTACTATGAAGCATGCAATATGATTGCGAAAAACAAAACCTCCTCTGATCAAATTGATTTAATGTTTCCCACAAACAGATTTAAGGAGGCAGAACTGAACTGAAAGAGGGCAAGTTTGGTAACACTTAAATACTACAGTAACTGAACTGTGAAGTTTAGGGAGAAAGGACTATGAAGAAATAAGAGTAAATGAAGACAGAATGTTCAGTTTTGGTGAACTATTCCTTCCAAGTACTTTCTGTCATGACCTACATTTAGTTTAAAGAGCAGCAAGAACTGCATTGTACATGTTAGCCGTTTGACTGGAACCACGAGAACTGTCAAGCAGAAGTCCTGGCTGTTTATGATGGTAAAACAAACACCAATGGCCCAAAGAATTGATCATACAGAATACATTTCATGTTCTCACATCAGTCATCAATGCACATTTCTACCTCTGCACTTGCATCACATGCATTCAGAACAAAAGACCTGTTAAAAAAAAGTGGAAAGACATGCAAGAGACAAAGAGATCGGAGATAGCCCGGAGTAAAACATGAACAGACGATCATTAAAAACAAGACAGACCGACAGCAGTATGACCAGAGGGGGGAGAAAGAAAGCATGAGGGACCGGACCTGGGTGGCGGGGGGAACAGGAGCGGTAGAGAGCCAGAAATCCAGATCGGAGGCCTAGAACAGAAAAGGCAGGGTGGGGGAAAATGAGTCTGTTCCTGTATGGCCCAAACATGACCCCATACATGTGCTTTCTGACAACCTCAAAAAGCAGATATTCCATCACCATGTCTGTTATGGCCATTTAACAATACACATGTATTTATGTAACTATTAAGAAAATTAGGAAAAATAAGGAATAAGGAAAATAAGAAAAAGGTTTTGGTAAACAGTACCCCCAGTTGTTTTTAATGCATTTACAAATGTAAATATTTGTATTATGCAAATCTATTTACATTGCTTACAATAAGGACAAATAATGTAAATAATAAGTATCAAGGAAATGAGAAAAATTAAGGAAAATATTTTTGCAAATTTTGCACCCCCCCAGAGGTAATTAATGAATTTACAAATATGAATGTTTGTATCGTCTAAATGTGAAGGTATTTACATAATTTGCAATAAGAAAAAATATGGAAAATAATTTGGTAAGCATTGCACCCCCTGGTGGTATAGATTTAATGAGCACAAGAAACGGGGCTTGGGGAGAAAATGCATTATGAACAGGGGCGAAAATTTCATCATAATGTTGGGTGGGGAACAATAAACATAACAATTCTCAAGAGCAATTTTTGAAGGGGACACCAAGGTTTTTTTTTGTAGCCCCGTTTGCATTTGTATTATTTTATTTCTTAAACAATTATTTTAAGAATATATCATTATATTATTTACAATACACATATTTAAATGATATTTTATAGGGGGTACAACCCTCAGATAGGGGGGTCCTGACCCTCTGACCCCCGCGATTTCCGCCTATGATTATGAATAATTAATTATCAAATAACTTATTAACTACTACTAATAATTACAGCATTATAGTGTGCAGGTATTTGACTAATGATGAGAAAACAATGGCAGGGCTTTTCCTGCATTTAAAATTCTCCGGCGCCTGCGGAAGTGAAATGTCGGGCCGCGGAACGAAATTATATGACAAAAAGCACCGAAAGCAAAAGGAATAAGCACTAAATATGCTTCATGTGGTAGAATTATAGTTCATTGTATTTCCTCGAAATTAAATCTCATAAAAAGCAGAAAATGTATAAACATGTAGCTGGTTCACTTCCAGGTCTTATCTTGGGGGCACTGACCTCAGGGATACAAATTTTAATAACTCGTATATTAGAAAGATCTTAGACAAAGATACTAGTCTCTTCTTTAGTGTGATTATGAAGCGGAAGCAAGATTATCCTTTGTTTGTAATTACATATTTATTGATGTCTAACCACAAATTCTGAATAGAAAGTTACAGAGATTCATTTTTAATCGATATTATCCCTGCAATGCCTTTATTGATAAGTTTAAGGAATCACAATGTTGCTTTTGCAAAGAGGAATCAGAAACAATCTCACACCTATTTATTCAAAATCATTTTGGTCTCAAGTATCCCTAATTATTTTTGAGGCTTTTCATAAAACTAATCAAATAAGTGATGCTATGGTCTTGTGTATGGTTTGTGATACCGGTTCATTGGCGATTAAAATTCTAGCCTTGTTTGGGAAATATCATATAAAGCAAAATATGTAAAATATTCCAAACATCAGACTATTTTCCTCTGAAATCTTTTAAAATTCATTAGTTTCCCTAAAGAACAATAAAAAAAAAAAAGCTAAGATCTCTCTACTTTTGAAAAAAAAATTGGTATGGATGATGGCTGATGTATTTATGTTGGAATATGTTAGATGAATAAGATCTTGTAAACATGACTGTTTGATCATACTTGTTTTATGACCATGTATTGCCCTTTTAAATATCATAATAACATGTTGATATGAGAGCTCCGGTAATAGGATAGAGCATAGCGGATCACATGCGCGATTAAACTGGGCTTCCCTCGATGTCATGCCACAAAACATACCCAATGTGACCCAATTTTCAATTTTAAAGCGCTATTGGGCAATTCAACCATTTCAAACCAGCATCAATTACAAGACTTTTCACATCTACACACCCTTACTAACATTTATCACAGTAAACTTTCTTCTTTTTTTGTATTAAAAAAATAGTTGTATTAAAGTTAAATTTTTAAATGCAGTTAGGCTATTATTTATTTATAACAAATAAACAAGTTTTTTTTTTTTTTTTTTTTTAAGAAAGACTACCTAATTAACCACTGAAGAGCAATCCATGGTCTTAACTATGGTAAACACAAGGACAAGTAGGCTACAATGTAGAATATAAAGTATGAAGAAATTCATGTGTGATATTGTAATATATTCCCCGTTCTAATGATGTTTGAAATAAGGAAACAAACTGGTCTGGTTATAAATTATTAAGAGTCTGATAAAAGAAAAACAATATCTGTTTTGAAGAAACAAACCTATTTACTATAGAAGCACGGTCCAAAATCAGTAAAGTGGTTTACTCATGAATATTATAACTAGGCTTAAAGAAATTATTTCCCACAGCAAGTTGTACAAAAAATTCTGTTAAGTTCAGAAGTTTCTAGATGCTCAGATTATCAACAATAAATTATATTCTTTAAAAACATGAAATGCAACAACATATTTTAATACTAATTGCAATTATGAGTAAAAAAGCTGCAAGACCATTTTTGTCACAGGAAAAACTGTTGTCGCTAAATGTTTCAAATGAAACCACTGAATTAAGCTTCACTATGTAAAAATAATAATGTACCAATTTCTGACACGTCTACAGAAATCAATTTCATTTAGTTTCAACAGAGCAATGGAATATTTCAGAGCCGTTTAAATAAAGCCAACAAACCGCCAACTGTTAGTGATGGGAGGGAAATAAGACATGATATTATAACACAATAGTTTATTATTAATGACAACAACCAAAAGCAACAAAACTGATCATACCTCAGCAGATGTGGATGTGGGTGGGGCTGCCACCTCTTGGATCTCCTCTGATTGGACAGCCTCTTCTAGCTGGGATTCCAGAGGCGGCTCGTCCACTTCTTTGCGTTTCTTCTTTTTCTTCTTTTCCTCTTTGCTCTTCTAAAAACATAAATACTCATATTATGCAGATACTGATGTGGTAATTTAGAAATTTGAAACATTTGTCTGAACAATAAGGATTATTATACAGGGCCGCTGCACTTAATATGCAATACTTAAAGACCAATTAGTTGTCTAGTCATTCAGTAAACCCACAGACTAGTCGATTAGGAAAAACACATCCCTAGAAGTTTATGGAAAGAAGTAACAAAATTTGGCATAATGATTAGGGAGGGTCTCAATATTCCTGGTGCTAACTTTGATTTTGTCACTTGAATCTTTTAGATCCACCACAATTTCAAAATCTCTACGTTTTAGTGAATGACTTTGCAATTCTCTATTTTTTTGTCAAAAGCATACTCGCAACTATATTTATGTAAAGAAATTTAGAATATACTTACATTATGATTTTTGGTAATTTTTGGACTGAACACTTTTATTCTTACCAAAGTGACTTGCAAACAAACACCGCCCTCTACTGACTGCCTCACCTTCCTGTCCTTATCCTTCTTTTCTTTCTTCTCCTTACTGCTCTTCTTCTTGGTCTCCAGTGGGACGGTCTCATTCTCTCGGTCATCTGCAGGGCTCTTCAGCACCTCTGGACGGTGAGTTCTCACGGGAAGCTTCTCGTTGTCTGCAAGTGGCCTGGAAAGAGTAAGACAAAGCAAATGAGATTAGATGAACAGATGGTGAGAGAGAGCGAGACAACCAGGAGACATTCAAATTGGAACGGGGAAACCAAACTTTTTTTGGTTCAATAAAAAAAGAATCATCACAGTACCACCAAATTAATCAAGTTAAATTACCGGTTCTTGAACATCTGCATTTGGACTGAATGAATGGTTTAGCATTAAAGTATGATACTTTGGACTAAGAAGGTGATCATATGGTTGCAAATCTGGGTGTGCTTGTTTAATTAATATTCTAATTTTTTTTTTACAGGAAATTCAGACCTGGTGTGAACCTTGCAGACTGCTCCTATATAGTAAAGCTAAAAACAACTGCGGGAACACAAAAACTGAATCTGCACCCAGGTGTTAAGGCAGTGGTTCTCAATCCAGGTCCTGGAGGACCCCAACACTGTCCATTTTGGAGATCTCCCTAATCTAACGGTGTTGGGGGTATTCCAGGACCGAGATTGGCCAGGTTGAAGCCAGGCAAGGCTGTTGAATGCTAATATCATTGCAATATGAGCCAAGGCCCAATCGGCAGGTGAGCTGATCCGTCATGCATTATGTCCTCTTTATGAATATTAGCCTACAACCTTTCAGTAGCAACCAACTGCAAGTGCTGTGTGAAGGGAAGGAACAGGAGCTGGTAATTGGGCAGATGACCGGGTCCGTTGGGTCCTGCGACCACAGGAAGTACTCACCTCGAGCTAGCACCAGAGAGCAGACTTTCAGGAGAGCAGAGATGTGTGTGTGCATGAGGGAGAGAGAGATGAAGTAAGAGAGAAGCAGACAGCAGAGTGCATGTGAGTGGAGAAGGTACAGTACAAGATCCTGGAGTAGGAGCTGGATACCAGAGACTCAAGAGATGCAAAAGTTAAAAGGCCACTAATAGCATCCTTGTTTTGCTCAGTTGGTTTAATAAGATGATGCTGAAATCGTTGTGTGGACGGGATTGTGGTCTAATCATTCAGCATCTGCTGAAGGCGGTTCAAGTAATGACAGTGGCAAAAAGCATGAAATTGAAAACAATAACTGGGGGGGGGAACTGGCGAAGACATGATTCCTTCTGCTCAGGATACTGAAAATTAACTGGTAGTTCTTGTTTTCAAAGTAGAAAGTGTTTTGGACCAGACAATGGAGTAAAACAAAGATTAAGGTGGTGAGATTCCGGATTAGGCTTACAAGGACTAAAGGCTATGGAATACTTTGTTAACATGCCTTTATATCTTGCACATGGTCGAGCACTAGGGTTTCAAAGCATACCCTTTCAACTGCGAGCCAATACAGATGTGTACAATGCATGCGCACTACGATTGCTTTATGTCCTTTTATCAGTAAACAGCAGGTGCATGCACCTGTGCACTGATATGGGAATGTTTGGCCATAAATGTAAATACTTAGAAATATTTTACACTGGGTCAAAATCCCAGGTTGTAAAAATTATATAAATTCTAAAATCCAATTTGTAAAAGCTATATAAATTATATAGCTATGTTCTACCTTCAATTGACACACATTGTGTGCAAAAAGCTGGGAAATGTAAATGCAAACTGAATTTTCATTCACATTTAAATTCTGACAACAATACAAACTACATAGACTTCAGCAAGACTGTTGTGCAGTAGCTCTCAATGTCCATCTGGATTTCTACTCAAAAACCTTAACACGTAAAGGGTGTCATCGTCAGCTGGCATTTAAAATACCATCGTTTACAATTGTGACTGAAATTCTGTTTGAAATTTGAAGGGTCTATAAAGATTTCTTTATGTATTTTTCTTTACACAGAGTTGTTAATTATAAATGAAAGATCAGACTATCTTGATTTCATGTGAAATTTTTTTACACGAGTGGTACAATATATATAAACATGACAAGAGCCATTTATAAGTAAAACTTTTATTTTGGTCGAAAACCGAGTGAAGCCATTTCAGTTTGGGTTTTTGACGACAGCTTCACACAGATAAGCGGTTCGCTTTATGGCATAATGTGCTTATTAAACCGAAAAATGATTTGATAAAATATATAAGCTGCATGTGCTGCCCGCTTCAAACTAAATGAGCGCTCTTGCTCTCGGTCATCCACTACACACAGAGCATGTTGTCAGTGTATGATCGACCAGCTTCACACATTCACTTTGAAGCATAAAACACATGCAGACTGTTTAATAATCATATTATTATACAGCATGAATTTTATTTCATTTTAATAGTGTATTCATACATTCATTTTATCCCAAATGTCAAATTTGAAAAGGAGTAAAATGCATGTGCCTACTTAGTACATAGCTAGGAGAAATTTGAGGGTTACATTCAGTTCAACTTGGATCATTTCACTTGCATGCTGTTTTCTATTATTGTCAAAGTTAATATGAAATGTTTGAAGATTTATTACAGTAACATTACATTTTAATATCAGTACTACATTATGGCATTTTTGGTGGCCGAATTTTCAGTGCATTGTACTACTATTCAGAACAAACTCAAACTACTATGGACCACACAAACTTAATTCATAGATGTCTATGAGAAGCCAAATATTACCCGGTAAATTCAGGTGCAGACTGTACATATATAAACTGAAGATAGAAAAATACAGCACATACTTGTCAAGATCGATGTCCAGAGCTTTGTGAGGGTCATTGGGATCTTTGTCGTCATCGTCACTTGGTAAGGCATTCTGTGAAAAAAAACACACCAACATTGCATGAAAATTCTTCTTGTCTGTAGATAAAATGTATAACATCGCCAAAGCATGAAGAAAAAAAGAAAAAGAAAATGTGGCCCAGTGTGTCTCTAACATGTACTGTAACCCACCTCTGGCATTTCCTCTGTGACTATGTCCACCTGGTGAGCAGGCGCGATGTCTTCCTCACTCTCAGGACCTGAATCTGCCTTCCTCTCTTTGCCTCGCTTCTCTCTCTTTTTCTTCTTCTCTTTCTTCTTCCTCTCCGACTTTGCCTTCTGCCGGCGCTCTTCCTCCAGCTTAACGTACTGGTCTGACATGGGCATCCCTGAGTAAGATGGAGCAAATGAAGATAATGAGATGGAAGAACAGATTTTATTAAGGCTTGTTCAAAACCATGCAGTTGAAGCTAATGTGGATTCAGTCGAAGTTCAAAAGGATTGTAGATTTTCTTACCTGGGACTTTGAGAGGCACGCTAAGGTCAATCTGCACCACTGGAATGTGCTCAACACCTGGCGCATCATAAACCTGAAATTGTGGGAACATCTACAAGCTCTAACAGAACTCTTTCAAGACAATAGTTCAAACCAAAAATAAATACTGCCAAAAAAAAGGCAACCTCAAGTATTCAGGCATTTAGAAATACATTCTGGTCTATTGATCATTTGATCATAGAAAACATGACTGACTTCATACCTTCTGAGATGATGGAGAGGCTTTGATGTAGAATGGGTTGCTGGCCTGTTCCTGCTTCCTGACTTCTCTTCTCTGTTTAAAATCAACATTAAGAAGATCAGCATGGCAAACAGACATGGGCAGAGCACAAATAAAACTACCATACATCATGTTTGCTGGTGGACGTTTTGACTTCTAAACCTGTATCGATATCAGTAAGGATGCAAGTTATAAAGTGAGTGTGTATGTGTGTGCTAAACCGCACCCTGGCCAACTCCTTCTCATCCACCTCAGTGTGTTTTGTTCTGTAATGCTTGGGTTCTTCTTTAGCAAACACGGCTTTGGGTTTCTCATCCTCAGACTCGCTCTCTGATGGAGGCTCATTGATCCAGGCATCCAGATCCAGTCTGAGGGGCGGGAATCATGTTGAATTATGATCACTGAACATTTTGAATGGAATGATGTCATGAATAAACCTTATGCATTCTTTTATCAAACTTACTAAAAAGAACAAAATTAGGGTGAGTAGAGAATGACTGGAATAAATTTTTTGGTGCTAACCCTTACTGTTACGGTTTGAAAACAAACTCACCCTTGTGGTATAGGCACTTTCTTCTGGGCCTTGGGGGCCACGGGGTTGAGCTCTCCAGCAAAGAGAGCCGTCACTTCCTCTGCAACATCTACATTTTTCTGCTGCAGCTTCTGGATGTACTTCACCAGCTGCAGGATGCAGGACGCCTGCAGGGGAATGTTACAATTAGTGCTGCAGTTTACACATCAGTGTCTGTGTGAAATGACTTGTGCCATGATGTCAATATGAGTAAATGCTACAAAGAGTCACAAAAAATTGTTGACTGAGTAGCTTTGTTTTAAAAATATTAAGTTCCCTCTCATTCTAATTGCAGCACTTTATCCAATATGGAAACTCATAAGTGACAGATATGATATGCTTTTCACCCCACACAAACAAGAAATGAAGACTCGTAGTTGATTTCATAAGAGTAAGACCAGAGACACTGGTATACTTATTAACGGGAGAAATTGTAGAATTGTAAATTGTGTGAAACTAAAAAGTGCAAAAAATAAATAGCGTACATAAATATTGCAAGATGTTAGCATGTTGCTAAGCTAATAGTATGAAACTAAAAAGTGCAACAAATACATAACTCTCACAAATATTGTTAAGATGGTAGGATGTTGCTATGCTTGCTGCTCGAAACTAAAAAGCATAAAAAATACATAGCGCATACAAATATTGCAAGATGTTAGCATGATGCCAAGCTAACAGTATGAAACTGAAGAAGCGCAAAAAAATACATACTAATACTTGTGTGCTAAGATGTTGATAATCTAACAGGCGTGAAACTCCAAAAAGGGCAAAAAATACATAGCGCACACAAACGTTGGTTAGATGTTAGCATGTTGCCTAGATGACAGCATGAAACTAAAAAGAAAAAAAATACATAGCACACACATATTGTGTGAAACAGTGCATTTTAATCAAGATTAAACATCAACACTTTTCAGTTATTTTATATTAATAATCAACATTTTGCTTTTAGATAAAAATTGTAACTTAACTTGTTGCAATTCCTTCCTAAATTGCCTTTGAAGAATACACGTGATGCAACCTTAAGGCCAAAGTATACTTCAGGTGTGTGTGTGTGTGTGTTTCAGAATGATCCGTGCACATTTTATGTGATGGAAATTGTCATCAGCGTGCCGCTTATATTTTCTTGACTCATCTGCACTGGCAATTGACTGTACTTAAAAAGTGCCACAAAGCAGTTGTAGTGTGCATGTGTCAAACACGTTCCTAATAGTTCACGCCGTGAGGCAGTCCAGAACACGCAAAAAATAAGTATTCCTGGGCCTTTAGACTTAATGAGGTATCTTATCAGTCTACATAACTTTGCTATCTACTGTTATACTATATGTTAGGAGAATATACTCTATATGATGCCTAAAATTATCCTGTCTTGGTAGGCAGCTCTGTAGGTTTCAGAACAGAACTTGTGTGTGTGTGTGTGACCTCTCCTTACCCTCTCCTGCACTTCCAGGTTAGCACTCTGGACGAACAGTGGCAGTCTGTCTATGAGAAGTTGGCTCGTCTCTTGTGCAGCCTGGCTGTCCGTCTCCCCTTCGTGTTTTTGCAGCACGGTAGCAAACAGCTTTGCAGCGTTCTGTACGTACACTGCCTGAATATGACCAGGAAGTGTGGCCACTTTGGGTCTCAACATGGCCTCCAATGTCTGCATGGGATCTTCCAAATGCCTGCAAGGAATATTTACTTTAGCATGCTGCTCAATGGCATTTGTCAGATTTTTTGGTGCATTTTACTAAAATCTGTTTTGTTTTGAAATGTCTGAACAGCAACAAACACATAAAATCTAATGTTCACATGATCCAAACCACATACGTAATTAGATAAAAATCCTTATGTAGTTGCTCTTTGTTGTTCAGGACACAATGCATATGTAACATTATAGGAGTGGAAAATATTGGAGGTTTGTCCAAATAAAATACTTTTCACTCACCTTTACTCAAAAGTAAATGTGAAATTCACTATGTATTGAACACTGATTATGCATTAATGCTTAAAATGCTTTTTGCTTATATCCTGCATCTTTTAAGTACATTGCTGTAGCAAGATGTTATGATGGACATAAGCTAAATTTCAATTTTTCTTCCTAACTTTCCACACTGAATGCTGCATTTAATGGTTGAAGAAGAAAGTCTCTTGGCATTGTGTTGATGCCAATGTCATTTTTATAACTACCAACTCTATGTAGTATTTGTGAGCAGAGTGAACAAACCCTGGGTTTGAACCTTCAACCTTTCCGGCCCAGATTTTAAACCACTAGGCTACACCAACACCTACTCTGAAAACTCTCCGCAGATCCATGCAGCAGCGTAGAGAACCTCACAGATGCCATTTCGCTGTGTGTTGCCAGTCAGCAGATGTGCATTGTCCAGCAGAGTCGCCATTTGAGCAACAGCGAAGCCTCGGATTGCTTTGACTCGGATGGCAACATCCAGCATCTGCGAGGCAATCAGGTGACCGTGCCTTGTGCCCTCCAGACGAGTCAACTCCACCAGAATACTAATGTACCTGGAAGACACATGAGGTTGATTTCTAGACTTTCAGACTCAGACAATAAAACAATTCTCATATTGTACATGAATAACATAAGACAAGTGATAGATCGATATTTGGCCATTTCGAGATTAGGGACCGATAACTGTGCACAGAATTGTCGGCCATTACAAAACCCTTAACAGTCAAACATAGCAAAGGGAAATTCAAGTTATTTTTCCTTAGTTCAGATAAAAAAATTTAAGTTGACATTATTATTAGTCACATAGAAGACACGTATCCAGTGACTTTTGCTAGTACGTTCACAATGCTAACACACAAATGATTCAAAGTTTAGTCATGAAACTCTACATGGTGCATGCTGATAGTTTGTATAACATTTAAATTGCCTCAAATTGTTTACAGTTAAGCTGGTATTACTGCAGTGCGCTACTAGAGTTCTCTCCGAAACCCTCCACCTCCCCAGCAGCACTTGGCTAGATCCGTTTATGGCAATTGTATGCATGCCTAATTATGTTGCAGCAGCTTGTCTTACATACTCAAAACAGCATGCGAGTATATTCTAGAAGTAACAGTCCTTGGTGTGATTATGACATACTTTGCAGACTAGTCTTACCACTCAAAGTTGGTGATGTACTGGTAGTTGCTCTGGCTGCAGATGTCGATAATCTTGGTGAGCAATTCATCTCTGTAAGTGGTTCCCTCGGCTTTGTCCACATGCAGCATCAGTTTCTTCACTATCTCCATCAAGTTCTTCTTCGACACCTAGTTACACACATTTACCATCATGCTAAATGCAGCATTACATTTGGAGATTACGACTTGACATCTACAGGAACGTTAATGAAATAAACATTTTGTTGATGATGATGCTGAACGCACCATGCCGTAGAGCAGATCCAGGGCTCTTAGACGAATCGACTCATCTTTGTCGTCCAGACATTGCAGGATGAGGTCCTTGTGTGACTGCACAGACTTAGGATGGGTCTTCAGGATCTTGGACATGGCCAGCAGACCCAAGTACTTCACTACAACACACCACAGTGCCTAAGCGATTCATGCAATGATGGACAGTCTCACTGCACACTAGCACAGATGATCACTAACTGCTTAGTGAAGTTGAAGCTATACTGCAGTTCTTCTATTTATTGTTAACTAGAGGTTTTTTTTTTAGGTTTTATGCAATCTTCATTCAGCTTGTTGCAATCTGAACATATATGCCAATACGATAGTAATGAAATATTAATTCTGATTCTACAATGTTGGCTTAGAGAATGCTAAAGAAATTTAAATGTAACCATTTTAAACACTATTTATTAGGGCTGGGTATCAGCAGTGATTTCTCGAGTAGATTCCATTTAACCAGGTCTCGATACGATACCCATTCTTATTAATTTGTGAATAATTCAATTGAATTGCTCAAATGAAGATTCAAAAAGGTTATATTTTTAACAGCCCAGCTATTTATACCATTTATTAATAACAACAACATTTTTGCAAGTCCACAGCAAATTAAGACATAGAGACCAAAATAAATCACAAGACAATGGGTGAAGAAAACACAAACATGAAGGACAACAAACACACAAGAATTCACTCCGCAAACACACTCACAAACACACACCCCCACAAAAGGACTTCAGTTTTGTTTGACTCCTTGCCGAATTCTTTAAGGTAATTGTATTAGTCATAACCAGTTAATTGTATATTGTATTAAATGGTCATGAAACCAGTTGTAGACCAGAATTAGCCCTCACTGTCTAACTTCATCACTTCCATACCAAAATGCATAAACACACTAGTCTATTTAAAGAAATCAAGGGGCTTCAGGATTAATAGAAGGTTCTGCAAGGGAACTCTGTGGTTTTTGATAAACAAAACATGGCAGTCCAGGATTAACAGAGCTACTCTACAGCCAGCTCTCATTGGGACACTGATAACTCGGAACTATTGCACCATAACACAGTCAGATTTTCTTATGCACTAGTCTTAAAATATATGATACACCAATGTGCAGTGAGGATAATTTTAGAAAGCCCTTGAGGGTATGGAAGTTCCTCAAGATCTCTTGCCAATTCTATATTGTAGCACTGGTTTCGAGTTATACAGGACGGAGATCTACAGAGACTCCATCTACAGGGGGGTACTCAGAAACACACAGACAATGAGAGAATGACACACTGCAGGCATTGACAGAAGGCTCACAGTTCTGGTCCGAGTCTTCAATCAGGATTCGCAGTTTCTGCACACATAGCTGCAGATGTGAGAGTAGAAATAGGAAAGAGAGAGACACAAGTGTACAAGCCATTACTACCATATTTAAAACCTTTCCACTCCAGATTACATAGTCATGGTGGATTAGGTGCTTGTTAGCAATCCAAGGACTTTCTGGCAACTTCAACTACACAAAAGTTGAAGTCTGAGTGTTGGGAGTTCAATTTGTGGACTTTTGCAACATTACCATTTGCAAAATATTAAACTTTAAGGATTAATGGAGCAGATCATGCTGATGCGACTCAGGGCTACAGACTGTGAATCGCCAGTCAGTTTACAACTGGTAGCACAGATATTTCAAAATAAGAGTCCCAGGTATATTTCAGGCTTCTTTGTAATTAAAAAGACCCGTGTTATGTACCAAATCTTTTTTTTTTTTTATTTCCTGGTTATAACTGATTAGGATTGGAGTAGCATAATGAAACTGCATCTGGTATTTCATTTAATTTCTGCTCTTGTAGATTCTGTGTCTGGACCGTCCAAAGACAAATAATTTATTTTTAAACATTCTATATTAATTATGCTTATATACAGTTGAAGTCAGAAGTTTACATACACCTTAGCCAAATACATTTAATCTCAGTTTTTCACAATTCCTGAAATTAAATAGTAGAAAATGTTCACAATCTGAAGTTGGGATCACTACTATATTTTATTCATCACATTCCCAGTGGGTCAGAATTTTACATACACTTTGTTAGTATTTGCCTTTAAATTGTTTAACTGTTAACTGGTCAAATGTTTTTGGTAGCCTTCCACAAGCTTCTCTCTATAAATTGCTAGAATTTTGACCCATTCCTGCACACAGAACTGGTGTAACTGAGGCAGGTTTGTAGGCCTCCTTGCTCGCACACGCTTTTTCAGTTCTACCCACACATTATCTATCGGATTGAGGTCAGGGCTTTGAGATGACCTCATCAATTCCTTGACTCTGTTGACCTTAAGCCATTTTGACACAACTTTGAAGGTATGCTTGGGATCATTGTCCATTTGGAAGAACCATTTGTGACCGAACTTCAAGTTCATTGGTGATGTCTTGAGATTTTGCTTAAATATATCCACATAATTTTCCTTCCTCATGATGCCATCTATTTTGTGAAGTGCACCAGTCCCTCCTGCAGCAAATCACCTCTGCAAAATAATGCTGCCACCCCCATGCGTCACGATTGGGATGGTGTTCTTCGGCTTGCAAGCCTTACCCTTAATCCTACAAACATAATGATGGTCATAATGGCCAAATAGTTTAAATTTAACTAGTTAAATTAATCAGACCAGAGGACATTTCTCCAAAAAGTAAGATCTTTGTCCCCATGTGTATTTGCAAACTGTAGTCTGGCTTTTTTGAAGCAGTGGCTTCTTTCTCGCTGAACAGCCTTTCAGGTTATGTCGTTGTAGGAACAAATTTTACTGTGGATATAGATACTTGCCTAACGGTTGCATCTTCACAAGGTCCTTTGCTGTTGTTCTGGGATTGATTTGCTTTTTTCACACCAAACTACGTTCATCTCTAGGAGACAGAATGAGTCTCCTTCCTGAGCGGTATGATGGCTGCATGGTCCCATGGGGTTTATGCTTGTGTACTATTGTTTCCAGACTTGGAGGTTCCAATGCTTCTTTTTTATGAGGTCTTGGTTGATTTCTTTTGATTTTCCCATGATGTCAAGCAAAGAGGCACTGAGTTTGAATGTAGGCCTTAAAATACATCCACGGATACACCTCCTATCAAAAGCTAATTGTCTAAAGGCTTGACATCATTTTATGGAATTTTCCAAGCTGCTTAAAGGCACAGTTAACTTTGTGTGTGTGTAAACTTCTGACCCACTGGAATTGTGATAGTCAATTAAAAGTGAAACAATCTGTCTGTAAACAATTGTTGAAATGTACACAAAGTAGATGTACTAAACAACTTGACAAAACTATAGTTTGCAAATATTAATCTGTGGAGTGGTTAAAACATTTATTTTAAATGACTTAAATCTAAGTCTTTGTAAACTTCTGACTTCAACTGTATATTTGTATAAATTCTGAGAGGGGTGTGAAAACTTTTGAAAAAATAAAAAGGGGAATGAAAATGATAATATATATATATATATATATATATATATATATATATATATATATATATATAGGGTTATCAGCTGTCTTCCTTTTCTTTCTTGTTTCTGAACAACAATCTAAATCAAACAATTCTGGGGATTTGGCAAATGAAAACAGCAATTTGGCTCCAAAATAATTTTTTAGTCTGGAGCCTTCCAACAACAAAAGTATAGTGATATATTGACCTTTTGTCCAGAGTGATTATTCGGGTGATTTTTGGCCATTTTGAAATGTCGTTTTTCAGATATTTGCATTGAATTTTGAGAAGGTATTATTTCAGTCTACCAACTCTCTAAATCTTTTCAAACTATGGTTTAAACAAGGTTTTGGGTACCCTTTTGATATAATTTGTGACAATTGCCCACCTGTATGCTGGCGCTGTGATTGGGCATCCCAGAGGACAGTGAGATCAGCACTGAGGTGAAACAGAAAGAGAAAGAGAGAACAGAAATCAACAGTACTGTTAAGAAACTCACACTTGCTACATCATTGGGTCACGGTACCACATAATACTGACCTGCTATAACAGTGTTGACGCACTCATAAAGAAGAGACATGGCCGAGGTACTGAGAGAGTGAATGAGAGGAAGGACACGCGCGCACGACACACACACACACACACACACACACACACACACACACACACACACACAAAAACACTTTTAAACCCCAATATTTTTGGCCAACTGGAAAGTTTTCAAGGATTTGTTCAGTGTCAAAGTTCTCACCTGTGAATGAGGTTTGTAAGTGGCTCAATTAGCTTCTTTCCCAAACGAGGCTCCAAGGGAGTGAGTGCACCAAACTGAAATAAACACATATTAAAGGAGGTGTAACAAATAACCCAAAAAAACCATCATGTGCATTTGCTGGGCTGTTTTCTTACCAGCTTAATGATCTTAATGAGCACCCAGTTGTTGGTGGAGGAGGTCATAAGTTTGAAGAACAAGGGAGCCAAGGAAAGATAGTTCTTGGGGTTTCTCCTGGCCAGCTCACAGATGACATTCACAGCTGCTGACTGGACACCTGCAACACAAACAATTCAAACACTGATCTCAGGTGGAAGTCTGAAATATTAGTGACAACTCTACGAGTTACAAGGTTCCAATTGATTTGTATTACTTTTCCAATAATTTATAAACACAGCACAATAATTTTCTAAAATAATTTTATCAAGCTTTTAAGGAGGATTCACATGTGTATGTCAGATACTCATCCTTGGATAGACTGATGTAAACTGCTATTTTTTATTAGTGTACAAATGTCTCTCAAAATGATAAAAAATGAGATCAACATGTGGTTCAATGAAGAATTTGGTTTTCTGGGCCCCATGTAGAGCATTACCATAGAAATGTACATTTAATATTGAAATTCCCAAGACTTTAAAGATTTAATTCCATTTCCATTACTTTGAGGCCTGGAAATGTTGACATTTCCTGATATTTCCAGGTTTCCCATGACCGTAAAAACCTGAAAGTTACAATAAGGTGAGGATATGGCACTCTTACCGGGATCTGGATCCTCCAGTTTCTCTTTGAGTCGGGGGAAGGCGGGACGGAGGGATTCAGGGTACTTCAGGAACACTTTATACATGATTAGCACCGCCTTCTTCCTAATGTATGGCTTAGTGTGGGACATCTGAAATGGAGGTGGGGTGAAGGGGAGTGAACATGAGCCTGCTATATATAGAATGGCAATATTTTCCAAGAGTAAACAATCTGAATGGTTGTTCAATCAACTGCTGCTGCAAGCTTAATTTACAGTTCTTTATGTTTTTATTACCAAAGTCATGATGTCATTGGCCAGGTCACGGGCAAGGTCAGGGGTCACAAAGCAGGAAAGCCCAGTCAGGGCCACACCGGTGTCGTACTGGTTGGGACTACTAAGATCCTTATGAAACAGAAATGGAGAAATGTGATAAATATGATATGGCGATCTGTTTAACCAACTTAATGTACGCTTACCTTAGTAAGCACTGCAAAAAATATATAGGAAGTGGCAAACTAACCTTACGGATCTGATTGGTTGTCAGCATGATGACATCAGTGCTCTCATGAAAGCATTGAGATGCTGCAAGATAACCAATTCGCTGAAAAAGTACAAAAAAATAGTCATGAAATTGTGGGCCTGGTCTTAAAGAGTGCAACATTTTATTTCGATATAGTTTCTCACCTTGTACGTGAATTTGGAGGAGCTCATCACCTCCACGATGTTGAAAGCAGCCCAGCTGACATCATAGCCCAGCATTTGCAACTATAAGGAGAGTACCAAATAAACAAAGCGATAAAAGCATTTATAACATTTATCAGAAACTATGCCAATACAATTTGTATACACTATATTGTATTGATAATTTAGATCCCTGTACTGATGTTTTTTTTCATCTATTTGTGTATTCATATCATGTCCTACAGTTCAATGACGAAGTAGCAGGTCATCTAAATAAGCGCAAACACTTGGTAAAATGTTCTCATTGCGATCAGAAGCATTTCTATGAGGCGTGAGAGCAACTGAAACTGAACACACAGGGTTCACACTTTCTCTCAAGAGCATGCTTGGTCTCTATTATGTGTTTGGTGTAGTTCAGTTGCGATCCAATTATAATATCATGATGCATATTGACATACTGAATTGTGACATATGTAATGCGATATATATATTGTGAGGTGGTTGGCGATACCCAGACCTATGAGAGCTTCTATAAACGAATCTTACGTAGGTCAGCTTGCAGACTGCGTTGGCTTTGACAGCGATGTTGTCCTGTTTGAGTTCTTGTTTGATCTCATCGATGCATGTGGAGATGTATTTGGCCTGTAGAAGGAAGAGGACATATTGTTAGACAGAGTGAGCCAAAAATAAAAACAAACACTATTCCCCACACTAGGGTATCATTGAGCTTCCTGTTCTCTGCCGTATATCTGTCAAATCCCTCTCAACTCTACTGAGAAGATAAATGTTGAGTTTTAAAATAAAGAACTTTGAAAGGAAGAATGATTTGAGGTTTTCCATGCCACAATAAAAGGTTTCACATACACATCCCTTTAACAGCAAACATATCTAATTATTGTCATTTACAAAAGCTATGGGCTTGGTCTTTTCACCAATTGACCATGGTGGGGCGGGAAAGTTTCTGGTGGGCACAAGGAAAATATAAGAGGGCAATGCCCCCCAGGCCCCCTTTAGACTCGTAACAGGTATATCGGTTATGGTCCATAAAATAAGGCTTCTCTAGACGTTTTGGCGCAGTTCGAGCCGAGGAGAACCAGACTGATGGTCCATGAAATCTAAGCGCCAGGACTTAAAAGCCATAAATGATATCCTTAACTGCTTTGATTTATCAGTTGTGCTTCACATTATATATATATATATATATATATATATATATATACACAAGCCACAATTTAGGGTAAATGGTTGCAACCCAAAATCTTAAAATAAAACACCTCAAATCTAGGTCAGAATTTGTGGAATCACTGACTGACTAAATAGCTTATAAACCATAATATCTCATGACCAGTAACATTAAATGGGTGGGGGCTGCATGGTTTCAAACAAGTTAGAGAATTTATTTAAAAAATAAAAAGAGATAATCAAGGAAATAAAATGACTTTGTGCATCTCAGGCATGCACACACGCACGCGCACACACACACACACTGCTGTTGTATGGAATGAGTGTGGTGGTCATGTGTCTTAAGTCATGAGACAGCCAGAACTACTACACTGGCACAAACCCTTGTTTAACAGAGATTTTAGAGGTATAAAAATGTTCTCTGGAAGGTTTCCCCATCACATATTCACAAAACTAATCAATGACCACATTTACATGCACATGAGTAAACGGTTTGAGCATTCTGAAACGGCATGTAAACGTGAACTCTGTTTTCTTTATGCCTTTTAATGCGGCTTTTATGCGGCTTATGTGGCGTGTAAATGCATAAACAGTGTTCTTACAGGTTTTTGAGGAAAGTGTATGTGCCATGTGTGTGAACAGACCGGAAAACTAACGTCAGAGAATGGAGCCCAACAACAAGTCAACAGAGTGGAAATAATTCAACATTTCTGGGAGTAAAGTCAGTGGGAAAAGCACTTAAAGAAACTATACAGTACACCATTGTAAAATATCAACGGCCCCTTAAGTACACGTACATACGCAAGAATCCGTCTAAACATGAAGGTGGAAAATTACTTATACAAATGAAGACATAAAAAGTTATAATAATTATAAATGCAAAAATAATAATTATAATGATGATAATAATCACTGAAATATAAATCATATTCGAGGTGAAAGTTTATTGTATTTGATATAGTTTTTATTATTTTACAGGCTGCAGAGTTGCATTCACAATAAACTGCTCTGTGGATATAAAGTGAACTGAACTCAAAGCACCTCCTGAACTGAGATGTCTGAGGTCATTTGAAGCACTCATAAAAATAAAAATCGGAAGGCAGAAACAAAGTGTGAGATTCTTAGATGCGCGTGTTCCACGAGACTGCACGCCTCTGTATCAGCGCGTCATATGCACATATACGGCTTTTCTGACATCTGTACTTAATAATATAATAAAGAGTGTTTCTTCAAACGAGTGTCTTTGTGTCTACGGGCAAATTATTTGTAATATTAATTTGATAATAATAATAATAATAATAATAATAAGTCTAATCATAATGATTTAATAGATTAATGGGAAAACTAGCCAAATATCGTCATGATATGGTCAAAGGCATCAGCTATTGGTGATCACTGTGACCATCATTGATCCCCGAGAACATCATCTGTTTGCTCAACCCGAATGTGCATTTCTCTCTATAAATTAACAAAATATTCAGACAGTCTCTTGCTGGTTTTTCCGACACATTCAGAATCATTACCGCTTTTCCCTGTGTCGCTGCGGCTCGCTTCGTGCGTGCGCTTGTAAAAATTATATTTTAACAGCTCAGTATTACGGTTTAGTATTACTCTGTAATGTAGAACAGTGTTAGCAATGATACTGATAACATTCTCAGCCCTGGAACTCAAACCATTTTATGATACTAGTGTTTTTCCTTGATGCCTAAAAACAGCCAATCACCCGCACTTTTAGATTTGGTCACATCTAACATGCTACATGCTTATCAGTGACGATGACGAGATTAACCCCTTAGGTATAGAAATTTGGTACCGAATGACAAGACATTTTTCGATACCCAATTGTTTAGAGGCAATTCGATCGGTGCCTAAAATGTATTGAACTCGATACCCAGCCCTATTGCTGGGAATTATTTGTTATTTTCCAAGAGTTGGATTTGACAAGCTCAGCAAAGCATCCAAGAAGTATGAAGATGAACTCGATGTCCTTCTCAGGCAGACAAGAGAGCACAGTTAGAGAAGAATTCTTCCCTCCTATTCAAACACTACTAGTACAAAATACACACAAGTCAGGCAAATTCATGGGCATTACCGGTTGCTGCACAGTATGAAAGTCAGGTAACAAGAATGAAACACATGACCCTATAGGTTAAATATGGTAAGGCAGAAGCTGCATTGCTAAACCAACTTAGCTACCTATCAAGGCCAGATTAAGGCATCATATGCACATTCTGAACATTCAATTAAAAAAAACAATACCCGATACTGTCTAGGTAGGCACCTCTCTAGATTTTGAGACACGGTCAGTGCTTATGGGAAGTACACCCACCTCTTGTGGAAAACAAATATAGAGGTCTCATATGAAACCACAGGCAGAGTGCAAGCAGACCAGTGAACACACACAGTCTGACAGTTCATTCAGGAGAGTATGAATATTTCAAAGCACTGTGCACTGTCGGCCAGGTAACAGACACGGTATCTAGGTACACTAGTACAGCTTACATTGACGAAGTCTTGCTGATACCTGACTCCAGATGTTTGCAGATTAAACAGGGCACAGGGAGCATGCATTGGATGTACTGTAACATAAAAGCAGCCAACACATTGACAACATAGATACTGTCTCAAGCACATCTGAAGGATCTTTTACATTGGGATAATTGAACGTGAAAAGAAATTTAAACATAGTTTGATAATCAACTAAAACGAAAGTAGGAAATACATTTGGCAGAACCAGACAGACCAGCATCAAGATTTTAATCACTTTTAACATAGCTGGCACTGTTTTAACAGAGTGTTGTGCACAGTCCGGTTTATGTTTCAACTTCAAAAGCAGAGAGTAATCAAAAAATTTCAAATCTTATGTAAATGAGATGTTCTTCGAAAAAGCTGATTTTTTCAGCTTACTGGTGTGCATGTAAATGCACTCTCTATTGATTAGCTTGTTGGGACTATGCTCTTCTATTGGAACAATTATGATTGATGTATAGTGTACATTGCTTTTATTTAATTGTTTTTAGTAGGGCTGGGTATTGATACAGATTTCTCCATTTCATTTGATACCAATTTTTATTTGATTTGATTGTGATTCATTTGGGTATATTTAAGTTATAATATCCATTTTGCTTAAATACAAAATAAATCCTCTCACAGCAAATGCTTTAACTATACAGGGAACCTTAACTATAAATTACAAACATTAAAAACAAGGCTCAATGCAGTTCAATAGCTATTTATTGAAGCGACAACGGCATAGCCCTGACATTGCCCGCGACCTGGCCAATGACATCAAGTATAATAATCAACACAACTAAAAGAAAAGTAAGCTTAAAAGTAAAAGTAGATATCGTGAAGATCGCGATTAATTGGAAACTTAACATTTTTACCCAGCCCTAATTTGAAGGATAGCATTGGACAAGATGCAAAATAACATACTTTTTAACAACGTGCCAAAAATAAAGTTTGGCTTCACTATCCGATAAATCGTACTAATAATAGACTGATTAATCGATTATCAAAACAGGTGTTAGTTGCAGCTCTACAGTAAAGTCAATGCACTGGGCATCCATGGGGCTCTGTAACAGTTTTACGGACTAAACACCACACCTATGCGTGTTTCAAGGTTTTCTCAAAATCAATACACTGTATAGAACAAACATTCACTAACCTAGTGATTTATGGTTTGAAAAGTTTGTGTCACTATTGATAAAACAAACTTGTATCACTGTCATGCATTTCCTCATTAACTCTTTGACATTTTGCTAAGTATAAGTAGGGGTAGATAGTTTGACCATAGATTGGACACTGATGGCCTGGCCAGGCAGGTCTGTCCTGCATCAAACTGACACTGATGGCTATGGCTTATCACTAATGTCATCAGAAACACATGACATTTGTGTTCAATGTGTAGATATTGCATCCCATAAGACGTAAATTACTGACCTGATGTCTCTGGTTATGGCAAACTCGTAACTGGAATCAATTTGAGACTTTATTTAACCAAATAAATGAAAGGAATTTTAATACCATAATGCAAGAAAAGAGTGGAAACCCAGTTTCAGATTATAAATGTCAGAGCACACTGTCAGAGCATCTTGTTCCCTTTTTCGAAGGAAGTGGCAAGCAAGATATTGCTATTGAAAATTTTGCCTTGTCATTATATGTAACAAGGCAGCCTGAGGCCTATTCTCACAGCAAATCTGCACATTTCATTCATTTATAATTTCAGCTATATTTATAAAATTACAAAAAGAATCACAAGGAAAGATTTATCCTGATCCAAAATGCTGTTGTCAAACTGACAGTAGTGATGTCATGTCCAATATAATGGCTCAAAGCCAAGTAAGCTGCCTACCCAGGCACCATTTTGGGCATCATGCATTGGAATCAAAATGTTTTGGGCAGGCAGGTTGGAATGTTCAGATAGAATATTTTTAGCATGATAAGTGGGTTGAAACTGACAAATTGCATACCTTTAAGCATCAGAGGAGCATTTGAACGTGCGAATCAAACATTGAGCATCATAAGCGCGCTCGAACATACAAATTGAACACTTTTGAAAATAATGTGTTTTTGAACAAACAACAAATAAGTTCAACAAATAAGGGTGTTCGGATTGCACGCTTTGGGCATCATAAGGGTGTTCGGATCGCACGCTTTGGGCATCATAAGCGTGTTGGAATTGCACGTTTTGGGCATCATAAGCGTGTTGGAATTGCACGTTTTGGGCATCATAAGAATGTTCGAATTGCACGTTTTGGGCATCAAAGGGCGTCTAAACATTCGATTCGAACATTTCGGGCATTTTAGGGGAGATTGAACGTTTTAGGAATGCACCTACAACGCCGAAATAATGCTGTCTATGAAGGCAGCTCACTGGGTTTTAAGACACAACCAATCTCATGACACACACACACACACATACAGTGTAGCACGCTATATTTAATTAACATATATTCTGAAGCGTACAGAACATGTGCGTTTTATTATAACTAGTCGGTTTGTGTCTAAAGCAAGATGTCATGCACATTTCCTCAAATCTGCACGTATTTTACAGAATGTCTTTCAGTAAGTGTTGACCGTTAGCAATGCTAACTGGCCTCATCCATGATAAACAAAACGATGACACAGTATTATAACAACACTAACACCTGTAACCTGCCACACAGGATTTGTGACAATATTGAAATAATCATTTATTGTATAACGATAACAATAATTTGATTTGAAAGCAGGTTATCTTTGGTTAGCTCACCTGATATCAGTTGATTTGGGATCATTGACACCCGATTAACTTTATTAATTTATACCAGCTGCACTTTGTACAACTGTATTCAACTAGCCGATTCTGATTTTGACCATATAAGTTCAAATAAACGTATAAAACAGTCTCACCTCATCTTCCTTATGGTTCCTAATGCCACGTACTAAATCCTGCAGATTTTTATCGAACATCCGATCGATGCTTCCCTTCACGATCTTCAGAGCCATGATGATGTCCCTCCTGTCCGAACCGCGAACACGGGCTTAATGTGAGTACTGACCGGCCCGCTGGAGCGCTTGTCTCTCATTCAGTCCCAAACAGCAGCCTGTGCAGGAGGGGCTCCTTTCTGTGAGTGCTGATCTGCAGTGGACCCGTCTAGGAAATGGCTGACAAAATGGCGACTGAGTCTGCTGATTGACAAACCCATCCACACTGAAGCACAAGACGCGACGAACTAGGACGATCCCGTCACACTATGGTAAAATTATTTAAAATATGAAAAAAAAATATTATTCTAGTTTCTTGAAGTGGGAAAATGTCTTGGCTGGTTTCTCAAATGATTTTAGAGAAGCTATTACTCATTGTAATATTGGCAGAATTGTGTTTCTTACACAATTAGCCTTTTTTAACCCAACATATTAAGAAACTGTTTAAATAAAAAAAAAAAAGACTTGTGGTTTGTACATCTCAATTTAAAGGGGGCACACCTAGGAGCATGGAGGCAAAATCACTCAAACGCATTAATGCCATTGTATAAATGTACTGTCAGGCATAATACATTTATTCTGAGTGAAAGTATCTAATAACAGGGCAGTTAGGCCTACTGAGATTAAGGGAGTAGTATTTGGCTGGTCATGTGATCCAAATATGGCCGCCCCCATAAGGAGACCCACTCCTTGCAGAATAAAACAGCTATTATAAGGCCAATGATATGGCTGATGTCTTTATCTCACGTGAGAGGTCATGATTTTTCTTTATAAACGTTTAATTTTTAGGCGTAAACATTTTTGTAATGGGAAACAAATAGTTGAGTGCACCTTTGAGACATTTAGCCATTTTTTGTGTTTGTATTATTTATTCTTTTGTATTTTTTCCCCGCATTTTTGCAATTATTTAAGTTTCTTTTTAGTTATTAGCATACCGTTACAATTACAGAAGCGGTTTAAACTACGAGCCAGCGACGTGTATTTCAAGGTTGAAATCAAAGGCTTGTTTATGAGAGCATTGGATCGTGATGCTAGTAATGTGTATGCATAGCGATTTCATAATCTTACAGCCTTTTCAATATATGAGGAATTATGTTGATTATTCCTGTACGACCATGATGTTAAATTGAATTTGATCATTTGCATAAATAATGTTTTTGTTTTTGTTTTTAGCATCATGCAATCTCGCATGATCACGAGTGACACCAGAAACCTGTTTAAATAGAAGTGTATTTGGAATGGCATACTACTACCAGGGATGAAGCATACAGTATACTGTGTAGTATCCACTAGGCAGTGCATTAGTATTTTACTTTGAACATATCCATTGATATGCAGGCGTGTGTTCCATGTGGCCATTGTTTAAAAGCATATTAAAAATTGTGGCCATCATGCAGATTTTTTTATTAATCCTTCACGGATGCTTAGAAAATTTTGCTTGAACTAAGTTACATAGCACTAGAAACATGTTTATAATATGCATAAGCACGTTTTATGACATCCAAGAAAATAATAGCATTATTGGGTCAACCCATTTAGGTTTTTATCCTAATCATTATGCAGATGCAAGTTGTTATCAGAGGACCAGACACGTCTAAAGTATTAAGTCCAGAGACAGTAATTGAAAACCACACCAGACAGAGGCTTAATGATGATGATAAATCTCTTGCTGTATGGCTTAATTATTAGTTAATCTTCTTGATCAATGCAAAACCAGATTTCTTTTTGTTTTTTTACATTTTCCTTTTTCATACAAAAAAAAAAAAAAAAAAAGTTTCACTCATAAAAAAGGCAGCTACATAGTACAAGCACTGTCCTGATATCCTTTTGGGCTTTGATGTTTTCCCCTTCACATCTGTGTGGTTCTAAAATAAAACTTTCTCCCTTGATTGAACAAATGTTGTCAGTGCAGAATCATTTCCACCACATCAAACATTATATTAAGGTGTCTGTCTGCCTCATAACGTCTTTTAATTAAAAAGTGCTAACAATGTTCATGTCACATAACTCATGTAGCTTACAAAAATGGGCAGACAAAAAACAACAAAATTGAATGAAGGAAGCCAGAGTGTGTTTGTAAGTTTAAAAGAGGGATGCAGTCCAGAATCCATGTATCACTGACAGCAGTTCACCATTCAGCTCTCATCAGACATCTGCTGTTCCTGTTCTTTGCAGTCCTCTTTTACTGCTTCTGTATCTACCGTTGGATCGGGATCTGTAGAGTCCTTGAGTGACTGCTGCTCTGTTGGGATATCTGGATTAGGCCTTAAAGACAAATACATACAAATCCAACATGAATCCCAAATCGGAAACCATCCATGTTATACAGTATGCCAGATTAGAGTTAGTGTCCCAAATTTTAGTAGGTTGCAAATAGTAACCCAGCATGACAGTTTAAAGTCAGTTCACACCACACACATTTTTGCATCCGTTTGTGCTGGCAGTTGACTTCTATGAGATACTGAACTATTTCGGTTCAAGAGTTTAGACCCATAAATACGTCTAAATATTCCTTCAGACTCAAGTTATACAAATGCAGGAATCTCCTGACCACCTCACACAAACACTCTTGATGTGCACATCCACTGTTGTTGTTGTTGTTTCCACCTTCGTCTCCTGATGTTTA
This sequence comes from Xyrauchen texanus, assembly GCF_025860055.1. Taxonomy (NCBI): domain Eukaryota; kingdom Metazoa; phylum Chordata; class Actinopteri; order Cypriniformes; family Catostomidae; genus Xyrauchen; species Xyrauchen texanus. The sequence continues at coordinate 15,861,523 of NC_068323.1, forward strand.
GCGGTGATTACATCTAGCACTTCTTTGTGTCTGCAACGCTCCCATTAGAGTGCTGCCACCTTGTGGACCCACTAATTAGTGTTATAATTAGAGTATGAACGGTAAGGGCTGGACAATAAAATTATATTGATTTTTAATTGAATTTATTATATATAGATGAAACTTGAGTCATTTTCGATATTTAGCTTATGTTCTACATCTAGAATATCGGATCAGGTATGTGTCGCTAAAAACATGAGCAGTTCGGCAAAGATATACACACATCTTGCTAACTGAATCAGTCATGAAATCAAACTGTTAGTGGCTACATAAGCCCTGCTGTCATGGAAACCGGCAATGAGGCTCAGTACCCACTAGCTAGCTTTCCGGCAAACGTAACCAGTCCAGCTCCGAGCAGTATTCGAATCTGCATTTCCAGCATGGGAGCCGGGCGCGCTAACGAGTAGGCTAAAGGCTACAGCCCCTAACGTCAGTTGCTAGTGTGCCTCTTGAGGCCAAGGAAGTGAGGTTACACACACACACACACACACACACGTACGTTACACTAATATGATATCGTTGTGCACCGAAAAAGAAAACACTGACAATGCAAAACAGCTATTGACTGAACACAGCAACTCTGACATCAACACTATTGCTCTTTATTTAAGCACTATTTAGTTAAATGTTTTTCCATGATCCACAACGTTGTCAGGGGGCAATAAAGTGTTTCTTATTGTGATGTTTATTGCCGTTTGGCAATCCAGCTTATGGTACATTACTGCCACCTACTGTGCTGGTGTGTACGGTCACAAAAAAAATAAATGGGCTGCACGAGTTCAACGCTCAGGCACTCTGCTGATGAAGACATTTGCATCACACGTTCTATATGCAGACGCCTTACGTTTGCATCTAACTGAAGTACACCTTGGGCTTAAGGGTCAGTTCAGATCAAACACATTTTTTCATCCGTTTGCAGTGGGGATTTAAAAAGTAAAAATAATAGTATTAGTGTAAATGTGTGCTAGATGGACATCTGACTGCTGTGACACATCTCAGCATTTTAAGTCAAGCGGTCAAGTTGCATTTTGTTATATAAATTGCGCTGCGTTTGGTCTGAAGGGCCCATATTATGTTGAGAAAACCATAAATAGGCGCTAATCTGACATTTCTGAAATTTGCTCAAAAATATATGGATATATCGAGATATGGAGCAACGGTCAAATGTCTGTTTACTGCATAATTATGTTCCTGTGCAAAAAAAGGTTACGCAAGTTGGATGATGAAAAAATAAATAAACAATCAGCATCTCTCGCTGGAGTGCCACAGGCTTTTTAGAGGAAGTGTCAAGTTGTTTTGTTCTATATATTGCGCTGCATTTAACTTTTTTGGCACAAGAACGCGTTTAGTCTGAACAGCCCCCTAAGAAGTTGCATCACTAAATTCATCTCCTTTAAGCATCACCACTAAAACCATCAAAGCACAGCTTTTTAACATATTCAACTTTCAACAATAAATTGGAAGACAATTACTGTTGGCCTGTTATGCATAATCCATAAGTCTATTTATTTGTTGAAAAACAATGTGCTAACCAGAAGTCTTTGACTTATATTCAGCATTACACGCAGACGTGCTGCATTATATACACAGTGTGTAAAGTTTAGCTCCTGTTACTTATCCGTTGTGCTGCATCTAACTTTCTAGCACAAGAAAAAAGAAGTTTGGTCTGAACCCTTTTATTTGTTGAAAAACACGGTGCTTTTTTCTTTAGCATTTTGTTCCATTCGTAGCACAGCTTCCAAAACTTTTTGCACAAACACGTCTGAACAGCCCCTAATTGTTAGAGAAGTTGCATCTCTAAATTCACCCCCTTTATATCTTCTCCGCTACAACCATAAAATCATGGGTCTCTGTTTATTTGTTCAATATCTGTCAGTTCTCTTTTATGTGCTGCAATTATCCATGTATCGTTCAGAAATGTGTCTGATCGGTGTCTGGTGAACATGACCATAAACTGTTCACTGTGGACATTTGAGATGGTCTCAGAGTTCATTTGTAGAGTTCACATTCAAGCCAAAATTCTTTATAAGAGAGCTGGACATGATCAATTATTGTTTGCACTGTTTACGACAAGAGTCTCGCAACAGAGATTTGCTTCAGCAGAAATATATGTAAATTCCAATTCAGCCATAGTTGTGGGAAACATGTCCTAACATAAAAAACAAAAGCCAATCTTTGGACATTCTTCACCTGATGGTGTTTGGGGATTTGTTCTCATCCTGGTTCTCTTGGTCTGTGGGTTTTGGACTACATTCGGATTCAGAAACCTCTTTTCTCTCATTCTCTGACTCCCCGTTTACTGGTTTGGAGTCTGCTGGAAGGAAGATCGAATCAAAATGAAGGTAAATTTTCCAAGCACTGAGCAAAATCTTATATTTGTTTCATTATTTCAGTTTTTGAAAATGTCAGAATGTTTCACCTGTGTTTTGTGTATCTTTTGCATCGCTTTCTTGGATATTTTCATCGGTTTTTGGTTTACCGGACTCAGTCTTGCCAACAAACTGGAGTTTCAATTTGTTGTAAACATGAGTGGCCTTTTCCATAACTTCACTGCTAGCCTTATATCGGCGAATCTATAAGACAAAACAGTCAGGACACTTAATGGTGTGCATTTATGTATGTTTATGATGAATTGTATACAAGTAAAAAATATACTTGTATATAACAATACGTAATTGAAAACAAAACTTGAGATGTTGAAGTGTGACTTCCAGGTTAATCGGAGTTCACCTTTTTGAGTGTGGCAATTACGTCAGCATTTCTTTGTAAGATGTGAGAGGTCACTTGTATAGAGCCGAGCTCCTGCAAGGCCTGTAGACACTTCTCAATGTCCTGAAGGGTGAAAGGAAGCAGAAGAAAATAGAATGACACACAAGGAAGCTTTCACACAAAGCCTTTGCCAAAACAGAACAGCCCCCATTTATAAGTCATGTGAAGGGGGCCTGGTATCTCAGTGAGTATTGATGCTGACTACCACACCTGGAGTCACGAGTTTGAATTCAGGGTGTGCTGAGTGACTCCAGCCAGGTCTCCTAAGCAACCAAATTGGCTCGGTTGCTAGGTAGGGAAGAGTCACATGGGGTAACCTCCTTGTGGTTGCTATAATGTGGTTCTCGCTCTTGGTGGGGCGCATGGCGAGTTGTGTGTGTGTGGATCAAGCGCTGTTTGTTCACTATCGATCAATGTTCCTGTTATTATGCATAATCCAAAGGTTTATTTGAGAGGGTTGTGGAGAGTATTTTTCAGAAGTCATTCTGCAGATTCTGTCTGACACTGCTTTAATAAATAATTTAACTGTAACAGACTGAACAAACTGTTGGATGGCGTAAACTACATGTTGCGCAATATTTATGATCTAACAGCCAGGGTATTCATGTGCAGTTGTGAGTAATTTTGCATATTTACCCACCACTGCTGACAAGAAATGCCACTAGACAAAAAGACATGTGCTTGAGGAAACACCCCCAATAATATTTTGAAGAACAGATGAAAGAAATGCCAGCGATGAGCATGTCTGCTTTGCTTTTTTTGTTCAGAAGTTCAATTGCGCATTGTCGGCAACACTTGCAGCTTGAATCTCCCTTTTTTCTCTCCAAGTCATCTGGGAGCAGTTTGTAAGAATAATGCGGTCTATGAGAATGCATTGAGACTATAGGCGAATTGTCATGTGTGTCATGTACAGCCCCAGCAACGATTCTTTAACAAGTTTACTTTTTAGCCTCCATTTATATGTTGCAAAATTATCATTATGATAATAGTAATAGCCTATGGTAATATATTATATAATAACAAAATTAGTTTGACAAGTTAAAATATGTTGTATATATTTAACACAAATGGACATAATGCAGCCTTATACAGGAGTTCCTTTGCACTAACTAGTCCGCCTAGTTCAGACAACGCACTGACTGGTCAATTGACAGTTTTACACATCCCTACTTTTTACCTGCAAGTGCAAATTATAGATTAGAGTGAAAACAATTGTCATTTCAGACACAACTACTCTTCAATAGACATTTCTTTCTGAGAAAAAGGAGTTATTTTTTTAAAAATCTTTTTAGTACTTTTTTTATATCAAAATCGCAATGCATATCGAATTGGAAGGTCTGTGGCAATTCCCTGCCCTAATAAATTCTCGTTCCTGCCCATTAGATGGCGATATGCACAAATAAAGTGAAGAAAGTGAAAGTGGGGATTTAGAATAAAAATGGACTTAAATATTGATCTGATTCTCAACACAATTATCATATTGCTTCTGAAGATATGGATTAAACCACTCGAGTCTTATGGATTACGTTTTATGCTAACTTTATGTGCTTTTTGGAACTTTAACATTTTGGACCCTGTTGACTTGCATTGTATGGACCAACAGAGCCGAGATATTATTCTAAAAATCTTCATTTGTTTTCTGCAGAAGAGAAAGTCATACACATCTGGGATGGCATGAGGGTGAGTAAATGATAAGGAAAATATAAATTTTTGGGTGAACTGTCTCTTTAGATTTATCCCGTTTCAAAGCCCAGCAGCTACAATTGCAAGATGAACCTTTCTGGTAATTTATGAAATGCAAAAGGTTCATACAAATATACGGACACATGGGCAGTAGGGTTGTCAGTACTTACTGGGTTGTCAACCTTCAGTGCAAACTTGATGTCTGTGTGGAGCTGCTGCATTTTCTCTTCAGGAGAGGGTTCTGGATTTATATAGTGCAAAAGAAATAACAATTTAAAGTTTGTTTGCATTACATTCATAAAAAATAAAAATAAAAAAAACATAAGTATAAAAAAGGACTGTTTTATGGGATTTAGACCTTTTTTCTTCTCAACTGTCTTTTCAGGTCGACGCAATGGTCTTCTTTTCGGCTTCTCAGGCTTAAGTCTATTTTAGAGAAATAATGTAATCGCCATAAGACTGGAGAAATCTTGGCACATCAGACAGGAAATGTCTAGATGGTTTTACCTTGTTTTGTGTTTCTCCTCCGATCTATGCGGCTTCTTTTCTTTTATCTGCCTCTCCTTTTTCTCTTTCACCTCCTTCCCTTTCTTTTGTCGCCCTTTCTGGCTGTCTTGACGCTTGGCAGATTTTTTCACCTAAAGAGTAAAAAGAAACTTGCTCAATTATGGTTAACAAAATGTTTTTAAAAACACGCTTCATGCGTTTTTGCACGACAGTACCATATAAATGGTTTGGAAATTCTGATGGCTAACCTCAGCAGGGGAATCCGAGTCTGATGGTGCAGGGATCGGGGGAGGTGGTGCTTTCTTCGATTTTTTGAGGGGGTGATCGTCCACTTCATTGTCTGAGCTGCTGCTACTACTACTACTACTACTACTGCTGCCTCTCCTGCCTTTGGTCTCCTTTTCCTTCTTCCTTTTCTCCTCCTCTTCTTTCTCTCGCTCCCGGAGCCGACGAAGCTCATCTGCCTCCTCCCGCTTCCTTTTCTCCTCCAGTTCCCTCCGTCGCTCCTCGTCTCTCTTCTTCCACTCGCTGACACGGTCCTTCTCGCTGTCACTGCGAATAAACAAACAAGACAAACCCAAACATTCACCAACAATATGTGGTCTTCAATTCAGAAAAATACTTTTAAATGGATGTTATTGCAGTGAATATTGCAATATATGCTTTTGACAACGTGAAGGTTTAGTGGACATGGAAAAAAACCAAAAAGATAAACCAAGCTCACCTATCGTCTGAAGATGTTGAAGGCGCTCTCTCCGGAGCTGGTTTGAGTTTCCTTCCTCGTGGCTTTGGTGGAGGTTTCGCAGCTTGGAAAATAACGCAAAAACAGTCCTTTAGCATTCAGATGTACTTTTCTAGGTTTTCTGATATCAGAGCGCACCTCGGGTAAGGTTTTCACTCATTGTGATGCTCTTCAACGCAATTACTCAACTATTAAAACTTATATGTTAGCAATGTGCTGGGGTCAAGTTGCAAAGTGCATGTTTTCACCTTTCTTGCGCCCTTGAGGGCCTTTCTTGGGAGGTGGTTCTGAATCGGAGTCAGATTTGGATCCAGATTGTGATTCTGATCCAGAGATGGCCGGTCGTGGCTTCTCGTCTTCCGAGTCACTCCCGGCAGCCCTGGGATCTGACTGGGAGCCCGAATCTGAATCAGAGCCTAATGCCGCCTTCTAAAATGGTACAAAAACAATATTTTACCATGCAGGTACATTGAAATAGATAGTGACTTTCATGCAATAATGGATCTCTTCTCACCTTTCCTCTGCCTTTGCCAGCTGGCTTCTTGCCGCCTCGACCGCCTGACTCTTTCTGTGGTGTGAAGTCCTGGATAATACATAAGTAGCTTATAAATACATTAAATTACTACAAGAAACATCAAGTGTTATTAAAACTGCTCAACTCAACTCTGACAAAATATATAAATTACTCTCAGCTAACAAATTTATTAATATATTTTTTCTCAAAACATAGTAAGCCGTCAACCCAGACAGTATTTTTTTTAGGCATCAATAGCACCAAAAATATTTTATTTTCAGGTAACGCAATCGTGTTTTAGTATATATGGAGTCTTCAATAAAAACCTCATCTTTCAAGAGGGGGTCAAGTGGATGGATCAAGTGTGCCAATTTGCCGACAGAAGCAACAGCAAATAGTCCAGCAATTTGAGAACAATGTTGCCCAAAAACAAATTGGAAGGATTTTGGGCATTTCACCCTCTACAGTGCACAAAATCGTGAAAAGATTCAAGGAATCCATTCAAATCTCTGTGTGTAAAGTGCCAAGACGAAAACCACCAAGATCCCTCAGACATCACAGTTTTAAAAACAGTAATTCATCTGTAATGGATATCATGCATGGGAATACTTCTGTAAACCTTTGTCGGTCAACACCATTTATCACCGCATCCACAGATGCAAGTTAAGGCTTTATTGTGCAAAGGAGAAGCCATACATCAACACGGTCCAGAAGCACCGTTAGGTCTCATCTGAGATTGAAAGTAGAACAGTGGAATCGTGATTTGTGGTCTGACAAGATTACATTTCAAACAGTTTTTGGGAAAAAAGGCCATCATGTTTTCCAAGCCAAAGAGGAAAAGTACCTACCAAGCAGTTATTAGTGTCAGGTCCAAAAGCCAGTGTCTCTTATGTTATGGGGGTGTGTCAGTGCCCATGGCATGGGTAACTTTGCATTTGTGAGGGTACCGTCAAAAATAGATGATAGCAGAAAGATGTATAACAATTTTGGAGCACCATATACTGCCATCTAGACGTCATCTTTTCCAGGGACGTCCCTGCATTTTCCAGCAGGACAACACCAAACCACATATTGCCCAGGTTACAAGTGCATGGCTGTATAAGCAGGGACTGTGGCTGCTAGAATGGCCTGCCTGCAGTCCTCATTGGTCTCCAACTGAGAATGTGTGGTGCATTATGAAGCGAAAAATACAACAATGAAGGGCCCATACAATTGCGCAGCTGAAGACCTGCATAATGGATGAATGGGGGGAAATTCTGCTTGCTAAATTTGAACTTGTGTCTTCAGTGCCCAAACGATTAATACATGTTATTTGAAGAAATGGTGATGCTACACAGTGGTAAACAACCTACTGTCCCAACTTTTTTGGAACGTGTTGCAATCATCTGATTTGAAATTAGTGAATTAGCTAGGTGCACAAGATAGCATCTGTGAGCTTTTGCCACACGAGTGTTTGCATGTTTATGTCCAGCTATTGAAAATTTAACAGTTTTAATTAATTCTGCTCAAATGAACGAAATTACCTGAATAAAGATTCATTCATTTTTATCCAAGTCAGTTATCCATCACTAGGGTATATCCAACTTCAAATTCAATATCTTACCAAATCTGTATACAAGCCTAGCATTATTTAGTAATGTTCACAATGTGTTACTGTTGTTTCTGATGTTTATTATCATTTCATATTCATCGATGTAACTGCATGTAGCGTGTTGAAATGTTGTTTGTTTTATTCTAACTGTTAAGATAAATTTGTTGTGTTATTTGACTGGGTTGTAATGTCTTGCATTGATAGCTGTTGTTTTAAATGTGATTCTCTAAAGAGTTACAGAGTGTATGGCGTGGCCGATAACAGCCTTAAAGAAACACACTGTTGATAAGATCGGCATTGAGTGTCTTCATTGCAACGCTACAATACTAAAATTAAATTGTTTTTATTAGCATTTTCCATACGGTCCCAACTTGTTTGGAATTGGGGCTGTACAATTTCACAGAGCAGAATACCTGGTCACTGTTTTTGCCGGAATCAGAGTCAGAACTTGGCGATGGTTTTGGTTCTGACGGAGATTCACTTTCCTCTCCATCTCGATCGCTGGATGATGGTCGTGTTCTCTTCACCGGTGGCTTCTGCAAAGTTAAATATAAAAGCTGTCAACATTTCAATGAAAACCATACACAAATCTACAAGCTCATGTTCTACACAGTTAAGCTAAACACTGCACACTGATTACAGTACAATCACTAATGTTATTAATCCTAATGTAACATTCTGTAATCCAACTTCAACTAAACGAAGATATGGCATTAAGAGCTTTGAAAGGACACATTTACAGCACCTGAAAAGTACAATGAGTAATACTTTAGAAGCATGCCAGAGAAGAGACAACAATATATAGTGATGCAACAATTTAGATCTATTCATCTGACAACTAAACATGGTTAGAGGGCATACTAATGGAGATCATGTTAGCCTTCACAGCAGAGATGTTTGTTTGCGTTTGGATACCTTTGCAGCAGGAGCTTTCCGCTTCACAGCTACCTTCCTTTGATCTTCACTCCCAGAGTTGGAATCATCACTTCCCGTTTCAGCTTTCCTTGGTACCACTGCTTCCTCATCATCTCCTGCATCACTTGCTGCTGCAGGTTCGTTGTCCTCGCTGTCAGATGATGATTCAGACTAAACATACGTATGCGTGAAAGGAAAAAATAAATCTAAAATCACTGTTTTCTGCCACAGTTCAAGCATTAACAATGATTTCAGATGCAAAATCAAAGGTACCACAGGTGCACTGTAAGAGGCATGAGGATTGTTTTGGATTTCCCACAAGCCTTCGTTGAACCCTTTCCTTTTGCTGGGCTTCCCGTAACGGTCTTGGTACTCTTCAAATGCAAAAAGGTCCTTGGGTCCAAGGAATGCTCTGAAGTGGAGAAAATAAAGTACAAATCAGACATGTATTTGATGAATAAATGTGTAGGTGGTATTCCAGGGTCTTCATCAAAAAAAACACCAGATAAATATAATGTGTGATATATATATATATATCACACATTATAAGGAAACCAAAAATTATCATTGGAGTGATGTCTAGAAAATGGTTCTTCTAGTGCCACCACCTGTTGACTCTTGAGGTCATGCAATAGTTGTCAAGCATGGCATCCTCACACTTTTAACAGGGAATTCAAAGCCTTCAATGTAATGACTGAAAAATGCTAACACAAACACAACAAGAAGAAAACAGCTGAGGTATTGCAAACATCTCTATTACAGGTAGTGCTGATCCTTCTGTTATTTGGTCTCTAGACATAACAAAACCAAAAATAATATATCCATTTATCATTATTAATGACCAGGGTCCAGTTGCACCAGTTATACACAAGATACAACTTAGCCTAGTTTTGGGATAAATGGGCACTACGTCACAATTTACCCACTACTAAGTATTTGAGCTTTACACCATTAAACTTAGGTTTAACCTACATATAAACTAAATATTTACAGAAGACCAAGATTAACTGATGGAATAAAAAAGCAGACTGATATTTTATGATATTTAATGAGCTCATATTTTACGAGACTCGTTTACATTTATGAGAGAGAGAAAAAATTACTAACGTAACAAGATCAAACTGAAACATGGGTTTTTAACACTTCTGTGTACAAATTTGAATACTGTATATTTAATCAATACAGGTCAACTTTATGCGACTATGCATTACTTTACGGAGAGCTTACGATCTACTAGCTAAGTCTTGCCTTAAAAACAGGTGGGTGCAGCCAAATAAAGCACTGACTTAGTTACAAACTAACTAGTAGTTTAAGCCCTTAATGTGAACATAACATCTCAACTTAAGTGAGACCTTACGCACAGCAGGTGCAACCCCTCCCCAGGTGATCATTGAAGTCCAGGGATACCTACGTTTCATGGGTCCCAAAGAAGAAAATGGGAATTTTATTAGGTGGTGGTTTCACGGCCCCCTCAGCAACATCTTCAATCTGTAGGGGAGACAGAAATACAGATTTGATTAAAAAAAATTGACAACATGTTCTCTTGAACTTAAGAAATATGTCTTTATAGAATTCCCTACACCACTTTGTCAAAATTATTATAAAAGATCTAATTTAAACAAACACCGAAACACTATTAACGTTTAAGACGAAAGAGAAGTAAAAAAAAAGTGCTATTGCTCAATAACCACGTTAAGACGATTCCCAAATGCAAGCAACACAAAATAAACATTGACTATGCGATCACGCGACATTAGTTAGCCAGGAAGCCCATTCATACATTCATTACTATGTCAACAATATGAAACAAATACATAATAAAATGGGATTGGATACTAAAGATAGATATAAGACGGGCTTGAATATATCTGCAGAATATAAAATGCAAATGGAAAGACACAACAGTAAAGCTGGTCATTGGGGTTGATGGGGGGAGGTGCTCGCTGCTGCGCTCACCCGGGCCGGCCAATGGGGATATCCCTTCATTTTAGCGAAGACAAGATCGCCGGGCCGAAAGTTGTGCGGCATACTGTAGTCCCTCTATGTACCGCTTCCTAGTTTGCTGGTTTATGTCCGTCTGCGGTCCGTTTTTAAGGCCGAATGTGAGACCTGTTTCAGGCAGTGCGCGCGAGGAAAGGCGGTTGGTTTCTGAAGTAGTTTCCGCCAAACCATTTCTGTCAGCGGAAGTCCCTCCCCCGTGAGGTCAACGATTGGAGGGATGGGCTGTCACCACTGCTGTCACCCTTTCTGTCTACCAATAGAAATGTATAATGTGTACGCCGCTAAAGACTTCAATTTAATAGTATCGTAATTACATTCGCGTTGACCTGATTATGAAATGACAATTTTGAAAACTACTTATATCTTCATTCTGGACAATCAACATGTGTTATTAATGCAAATCTTGCGATAAAACAACGAATTGCTTGGGCTAACGCATTGGGAGGACAGAAAAATTATTTCATAATGCACAAAATGCATTAATTCTCATGGAAATCTGTTTTAAAGTAACTTAATTCTAAAACAATAATTGTACACTCACAATTTATTCTTAAAAACTATTATTTCAATTGTTAAAATTGAAAAAATAAAGGTATATTCCGCGTTTAATAGAATTAATTTGTGGCATAATGCTGATTAACACGAAAATTAATTCTGACTTATTCCTCCATTTCTTTAAAAAGCAAAAACTCTGTGTTACAGTGAGAACCTTACAATGGAAGTGAACGGGGGCCAATCCGAAAACGTTAAAACATTTGTTTTGTGGTTATCAATATTATGCCACAGATGCTGTAATTTGAGCTTTAATTTATTGTAATTGCTAAAAGTCGATATTTGACATCACAATCGCCTGATGATAATATTTCCGGTAGTGATGGCAGAAACGAAGTGTTCCGAAACTTCGAGTCAATTGAACCTATTGCTTTGCAAAATGATTCACTGTTTCGAAGCGCTCGAAACACCGCACAAAGAGGACACCTGCTGGTCACAGGTGTGTAAATGCAATGAGAACACTCCAGTCAATAGTAGCTACAATGACTCGATGCCTGTTTTTAATCATTTTTCATGGTTGTCTTCAGTATCCTGGAATAAACAGATCTTAATATTTTCAGAATATGATAACTTTCTTATATAAATTGGCCTTTTTTATTATTACTGTTCGTTTTTTTTATAAATTCCAAACAATATATATATATATTCTCTAATATATTCTATACATCTTCTCTGATATACCTTTTACAAATTATTATTAGTATTATTAGAAATAATACACTCATATTCACAGATACATCAAAGAATCCAAGTAGTGGACAGGTCGGAATTGCATTTACAATTCCTAAATTGAAAATTGTAAAGAAGATACTGATATCTGATTAGTGATCATTGTATTTATGGTGAATTTATGGCAATAATGATAGCAATACAATGGATAAGTGAGATTAACAGCACACAGTAATATGCTCAGACTCAAATTCTGCTCTGGTCAAGTCTTAATGTTAGGCAATCTGAAACAAGGCAAGATATTATATTGGAAATTCTTCATCTTTTATATACATTACAGCAGTTAAGTGAGAAGGTACAGTTTGTGTGGGTCCCTGCACATGTGGGAGTGAAAGGGAATGAGGACGCTGATAGATTGGCTAAATACCAATGGAAGGGATTACAGTGAAAATGGAGATCTCACATGGTAGTTCAGAAATCAAGTCATTAATAAAAAAAAAGAAGATATATCAGAGATGGCAACAATATTGGGATACAGAAACTAAGGAGAGACATCTATCCTCAATACAGTCAATAGTGGGGAGGTGAAGGAACTCTGGGAGGAGCAGGAGAGAAGAAGGTAATCAAGATTGTGATTGGGGCATACTGGATTAAGAACAGTATGTAGTTAATATCGAAGCATCCTACTGGACTCATGTAATGGTATATATATATATATATATATATAATGGTAAATGGAGGAGGAAAGGAGAACAAGAAATAACATAAAAAAAAATGGTTAAATCCAGAAACGGGAAGGGGGGAAATTCAGTAGTGTTTAGGTTCCTGGAAAGCACAGGTTTAATTGGTATTTAGTGATGGGAGTATATTAAAGATAAAGATATTGATGGAAAGTTAGCGAGTTTGATGGGGATGCTAATGGATATCTCTCTCCAGGTATTTTTTATCTCCATGGGTATATCTCTCGCTCGACCTCTGCGTGTACATGAAAGAAAAAGCAGGAGAGGAAAGCGTTCGCAGCCATGTGAGAGTGAAAAGGGCGCTTTTAATGCAAAAATAACTAACGCGCTTCTTTTAAAAGTATTTGGTATTTGAGGGAAGATGCAATAGGGAGTTATAATTCTGATGGTAGGCTGCAATATTAAGTTCATAACGTTCTTTGGCCGTTAGATCAGCTCAAGGGCGTATAATTGGCTTAAACATTGGTGGGGGTGCAGTGTGAAGCATCTGTTTCCATTGATCATGGTAAAAATATTGGGGTTGTACTTGCTTGTTTTGATTATGGGGGGTTTACCTCCGATCCTCCCCACTGTAAACTACGCCCCTGGATCAGCTGTTACTACAGCCTCCTTGTCATTCCATTAAAATTGAAAGATGGCGCTAGCGTGAATAAGGTCTATTGGGGGCGGGCAGTCCAACAATATTATACTTGCTTACTCTAATCAGGCTCTAATCGCCTTTTTACTTTTACAATTGAATAGCACATTACAATATTGTTTGAAATCATTTTCAAATGGAAGAAAATTAGGTTTGGAGTCAGACCATTTCATTTTATGAATGTGAATCTTTCCCATTAGAATTAACAATCGTATAAGATATGCTTTTCTTTATCCATTACATGATCATTGGAGTATTGCATTATGTCAACAACTCCACTCAGCTGTAAAGCAACATGACGAAACTATTTAGAAACAGTTTGACGTTACGAAGCCTAATTTGCTGAAATCACGTGACTTGGCCAGTCGTCTAATTGTTGACATAATGTCATTGTCAATATGTCAGTGTCAATAGTTTCTATCAATGCCAGGGTATTAAGAGACTGTTTGAAATGAACAGTCATTTTTTTATTTGGCAAACAACGCAAGGCAGATTTTTGTTTTCTACAGGAAACTCACAGTACTGATGAATTACCTTTTTGGAAATCTCAATTGGGGAGTGATGTTTATTCTCATGCTTCGCGACACTCTTCTGGGGTTTGTATTCTCCAACTTGTTATTTCATCGGGAATAAAATGTATATTGGTTACAAACCTGTCCTTGTTTTTTGAAAAGTGGTTTATAAATGGTATTAATCTTGTGAGCCAAGGATGGTCATCTGTTCACATATCAAGAATTTAAGATTTTTTCCTAAATGTTTGTGTTTACAGGCCATATTGTAACTTGGAATAGATCTGTAAAGAATATTGTGTGGGAAAATGTTTGGACACTTCCTAACAAATATCTGTTAGTAAATGAAGTGCAAGAGGTTTCTTTTAAACTTCTTCATCGATACTATCCAGTTAAATCATTTATTGTATCAAGATTTTCAATGAACATTGATGTGAACAGCACGTTTTGTGATACACAACCTGAGACTCTTTTTCATTTCTTTTGGTACTGTGATGACACAAAGAAATGTTGGCAAGGTGTATCTCAATTTATTATAAATTCTATCAATAAAGACTTTCAACTTCTTTTTTTTGATAATGTATTGTTTGGGTTTATTATTTTTGATAAACAATATGAAGAGTTCTATTTCTTTTAAATAATGCAGTAAACATTAAATAAACTACATTAAATATAAAACAGAACTCCCCAACTTACGTAACTGATATAAAAAATATGATGAATCTTAACTATTCCCATAAAATATAATGGAATATGATGGGTCAGGCACGGAATTGTGGGGATTCCCGATTATTGTTTTTTTTTTTTACTGTAATTTTAACAATAATTTACTATAAAAAACATGAATTATGCAGGGAAATCTTATTTTTACCACTTAAAATTTTAATTTTTACAACATTTTACTGGAAAAACTACTATAGTCTTTTAAAATATATTACAAAAAAAAATGGCTGTGTTATTTTATTTTACAGTTAATACTCGTTAATCAATTAACATCCTAACGTTTTAGGATTTTTACAGTGCTTTACCGTTAAAATTAGACATTTATTTTTACAGTGTATTTTGTATTTTCTCTCTCCTCGTGTAATCTTTTGGCATTTTCCCTTGGCGTTGTATGTTTCTTATGTTTTTGTAATATAATATATATAAAAAAAATAAATAAATAAAAAAATAATAATAATAAAAGACGTGACTTGGCCAGTTTGATACGCGCTCCGAAGCTTTGGTCTGAAACAAATGATTCGTAAAGTCTTCGAAGCTTTATGAAGCGGTGTTTCGAAAGCGATCATCACTTCCGGTCTAGAACTGCCCACATCCCGTTATTAATAATTGAAAGCAACTTATTTTTCATTAAAACCTGCATATTACTTTACATATGTTGTTGTGTCTTTAGCTAAGAATGAAGAAGTTCTTCGAGGACATCAAGAAGGATGTAAAATTCAAGACGGCAGGGCCAGGAAAGAAACTTACAGAAGAGTCAAGGTAAATTATCAGCTGTTTAACGAGATATGTTATGGCAACTACTCTGATCATTAGACAGCATTTAGACAGCTGCATCATGATGCATTTCGAAGATCAGATTTAGACGCACTGATTCGCATTTCGTCTTATTAATGAAGGATAAACACTGACTTTCCCCCATTGGAAACCAGCTGGGTTGCTTCTGTCATTCTAAATAACTTTTCACCTGGTTATTATTACATGACATAATCTTTATCAGGCCTGCATTTTAGATGGTAAAAGTCCAATCTAGGGTCATATTTTGTCTCAATGTATTCATTGAGAATAGTTTTACAATCCAGATATGAAAGTTAGCTTCACTTTACCCTGAGTTTATTGTAATGTCTAACACAATTGTATAAACTGCATTTATGTATGAATGCACCTGTATGAGTTCTGGTTAAGTTGACTGGTCTAACAGCATTCACAGAATGTGCTAAATGCTTGACATGAATCAAGATTGTAAAGCTATTTTAACCATGATGTTGAAGGAATAGTTCACCCAAAATTGAAAATTCACTCATCATTTACTCACCCTCATGCCATCCCAGAAAGAGAAACAGCAAGCAGAACACAAATGAAGATTTTAAGAATATTTCAGCTCTGTAGGTCCATATGCAAATGCATGTATGCCAAAACTTTGAAGCTCCAAAAAGCAAATAAAGCCAGCATAACTTGGATTAATCTTATACTGCCTTTGTGCTTTTTGGAGCTTCAAAGTTTTAGTCACCATTCACTTCCATTGTATGGACCTACAGAGCTGAAATATTTGTGTTATATAAGGAATTTTCATTTTTAGGTGAACTATCCCTTTAAGCTGGGAGCTTAACCTTATCTCTATAATTACTCAGAAGGTAACAGGCTTAGTAAAGCTCTTGTGTTAGTCACATGGGAGTGGTTTCCACGTTAACGCTGAAGCTTGCACTAATGTTATTGAGTGCAACAACAATTATAACCACACATATGTGTAAGTGACTTCTTGTTTTTAAACAGCCCCAAATATCAGGCCCCACAGGCTGCTCATTCAGCGCCCAGAAACGCACCCACCGAGGGAGCGCAGAGGGCGGGGGCTGCCGCCCTGGCCAGGATGGAGCAACAGCACCGGCCGAAAGTGCAAACATCACAGGATGTAATAAGGAACCAAGGTAACGCATGCACATATATGTATAGCCACTTGCTCTGTGTTGGCACCAGTGTTTGAATTCAAAATGAAGTTAGTTTTCTTTTGTATTTCAGTAAGGCGGGAGCTTGAAGCAGAGGCAGCTGCCACAGCGGCTGGTCAAAAGGATGCAGATGTCAAGGCAAGACCCACATTTTTATTTGTGGTGGTGGTGGTGGTGGTGGTGGCCCAGCATTAAAAGGCATAGCTCATCCAAAAATGTACCTTTTCAAGGGCACCAGTGTTCCACAGAAGGACCCGTCTTGTTTCTCCGTGTCAGGAGTGTATTTCATCTGTCCTCTCACTGGAAAAACCTTAACAAAGAGCGAGAGAGAGTCACACATCAAGGAGGCCATTCTGATGGTGAGATTATTTACTATAGACAAAATATTCAAGGTAGGTTCCTTTTTTAATAAAGATGTTTTTTCTTCTTCTTCGTAGCGGTTTTCAGAGGATGCAATGGAGGCCTCCATTATGATGGTTCACACTTTTAATAAAGAGAGAGAGAAAGTAAAGGCTGCCATGGACATCATCTGCAAGTAAGGAGTCAATTTGTTAACTGAGGTTTGTGAAACAATCATATTTTGATGCTTGTACAGTGGAAGTCAGAAGTTTACATACAGTACACCTTAACCAAATACATTTAAACTCAGTTTTTCACAAGTCCTGACATTTAATCATAGAAAACATTCCTTGTCTTAGGTCAGTTATGATCACTACTTTATTTTAAGAATGTAAAATGTCAGAATAAAAGTAGAGAATTATTTACTTCAGCTATTATTTATTTCATCACATTCCAAGTGGGTCAGAAATTGACATGCACTTTGTTAGTATTTGGTAGCATTGCCTTTAAATTCTTTAACTTGGGCCAAACATTTTGGATAGCCTTCCTCAAGCTTCTTACAAGAAGTTGCTGAAATTTTGGCCCATTCCTGCAGACAGAACTGGTGTAACTGAGGCAGGTTTGTAGGCCTCCTTGCTCGCACATGCTTTTTCAGTTCTGCCCACAAATTTTCTATTGGATTGAGGTCTGGGCTTTGTGATGGCCACTCCAATACCTTGACTTTGTTGTCCTTAAGCCATTTTGCCACGACTTTGGAGGTATGCTTGGGGTAATTGTCAATTTGGAAGACACATTTGCGATTGAGCTTTCACTTCCTGGGTTATGTCTTCCTGCCACCCCCATGCTTCACGGTTGGGATGGTGTTCTTTGGCTTGCAAGCCTCGCCCTTTTTCCTCCAAACATAACGATGGTCATTATGGCCAAACAGTTACATTTTAGTTTCATTAGACCATAGGACATTTCTCCAAAAGTAAGATCTTTGTCCCCATGTGCACTTGCAAACTGTAGTCTGACTTTTTTTGTGGTTTTGGAGCAGTGTCTTCCTTGCTGAGCAGCCTTTCAGGTTCTGTTGATATAGGAGTCGTTTTACTGTTGATATAGATCCTTGTCTGCCTGTTTCCTCCAGCATCTTCACAAGGTCCTTTGCTGTTGTTCTGGGATTGATTTGCACTTTTCACACCAAACTACATTCATCTCTAGGAAAAAGAATCTCCTTCCTGAGCAGTATGATGGCTGTGTGGTCGCATGGTGTTTGGCATACAGATTAACATTGTAACTTCAGGCATTTGGAAATTACTCCCAAAGATGAACCAGACTTGTGGAGGTCCACAATTTTTGGAGGTCTTGGCTGATTTCTTTTTATTTTCCCATGATGGCAAACAAAGAGGCACTGAGTTTGAAGGTAGGCCGAAAAATACATCCACAGGTACACCTCCAATTCAGGACACCTCCTATCAGAAGCTAATTGCTTAAAGGCTTGACATAATTTTCTGGAATTTTCCAAGCTGTTTAAAGGCAAAGTTAACTTGGTGTATGTAAACTTCTGACCAACTGGAATTGTGACAGTCAAGTAAAAGTGAAACCGTCTGTCTGTAAACAATTGTTGGAAAAATTACAAAGTAGATTTCCTAAACGACTAATATGAAATCTGTGGAGTGGTTAAATTAGTTTTAATGACTTCAAATTAAGTGTATGCAAACTTCTGACTTTTTAACGTTTAATTCAGTACCTATAATATGCAGGTACATTGATAACATTTGTAAGAATCCAACTGAGGAAAAGTATCGGAAGCTCAAAGTCAGCAACAAAGTGTTTCAGGTAAGAGAGCATCTGTATTGTTGGATCAAATAAAACAAAACTGGCATTAATAAAAACAATTTATTCAAGTTGCACTGTTTTACCCACAAAGGAGAAGGTTAGCGGAATTGACGGAACTCGGGAGTACCTGCAGGCCTTGGGGTTTGAGAGTACCATGCTGCCAGTAGATGGTGAAGGTATTATAATTTGAATTTAAATTTGAATTTGAATTTAAAAGTATAATTCACCCAAAAATGACAATTTTCTCAACATTTACGCACCCTCATGTCATCATAGATGTGTATGACTTTCTTTCTTCTGCTAAACACAAATGAAGATTTTTAGAAGAATATCTCAGCTCTGTTGGTCCATATAAAGCAAATGAATCGTGACCAAAACTTTGAAACACAAAAAACCAAATGAAGGCAGCATAAAAGTAATCCATAAGACTCCAGTGGTTAAATCCAATCCTCAGATGCAATATAATAGATGTGGGTGAGAAATAGATCGGAGCAGTGTCTTCCTTGCTGGTGTAGGAGTGGTGGTGGTGTAGTGGTCTAAGCACATAACTGGTAATCTGGTAATCAGAAGGATGCTGGTTCGAGCCCCACAGCCACCACCATTGTGTCCTTGAGCAAGGCACTTAACTCCAGGTTGCTCCGGGGGGATTGTCCCTGTAATAAGGGCTCTCTAAGTCGCTTTGGATAAAAGCGTCTGCCAAATGCATAAATGTAAATGTAAATAAATGTAAATAGATAAATATTTAAATCCATTTTTACTTTAAATCTCTACCTCCGTTCAGACTGACCAGTAGGTGGCGATATGAACGGAGAATGTGAATCACCAAAAAACAAAAGAAGGATGTGGAAGTGAAAGTGGAGATTTATTGGAAAATGTATTGATTCTGAAGACATTGATTTTCCTGAACATCCATCACTGGCAAATCTTCATAATTCAATACAAGTTAAGCTCAATTGACAGCATTTGTCTGGAAATGTTGATTTATACAAAAAATTATTTTGACTCGTCCGTCGTTTATAAAAAATAAAAAGAACCTGGTTACAGTCATGCTAATATGATTTTAATACAATAAAATCTCTGTTCCACATGATTTTACTGTGATAAAATCGATTACTGAGTTTACCATCATCATGACAACAAAGTTGTAATATTGCACTGTAAACACTAATGTTGTCATTACTGGAAAAATCAAGACATCTTAATTAAACTATTTGAAATGTTAAGTTTTGGGCTCATATCTATGTACCTTGAACTTATTTTTCTTATAAATATATAGACTTAAGATTTTAAGTGTTAATAGTTCAGAATTAAGGCTATGTGGAATACCCATAATCCCTTGCGCTTGAATTATTTAATTATGTTTACTTGGTCAAAGGAAACATGGGGACATTTAAATAGTTGTTATTAAGAATCCATAGAGGTTTTTGCTCTTTTGTAGTATTATTTATGTTGTTTTATTGCAAATAGTTGCTTCGTGTGATGTCACCATTAGGGTGATCTGTGTCCCGATTGGTCAAGTTGGACACTGTTGTTAATTCTGTCACAGTTGTCCTTATGAAGAACTGAAGAGCAGGGGTCTATGCATTCTGTTCTGACCTAGAAAGCTGTTTTATTGTTATCTAAATTTGAGGCTATTTGATTAAAATGATTAAGTTGAAACAATAACATTTAAATAGCAAATCAGAGTTAAGTCTATTTGTATCCAGTTACCTTAAATAGTTAAGTTCATTCTATTGACCCATTTCAGTGATGTCACTTTTCCCCACAGCCGCCATATTTGTGACTATCAGTGGGAGGAAACACTTGCGGAAAAATACTAAAAAAAAAACGATATCAAGAAAAACATCAAAAATTGCTTTCGATCCATTCCAAGTCCCAGGAAAAGTTCATACAGGTCTTAAGACAGCACAAATATTGGCAAATTTAACTTTCACTGACAATTAAAGATATTTTATCATTGATTCATCTCCGTGCGCTGGTGAGTCTGACGTATGACCGGCAAGTACACCCACCCACATGTACATCACCATGAATGTCTCTCATTCAGAAGTTACACACATTATTGTGTTGCTTTCTGGTCTGATTTAGTCACAGTATTAAAAAACGTCTGAGATGATCCCATCTGTATGAACATAAGAGCTTCTTTTAACTCCTGATGAAGGTTTTTGTCGCATCTCACAGCGCATTACAATGAAGGTAAATTGAATATTGGTCACAAACATGGTGGCGCGGTCATAAAGTGAACTTAATTACAGAAGTTTTGGAGATGCCATTACTCAGTTGAATTGAGGGAACAAGTTTATTCAATCAATTGAGTCCATTTTTAGGGTTTTCAGGGTGAAAATAACTTACACAGATAATGTTAGTATGCGTTTTATCACATTAAAATAATAACATATAATGTATACATCTTGTGTCTGTTTTAACATTTATGGACTGTAATGTCAGCGTTATGAATTGAACCTGGGATGTTCCTCTGTTCTTGCCTGACACGTCTCTCCATCCCTTAAATCCTCACAGAAAGGACAGAGGAGTACTTGGTATTGCCGCAGCAGGAATCCGAGGCTCTGGAGGTTCTGAAGGTTCATTTGGCGTGTCTGCAGAATGGGGAGCCAATCAGAGCAAAGCTGGACCGTCAGCCACAGGTCTTCAGACCCTCTCAGCATGCAACTCACTTTGAGCTGCCCCCCGACTTCTTCAATCTGACCACAGAGGAACTGAAGAAAGAACAGCAAATTAAGTGAGGAAACAAAAGTATTCACGCCAAAACAAAACAAGTTCCTAAAAGTTATAAAAAAGTTGATCAGATCCAACAATGTTTTTTATAATATTTCATAATTCAGGAGTGAAATGGTGGAGAGAAACGCAATGCTGCGAACAAAAGCCATGCGAGAGAAAGACGAGCAGAGAGAGAGAAGAAAATACAACTACGCCCTTCTGAGAGTGCGGTTACCAGATGGAAATATACTCCAGGGTTGGCAGTTTCTCTGTTTGATGAGTTCACACTTGTCTCTTGATTCAGTTTAAATTAAACACATTCAAATGAAGCAGATTCTAGGGAAAAGTAATGGGTATGGACAATTATTTTGGCTTAAAGGTGCTGTGATTTCTCAATGGAGTAGCGCACACAAAATGTCCCTGTTAGCTATTACCTATTTTGTTTTATCGGTTCGACAACATTTTCAATGTAGTAGAGTGCAACAGTGCCGGCCCACTTTTTTTGCCGATTTGGTTCCAGATGTTTTGTTTTTTTTTTTCCATAGAAATTTCATAAAATACATCATAAAAGAGATCTAAGACATGAGCCAAATCAACAAGCTCCAAGTCCCAACAAAAGCAATCTCAACATTACAAGCTTTGAGTTAAAGACTGTACTTAACATCCTTGTACTAAATAATCATCACTGTGAGTTGATTCATTTTACCATTAAATGTTTTGCAGGCACATTCCTGGCATGGGAGAGGGTGGCAGCAGTGTACCAGTTTGTGCGTGATTCACTGGAGAATGGCTGGCAGCCCTTTGAGCTGGTTGCACCTGGTGGACAAAAGCTGAAAGATGATAATGAGGTAGCCCTGAATGAGTTTAGCCTGGTAGGTAAAGATCAAAGTATTTGTGACATTATTCACAACAATTTTGTTTAACTCTTCTCCAGTAGTGCTCTCAGATCATTTAGTATTTTTCCATTCTGGACTGCATGAACCCCATTTACAACATATTTAAAGGTGCACTCAGTAAGTTTGGTCTTTGTGTCATCTTGGACTTACACTGACACCTAGCGGCTTGGATGCAGCATCATTTAAAATCAATAATTTTTAGTGTCAGTTGCCATTGTAGAAATGTAGTATTCACAGTCAGCCATAATTACTTTGATCAGTGAGTGAAATGTGTAGTAACAGGACAGTTACTGAGATTAACTAAATAGTATTCAGCTAGTCATGTGATTCTAACATGGCTGCCCCCATGTGTGGACCATCTCCATGTAGAATAAAACAGCTTTTATAAGGTTACTGATACGACTGGAGTCTTCATTTTAATGAGTAGTTATGATTTCCTGCATGTATTGCAAAATTACAATTAATAT
The DNA here is from genome assembly GCF_025860055.1 of Xyrauchen texanus. NCBI lineage: Eukaryota > Metazoa > Chordata > Actinopteri > Cypriniformes > Catostomidae > Xyrauchen > Xyrauchen texanus. The sequence continues at coordinate 15,884,292 of NC_068323.1, forward strand.
CTTTTAAGAGTTAAACTTTAATAGAAAGAAAATACTGAATGCACCTTTAACTGATGTATTTTTTTTAGTAAAAACAATATTCTATTGGGTGAGGCTTAATTTGTGTCATCCAGATTGTATTGCCATGAAATGTTAAGAGATGATAATACAGGTTAGTATTTATTTTTCTTGCTACAAGGCAGTTGTTACAGTCAAAAATTAGTTTGAGGTATAGAAAGTAATTTCATTTTGTTTTCTTAAGACTAATTTGCTCTGAGTCATGCACAATACCGGTTTAAGAAATAAGATCAATTTTGACTTCATTTCTCCATCTTCCAGGCTCCAGCAGCTCTGTTGACCTTCTTGTGGGACGCTGCTGTGCAGACTGATATTGCTGCTGCAGGAGGAAACACTATGGTTTTGCTTAAACCAGCACTATTAGAGAACATTAAGATCTTGAGCTGAATAGTTAGTGTTGCGATCCCTGCCTGCATTCTCTTGCCACTCTTAACGAGTTCCTCTCCCATTGTCTACCCACCCATTTCTAGAGATCCCAACACTGTTTCACAAGATGAGCCTGATGCATTGGTTGCATCCACAGCATAAATTAGGTGGATTTAAATGGTGCTATAAAACTGCAGGATCAGAAACATCCAAGTATTTTTTATTTGATGTGGGTAAATCAGTGGTGTTATTGGGAGTGCTAGCTAGCGCAGTGTTCAAATTATTAGTCATCCTATGATAATGCTTTGTTGTTTCATGACTGGCTGCCTTACAGGAGGTCAAGACTGGAAATGCTCAGTTTCTGTCTCCAATGAATTGGCATGCGTTCAAATGTGAAACCGTTGTATTGTAGCAATTTAACTTTAACTACTGCTGAGGGGACAAAAAAAAAGTAATGTCCCATAAAATCGACAACAGAAGCACTGTGTTTGAAATTAATCTAACATGAGCACTACCAATTGTCTTCTGTATTGTATTATGAATCTTTGTTTTCTGCTTAGAGATGAACGTACACGAATGTTATGCCAATTAAGTTGGACAAAAGCTCCAATAAATGTCCACTTTTTCAACTGTTACAATACCAATTAATTGGCCTGTAAAGTTAACACAAAATATAATGGCCACAGATTTGGATGTCTAATAACTAGTTTGTCAAGTGTTCCTTTATTACACTGTGCTATATTGTTAAAAATTGCTGTATTTTACATTCAGAATTGTAGTTCCAAATGTTGTATTTTGTTGGTTTTGACATAATGTATGAAATAAAAAGCATTGTCAGATGAAATGAAATCACAACAAAACAGCTTCAGCTATTCTTTAGCTGTGCAGAATGTCTTGTAAATATGATCAAATTCTATGCAAAACAATGGAATGAAAAAAAAAAAAATCTTGTTAATAGCATATCAAAGTTGTTTATCATTCTTTTTAAATAATGCTTTATTTAAACAAGCTTTGTAGGAAACCCATTACAACTGCAAACTATTGCGCAGTTTATTCAGAAAAATTAAGAAATCACTTAAGCCAAAAGAAAACCCCAATGCTGCTGTTTTTTTGTGTATTTTTTTTTTTTTTTACTGTTGTTGAACAGTCACTGACAATTTCAGCCTCTACACTATTCTTTAGAAAGGAAAAAAAAATAAAATTTGAAATAGTATGTACACCACATTTAGCAGCCTGGACGAAAAATGGCATGTGCTATTTTTATACAAAACATCTCAGAAGAAAAGGACTTCTGAAGGGGCTAACAGAAGTTAAAGGTATATTTCACCCAAAACTGACAATTCGGTCTTAAATGACTGAATTTAAATGTTTGGGTGAACTCTATATTTAAGATGAGTGGAAGAAAGAAATAAACAGAAATGGAATATAAAAGTGCAATATATTTCAACTGTCATTATTTTTGAAAGTAATACACCAGTTCAAGTATTCTGAGAAAACAAAAACAATAAAAAAAAAAAAAATGGCATTGAGCACTAAGCCCAGCAGACAGCAACAAGCTCATGATTGGAGTCAGAGCTGAAGAATATGTCAGCTTGATTGACTGTGTACCAGCAGAGATTTAACACACTTTCAAAAAGTGGGACCTCATCTATGAAGGGCGGTAAACCCTATTCTTCAAAAGAGCCAACAAGATATAGTGTAGTCCACTGACATGGTGTACTGGTGAAATTTCATCTAACAGACCTCCAACTTGGAGGAAACAAGTGATTCATTCTGGGGACCTTTAATACTGTGTCTGACTCGGTGTTCCTTCGAATTGTAGATCTTATTTTGAGCCCCTACAAAACCCCAACAGTAAAGGTGTTGGATCTCAGGCAGTGGCTGAAGTGAGGCAGGGTATGACAAGAGCAGCAGTTTCAGATTCATTTGTGTCCATAGGCTCCGTGTTTCTCTGGGTTTGTGCCAAGGATGTGTTGGCATCTTGTTCAGAGGATCCTGTTAGGAAAACAACAGAGTTACAACTCGTCCTACCAAAGCTTGACAATGAAGACAGAATTAAGTCACAGTTTACTCACCGGACTGTTCTCCAACGATAATGCAGTCGTCATCATCGTCATCATCCTCTGTGTCTGCTTGAAAGCCGTCGGTCTCCATGGCTCCAATCTACAGAAGATGTGTAAACGGACATACAAGATAGCAAAGACATAAATGTAAACAAACATGTTGAAAAGTTTGCTTGAAGTACGAATTAAACATTGTACAAAATTCAACAGCAAAACAACACAAATATAATACTAGCTTTTTTCTTTTTGCAAATTGGAATGTGGGTAGCTAAATTACAAATCATACTATACTAAACGCTTAGCTCATGAACAGAGTTGGGAAATGTAATTTTTGTGACATGCAACTATCAACATATATGTTATTCTTTGTTTTTATATTATATTTAAAAACATTAAAAACCTCTAGCAGTGAGACATTTTGGCCAAAACACCACCAAAGCAATACATTCTAAAAGAAGCTGTTTAGACTAGTGTCAGAAATGAACTTTTCTATTAAGGGGCAACATTTGCCTCCATGGAGTTGTATTTAGTGGCACTTGTTTCCCATGAGGGAATTGTTAGGACATATTTTTTTCTAACCATATTTAAGATGACAGTTTTACATCAAACACAACAAATTAATAAATTCCTTAAATACATGTAAAACTGAAATTAGATAAGCAGTTACCTATAAATTAAAAATTAACATCAAAATACATTTAATGTGATGCGTATATACTAGGTCTAGAAAAGAAAAATAAACCTATTTGATGTTCCAAAAAAGAAATATAAATCATAAAAGCGGCACTTTTTTTGGACCCCATGATTTAAATTCTGAGGTAATTTGTCACATTCAGTGGCATTTTAGCACCAAGCCCTTGTTAATTTCTGACACTGGTTCAGACCGAATGCGTTCTTGCACTAAAAAAATTTAATAAACAAGATGCAGCGCAATAATTAAGGCAGAACGCATGTGTCTTTTTTTTCTGTTTTTACGGTGACTAAAACAGCAAAATGTGTTTGTATGAAAAACATTTGAAATGAGGAAAGATTAGGCATAAATTCTCCTCCCCCTTCACATCTGACAAAATAGTTTTACTTTGTTTCACCGTTGTTTTAACAAAATGCAATGGTCACATACTTCTACAGTGCATCTTGAATTATTAGAATTTATTCTTAATATATCAATTAATGAAATTTGAACAACATAATGGCAAGCTTGAATGAGCAGGACATTTCATTTTACAATTGTTGTTTCCTTTCCTTCCAGCTTTTCTCATATCCAAAGAGGGAGCTGACAGGAAGCAAAGGAAAGGGACAGTTTTAGAAATGACAAGCCATAGATGAGAGTCACTGCACTAAATGTGACTGATAATGTCTTTTTGTTTTTCAGCTGACAGTAAAGAACATGAGATATTCAAATAGATATCATAAATCTAGTTCGTGTGTTACTAATAGCCAAACGTTGTGGCCATTTTACAACATTTTAAAGTCCTGTTCTGTATATAAAGCGATAAATATAGCGAAAATCTGTTTTTTACCAATACCATACACTGCAACAGTTAGGATAGCTTTCCCCCAGTTTGCTTCAGAGTAATGCGCTGTGTCTATCTAACACATAGGCGGTCCACCTTGTGCTGCTCATCATGAATGCAATTGGCCGAACAAAATGTTTGTTCACCTAACACAGTAGTTTACTTTATGGATGTTTATAAAATAAAAATACATATATGTATAGGCTACCCCCAAAAAATATGCACGAATCACGTAAATCAGGGCTCGACATTAAGCATTGTCATGTGCTTGTCCTCCGGACAAGTAAATTGGTCATTCACTTGTCAGAATAAAAAAAGTTATTCATGAATAGGGCTGGGAATCAGTGCCCAATACAATATTTCTTGATTCTATACTGATTCAATGTTGATTCATTTGGAAATATTTGTTTTACAAAATTGCCATACTGCAACCACGTAGATTTTATAAATCAAAATATGATGACTGAAATGAAGATTGAGATGAAGTAATCTTCTGTAAAAGTGATTCATATTAGTCCTTGAGCATGCCGTCATGTAACCAAATAAATATTCACAAACCATAAAGTAAATGAGGAATGCATTTAAACGGCATTTGAGCTCTTGTTATGGTATGCAAATTAGCATTAAGAGCAGGTGCTCACTGGTATTGCCTACTGTGACAACCCTGCAAATGTGTATTCACAATAGCTCAGAGTACAATAAAGCATGCAGTCTTGTTTTTTCCTTCACCTGTTCAGAATCGCCACATTTCTTCATATACTTCTTTATGGAGTGGCTGCTGGCGCTCTTCCTCTTGTTGGAGGGTGTGGTGGAGCTGGATGTGGTGGGAGAGTTGCCCTGTGACCCAGTGGCCTCGTCGCGGGTCACCTGAGCTCCAGTGGTGAGGTAGGTCCACTGGCAGGGCACAGGCAAGGCCTCCTGAGAATAACGTGCAAGAACCTCTGCATGCACATACCAGCAGCATCGCCTGTAAGTGGAGCGTTTTTCATACACAGCATACTCCTTTATGAGACGCTTGATATGGATCCTATTGCCAAATGAAAACAAATCAATACACACAGATAAAGCCACACATTCACATTCCAGCACAAATTTCAAAATAAAACTTCACAAAATAACACTCCCCCCACAGTCAGAAAGACAAAAGTAATATTCAACAAAAAGCTAGATTTTTCCAGGCATTAAAAAGATGATTCATCTTGTTTTAGGGGTGCCCCAACCATTAGTGGACTAGTTGGTTGCACGTTTATGATATTAACTTATTTATTTATATACATATATATATATATATATATATATATATATACACACACACACACACACACACACACACACACACAAGAAAACGGTTTGAGTTCCAGGGCTGAGAATGTTATAAATAGCATTGTTCTACATTACAGAGAAATACTAAACCATAATAATGAGCTTTTAAAATATCAATTTTACAAGAACACGCAAGAAGCGAGATGCAGCGACACCGGCAAAAGGAGTAATAATTATGAATGTGTCGGAAAAATCAGCAAGGAGACTGTCTGAACATTTTGTTAATTTACAGAGAGAAATGCACATTAGGGTTTTGCCAACAGACGATGATCTGGTCAGAGTGATCACCAATAGCTGATGCATTTGACGATGTCAAGATGATATTTGGCTCGTTTTCCCATTAATGTATTAAATTAGAATTATTATCAAATTAATATTACAAATAATTTGCCGTATACACACAGACACACTTTATTATATTAAGAACAGATGACATAAAAGCCGTAATTTTAATTTTTAAAGGACAACAGAAATTTTGTTTTGTATAAAGACTATTGTTGCTAAGGATCAGTAAGATACTCTTGTTAGCTAGCTTACCTAGTTGGGACATTTTCATTAGAGCTCAGAGGGGTTTCTGTGGGGGATGATGTTTGCTGGCGACAGAACTCCAGGAACTCACTGATTATGATCTTAGAGCTGTTCACATTACCATGCAGCAATGGCAGCAGCTGTAACAGCACTGAAGAGAAATTAAAAACATGTTTACTACACTAATCAATTTAAACACTCACAAGAGTCATCCGATTTACTTGAGCACTTTTAAAAATTCACATTGTGCTTTGCGTGAACAGTTTCTGTTGTGAACTTGTGCTTGTGATTTGCTTTGTTTGCGATTTGCATCATTTTTGGTGTGAACGGGCCTTTAGGCTCGTGTTTGTGCATTAACTGAGCTGAGAACAGCAATTAACATATGTCCACTTCATTGCAATGCAAATGTAATTCTTATGTGATATCTAACAATCATTGACATGGCTTGTAAAGCCTCAGTGTAACAATAAATGAGACGATCAGACTGAAAACAAACTTCTCCAATACATTAAGGCATGCTAATATTTTGTACATAATTTGTGATCAAACATGGAAAAAAACCAATACAGACAAATTAATACTTCACTGCCAACTGTTTCTTTGAGCTCCCATGGATGTGAATGAATGTATGAATGTTACACTTATATACATATTTTCTGACACTCAAAGCACTTTACATAGTGAACAGGGGACTTTCCTCAACAACCACCAGTGTGCGGCATCCACCAGGATGCTACAACAGCAGCCACAGTGCACCAGTAAACTCACCACAGACCAGCTGTTGGTGGAGAGGAGATTGTATACAGACAAACTTTGATTGAGTGATACAGCCAATTAATGAATGGGGATAATTAGGAGGCCATGATTGATAAGGGCCAGAGAGCCAATTTGGACAAGGACACCAGGGATTACATCCCTACTCTTTTACAAGAACTGCCCTGAGATTTTTAATAACCACAGAGAGCAAGGATCTCAGTTTAACCTCTCATCCAAAAGAGTGTGCCTTTACAGCACAGTGTCCCCAACAATATATTGGGACTCATATACCACAGGGTGAGCACCCCCTGCAGTCCTCACTAACACCTCTTCCAGCAGCAACATTAGCTCTCCCCCAGGAATTCTCACATCCAGGTACTGAACAGGCTCAACCCTGCTTAGCTTCAGTGGGTTAGCAGACTAGAGCTACAGGGTGATATGACTGCTGGCCAATATGTCAAATACACATGCTGTACTCACATTTCTCATTCCTCTGTTGGCGTGAGACATCCTGTTCGGGGGTGTTGCACTCGTCTCTGGGTAATGGTTCCAGTATACATACAGCGTACGGCTGCAGGAGCTCCAGTGGAGGCTCTTTCCCCTCCCACAGGCAGCCTCGCACCACCGCCTCCAACACCTTCACCTTCCCTTTAGACATCAGCTCGTTCTCCCATTCACGAGCCTTCATCCTCTGACGGACCTTCTGTTTCTCTGGGTCTCCACCCTCCTGCAAGAGCATTTTCATCATGACATGACTAAATGAGTGAATAAAAGGGGCATAAATTAAAAGGGTGATGTTTGATGTACCTCATCTTCAAGTCCTCCTTCCCCTTCTGAGAGATAACCGTGTGGCACAAAGAACCCATCATCATCATCATCATCATCTCCTCCTCCTCCTCCTACTTCATCATCGTCGTCCTGCCACGGCAAGACAAATGAAAGTCATAATGAAGCTTTTCAATCACAGGCTAATGGGGACCACACAACAAGATACTAATACACACGTATGGACTTAAAAGCAACCAGTGAATATCCTACACAATTATTCTATTTGAGAGTGTAATAAAGTCCTCCTACTCACCCCTTCACTGTGTGATAAAGACTCTCCTGGCTCATCTTCCTCCCATTCTTCATCACTGTCCACCTCATAATCCATCTGCTCCTAAAACAAAGAACAGTTTCAAATGAACACACTATGCGCTTGGAGAATTATAAAAAAAGTTGTCTACCTGTCAGCGAAATCTTAAAAGCTTGTATTGCGTTTTGGTAATACAGTTAATGCTGCCTAAAGAAAATAAAATAGAAAAACATTTTAGGTTCAAGATGAACTTGTCTTGCATTTCTTTATAATTTAATCACTTTCATCTTTGTTTCTTTAAGACAAAGATGTATATTACTGAACCTGCAGAGTTGCATTCACATTTCAAAATGTTGGCTTCGGTGCGATACCAGCCCTGGCACCTTTGTATCGATACTATAACCAACAAATAAAAAGCCAATTTTTTTTTTTTATGATAATACACAGAAAATGACGATTACAAGAATTGCCTGAAGTCTCACAGATACAAATTATGCATTTTACGTTTTAATTCTTCTGGATTCCATGTTAACTGTTTTATATGAAATGTCATTATCAAATGGTGTTTAATTAAATTGATACATACTGCTTTAATTATATATATATACACAAACACACACAAACATACACACACACGTATTATTATTTTTTATTAATATTAAAGCAGTATGCATCAATTTAAACACCATTAGATAATGACATTGACATATATATTTTATATTGCAATTACATTTTTTGTAAAATAAAATGCTGCACAATACAGCTTCACAGTATTTATGAGAAAAAAAAAAAAAAAAATCATTACCTGTGGAACATGCTGATAAAACACTTGCATTTGTGATATTATGTACAGATAACAGTAATATTCAAACAACCAATTAATATTATATAATTGTTATTACAAGTATTATTGCTACTTTATGAATATGAATTAATAATACAGTAGTTAATTTTTTTTGTCTTCCATTTCACGCAACCATTTGAATAGAGCTTCCATGTTAGCGGGACATTTATTTTGATGTTTAAAATATCTTCCTGTTTTTCTGGTTAGTTATATCAAGCTTCCCATTAGTGCTGGGATAATCCGATCAATACTCCTGTGCTGAAATCTCCAAGCTGAACCGGAGGAGTTCATTTAAGAGTTAACAGCCGTTTATAAACACACTGCATGAAAATTAAGAACCAGTAGCATGTGTTGAGTTTGTGTGAGCGCCCTGTGTGTGTGTGTGTGTGTGTGTGTGTGTGTGAAGCAGATGAACAGAGTGGCACCTCTTGTTCATTCTGTAGCGTGCAGTGCATGTGACTGAATATTATTTCATTAAATTACATCCTTCTGCCATTTAATGATCACATTTGGCCATATCCAGAAGTATTTTTATTTGATTTTCAATTTGTCATTGATTTCATCTCAAAAGAGTCACATCTCATATTGTTTTGCTAATGACAGCATACTGTAATATGGTACCAAAATTAGCAACAAGATGATATAGTAGCATTTATTTAATTTTTTTTGTATCGCGATACTGCATTAGTACTGGTAAAACTGTGCAACCCTAATTCACAATGCATGTTACCCGCAAACTGCTCCATGGAAATAAAGTGAACTAAACTCACAGCACCTCCGGAGATGATTTGCAGCATTTCCATAGATGACATTATTCTTGCAAACGGTTTTCAAATGAATGAAAAATAGAGAGTAAAAGAAGTTACAATTCTTTACATGCTCTTGCGCTGCACGCCTCTGAACAAACAGCGAATCAGACATGAGCATTGACAGTTATACTTTTGTCTGCTCTTATAAAATATAATAGTGTTTCTTTAAGTGCATGTCTTTATGACAAAGCATTTCTTGTCATGTGTCACTGAGACGTCTTATAGGTTGCCCGCCTGTTGCAAGTAGATGAGCAAAATTACCCGCGCATGAAATACATTTGGACGAGGAGCTTGTGAACTGGATTCAGCCTCGTTGCATTTTGAGGGTGCTCTGTGCAACTGTTAAAAATATTTGGCGACTTCCAGATCCATGGTTTTGCCATTTCCCGGTATTGTTGATCATCGTCTAACATTGAGCATTGCAGCCACGTTATCTCGGCAGTGCAAGACACCAGTGTTAATTTGTTTCACAGTTTTTTGTTTTAGTTATAGTTTGTCTTTTGATGAAAATGTCCTTTAAATATATTCAATATTTTGTCATTTAGTTTTCCATTAATTTGTCTGAGAAAAAATTATTTTAGTCAACAAAAAGAAAAACTTTTAGTTGATGACAAAGTGCAAAATGGACAAAAAAGTACATCAAACTGTAACAGACCAAACTTAAATCAAATATTCAAACATTTAGGGAAATTTAAAATTTAATTTAAAAATCTATAAAAACCACTATACATAGCCTACTGTCCTCCTAATATAATAACAAGTATTAGCTACTTTTCAGAAGTTAGCCTACTGTACTCTTCAAGCTTTAGACTTCTTAATTTTCCATGAAAGGATTTTACATTGCATGTGGCGCTTCTTACGGAAAGTGTATTCACAACTCAAGTTACTAACAAGCATGTAATTTAATTCACGTTTACATTTATTCATTTCGTTGTGCAGATGTAAATTGATAAATGACATACATGTTGTGGATATAGGCTACTATAGTGATTAATATAATGTATAAATAGAATGCGTTTGCATGAGGTATTTACCCCGCTTTGAAGCGGATCATGTTGCATGTGTTCAACTCACCCAGCTCAAGTGGAGAAATCCCCAATTATTAATGGTTTAGATTAATCTATACCTAATATCTTCTATAAACAGATTCTCAATATGTTTCTCCTTATGTTTATATCTTGCAGTATAATTTTTATCATCATATTTTCATCGACTGTGTGCTTTAATAAAATTGTATAATTATCGGCATGATGCCCCTTTTTTCATCTCATCTTCGTTATCATTGATGAAATCAAAAAACCCTTCGTCAACTAATGTTTTTGTCAGTGATTTTAGTTGACAAGATTAACACTGCAAGACACCTATACATCCGAAATCCTAATCAACAGTTTCACCTGCTGGAGTAACAACAGAGTTGTCACTGCTGTCAATTCCATATAGGGAACCAAGCAAGCATCAAAGCTTCTTCATACTTCAATTTAGGAGATGCAAATCACTAGGTCCGTCACATGTTTTATTGCAAAATATTTGCATCCATACTGTTGATGAAAATTGATTTAATTTTAAATGCAACAAGATTTGCTTTATAATCACATTGTGACTCTCTGAATAAAAATAGTGAGGTGCCTAAAGATTTTTGCACCTACTGAAGTGACTGCGCTAAGATGTAAATTTAGCTTCGCATTTAGTTATACCTTGTCCTGTCTCAATGGACAGCGTGGAGAGATGCAAGTGCTCTTTTTGCTCCAGGTGCCCCAGTAAGCTGGACGATAGTTGTCATGGAAATGCAGGAGTTTCATGCGGCCGAATCGACAACGATCTGGGACGCCATCATCTGCCTTCAGGCTTTCACTTACAACCAAACAATCACTGTTGACAGAGAACATAAACAAACAGACTGAAAAAAGGACCAAAACAAGAACAATAACTTAAATGGCTGCTGGTGTTCGACCAGGTTACATGATGGGCATACAAAGAAGTATCCAAGCAACAGTCATTAAGAAAAGACCCATGCTGCTTTACCTTCCCGTATCAATGCACCTGGGCCTGGTTGGACCCGATCTGCGAGGTTTGTGACTCATCCAGTCCTTCAGTCCATTTAGAGTGCTGTCTGGTTGGGCAAGATAATGGTCCAGCTCCTCTAGAACAGCATCCTCACACTGTACTCGAGTCAATGGTGCCAGAAACATGTACGATTTAATCTCAAATGGAGCAAATTTCCCACAGGCAGATGCCAGAGTCTGAAACCAAGAACAACTAACATGTTTAGAAAAAAGAAAACAAAATATACAACTGCATGTTAATGGAAGCTTGTGTAACTCAACATAATATCAGTTACGTCGCATTTGTAAATGTACAATACAAGTAGTTGGCTGAGAGAGTAATGAGAACAAAAAAAGAAAAATTGTGTATTTACATAAACTAGATTACCGAAAGAAAACGGCTCTATCAAACACTAAATCAAGTAGCTCTTACCTTTGGTGCCAGCTGGGTCTTAGGCTTCTGTAGAAACCGGGTAATCTCAGCCTTCTCTGCTTTGATTCGCTAAAGAGATATTAACAAAGGTCAGACAAAAATGTCCTACACAGCTCAGCAAACATTATCATTTAAGCTACTGACATTTTCAGCAAAACAGAACATCTAACTATACATAAACATACTTTACGTAAGTACATGAAAGCAGATGCATCTTGCAATGCAAGCTCTATTTCACACATCGTTGTGTTGTGAAATATGTCAGAATGCAATTCATAACCCAACGAAAGTACACTGGGTGCTACAGCGGATTTACTTTTTTCAATCAAAACTGTCATGGCAGAGCAGCAATTTGAAGAGGGTCTTGCCGAAAAAGATAATTATACAAGCATATTTTTCTGTCATCTTTTCAGCAAATACAAAAGCACACTCCTCAACTGTTGACTCCACCACATCCGGTTTCGTGGCATCGGAAAACAAAACCCTCTTTAGCCCCCTAGTGGTCCAAGGTTTGTAACCGCAAGAGCACACCTAATGTATGTTCAATGGGACCATGTGTTGGTGAAGTGCTCGTGTCTGCATACTTGAAGTATTTTCGGGCTTAAAGGATGCACTACAGAAGATTGTTTGGAACATAATGTCTGTAAACACAGAAAACAAGTACCGACTGGCCCGTGTTCCGGCTTGGGAAACTACACTTTTCAGTTCAATCAGTCACTGTCACACAGTTCAGGACAGCATCTCAGCACTCTGTATGGATGTTTATCTGTTAATTGCAGGGCTCAACGGCAAGGATTTTTTTTACTGGCCCGCTTGGGCCAGTGATTCAAATTTTTACTGGCCCTGCCAAAATTATCAATGGCCCCAACACAAAAATTATAAATAGCTGTTTTTACAAGTGTGACAGGGTGGAGGGCAGGTTGTGATTTTACACACCTGGTCCCTTATCAGGCTAATCAATCCTCTGAGAGGGATAAAGGCTGACTGCGGTGCAACAGAGAGAGTGTGTTTACGGGCAGCTGTCCATCCTATGTGCGTGTTTGTGTCTTTTGGTTTCAGTTTACATTAAAATATTATTTATATTTGTCAAGCCAGTTCTCGCTGCCTCCTTTCCTTTGTTCCGTTTACAACAATCATTTACCAGCTTTAAAAATGTGTCCGAAGAT